>NC_056739.1:557619903-558362403 GCF_019279795.1 Protopterus annectens | reverse complement strand
TGACCCTGTGGGTTCTGTCACTCAGCCAGTTTGCAACCCATCTTGTGATGTATGGGTTAACATTTAAGCTGATGAGTTTTTCAATGATACCCGAAAGTGGGGTATTGTATCAAGGCCTTCGCCAGATCGAGGTAGGCTGTATGGACTGCCTTCTCCTCATCAATGGCTTTGGTGACTGTTTCAAAAAAGTCAACCAAGTTTAAAAGGCATGATCTGCCTTTGACAAAGCCAAACTGGGTTGGATCCAAAGTCTGCAAATTCCCTATGTCTTTATTTATGAGGTCCATTATTATCCTCTCCATAGCTTTGCAGATAAGGCTTGTCAAGCTAATGGGCCGGTAATTTCCAGGGTCTGTGGAGGCACCGCCCTTGTGAAGTGGGACCACAGTCGCAGTGCGCCACTCCCTGGGTACGTATCCAGAGGTGAGACTATGATTAAACAGCTGTCCTAGCTGTGGGTTTAATTCCTCGTTGAGTTCGTGGAGCACACAGCCTGGGACACCATTAGGTCCCATGGATGCTGTGTTTTTTGCTTTGGAGAGAGCAGTACTCACTTGGGCGTTTGAGATGTTTGGGGGGCTGCAACCATTTGGTATAGATATCTCTCCTTTTGGGGAGTTTGCACTGAACCTGTCAGCCAGTATGTTGGCAATGTCTGTAGGATCAGTAATCTTCACATCATTTTGAACCAGTTCTGAGCATATCTGGGAGTTTCCTCCCAGGTTTCTAACATAGCTAAAGAAGGCCTTATGATTGTCTTTTGAGTCTTTAGCTATTTTTCTCTCAAAATTTGCTTTGGATGATTTTATGAGAGCTCTTAGTTTTTTACTTATAGTGATCAAAGGTGTCTTACCTTTTAAGGATTTTGCTCTATCTTGTAGTAGCTTCCTCCTTTTGTTGTAGAGCTTGTTTATGGCTGGGGTCCACCAGACTGGACGCTTGCCCTTGGTACAAAGAGTCTTTGTTTTGCTTGGGATTGCCTTATCCATGCAGTCCTGCAGGTGCTGGTAGAAGGCATTTGTAAGTGATTCAGTGGCTTGAGTACTGTTTTCCATGCTCGGGACCTTAAAGGAGACCACACTAGTCTTTAGAAGTGTGAAGTCGGCTTTCGAGAAGTTTTTTACTGTGGTCTTTTTTATTTCAGGTGGGGGTGGGATGAGGACCTCCAGCAAGATTAGTTTGTGATCAGATCTCACGAGTGAGGGGTATACTTCCGTGTTGAACATTGTGCTCCCATGTTCGTGATGATGAGATCAAGTATGTTTTCTCCTCTTGTGGGGATGGTGACTAGTTGTTCCATGGCATTTGAGTTTATGAATTCCAGGAACTTTTGGGCTAGGGTGTTTGGGCTTGAGTAGTGTTCCCAGTCTATATTAGGGTAATTGAAGTCACCTAGTATGATGGTGTTTGGAGATACATTTATCCCCTCCAGTGTTTTCAGGAAAGCCTTGTGAGGTTCCTGAGTTTGTGAGGGTGGCCTGTAACATGCTACAATTTGCAGAGCAGTCTTGCCTATGGTTAATTGCACCTGGATGGTCTCCGATGCATCGTGAGTTGCCACCAGTCTTGAGGTGTGGGTGTCC
Source organism: Protopterus annectens (assembly GCF_019279795.1). NCBI lineage: Eukaryota > Metazoa > Chordata > Ceratodontiformes > Protopteridae > Protopterus > Protopterus annectens. The sequence continues at coordinate 558,360,820 of NC_056739.1, read as the reverse complement.
TTGATGAATATGGATACCCCCCCTCCTTTCTTGGTATTGTCCGGATTTTGGGGCCGGAACGCATGGTATGAGGTAAAACCTGTTAGTGCTGGGGTGCTCTCAGGAGCCTTGAACCAGGTTTCTGTCACAGCACAGACATCGATGTTCTCCATACTGAGAAGGGCCTCGAGTGCGTGCATTTTGAGATTTAGACTTCTGGCATTGAGCAGCATTACCCTTAGTGTTTTTCCTTTTTTGTGTTCTAGGGTGGTAGGTTTAGAATTTGAGCCTTGCCTAAAAAGGCACTATGGGGATGGCAAGAGCCTTTGCCAATATCCGGAATCCCAGGGGTGACAGGTGCAAGCCGTCCCTTGCGAAGCAGCGTGGTTTGTCCAGCATGTCATCCCAGGAAGACAGACATTGGATCCCCTTTGAATGACACCAGAGTTTAAGCCAATTGTTAAAGCTGATCATCTTATCTCTGTATTGTGGCATCATTCTTGGTGAAGGTAGGATACTGCTCAAGGTCAGGGTCATACCTGCCTGGGCTACATAATCAGAGAGCTCCTCAATGTCTCTTTTCATGTAGTCCAAGGAGGTGCGTCTCAGGTCGCTTACACCAGCGTGGACAATGACTGAGTCATATTTGTACCTGCTGTTGAGAGACCTGAGTGCTTGCATTATGTGGCGGATTCTAGCGCCCGACAGGCAGCTTACTGTAACTCTCTCCTTACTCAGTCTGGTGAGCGGGACATCAGTGTGTCTGACTATGGAGTCACCAATGACTAGTGTGTCTGGCATTGTGTTTGGCCTTAAGGGCTGTGACTGTTTGACACTCTGACTGTGAGGTCTATGTGTTGCAAGTGTTGTGTTCTGAGGTGGTGGTTGTTTGGGTGTCTGCTTTGGTGGCCTCTGCTGTTTTGGTAGATTTTTGATCAGAGCCTCCGAGTATGTCTTTGTGTGTTTATGTGTATGATTTGAGGTTGTGATGGTACTATGTGAGACTGGGTCTATAGTGTGTGTGGTAACCTTCTCCTCCTGTCTGGTCTTGCCAGTCCTAAGTTGAGAGAGCTCAGCCTCCAGTTTGGCCGTATAGTAGCATCTCTCGCATGTATTTGTGTTTTGTGGGAGGAGGAGAGGGTTGTCTGTGTACATGAGGCAATTGTAACATTGCCTCAATATTCCCAGGTTCACCAGCTGAGCAGGAGAGGATACTAGCAACTGATCCCTCGACATGCTAGAAGGAATAGACAAAAAAACTGTAAAAGAGATTCCGGGGGATGTGGGTACCCGAGAAATGGGGTTCACCTTTTTGGGGTACTATCTATAACAAGATTGCTGTATCTCGGTGATAAGTACTGTAGGGGCGAGTGCTAGGTTTGACAGATACAGAATAGGCTACTCGGAGTCAGGTAGAGATGATCTTTTTAGTTATAGGATATGCTGATTAGATCCGTAGTATAGTTTGAGGAAGGTAGTTTTAAGGGAAAATTTGAAGAGTGGACTTTAGGTAGCCCTAATAGTTTAACTCTGCTTACCGGCGCTGCCCTAGTGTGCAACAGTGGCAACTCTGCGCTAAACCGCGCAGACGCGCGTTTAGCGTTTTTTATATCAGGGGGCTGAAAGAAGCTAGGAACTGGCCCAAAACGACCAATAAACTACAAGTTGCTGGCTGAAACCTCGCAAAACTGGACCAACAGGCAGCTCAATGCTTCCCACTCCCACTGGTAAGCAAGGGAACTTCCTCTCTTCCAAATTAGGTAAAGAATCAGTAACAGGAACTGCAAACAAAGTCCAGGGATCAGCAAGCTCTGAAACTGGACTATTCTAGCTTAGTAAGGCGGGAAAACAAGAGATATTTTTTTTTTTTTTCAAGAGAACAAGCAGAAACAGATACAGTAAACACTTATAAATGCTATAAATCGGCTATCACAGCCTACACAAACAATTTGCAACAGTTACAGGTTTTAAAAGTAACAAACTGAGAAACAAGTGCAATAACAGAATAAATGCAGAATAAACAATAACAATGTATCAGCAGCAGGCGAAATACAGTTGCTAGATAAATAGAAGTGGAAAGCCACAAAAAATATACTTAAATCAGGTAAAGTCACTTTTTTAGCTCTCTGAAGCTTGGATTACTCTGCTGGCCACCACGAGGATCTGTGCTGAGTAGGTACAAGCTAAAAAACACGCATTTAGCGTTTTTTATATCAGGGGGCTGAAAGAAGCTAGGAACTGGCCCAAAACGACCAATAAACTACAAGTTGCTGGCTGAAACCTCACAAAACTGGACCAAGAGGCAGCTCAATGCTTCCCACTCCCACTGGTAAGCAAGGGAACTTCCTCTCTTCCAAATTAGGTAAAGAATCAGTAACAGGAACTGCAAACAAAGTCCAGGGATCAGCAAGCTCTGAAACTGGACTATTCTAGCTTAGTAAGGCGGGAAAACAAGAGATATTTTTTTTTTTTTCAAGAGAACAAGCAGAAACAGATACAGTAAACACTTATAAATGCTACAAATCGGCTATCACAGCCTACACAAACAATTTGCAACAGTTACAGGTTTTAAAAGTAACAAACTGAGAAACAAGTGCAATAACAGAATAAATGCAGAATAAACAATAACAATGTATCAGCAGCAGGCGAAATACAGTTGCTAGATAAATAGAAGTGGAAAGCCACAAAAAATATACTTAAATCAGGTAAAGTCGCTTTTTTAGCTCTCTGAAGCTTGGATTACTCTGCTGGCCACCACGAGGATCTGTGCTGAATAGGTACAAGCTAAAAAACACGCGTTTAGCGTTTTTTATATCAGGGGGCTGAAAGAAGCTAGGAACTGGCCCAAAATGACCAATAAACTACAAGTTGCTGGCTGAAACCTCACAAAACTGGACCAACAGGCAGCTCAATGCTTCCCACTCCCACTGGTAAGCAAGGGAACTTCCTCTCTTCCAAATTAGGTAAAGAATCAGTAACAGGAACTGCAAACAAAGTCCAGGGATCAGCAAGCTCTGAAACTGGACTATTCTAGCTTAGTAAGGTGGGAAAACAAGAGATATTTTTTTTTTTTTTTTTTTCAAGAGAACAAGCAGAAACAGATACAGTAAACACTTATAAATGCTATAAATCGGCTATCACAGCCTACACAAACAATTTGCAACAGTTACAGGTTTTAAAAGTAACAAAGTGAAAAACAAGTGCAATAACAGAATAAATGCAGAATAAACAATAACAATGTATCAGCAGCAGGCGAAATAAAGTTGCTAGATAAATATAAGTGGAAAGCCACAAAAAATATACTTAAATCAGAAAAAGTCGCTTTTTTAGCTCTCTGAAGCTTGGATTACTCTGCTGGCCAGCACGAGGATCTGTGCTGAGTAGGTACAAGCTAAAAAACACGCATTTAGCGTTTTTTATATCAGGGGGCTGAAAGAAGCTAGGAACTGGCCCAAAATGACCAATAAACTACAAGTTGCTGGCTGAAACCTCACAAAACTGGACCAACAGGCAGCTCAATGCTTCCCACTCCCACTGGTAAGCAAGGGAACTTCCTCTCTTCCAAATTAGGTAAAGAATCAGTAACAGGAACTGCAAACAAAGTCCAGGGATCAGCAAGCTCTGAAACTGGACTATTCTAGCTTAGTAAGGCGGGAAAACAAGAGATATTTTTTTTTTTTTTCAAGAGAATAAGCAGAAACAGATACAGTAAACACTTATAAATGCTATAAATCGGCTATCACAGCCTACACAAACAATTTGCAACAGTTACAGGTTTTAAAAGTAACAAACTGAGAAACAAGTGCAATAACAGAATAAATGCAGAATAAACAATAACAATGTATCAGCAGCAGGCGAAATACAGTTGCTAGATAAATAGAAGTGGAAAGCCACAAAAAATATACTTAAATCAGGAAAAGTCGCTTTTTTAGCTCTCTGAAGCTTGGATTACTCTGCTGGCCAGCACGAGGATCTGTGCTGAGTAGGTACAAGCTAAAAAACACGCGTTTAGCGTTTTTTATATCAGGGGGCTGAAAGAAGCTAGGAACTGGCCCAAAACGACCAATAAACTACAAGTTGCTGGCTGAAACCTCACAAAACTGGACCAACAGGCAGCTCAATGCTTCCCACTCCCACTGGTAAGCAAGGGAACTTCCTCTCTTCCAAATTAGGTAAAGAATCAGTAACAGGAACTGCAAACAAAGTCCAGGGATCAGCAAGCTCTGAAACTGGATTATTCTAGCTTAGTAAGGCGGGAAAACAAGAGATATATATATTTTTTTTTTTCAAGAGAACAAGCAGAAACAGATACAGTAAACACTTATAAATGCTATAAATCGGCTATCACAGCCTACACAAACAATTTGCAACAGTTACAGATTTTAAAAGTAACAAACTGAGAAACAAGTGCAATAACAGAATAAATGCAGAATAAACAATAACAATGTATCAGCAAGCAGGCGAAATACAGTTGCTAGATAAATAGAAGTGGAAAGCCACAAAAAATATACTTAAATCAGGTAAAGTCGCTTTTTTGGCTCTCTGAAGCTTGGATTACTCTGCTGGCCACCACGAGGATCTGTGCTGAGTAGGTACAAGCTAAAAAACGCGTGTTTAGCGTTTTTTTATATCAGGGGGCTGAAAGAAGCTAGGAACTGGCCCAAAACGACCAATAAACTACAAGTTGCTGGCTGAAACCTCACAAAACTGGACCAACAGGCAGCTCAATGCTTCCCACTCCCACTGGTAAGCAAGGGAACTTCCTCTCTTCCAAATTAGGTAAAGAATCAGTAACAGGAACTGCAAACAAAGTCCAGGGATCAGCAAGCTCTGAAACTGGACTATTCTAGCTTAGTAAGGCGGGAAAACAAGAGATTTTTTTTTTTTTTTTTCAAGAGAACAAGCAGAAACAGATACAGTAAACACTTATAAATGCTATAAATCAGCTATCACAGCCTACACAAACAATTTGCAACAGTTACAGGTTTTAAAAGTAACAAACTGAGAAACAAGTGCAATAACAGAATAAATGCAGAATAAACAATAACAATGTATCAGCAGCAGGCGAAATACAGTTGCTAGATAAATAGAAGTGGAAAGCCACAAAAAATATACTTAAATCAGGTAAAGTCGCTTTTTTAGCTCTCTGAAGCTTGGATTACTCTGCTGGCCACCACGAGGATCTGTGCTGAGTAGGTACTTAGGTAGGTATTTATGTGTGGCTGTGTTTTTGCTAAAGATGGGACTCAGTAGGGTAAGGGAATTTCTCCTTTTCCCCACTGTTGTGCAGTCTCAGAGTTGGCATGTACATGTAGGTGCATATATTTAAAGGTTTATAGCTAAGTACTAGGCTACCTAGATTAGCATTCCTAGACTTGGAAAAAGCATATGACAAGGTCCAACGAAAGCTGATATAGGCAGTACTGTGGTGGATCAAAGTCCCAGAAACATTGGTAGAATTAATGCAGGCTATGTACATGGACCCAGTGGCTCAGGTACGAACAGTGTTCGGCCTCACAGAAGGGTTCCCTGTGGGAGAAGGTGTACACCAGGGTTCAGCTCTGAGCCCACTGCTGTTCATACTGGTGATGAACAACATTAGCAAACAGGTTGGAGGGGACAGATCAACAAAGTTGCTGTATGCAGACAATGTGGCATTACAGGCAGACTCTGAGCAAGAACTTCAGCAAAGAACAAGGGAATGGAATGTAAAACGGAAGGCACATGGGATGAAACCAAGCACAGCTAAGACAGTAGTAATGGCAGCAAACTGGGGAAATCAGAAGAAGTTGAGAAAGTACAGTTTTGTACCTACCATAAATGTAGATGTCCGATAGATATGCAACTGCAGTCCTTACATATGGGTTGTACTGCCTCAGGCAGCCCTTCGGTCGGCCGGATTCCAAAGTCTGGGTCCAGCGTCGGCTGATGTCGCTTCTTCCCCGACGTCAGAGCGACTGGGGTATAAAAGCATCAGTTGATGCCATCTTCTTCAGTGTTTCTTGCCCCAGATGCCAGTTGCCCTCCAAAGAAGGCTAAAATTAGAGACTGGATAAAAAATTCCAGACATGCACAACAGTAATAAACAGATACACCATAACAGGTTTCCCCAGCTAATTTGGTAAAGGGGAGTGGACCCAAAAAGGATAATTTACAGAGGGGTAGGAGGGAGGGAAAACCTGACTGCAGTTGCATATCTATTGGACATCTACATTTATGGTAGGTACAAAACTGTACTATGTCCTTTAAGAATGCAACTGCAGTCCTTACATATGGGTTGAATACCATAGCCAAGCTGGGGGTGGTAGGATCTAAGATAAAGATGGTGTAGCTAAAATGCCCTGCAGGATTGCCAAAGCAAAGCCTGCTCGGGATCTGGAATATAAATGCAGGTTGTAGTGTTTGGAAAATGTATGCACGGAGCTCCATGTAGCAGCTTCTAGAATGTCCTTTGTAGCCACCCCTCTTAAAAAGGCTGTGGAGGTGGCTATAGCTCTGGTGGAGTGTGGCCTGATATTGGCTGGCACACCCTTTCCATGGAAAGAGTAACAGAATCTGATGCAGTGTCCAATCCATTTTGAAATTGTTTGTTTGGAAATTGCCTTTCCTTGTACTCCAGCAGCGTAAGCTACAAATAGTTGGTCAGACTTTCTGTTGGCTTTTGTTCTGTCCAAGTAGTAGCGCAATTGTCTGTGTATGTCCAAAGTGTGCAGCAGCTTTTCTCCTTTATTTTGAGGATTGGGAAAGAAGGTAGGCAAGTGAATTGCTTGATTTAGAGACACCCTGGAAATCACTTTTGGCATAAATGAAGGATTGGTTCTTAAAGAAACTCTGTCCTGATGAAAAATGAGAAATGGAGGTACTGCCATGAGGGCCTGTATCTCCGAGACTCTTCTTGCTGAGGTAATTGCCAACAGGAAAACTGTTTTCCAGGAGAGAAATTGCAATTCTGAAGATGCTGCTGGCTCAAAAGGAGGGAGAGTTAATTTTTCCAACACGAAGTTGAGGTCCCATGCAGGCACTGGTGGTTTTCTGGGAGGTTTGATATTCTTAATCCCTCTTAGAAACTGTCTTAGCAAAGGATGTGAAAACACAGGTGGATCACTGTTGTATTTTGCTGAAATTGCTGAAGCGTGTATTTTTATGGAAGAATATGAAAGGCCATTGTGTAGCATTTCTGCCAAGTATTCTAGTATCTGTGGGATGCTCATTACTGATGCATCCTGACCCTTGCTGGCATTCCAGATGCTGAATCTCTTCCATTTGGCTGAGTAAGTTTTTCTGGTGGAAGGTCTGCGTGCTTCCAGTAAGATCTCTTGAACTTTCTTGGAGAGAGAGATATGGGGAGAAGTTATTGAACCCTCCAAGCCGTCAGCTGTAATGTTTGCAGGTTGGGATGAGACGTCCTGTAATTGTGCTGAGTCAGAAGCAGTGGCCATTGAGGCAGGGGCCACGGCTTGGTGTGAGTTATGCTCCTTAGTAATGGATACCAGTGCTGTCTTGGCCAGTCTGGAGCTATCAAAATGCCTTTCGGTTGTTCTGCTTTGATCTTCAGTAACACCTTGGTCATTAATGGTAGAGGTGGGAATGCATAGATTGTTAGAGAGTTCCAGCTGAAGGAGAGAGCATCCATTCTCCAGGCTTGAGGATGGTGTGTCCTCGAGCAGAACTTCTTCAGATGATGATTGAGGTGTGAGGCAAAAAGGTCTATGTCCGGCCTCCCCCATGCATGAGTTATTTGTGAAAAAATGTCTGGATGCAACATCCATTCGTGCGGATCCAAGATGTTTCTGCTTAGACTGTCCGCCAGAACATTGTCCTTGCCTGGAACAAACTGGGATTGCAACTGTATGTTCAGTTTCAGGGCCTTTTCCCAAAGAGTCATTGTTAGCCTGCAGAGGGGGTAAGAATGAGTGCCTCCCTGTTTGTTTATGTACCACATAACAGTGGTGTTGTCTGTCTTTATTAGCAGTTGACCTTGCTGAAGAAATTTTCCGAAGGCCTCGATTGCATGAATCACAGCCAACATCTCTTTTGATTGATGTGTAGATGCACTTCCCGGATGCCCATTGCCCTTGAATGCATCTGCCCTCCATGTGCGCCCCCCATCCATGATCTGAGGCGTCTGTTGTAATGGTTTGGCTTGTTTGAGGTTTGTTGAAAGACATGCCCTTGTTTAGCTGGCTTGCGCCCACCACAAAAATTCCTTTTGTAGACATGGAATGAGTGGAATAATTGCTTCTAAGTTGTGGCTGTGTTGAGACCATAAACTTTTTAGGTACCATTATATTTTTCTCATGTGTAGTCTTGCCAGTGGAATCAGAAGAATGCAAGATGCCATGAAACCCAGAGCCTGCAGGATTTTCCTTGCAGTCATCTGGGTGAGCTTTGCTAGGCTTTTGAAGTAATGTGGTAATTGTTCTTGTTTTTCTTCTGTGAGAAAAGCCATTTGTGAGTTTGTGTCCAGTTTGGCTCCTAGAAAAATTATTTGTTGGGATGGCAGTAGTCTTGATTTTTGAATGTTGACTGTGTATCCCAAAGCCTGTAGTAAGTGAATGACATAGTTCAAGTTTCTTATCAAGGCTTGCTTGCTGTCTGCTTGTATAAGGCAGTCGTCCAGGTAAGGGTATATTTGTATCCCCTGGAGTCTGCAGTGTGCAATTACTGATGCCAGGCATTTCGTGAATACTCTGGGCGCAGTAGATAAGCCAAAGGGCAATGCTGAGAATTGATAATGCTCTGACCCTGCAAGAAATCAGAGGTATCTTCTGCAACTGTGTCTGATTGGGACATGCAGGTATGCCTCCTTGAGGTCCAGAGTAACCAGCCAAGACCCCTTGCCCAGCATGGGAATAAGTTGCTGTAACTTCAGCATTTTGAATTTTGGCACAATGAGAAAAGTGTTTAGAGCGGACAAGTCCAGTACAGGTCTCCATTGCTTTTCTTTTCTTGGAACAAGGAACAGTCTTGAGTAGAATCCCTGGCCTTGTTCCTGAGGAGGAACCTTTTCTATTGCTTTGATTTGTAGCAGCTTTGTAACCTGTATGAGTGCCTCTGCCCTTTGATTTTGTGGCAGGTTTGGCATGCCTTGTCTTGTTGGTAAGGTATGGAAGTGGAACCTGTAACCTTTGTCTATTATGTCCAGAATCCATTTGTCCTTTGTTAAAACGTGCCAATTTCTTGAAAATAAGGATCATTTTCTGCCTAAAGGTGCTTCTCTTTGAGCCTTGGTCGGCGGTGTCAAAGTCAAGTCATTGTGATTGTCCCTGTGGAGCAATAGAAGTCCCTGCGTCACTTCTCTGATTAGTCGGTTGCCATTGGCGGCTCCTGTAGGAGCCTCAGTATTGCCCTCTACCTCGAGCACGCCTGTTTTTTCCCCTTTGGAACTTGTCAGTGTCTGGAAAGGACCAATTCTTCGAAGGCCAATTCCTGCTGAACCTTGGTGGCTGAACCTGGAGGAAATCTTTGACTGTTTGTACTGATTTAGCCTTTTCCTCAATTGATTTCAACACATCCTGAGCATTAGCACCAAATAGCTTGTGTTTTTCCAGAGGTGCATCTAGAAGCTTTGCTTTAACATGATCTGGCAATGCCTGTTCTTTCAACCAAGCATGTCTACGAATGACAGCCCCTGTCATAGCTGCCCTACATGAAGCTTCCAATGCATCATAACCACACTGTAGAAAATGCTTGCTAACCTGCTGAGTATTATGAACCAAATCCTGCAAGACCTTTCTATCTAAAGGCTCAGGAGAGGCTAACTTTTTCTGCAAATCATCCATCAAGAAATCCTGATACTGAAACATATGAAAAAGACAGTTAGGTGCCTTCATGGCAAGGGTGGTTGAGGTATAAACTTTTTTGCCCCACCTCTCCAGGGACCTAGATTCCCTGTCAGCGGGCAAAGGATTTTTGGCCGTGGAAGTGGCCACTCCCTTGGGCCCCTGGGAAATAGTTTCTAGGTCAACAGAGTGGGCCTTAAAGAGATGTTTATGAGTTTCAGGAACCCTGTAATATCTGTCTGGCTTGTCAGGATCAGGAGGGAGAGAATCAGGAGAAGCACTCGAGTCTGAGTACACATCATCCAATACATCTAACACTGGTGGAATAGCTAAAGGCCTGTGCTGGGGTAACTTAAGGAAAGTACGAAGCCTTTTCCTGGAGTTGGAGAAATCCTGGCCCTGCCACTGAAAATGCTCTCTCATGGAATGGAGAATCTCCCCGAAAGAAATATCCTCAGGAGGAGAGGCAGAGGGAATAGATTCATCAGCATCAGAATCCTCGTAGGCCTGGAAGGGTTCTTCCTGGGAATCTGAATGACCTGAGTCGCCAGAGGCTTCATCTGAGGAAAAGGTATCTGTCTGCTCAACCCTAGGCCTTTTGTCTGCAGGCGGCTGATTACCTCTGTCTGGATGAGCCTGAGAGCCTCTGAGTAATGAAATAAGATCTGCAGCTAAAGTCAAGATCTGTTTATCAGAAGTGGGACCCTGAGAAAAAGATTTAGGAGGGACAGACTTAGCCTGGTTGGCAGCCTTAGCATGTGTGTAGGCCTTGATGGACATAAACACCGGAGGCCTAGCTGCCCCACGTGCAGGAGTAACTTTGTCCACCGGAATGGTGTCAGGCAAAACTTGGGTTTCGGATTCAGGAGGAAAATCAACAACCGGCACCGGGGAAGCCTCCGGGACCGAAGTGTGTGGTAAAGCGGTGTCGTTGATCTGGAGCGGTTGAATTACCGCCTCCGAGGAGACCGATGCACTCGCGGTAGGTTTTGGCGTGGTGTCGGTGGAAGTTGCGGCCCGAGAATGTCGGTCCCGGTCCTTCCGTTTTTTGGAAATAAGTGATGTCGGTTGTTCCGACGGCATGATATAGGAGTAATTTTCCCCAAAAAAGTCTACAGCAAATTCTGCCCGGCACCTGAGAGTGCGCTTATTGAAGCAAGCACAGGCCGCACAGGCTGAAACGTCGTGGTCTGGGCCAAGGCAAGGAAGGCAGTAAGAATGGAAGTCCTTATGAGGTATTTGTTTACCACAAGACAAACAGTTATTAACTTTTGCAGTTTTATCTGACATCGGCTGAGGCAAGAAAAGGTTCCCCAATGGGGTACTTAGCTTTTTGATGACTTTGGTAACTGAAAACACAGGAGCTGACCGACCGGCACTTGCAAACTGCTTCTGCTTCGGGCACCGCGCGGCAAGAAAGACTGAAGAAGATGGCGTCGACTGATGCTTTTATACCCCAGTCACTCTGACGTTGGGGAAGAGGCGACATCAGCCGACGCCGGACCCAGACTTTGGAATCCGGCCGACCGAAGGGCTGCCTGAGGCAGGACAACCCATATGTAAGGACTGCAGTTGCATTCTTGAAGGACATCTGAGATAGAAGGGAAGATATTGGAACAGATAAATAGCTTCAACTATCTGGAAGAGATGGCTGAGGAGAAGGGAAGTCTGAATGAAGAGGTCAAAGCTAGAATCAGAGGGGCTGCAGCCAACTGGCATAGAGTTTCAGGTGTAGTATATGACAGAAGAATGCCAAAGATGCTGAAAAAGTAAGGTGTACAAGACAATGGTACGACCAGTACTACTTATGGTACAGAAACCTAGACAGTAAAGGCAGAGCAGATGAAGAAGCTACAGATGATGGAAATAAAGTGCCTGAAAAGGGATAGATGAAGAAATGAGGACATAAGAGCAGAAGACAAAGTAGCTCCATTTGCAGAAAAGATCAAAGAAAACAGATTACGGTGATTTGGACAAATGTGCAGAAAAGCAAAAGACAATCCGTTGAAGAAGATTTGGGACAGATGGAAGAAGGTAACAGAAAACGAGGACGTCCAGCAAAGAGGTGGATGGACTGTGCGAAAAAAGATCTGAGACAGTCAGGCATGAGTGTTGAAGAAGGCAGGAGTGTGACACTGAAACAAGACAGATAGTGACAGTTAACAAGATACCCAGACTCATGTAGAAAATAGGAAAAAAAGGGGGCTGATGATGATGAAGTAAGTACTAGGCTAGCTGACCTTGCAGGACATTTTAAGGCTAGACAATTTTCCTTTTTGTGTCCAAATTAACCTCTCATTTGGTTTAAGACTGGACTTACCCATGCCATGATTGATTATTATCTATTACTCCTAACAGATAATTTGAGAGTATCCATGCATGGGATAAAGCCTTTAGGAGCTGCCTCTGTCCATTAGCAGTACAGTGGGTAATCCTGGGGTAAATTTTCTGTTTCCCATCCATAGATCCGAGTTGCATTTTAATATGGAGAGGGATGAACATTGTTTTATGTGGATGAGAAGTCTATTCCAGAGCAATGGTATCCTCTGTGAGATATACCATTCCTCCAAAACATTTTGTTGATGTTACAGAAGAGGTATAGATCCCTAGACTGAATATTTCTGATGCTATTTTACTTGCTAATGTTAAGTAAATCCGTCAGTATTGGGTCTTGCATGCCAGACTCAGGTGATTTTTTAGCAGTCTGTAGGATACAGAGTATAGTGATTGGGCTTTGAGTCGGTCAAGGTAGGGCATGTTATTTAGGCCATGCATCATTTTAGTAAGGAATCTCTGTGGGGATTCCAGCTGTTGCATATGTCTGAACAGATAAAAGTCAAAGGGAACATTATACTAAATGACTGGTCTAACGACGGCTCAGTAAAGGGGAACAATGACATCCCTAAGATCTAGACAAAATTCCTGTGTTTATAAACTGTGCAATATAGAAAGACCTTCTTATAACAATGGACACATGTTATGTGAACAGTGACCTAACTTTTGAGTAAGTTCCCAGTTCCTGAACAGCTTGGTCAATGTTCAGGGGTGTCTTTTCAGCGTGGTAGTTTCATGGAGTACATGACTTCCCAAAGGACACAACAAGGCATTTAATTTCAGTCCATGATTTTGGTGGCATTTATTTATTTGTGACAAACCTTCCTCTAGGATGGCTAAGTAATTTGTGGATTCAATGACTGCTCCTAGCCTGCAGTCATGTGCAAACTTAGTCAAAGCCCTTTGATATTGACTTATATATATTTATCAGGTGGTGCATGGATGTGGGGGGGGGGCTTGTAGAGCTGTAACTAGGGCAGGTGAAGGGGATGTACGGCCAGGTACAAGTTCTCAGGGGAATTTCCTTTAAACTGCCATCTGTAACTTTGATGAACGATCTTCAGAACACATTTGTCTTAAACTATCGGTTACCAAATAGAAAAGTTGAGATTCAGACTTTCTGGAAGAAAAAAAAGGGGCTGCCAGGGTGAGAGGAACACAATGTCTCATAAACAGTCATTCTCACTTGTTGGACTGTCTTTGGTTTTTGGGAGGCTACAGAATTCTTTTTAAATCCTCCTTTCCATTTCTTCTTAGACATCTGTTCACCTGCATTTTGCTATGTTTGTTTATTTATTTTTGCCAAAATTGGATGAGAAGTTAGAAAATGTTTTACAAAATTTGGAAAAGGAGGGCTGAAAAATGATTCCCTGGATCAGCTTACCCCTTTCTTGACACTTTTTGATTGCTTCTGAAGGAGAGGGAAAATTAAATCCCTCTCCAAAGTAGAATTTAAAATCTCATGTTCTCATCATCTGGGAAGTTCTCAGAGCACAACCATGCAAAACTCAAAAGAGTACCAGCAGTCATAGCCCAAGATGTATCAACTGGATTACACACTCACTGTAAACAATGGCTAGTGACTTGTGCAACAGAAGAAACAATTATTTAAAGCAGGTTTTTCTCACAAGAAGAAACTGCAAACACTTCCACAAAACACACTGTTGGATTCTTGTTAAAAGTTCATAAACCAGGTCCATGAACTTTTAACAAGAATCCAACAGTGCGTTTTGTGTGTGTGGTCCATGAACTTTTAACAAGAATCCAACAGTGCGTTTTGTGGAAGAGTTTGTACCAGCTATTCCTCTGACAAGAGGAATCTTGGAAGGGACAGCCTTTATTGGAGCCAGGTTCCTCGGAACAGTGTATAAAAACTTAAAAGAATGAGGAATTTTAAATATCATATCTGCCTGTATGGTGGCAGATGGCTGACTCTCATGAAAACTGCAGGCAGTAACACACACACACGTCCTCTTAAGCTGACAGAAAGTACAGTTGTGTACACCTACCATAAATGTAGATGTTCGAGTATCTTCACTGTTGCAGTCATGACTGTAGGGTTCTCCCCTGCCGGCAGGCAGCCCTCGGTCAGCCAGAATCCCAAAGTCTGGGTCCGGCGTCGGATGTTCAACCATGCTCCCTGATGTCAGAGCGCCAGGAGTACAAAGCTGACAGCCGACGCCATCTTCTCCAGTTTTTCTTGCCCCAGATGTCAGAAGTCCCAAAATGAAAAAGGTCCCATAACCTTTGCAAATACACCTCAGAAGAATGGTGAAAAAAGGAAATACACAAAAGTAAAAATAAGAGGGGACAGGAGGGAGGGAAACCCAGACTGCAACAGTGAAGACACTCGAACATCTACATTTATGGTAGGTGTACACAACTGTACTATGTTCATCGTGTTTCACTGTTGCAGTCATGACTGTAGGGTAGAATCCCAAAGCTGAAAGAAAGGGAGGTGGTCATAAAGAGGAAGGGCGGCTAAAAGGCCCTGCAAGACTGCAGAGGCAAAGCCTGCCCTAGACTTAGAGTAGAGAGGTAGATTGTAGTGCTTAGAAAAAGTATGCACTGAACTCCAAGTTGCAGCTTCCAAAATGTCCTTGGTAGGAACTCCCCTGAGGAAGGCCACAGAAGTGGCAGCAGCTCTGGTGGAATGAGTCCGTATACTCCCTGGGATTTGCTTTCCATGGTGAGAATAACAAAATCTGATTCCATGAGCAATCCATTTAGAAATGGTATGTTTTGAAATGGCTTTACCTTGGGAACTTGAAGCATAAGAAACAAACAATTGTTCTGATTTTCTGATGTCCTTGGTTCTGTTCAGGTAAAAACGTAGTTGTCTATGTACATCCAAGGAATGTAAGATCCTTTCCCCTTTATTTTGAGGAGTGGGGAAAAAGGTTGGCAAGTGGATAGTTTGATTTAAAGCCACTTTGGAAACCACCTTAGGCATGAAGGTAGGATTAGTCCTCAAAGATACCCTGTCTTGATGAAAAATAATATAAGGTTCCACAGCCATAAGAGCTTGTAACTCTGAAACTCTCCTGGCAGAGGTAAGGGCTAACAGGATAGCTGTCTTCCAAGATAAAAACTTGATGTCAGAAGAGGCAGCAGGCTCAAAAGGAGGCAAGGTTAGTTTTTCCAAAACATAATTCAGATCCCAAACAGGAATAGGAGGAGATCTAGGAGGTCTTAAGTTCTTAGCTCCTCTGAGAAACTGTCTCATGAGCTGGTGGGAAAAGATGGGAGGGTCTGTATTATAATGAGCAGAAACAGCAGAAGCATGTATCTTAATGGAAGAGAAAGAGAAACCCTTATGTAAGAGATCTGTCAAGTAAAGTAAAATTAAAGTAAAGTAATGTTAGGAAGAAGAGGATCAGAATCCTGAGCCTGCATCCAGGAACAAAATCTTTTCCATTTTCCTGCATAAGATTTTCTAGTGCTAGGACGTCTGGCTTCTAAAATGACATCCATAACCTGCTTGGGTAGTAAAGAAGAAATCAAAGGCCCTGGATTAACCAGGCCACCAGGCTGAGAGTTCTGACATGAGAGTGTAGAACCTGACCCTGATGTTGGGACAGAAGGTTCGGAGACTGAGGTAAAACCCAAGGGGGCTCCAGGCATAGGTTTTTTAGAGTTGGATACCAAAACTGCCGAGGCCAATTTGGAGCCAGCAAGATTATCATCTTGGGCTTGTCCTGTTTTATCTTCAATAAAACCCGTGGAAGGAGAGGAAGCGGCGGAAAGGCATATCCCGAGAGGTTCCTCCAACTGAATGACAGGGCATCCACTTTCCAAGCTTCTCTGTGGAAAGTCCTGGTACAAAAAATCTGTAGTTGATGATTGAGATGGGATGCAAAGAGGTCTATATGAGGACATCCCCAGACTGCTGTTATCATCCTGAATATTTTGGTGACCAGCATCCACTCATGTGGATCCGAAAGGTTTCTGCTCAGACTGTCTGCCAGGAAGTTTTGTTTCCCTGGTAGAAACTGAGCTTGAAGATCCAGATTGCAAGCTAGAGCTGTGTTCCATAGATCCATGGCTAGTCTGCAAAGGGGGTAGGAATGAGATCCCCCTTGCTTGTTTATGTACCACATAACTGTGGTGTTGTTTGTCCGTATTAGCAGTTGTCCTGGTTGTAAAAGATTCCTGAAGGCCAATAGAGCTTTCTGAACGGCTAACATTTCCTTTAAGTTGATATGCAGGTGCTTCTGATCCTTTGTCCAAAGGCCCTGCAGACAATTGCCCTGAAAATGGGCTCCCCAAGCATAATCCGAGGGGTCCGTGGTTAGAATCTGAGTGGCAGGAGGCAGACGGAAGGGTTTCCCTTTGTTTAGAGCACATGCCCTGGACCACCAAAGAAATTCCTTTTGAAGGCAAGGAAGGACGGAGATCAGTATGTCTAAACTGTGGCAATGCTGAGACCATACACTTTTTAGGTACCACTGTATTTTCCTCATGTGTAGTCTTGAATATGGTACGAGAAGGATGCAGGAGGCCATGTAACCCAAAGCCTGCAGGAATTTCCTTGCAGATAGTTGAGTTAGAGTTGCCAAGGTTCTGAAAGTTGAAGCCAGCTGTAATTGTTTTTCGGATGTCAGAAATGCCATCTGGGTTGTGGAGTTTAGAAGTGCACCCAGAAAAGTTATCTGTTGTGATGGTGTCAAATTTGACTTTTTTATGTTTACAGAGAATCCCAGGAACTTGAGGAGGTTCTGTACAAATTCTAGATGCTGGAGTAAGACATCCTTGCTGTCTGCCTGAATTAGACAATCATCCAGATAAGGGTAAATTTGAATTTCCTTGAGTCTGCAGTAAGCTACTACTGGAGCCAGGCATTTGGTGAAGACCCTGGGCGCAGTTGACAATCCAAAGGGCAGCGCAGAGAATTGAAAGTGCCTCGATCCGGCCTTGAACCTGAGGTATTTTCTGCGATCCTGCCTGATGGGAATGTGTAAATATTTTTTATTTTATTTTTATTTATTTTACATTTGTTAACCGGGCTAGTCTAGCTGGATATATGTCCATTTTCAGTAGAGGCCCGGGGAGAAAAGCTCCTCACATAGATCAATTACAAAGAGACATATAATAAAAGTACAGTAAGAATATACATTTAGTAATAAGAATAACAAATACCTAAGGCACACCAAAAAAATATACTATATGCCTCCTTTAAATCCAAAGTTACCATCCATGCATCTTTGGACAGCATTGGAAGTAGCTGCTGTAGAGTAAGCATCTTGAATTTTGGAATCTCTAGAAAGGTATTCAAGACCGACAGATCCAGAATGGGTCTCCCATGAGTTTTACTTCCTTGGGACTAGAAACAGCCTTGAGTAAAAACCTTTTCCCATCTCTGAAAGAGGAACCAGTTCTATGGCATTCATAGCCAAAAGAGCTTCCACCTGGTTTAAGGCCTCCATCCATTGATGTTTTGGAAGGTCTGGCCATCCGCTTGGCCTTGGCAAGGTATGAAAATGGAATTTGTAACCTCTTAAAACCACATCCAAAACGCACTTGTCTTGGGTTATTTGAGTCCAATTTTGATAAAAAATAGAGTTTTCCTCCGAGAGGGGCTTCCAGGCAAGAAGTTCCTGCAGCCCAACAGAGGGAGTCATTGAGTTTGTTTCCTTTGAGATTGTGACCTGTCCTCTCCTCCCCTAGGGGTGGAAGCAGTCCACTGTCTTGGTCTATAAGCAGCTTGCGTTTGAGGCCTCCCTCTGGAGCGTCTATATCTACCCCTCTGAGGCCTGTCTGAAGTGGGAAAGGACCAATTTTTTGAAGGCCAATTCCTGCTAAATCTAGGTGGCTGTACTTGTAAGAAATCTTTAACTGTTTGTATGGATTTCTCCTTATCCACCATCTTTTTAATCACCTCTTCAGCTTTTGATCCAAACAAAACATTATGCTGAACAGGAGCATCCAATAATTTAGACTTTACTTGTTCAGGCAAATTTTGTTCCTTTAGCCATGCATGCCTTCTAATTACTGTGCCAGAGGCCGCAGCCCTACAAGAAGCCTCCAAGGCATCAAATCCACAGTGTAAACCATGCTTCCCAACCTGTTCAGTGGCATGCAATAAGTCATGTAATTCCTTATCATCTGCACAGGCAGAAATGGCAGTAAGCTTTTGTTTTAAGACAGACAAGAGAAATTGCTGGTATTTAAACATATGAAACTGACAGTTTAAAGCCCTAATGGACAAAGTAGCAGAAGTGTACACCTTTTTGCCCCATCTTTCTAAGGATCGAGAATCCTTTTCAGTAGGAATGGGATTTTTGGCAGAAGGGGCCTTAACTCCCTTAGGACCCTGAGAAATGGTTTCAGGGTCAGCAGAAGGGTTCTTGTATAAAAACTGATGGGAATCAGGAACCCTGTAATATCTATCAGGCTTAACAGGAGCAGGAGGAAAAGAAGTCAGGGGTTAAGTTAGCCTCCAAAAAGGCATCATCCACAATATCCAAAACAGGAGGAATAGCCAGGGGTCTATGTTGGGGAAGAAGAAAAAAATCCCTCAGTCTTTTCTTGGATTCTGAATACTCCTGTCCTTCCCAGTGGAAATGTTCCCTCATTTCATGCAAAGTTTCCCCAAAAGAGAAATCCTCAGGGGGAGAAGCTGAAGGAATGGATTCTTCAGCATCAGAATCCTCATAAGGAGGGAAAGAATATTCCTGATCAGAAGAAGAAACTGAGGAAACAGAAGCCTGATCAGAGGAATCATAATAAACATCCTGCCTTGGCCTTTTATCTGGAGGGGGATGAGAACCCTAATCATAGTAAGTAAATTCTCCGCCATCTTGAGTAACTGTTTCTGTGATTTGGGAGCCGGTTCAGAAGAGGCCTGTGTTGTAGTCTTTGATTTAGAAGGAGTCTTTGCCTTTGTCTTTGCCTTTATTAGTAGCTGAGTAGGCCTGAAAACCCCTTCGGAAGCCGGTACCTGCACAGCGGCTCCAGTCCCATCCGAAGGAGTATTGTCCGAAGGTCCTGCAACTGAAATATTTAAAGGCGTGGTTGGCTCCTCATGAGAGTCCATTTCGGCCATCGGTTCTGAAATGGCTGATGACAGGGCCTGCAAAAGCGCCTCACTGACGATGGCCAAACCTGAAGCTGGCTCCGCGCGCTATCATCAGATTTGGACCTCGGAGGCCTGTCTTTATCCTTGCAACGTTTGTGAACTCCGGTAGCCGGGACCGTATCCGACGACATTTTGTAGTTAAAGCGCCTTCCGAAGTAATGAAAAGCAAAATCGTACCTTTGCTTAATTGTACGTTGATTGAATCTAGCACAAAACCGACAATTAGCTACGTCGTGGTCAGGGCCTAAGCAAGGAATACAGTAAGAATGAAAATCCTTATGAGGTATTTGCTTCCCACATGAAATACAATTATTAACTTTTTCTGACATCGGAGAAGAGCAAGAAAAAAGTTTCCCCAACGGGGTACTTAGCTTTGAGTGAAGAAGAAAATCTTCGGACCGAAGTATATCAGAAAAAATTCGTCAGGAGTCAGCCAACCGGCACTTGCGAACTGTTATCACCGCACGGCAAGAAAGACTGGAAAAGATGGCGTCGGCTGTCAGCTTTGTACTCCTGGCACTCTGACGTCAGGGAGCATGGTTGAACAGCCGACGCCGGACCCAGACTTTGGGATTCTGGCCGACCGAGGGCTGCCTGCCGGCAGGGGAGAACCCTACAGTCATGACTGTAACAGTGAAACACGATGAACATCTGGAAGAATGTGTGAAGGTTCAAGAAATTCTTTCTGCAACAGCTCATAGTATTGTCTGAGAGACTGAGAAACCTCAGTGTTATCTCAATGAAATTATTGGCACATTTCTGAGAAAGAAAAAGAGACACCCCACACAGGAAGAATCAGAATCTGAGCCAAATCAGAGTCTGAATCAGAAATCTGAGGAGAAAACTGTATCTGTTCATCTTCCTGTACAGATTCAGAATCTTGAATCTCTAAGAAACAAGGTATTCATTTTTCTTTTACCAGAAACTACTTCAAAAGAAGGATCAGTAGCTTGAATTAAACACTGAGCCAGACACTACTGTCTGAGGAAATCTGAGGAGTAGATACATGCTTAATTTTCTGTTTGTATTTAACAGGAAAAATGGAGCCAACAATGTTGTTAATGGCAGTAGCAGCAGCTTCTCCAGGGATGAGCACAACCTTCTGACAAAACAGGGAAGCCTTCTGTGTTCCTTCTCTCAGGACAGACAAGTGTCTCTCCTTTGTCAGCTGAGAGGACCCCAACAGCGACACAAGAGGTGGCTAATCCCAGGTCCATAGTGGCTGTAGCCGGTGGTACACCAGAAGGATCTGGGGTAAAAGATAAGTTGTCTGAGGTGCAACTAATGGCCACAGCAGAGTCACCCACCTGCAGCTGAGACAAACTGCTATCTTGCTGTGAAGGCAAAACCTGTTTGCTTAACTTTTCCTTTTTGTGGCTGGAAGGCCTGACTGTGGGACTGACAGATTGTGCCATGGTCAAGCCAAAAATGGTGTCTCTTTCCCAGGGAAAACAAGTGGTAAATGCCAGTGAAAATAAGTATCTTTAAAAGTCACTTTAGTCACAGAAAAACACAGTAAAAAGCACTTAAAACACTCTGACTGCCCCAAAAAGTAAAATAAGTACAATTTCTCCACAGAAAAATGACTTTCAATTACTTTAAACAACCTTTAAACTGACAGAAACGAAAAATAGTGTTCTAGTTTAAAAGTGCAGTACAATCTCATGACAGTATGTTAAAACACAAACTCCTAGTTTTAAAAAAACTTTCCTGAAGAGGAAAATATTGATAACAAACAAATATTATTAAATGGAATGTTTTTCCTCAAAGGGAACTTATCTGCACAGCAATGGAACAGTGCAAGCCAACTGTTGATCCTCAACATCCCCAAGGGAGATTTATTCTTCAGCAGCAGGAAAGCTCTGAAGGGCTGGCACCCAAACTTGTATTTTTACTTAGCTCAGCTTGAGCTGCCTGACAGTTTGGGCACATAGAAAGTGGCCTGAAGCTTTGGAAGCAGGCCAGCTGTTATATCCTTGGATGGATATAACCCATGTAGCTAAGACTACCACAGCAGTGATCAATATGATGAACATATATTACCCAAATTAGCAGAAGACTGTCCTAATGTGCTAGTCAAATGCTTCCTGGTCAGTATATTTAGTATTTTACCTGTCATTTGAAAAAGAATCACAGGCCCAATTGGATATACAGGTCAACAAAAAAGGTGATAAAAATCAAAACAAATAGTATTGATGCTACAATTTAGTGTAAGATTTGCATGGATCCTTTTGCTGGAAGGCTGTCTGTAATGCCTGCTAGTGCTTACTCCTCATACCCCAAGAATAGAACAATGTAGTTCAACATATAATATCCCAAAAACTGGTACGGTAAATTTACTGTAAGAAGATAATGGACAGTTGCCCCTAGCCCTGCTCACACATTACACTGATAAAAATAGTCTCCTCCTTACAGTACTATGAAGGGTGATGTGCAGCTAACCATGACCCTTTCCCCAATCACCATTTACCATCACTAGCATCTGAACCTCTGAAGTTTACTCCAGGATTATTCAAATAAATACAATAAGTTCTAGTTTAAATCAGAACTAGGGATAACACAGACGAATCTTTAACAACTTCATGTCAGTACCAAGAATGGAATGTAGCTGAATTTTTTTATTCCAAACATCTTCTCTTCACCTCATGGATGCACACTGCAGCAGTCAACAAAACAGACAAAAGTATCACAGGGATGGTATTTTAGTCAAAGATACCTTCAAAACTACTCTGAAAGCTATAGTGGATAACACAGCTATTAGGAAAGGAATCAAGCATTATTACAGTGTATGCTGGATGGCATAAAAAAGGCAGTTATAGCTTACTTCTGCTCAGTCTCTGGTTGAGGACTCCATAACCTGGATAAATCAAGGTTGAACTGCTAATGCTGGGGAATGCTAACATTTATTGGGTGAACTGTAATTATTCTTATACCTATTATATCATCTCTTTATATGAATTTGCTCAAGTTAAGCAGGAAACTACTCAAGAAGACACTAATAAGAGAAGGAAATTATGCTCCATTCAGGTTTCTGCTGAAAGTGCAAGGAGCTTACAACCACCGGCTTGGAGCCCACAATCATAAAAATCATAATCTTGAGACCATAATACTAAAAAACAAAAAAAGGTGAGGAACACAAAGTCTAAAAACCTTGAATACTGTGCCCCCCCTAATAGTGTGAATGTTTAAACAAGTGATAACATGAGTCCTGCAGGAGGGCAAGCCCAGGAGGTGGATATAGTGGTCTTCAGCATTTTGCTTGTTTGACATCATGGTGTTGGGATTATAATTTTCAAGACTGTGGGCTTCAAGATTATGACAGTAAACCAGAGCAAGGACTACAACTGTGATCTTCAGAAGTGCACAACTAAAGGTGCAAAAAGTAGAATATTCACTAGGTTTTACTACCTTGGAACATATTTCCTTACTCTGAGATGCAGTGATCTTGAGGCAAGTATGCATATAATAGAAGGTTTGTGAGGGAAATAATGACTAATACCCTAAAGAGACAATGATATTGGTAGATACTGATCCACATAATTTTAATTTGATTCTAAAAGGAATTATAAGTTAAAACCTTATGATATTTGTAGATACTGATCCACATAATTTTAATTTGATTCTAAAAGGAATTATAAATTAAAACCTTAACAGGAAAGGCACTAATCAGTCACGAATGACCCAGGAAATAAAAAAATCTCAGTGCTGAACATTGGTAAGGCTTGGATGCAATTTGTCTTTTGACAAGACTCAACTTCACCCTTTATAGAACTTTTCTCAACAAATGATAAAGTCTAATGAGATGCATCAAATGGCTATAATGCCATTGCTTCCTGTAAAAACAGGCAGTCATATGCTGTTGTGGAAGGGAGTGTCTTTAATACTGGCTCCTACAGCAGAGAAACAGCTTTAGTTTTGGCTACTTTATGGCTTTGGGTGGTTCAGATATTATCTCAACATTTCTGCAAAAAGGACACTTTGCTACTGAAGAATGATGCAAACTCTGATTTCTTTCAAATACTCCTTGACAGTTGCTGTTGCATTTTGCTTATTTTTGCTCAAGACTTACTATGTTATTGCCTCTTTATCCCCAGGACTGGGTTTAGAAGAGGCCCAGTCAACAAACATAAGTAATAAAGTAAATAAATATAGGAATAAAAAATCCCATTACATATGAACACTTATTCTCTCAAAGATGAAAGACTGCCAAACCACCTAATCTAAATGGAATATTACAAATTACAAAGTCCCTCCATAACTACAGCACTTACTTATTTCTTAAGAGGACAACATGTTCATTTAACCAAATGCAGTCAAAAAAAGTTTATATACCCTTGTTGTGTACAAAGGTCATTGACCTCCTTACACATTATGGTGGAAAACAAATGGTCTAATTGCCATCCTACACTCACTATGAAGATTATGGATAAAATACCACAGAAGCATATCCTTGATCACATTAGTTTCAGTTGCTGGTTTCTGACATCCAGTATGAAATCAGAACTGGTAGTGGGGTTGAGACATCTCATTGTGCTATTAAAATATGTTAGAAAAGATCATAATGACAGGAATACTGTAAAATGACGTTTCTGAACTTCTCAGAAGGTTATGATTCGGATGACAAATCACCAACAGAATCTCTCAGGTGGATGTTGGTCCAGAAACCTACATTTCAAGCTTTGGTTCTCTACATACCTCCAAAATCACCAAAACTTAGTCCTGACAAATGATCAAGTCATCTCAGGCAGCCATAACTACAGCCAATAG
Source organism: Protopterus annectens (assembly GCF_019279795.1). NCBI lineage: Eukaryota > Metazoa > Chordata > Ceratodontiformes > Protopteridae > Protopterus > Protopterus annectens. Next base: position 558,336,880 of record NC_056739.1, on the reverse strand, counting down.
GGAAACGAAACCAGTCAAACTGCACTTCACAATAGCAACTGGGATGACAGTACAGCATATTTATTAAAATAGACACAACTTTAACAGAAATATTAGCACTTTTGTCTTACAATTATAACTTCTTCAGATATATGCAACAGAGCAAGTTGTTGTTTGTCTTTCGGCTTTTTCCTGGTAAGGGGTCGCCACAGCGGAACTCCGGTCCGCTAATGATTGGCAGTAGATTTTTACGAAACACCGAGGTGCCAGCTCGACTCCCAACCTTCAACGAAGGCATGCCCATTTACACACGCATGTCTTTCGAACGCTACCCAACCGTGGGGAGGACATGCAGACTCCACACAGAAAGCACTCCCAAGCCAAGCCGAGAATCGAACGGGAGAACCTCCTGCTGTGAGGTAACAACGCTACTGCCGTACCACCATGGCATATGCAACAGAACAAGTACTCATCTTAAAAAGACCAGTAAGGTCACATGATACAGAAAACACAATGAGGTAATGAGAAGGAAAGGAGAGGCACAGCAATTTGCAAAAAAAAAAAAAATATATATATATATATATATATATATATATATATATATATATATATACACAGAATACCTGCACAACCCATGAAAATGACACAAAACTGTAGCAAAACTAAAATAAAAATAGTTTAAATAATTCTTAAAAAATTATAAAATAAAATATTCAAGACTGATCAAAAATATTTCAAAGAACACCACTATCCGTCCAACACTTTCCTTTTTAGAGAGCACTTAATACTGATAACATCAGTCAAACTTGGGGACAGAGATGCATTTAAAAATATATGCCAGCACAACTCCCTTTCATCTAACAGTAGGGACCAAGGGCAACCCCTGGGGTCTGGTCTCAACTACTCCAACGCCCAAAAATGAAAGTTATGTTCTGGAAATAATATGTCTATAAAGGGCATTGGTTTCCTTATGTTTCTTGATGTCATAAAAATGCTCATAAAGACATTGTTTTAGCTTTCTCTTGGTCTTACCAACATAAAAAGCAGGGCAAGACCCACATCTTGCAATGTAAACCACACCACTTGACTGCCAATTAAATTTCCCTTTGACACTGGTCGCATGCACCACATTTGAACATGTTTCCAGACAAACTTACGCCTGGTGATACTGGAACTCTTAAGATAGTTTTTGAAAGTACATCCTCTCTTGTATACAATCTTCGTCCAGGCCCCCAATTTCTCCAACAGTTCCTGATCCTGTGTAATTGTAAGTCCAGTTTTTATAAAAAATGGACTCAATATATTTACTGCCACTTTTGAAAGTGGTGGGGGGGACAACATACATCCTGACTGGACATCAGAAAAGAGGAATATAAACCTCTTTCCATCTCTTGTCCATTACTTCGGCCATGAGAGAATCGATGAGATCCAAGCGATATCCCCTGTTGGCAAACATGTTCTTCAACCTAACACATTCTTTTACAAACTCACTCCACAAGTTGGCCCTTGACCACCTCATGTTTCTGGTGGTGGGGGTGGTTGCTGGTACAGTGAAGTAAGCTGTTGGAATAAGTAGGTTTCCAATAAATTTTAAAGGAGATAGATAACTTCTCATGGCCAAAAGTTAAAAAGATGTCAAGGTAATTGATCTCACCAAGACCCACAGCGTGAGTAAAAACAAAAAAGATGTAGTGTGGTTAGTATACCTCATAAAATCATGAATAAAGGCACAGGACCTACCCAAACAATAAAAAGGTTATCAAGGTAGTGGGTATACATGTAAAAATGCTGAATGTAAGGGCATTGCTCAAGGAACTGTGCTTCCCATGCTACCATAATATTTGCTAATAAAAAGGGCCCATGCTGCCATAACAATATTTGCGAATAAAGGGGCACATGCTGCACCCATGGCAACTCCCTTTGTCTGTCTGAAATAATGACCTTTGAAATAAATAAAGTTGTATTCCAAAACAACCCACATAAGAGGGTATACCATATTGGTCAGCCCCTGATCCATTTTCAGGTGAAATTTGAGGTATTCGTCGAACCAAACTATGCTAGTCTCATGTGGAATACATGTAAATAAATCCTTGACATCAATGGTAATGAAACATAAATTAGGAAATAGAACCAAGTTGTTGCACCTTCCCAGGAAATCCCAAAGTTACTTCATAACCGAGGTATAGCTGAGACATAGGGTTTCAATAAATGGACGATCAATTTAGCAATAAAATATATCTGAGTGAGCAGCATTCACAAAGGGCCTAAAAGTGGATCCAGGAGGTCTTTGTGTACATTGGTCAGTGCAAAAATAGATGGAACTTTGGGGAAATCAACAATTGTATGCCTATGTTGTTCAGGGGAAATGTTACCCTGCATGAGCATGTCATAAAGCAAGCTGTCAATACTCCTATAAGAAATGTTGATTTAATTCAGTGAAACCTCAGAATATGTAACATCGTATAAAAGATTGAACATTCTTTGTTGGTGATCAGACTGTTCCATCACTACTAGACCTCTTCCCTTGTCAGGCTGCATCACTCTAAGATTGTCACAGCCAGTGATTTCTTTTAACATTGCCCACTGACATCTACTCAAGTTAAAAAATTTACTACTAGTCCCAGCCTTTAAATAATGTCGAATATCCATCCCACAAGCTTTTTCAAACTATAACAAATGTGGGTGTAAATCAGGACTGGTTATACTGGGAAAACATGGACACTGTGGATCAGGAACATATTCATGGTGACCCAGTAATACACGTAAATTAAGATTTCTCGAAAACATTTTTAACTCTGTAATGATCTTAGAAATATCAACCCGTCTATTGGGAACAAAAGAAAGTCCCCTGCTGAATAAATCAGCATGTTCATTGTTAAAGGCAAAATCACTGTAGTTGTAAATATGAAAATCACCAGAGGTGTTAGAAATAACAATAAAAGTGCCTGTGTCCATTGGGTCTTCTAGCGTTTTCCTCCCTTGCAGCGGCCCCTCTTAGATTTCTTCCTTCCTTGTGCCTGGAATCTCCAGTGAGGATTGGGATAGGGGCTTGGTTTGTCCTAAGAGGGATTGTGACTGTTGGAAGGGGCAACCATTTCATCTGGGCTGTCATCTGACGAACCCTGTTGGTTGCTTGGTCTCTCATTCTCAACTCTTTGTTGACTCAGTGGTAGTGGGGGATACGCAGTCCCCTTAAGATAATATTTTTTATCCATCTTAAGCTTCCTCAACTTTTGCTGTTTTATGGAATCACAAATCTTGTCAATATCACTGAACATATTGTGATATCTCCCTTTGTGTTGTTGGAGTTGTAAATCTTGTGTTATCTTACTATCAGGTAGTTTAATTGCAAGATATAGCTAATCCACAATGGCTGAGTTATGTTTTACAAGCAACCCCATCAGTTCACAGCCATGCCGGTCAAACATGGCTATTAGTTCCTGATGTAGTAGAGAGTGCTGAATAAGTACAGCTGGATATTAAACAGAAACATAAGGAAACCAATGCCCTTTATAGACATATTACATTATTTCTAGAACATATATTTTATTTTTGGGTCTTGAAGCAGGTGAGACCAGATCCCAGAAGTGGCCCTTTGTCCCTCTTGTAAGACGAAAGGGAGCTGTGGCAGCAAGCATTTTTAAATGCACCTGTGCCTCCAGGTTTGAATTATGTTATTACTATTAAGTGCTCTCTAAAAATGACAGCGTTGGACAGATAGTGGTGTTTTTGAAATATTTTTGATTAATCTTGAATATTTGTTTTTTATAATTTTTTAAGAATTATATAAACTGTTTTTATGCTAGCTTTGCTACAATTTTGTGTCATTTTCATGGTTTGTGCAGGTATTCTGTGTATTTTTTTGCAATTATTGCCTGTCACTTTAAATTGCTGTGCCTCTCCTTTCCTTCTCATTACCTCATTGTTTTCTGTATCATGTGACTTTACTGGTCTTTTTAAGCTGAGTAATTGTTGTTTTGTTTACTGTTTTGCTCAGTGTTGTAAAAGTACAGTTTTGTACCTACCATAAATGTAGATGTTTGAGTGCTAAGACAGCTGCAGTAATCAGAGATGGGTTTTCTGCCATCAATTCCAAAGTCTAGGTTTTCCTGACGTCAGTGCGGCAGGGGTATATAAGACACAGCCGATGCTATATTCTTCAGTCTTTCTTGGCCCAGATGTCAGGTGCCCCCAGAAGGAAGGCAATACATAAATTATTTATATATTTATATCTATATCTATATATATATATATATATATATATATATATCTATATATATATATATATATATATATATATATATATATATATATATATAGTCAAGCAATGCAATATAATCAAAAATCAGTAGTTGCAAGCAAATACACCATAGAAGGATAACCCAATCAGGTTGTATGAGGAGGTGTTAGCCACTAGGCCTTTATCAAGAGGGGAAGGAGGGAGGGAAGAATGTACTGCAGCTGTATTAGCACTCGAACATCTACATTTATAGTAGGTACAAAACTGTACTATGTTCATCGTGCATACAGCTGCAGTAATTACAGATGGGTAGAATCCCAAAGCTACGCACAGGGTGGTAGGCACTAGGTGGAACTGGGAGCAGCCAGAATGCCCTGCAACACAGCAGTGGCAAAGCCTGCTCTAGTTTTGGAATATAAAGGCAGGTAGTAGTGTTTTGTGAAGGTATGCACAGAATTCCAAGTGGCTGCCTCCAAAATATCTTTGGTAGGGACTCCTCTGAGGAAGGCTGTAGAGGTAGCTGTGGCCCTTGTGGAGTGGGATCTGATGCCTGTAGGAACAGGTTTGCCATGAAAGGAGTAACAAAACAGTATGCAATGGCCTATCCATTTTGAAATTCTCTGTTTGGAAATTGGCTTCCCTTGAGCTCCTACAGCATAGGACACAAAAAGTTGTTCTGATTTCCTGAAGGGCTGTGTTCTGTCCAAATAATAACGTAGATGTCTATGGATGTCTAAGGAATGTAGCAGCCTTTCCCCTTTGTTTTGAGAATTGGGGTAAAAGGTAGGTAAGTGTATGGCCTGATTTAAAGATACCCTGGATACTACCTTAGGCATAAATGACAGGTTGGTTCGTAGGGAAACCCTGTCCTGATGGAAGATGAGAAAGGGCTGCACAGCCATGAGGGCTTGTAGTTCCGAAACCCTACGAGCTGAGGTAATGGCCAGAAGAAAAGCTGTTTTCCAGGACAAATATTGCAAATCTGTTGAGGCAGCTGGTTCAAAAGGAGGTAATGTTATTTTTTCTAGAATGTAGTTAAGATCCCAGGCTGGTATTGGTTGTTTCCTTGGAGGTCTTATATTCTTAGCTCCTCTGAGGAACTGTCTTAAAAGTGGGTGAGAGAATAAGGGTGGATCAGTGTTGTATTCTGCAGAAATGGCTTAGGCATGTATTTTGATGGAGGAGAATGAAAGTCCACTGTTCAACAGCTCAGCTAGATACTGTAATATCTGAGGCAAATTCAGTTTTCTAGGATCCTGGCCTTTTTTCTCATTCCAAGCGCAAAAACGTTTCCATTTTCCGGAGTAAGCCTTTCTAGTAGATGGCCTTCTGGCGTCCAAAATGACATCCTGCACCTCTTTGGAGAGTAGGGTCTGTTGTGGTGTTAAGGAATTTTCCATGCAGCTAGATTTAGAGTTTTCAGCTGACTGTGAAGAGTTTTGTAGCTGTGCTGAGTCAGTAGAAGAGGCATTAGAGGTAGGGTCCAGGGAGGAGTATGTGTTAGGCTCCTTAGGAGTGGGTGCCAGTGTTGTCTTGGCCAGTCTGGAGCAATCAGTATCATCTTCGGTCTGTCTGCTCTTGCTTTCAAGAGCACCTTGGGCAGAAGAGGCAAAGGTGGGAAAGTGTAAACTGTCCATGCTGCCCAACTGAAAGAAAGGGCGTCCACTCTCCTGGCCTTTGGATGAAAGGTCCTTGAACAGAACTTTTTCAATTGATGATTAATGTGGGAGGCGAAGAGATCTATGTCTGGTCTTCCCCACGCCTGGATTATCTTTGTAAACACTCGAGGATGCAACTTCCATTCGTGTGGATCTGTCATATTTCTGCTTAGATTGTCTGCCAGCGTGTTTTCCAATCCTGGCAAGTACTGTGCTTGAAGATCGATTTGCCATTCCAGAGCCAAGTTCCAAAGTGACATGGCTAGCCTGCACAGGGGGTATGAATGTGTTCCACCTTGTTTGTTTATGTACCACATTACTGTGGTGTTGTCTATTCTTATCAATAATTGCCCTGGATGCAGGAGGTCCTAGAAAATTGTAATTGCATTTATCACTGCTAGCATTTCTTTTTGATTGATGTGAAGGTGCTTTTCCTTTTGGGACCATTTGCCCTGAATGCACCTGTCTGTCATGTAGTCTGAGGCGTCTGTTGTGATGACTTGATTTGCTTGAGGCTTGCAGAATGGAAGACCTGTGTTTGTTTGGCATGCTTGGGCCCACCATAGAAATTCCTTTTGCAAACATGGAATTATTGGTATTATTGTTTCCAAACTGTGGCTGTGTTGAGACCATAGGTTTTTTAGGTACCATTGAAGTTTCCTCATATGCAACTTTGCACATGGGATTAGAAGAATGCAAGATGCCATGAAGCCCAAAGTCTGCAGGATTTTCCTTGCAGTGAGCCTGGTACAATTTGCTAGTATTTTGAAGTAATGAGTTAGTTGCCCTTGTTTTTCTGGTGTAAGATAGGTCATCTGGGTGTTTGTGTCCAAGTTGGCACCCAGAAAAGTTATTTTCTGAGATGGTGTTAGCCTGGATTTTTCCTTGTTGACTATGTATCCCAGAGAATTCAATAACCGTGTTACATAAGCCAGATGTTCCAGAAGTATGTGCTTGTTGTCCGCTTGGATCAGGCAGTCATCCAAATAAGGGTAAATTTGTATCCCTTGAAGTCTGCAGTAGGCAATTACTGATGCCAGGCATTTCGTGAATACTCTGGGCGCAGTAGATAAGCCAAAGGGCAATGCAGAGAATAGATAGTGGATTGAACCTGCAAGAAATCTGAGGTATCTTCTGCAGCTTTGTCTGATTGGGACATGCAGGTATGCCTCCTTGAGGTCCAATGTTACCAGCCAAAACTCCTTGCCCAGCATGGGAAGAAGCTGCTGTAATGTGAGCATCTTGAATTTTGTAGAAATGTGTTTAGGATGGATAAGTCCAAAATGGGTCTCCAGTCGGTTCCTTTCCTTGGTAACAGAAAAAGTCTGGAATAAAAACCTTGACCTTGTTCGTGAGTAGGTACCTCTTGAATAGCTTTCATGGCCATAAGCTTTGAAATTTGTATTTGAGCCTCTGCCCTTTGATTGTGTGGCAGGTTCGGCATGCCTCTCATTTTTGGAAGAGTGTGAAAATGAAATCTGTAGCCTCTGTTTATAATGTCCAGGATCCATTTGTCTGTTGTGATAATATGCCAATTTCTTGTAAATAATGCCAGCTTTCCTCCCAAGGGTGCTGTCAGCTGAGACTTGCTTGGCATGAAAAGGGGGAAGTCATTGGGTTTGTCTCCTGTATTGCTGTGCACTGTCCTCGCCACCTCTTGCTGCTGGAGTTTGCCATTGTCTGCCTCTATATGATCCTTGAGGTTGTCCTCTGCCCCTTGTGCGCCTGTATCTACCTCTTTGTGGCTTGTCCATGGCTGGAAAGGACCAGTTCTTTGAAGGCCAATTTCTGCTAAAACGTGGTGGTTGAACCTGTAGAAAAGCTTTGACAGTTTGCATAGATTTAGCTTTTTCTTCCATTTTCCGTAGTATCTCCTCAGCATTAGTACCAAATAGTACATCCTTTTGTAAAGGAGCATCTAGTAGCTTAGCTTTAACATGGTCAGGCAAGGTGTGTTCCCTAAGCCAGGCATGTCTACGAATGACTGATCCTGTCACAGCAGCTCTACTTGAGGCCTCTAGGGCATCATAGCCACATTGTAAGGTGTGTTTACCCACTTGTTCTGCACTATGCATCATATCCTGCAACTCCTTCAAATCTGGTTGTTCAGGTTGAGACATTTTATTTCTTAGTTGTGATAACAGAAACTGCTGATATTTAAGCATATGGAACTGACAATTTAAGGCCCTCATGGCTAGGGTGGCTGAGGTATATACCTTTTTTCCCCACCTTTCTAAGGATCTAGACTCTCTTTCGGAAGGTAGTGGATTCTTAGCAGTAGAGGCCTTCATTCCCTTGGGGCCTTGAGCAATGGTTTCAGGGTCAGCATTATGGCTTTTGTAAAGAAATTGGTGAGAGTTAGGAACTCTGTAGTACCTATCAGGCTTGACTGGGGCAGGAGGCAGGGAATCCGGATTTAGGCAAGCCTCCGAGTAAACATCATCAAGTATGTCCAAGACAGGAGGTATCACCAGAGGTCTGTGCTGAGGTAACAAAAGAAATTCCCTAAGTCTTTTCTTGGAATCAGAAAAGTCTTGGCCTTCCCAATGGAAGTGTTCCCTCAAGGTGTGCAAGGTTTCCCCAAAAGAAAAATCCTCTGGGGGAGATACAGAATGAATGGACTGCTCAGCATCCAAATCTTCAAAAGTGTTCCTCTTCATCAGAATGTTCTGAAAAAATGGAATCCTGGTCAGAAGAGGGAGAAGCTTCCTCCACTCTGGGTCTCTTGTCTGGAGGGGGCTGGGAACCCCTGATAAGAGTAATTAAATCCTCAGCCATTTTTAGCATCTGCTATTTAGGCATGAGTCCTGGAGATGGGCCCTGTGCAACAGGCCTCTTGGGATGCATGGCTGATTTAGACTTAGTAAAGGCCTTAATGGAGAAGGAAGATGAGGGTCTAAAGACACCATGGGTGGAAGTGGACCTATCCACATTAGGAGGCTCAACACTCACAGTGGCTTTGGTGGTTGTAGTCTGGGTATGGGCAGAGGCACCTGCGGTCTCGGTTACAGAGGACACCGCCAAAGAAGTGTCGTCGGTAGTCAGGGGCTGCGTAGGTGCCTCACTGAGAACCGGACCACGTGTAGCCGGTTTTGGCGTGGTGTTGGTGGAGACCGCGGGCCTCGTGTGTCGGTCTTTGTCCTTGCGTTTTTTGGACAAAATGGTAGTCGGAGTATCCGACGACATTTTATAATCAAAGGCTTTACCAAAAAAGTGCTGGGCGAACTCCGCCCGACGCTTAATAGTGCGTTTATTGAAAGTAGCGCAAAAGCGACAGGCCGAGACGTCGTGGTCTGGGCCTAAACAAGGTATGCAGAGGGAATGGAAATCCTTATGCGGTATTTGTTTCCCACAAGAAATACAATTGTTAACTTTGTCTGAGGCAAGAAAAATTTCCCCAATGGGGTACTTAGCTTTAAAGAAGACTTCGGTTTCCAATTATTCGTAATTTCAGGAGCTGGCTGACCAGCACTTGCGAACTGCTTCTGCTTAAAAGACTGAAGAATATGGCGTCGACTGTGTCTTATATACCCCTGCCTCACTGACGTCAGGAAAGAAAGCAACAACAACCGACGCCGGACCTAGACTTTGGAATTCGGCCGACCGAGGACCCGCCTGATGGCAGAAAAAGTACAGTTTTGTACCTACCATAAATGTAGATGTCCGAACAGGATAGCATCTGCAGTCCTAACAAATGGGTTGTCCTGTCGTCAGGCAGCCCTTCGGTCGGATTCCAAAGTCTGGGTCTGGCCTCGGCTGGTGTCGCACTTCACCCGGCGTCATCTCTGCTGGTCTTGGTATAAAGCCATCACCCGACGCCATTTTCCTCAGTGTTTCTTGCCCCAGATGCCAGTAGCCCTCTTGGATAGCTAAATTTTTGGGTAAATGCCAATGTTTCCCAAAAGGTAGAAGGCAAACACAAAAAATATACATGTATGTACATATATACAAACAAATACACCATAAGAGATCCCCCCCAGCTAGCTATTAGGTGGGCAATACCCTAGGAGTACCACAGAGGGGAAGGAGGGTGGGTAATCCTGACTGCAGATGCTATCCTGTTCGGACATCTACATTTATGGTAGGTACAAAACTGTACTATGTCCTTCAAGGATGCATCTGCAGTCCTAACAAATGGGTAGAATACCATAGCCAAACTAGGGGAGGAGGAATAAGAATTATGGTGTAGTTAGGATCCCTTACAACACAGCAGTGGCAAACCCTGCTCGGGATCTAGAGTATAGAGGTAAGTTATAATGCTTGGAAAATGTATGCACGGAGGTCCAAGTAGCCGCCTCAATAATGTCCTTGGTAGCCACTCCTCGTAAGAAGGCTGTGGTAGTGGCTGTAGCCCTTGTAGAATGAGGCCTTATGTTCTGTGGAATTTGCTTTCCATGATAGGAGTAACAGAATCTTATGCAATTTCCTATCCACTTGGAGATTGTCTGTTTGGAAATTGCTTTTCCTTCCCTTCCTGTTGCATAGGCTACTAGGAGCTGGTCAGTTTTTCTATTGCCCTTGGTTCTGTCCAGGTAGTAGCGCAACTGTCTATGTACATCCAAGGTATGCAGCAGTCTTTCCCCTTTGTTCTGTGGATTGGGAAAGAAGGTAGGTAGGTGGATTGCTTGGTTTAGAGACACTCTGGATACCACCTTAGGCATAAATGTAGGATTAGTTCTCATGGACACTCTATCTTGATGGAAGATTAGGAAGGGTTGCACTGCCATTAAAGCCTGTAGTTCCGAAACCCTTCTTGCTGAAGTAATTGCCAGTAGGAAAGCAGTTTTCCAGGATAGGTGTTGAAGATCTGCTGTTGCTGCTGGTTCAAATGGAGGGAGTGTCAATTTTTCTAGCATAAAATTCAAGTCCCATGCTGGTAATGGTGGTTTCCTAGGAAGTTTTACATTCTTAATTCCTCTGAGGAACTGCCTGAGTAGAGGATGCGAGAAGACAGGGGGATTGAGGCTGTATTCTGCAGAAATAGCTGATGCATGTATCTTGATGGAGGAATAGGACAGGCCAGTATGTAGGAGCTCTGCCAAATACTCCAGGATGTTGGCAATATCTACCTTTGACACATCTTTCCCTCTTTCCGTACTCCAAATGACAAACCTTTTCCATTTTCCTGCATAGTTCCTTCTAGTAGAAGGTCTGCGGGCCTCAAGGATAATGTCTTTAACCCTTTGGGATAAATCTGGGTTGGATGCTGTTATGTAATGTTCCAGGCAGTGAGTTGCAGAGTTTTCAGGTTTGGATGCAAGATGTTGTAGTTGCTCTGAGTCAACATCAAAGGAATCAGGGGTAGAGTCCACGTTCCCCCCCCGGGACATGCTCCTCAGTAATGGATACCAATGTTGTCTTGGCCAATTTGGAGCTATCAGAATTATCCTTGGACGTTCCTCTTTGATTTTCAGTAGTACCTTGTGCATCAAAGGAAGGGGTGGAAATGCATATGCTGTCAGGCCTTTCCAATTGAAGGATAGAGAGTCCACCTTCCAAGCAAGAGGGTGGTATGTCCTTGTGCAGAATTTGTTGAGCTGGTGATTGAGTGGGGATGCAAATAGGTCTTTTTGTGGCATTCCCCATTTCTTTGTGATGGCTTTGAAGATGTCCGGGTGTAGCATCCATTCGTGAGCATCCGAGGTAGTTCTGCTTAACATGTCTGCTAGGATGTTTTCTTTTCCCGGTACAAATATTGCCTGTAATTGAATGTTGCAGCTCAGAGCCATATTCCACAGGTCCAGAGTCATTCGGCATAGGGGGTATGAATGCGTGCCTCCCTGTTTGTTGATGTACCACATGACTGTGGTGTTGTCTGTCCTTATCATCAATTGGCCCTCTTTGAGGAATGGTCTGAAATTCTGGATTGCTAGTTTTACTGCCAGCATTTCTTTTTGATTTATGTGCAGGTGTAGTTGTTCTGGAGTCCATAAGCCTTGAATGCACTTGTCCAGCATGTGTGCCCCCCAACCGAGGTCTGAGGCGTCCGTTGTGATGGTTTGGCTTGCTTGAATGTTGTGGAAGGACAAGCCTGGGTTTGCCTGGCATGTCTGAGCCCACCATAGGAACTCTTGTTTCAGGCATGGGATTAGTGGTATTTCGGTTTCTAAGCTGTGCTTGTGTTGAGACCATAAATTCTTTAGGTAGCACTGTAGCTTTCTCATATGTAGTCTGGCATGAGAGACCAAGATTATGCAGGATGCCATGAAACCCAAAGCCTGCAGTACTTTCCTTGCTGTTAGTTTGTTCTGCTTTGCTAGTGCCAAGAAGTACAGAGGAAGTTGTTCTTGTTTTTCTGCAGTTAGGAATGCCATCTGTTTTACTGTGTCCAATTCTGCACCCAAGAATGTAATTGTCTGGGATGGTGCCAGTTTTGACTTTTTTAAATTGACTGTGTATCCCAGGGCTTGTAGTAAGCAAATGACTCTTTGTAAGTCTTGTGTCAGCTTGCTTTTGTTGTCCGCTTGTATCAGGCAGTCGTCCAGGTATGGATAAATTTGGATTCCCTGAAGCCTGCAATGAGCAATTACTGATGCCAGGCATTTCGTGAACACTCTGGGCGCAGTAGATAAGCCAAAGGGCAATGCTGAGAATTGATAATGCTCTGATCCTGCAAGAAATCTGAGGTATCTTCTGCAAATTGGTCGTATGGGGACGTGCAGGTATGCCTCCTTGAGATCTAGAGTTACCAGCCAATACTCCTTGCCCAGCATGGGAAGAAGTTGGTGTAGGGTCAGCATTTTGAATTTTGGAACGATGATGAATGTGTTTAAAGCGGACAGGTCGAGAATAGGTCTCCAACTGTTCTCTTTTCTTAGTACTAGGAAGAGTCTGGAGTAAAATCCCTTGCCCTGTTCTGTAGGTGGTACCCTTTCCACAGCTCTCATCTTTGTTAATTGAGCTATTTGTTTTAGGGCTTCTGACTTTTGATTTGGTGTCAGGTTTGGCATTCCTCTTTTTGCTGGTAAGGTGTGGAAATGAAACCTGTAGCCTTGGTCTATAGTTTGCAAAATCCAGTTGTCTCTTGTGATATAGTGCCAGTTTTTGAAAATAAGGCTAACTTTCCGCCTAAGGGTGCTACTATTTGTTCCCTGGTAGGTGTTAGAGCCAAGTCACTGTGATTGTCCTGTTGCAGTGGTAGTGGTTGTATCTGTGCCTCGTTGGTTATTGCCTTGCCACTGGCGTCCCTGTAGGCACCTCCTCTGGATTGATTTCTGCCTCTGGAACGTCTATTCCTGCCTCTCTGATTTTTAGAGGAGTCTGGAAAGGACCAATTTTGGAAGGCCAGTTCCTGCTGAACCTTGGGGGCTGTACCTGTAAGAAATCTTTAACTGTTTGTACAGATTTTGCCTTCTCTTCCATTTTCTTCATTACTTGTTGGGCAGGAGAACCAAAAGACTGACCTTGTCCATAGGAGCATCTAATAGCTTTGCTTTAACATGATCCGCAAGACCTGCTCTTTCAACCATGCATGCCTTCTTATAACTGTGCCAGTCATGGCTGATCTAAATGAAGCCTCCAGTGCATCATAGCCACATTTTAAAGAATGGTTACTAACCTGCTGAATGTTATTCACCATTTCTAGAACATATTTCTTATCTAAGGAATCATCAGAGGACAGTTTCTTAGTTAACTGATCAAGCATAAACTCTTGGTATTGGATCATATGAAACTGACAGTTCAAAGCTCTAGCTGAGAGAGTAGCGGAGGTGTATACTTTTTTACCCCATCTCTCTAAGGACCTGGATTCCCTATCAGAAGGGAGAGGGGTTTTAGCTGAGGTCGAAGCTACTGCCTTAGGCCCCTGGGAGATAGTCTCCGGATCTGCAAAAGGAGCCTTGTATAAGTGGTGATGAGTGTCCGGTACCCTGTAGAACCTGTCGGGCTTAGCAGGGGCTGGAGGTAAAGTATCAGGAGCAGTGCAAACATCATTAAATGCATCATCCACAACAGGAAGAACTGGAGGTATAGCTAAGGACCTATGTTGTGGTAAGTGTAAAAAGGTCCTAAGCCTTTTTCTTGAATCTGAGAAATCTTGTCCCTGCCATTGGAAATGCTTTCGCATGTAAGGTTTCCCCAAAGGAAAATTCCTCTGGTGGAGAGGCAGAAGGAATAGATTCTTCGGCATCAGAATCTTCATAAGTAGAAAGAGGAGCCTCTGGATGGTCTGTAATGTCTGAGTCATCAGAAGAGTCATCTGAGGAGCCTGGCTCAGGGGCTCTGCTCTAGGTCTCTTTTCCGGTGGTTGTGAGGCCCTGTCTGGGTGAGATTGGGATCCCCTTATTAGAGAGATGAGATCCTCTGCCAGAGTAAGCATTTGTGAACTGGAGCTGGGCCTGTGAGAGGGGGGCTTAACAGGCACTGATTTAGCAGTTTTGGCTGCTTTAGCCCTGGCAAAGGCCTTTATAGACATGGCTGCAGGAGGCCTAGCAGCACCACGTGCTGGGGTAGAGACATCCAAAGGGATGGTGTCCGATAACTCTAGGGAAACCACATTAGAAGGCAAAATTTCAGAGGCCGATTCAGCTAGGGTAGAAGGGGCCTCGGTAGTAGTCATGGATTCGGCTGTAGATTGAACCGTTTGCTCGGTTTCGGCCGAAACAGAGACACTCGCGGTTTGCTTTACCGTGGTTTTGTCGGTCCTTTTCTTTGCGTTTCTTAACAACTTGGGAAGTCGGAGGATCCGACGGCATAATGTACGCAAAGTCTGAGCCGAAAAACTGTTCAGCAAACTCCGACCGATGCCTAAGCGGTTGAAGGAAGCACAGGCTAAACAAGCTGCTACGTCGTGGTCTGGGCCTAAACAAGGTAAGCAGTAAGAGTGGAAATCTTTATGAGGTATTTGTTTCCCACAAGTTAAACAGTTATTTACTTTTTCTGACATCGGCTGAGGCAAGAAAGAGTCCCCAATGGGGTACTTAGCTTTTAGAAGTCTTCGAAGTTGTATTCGGTAATATTAATCTCTGGATCTGACCGACCAGCACTTGTGAACAGCTTCTGCTTGCAAGAAAGACTGGGGAAAATGGCGTCGGCTGATGCCTTTATACCCGAAGACCAGCAGAGATGACGTCGGGTGAAGTGCGACACCAGCCGAGGCCAGACCCAGACTTTGGAATCCGGCCGACCGAAGGGCTGCCTGACGACAGGACAACCCATTTGTTAGGACTGCAGATGCATCCTTGAAGGACATCCCATCTGTGATTACTGCAGCTGTATGCACGATGAACATCAACACCTGCCTATACTGTATTTGGACATACATAATTCAAAGTGCAGATGCATAAACCATATCTTGCTTTGTCAAAGCTACTAATGAAGTATGAGAAGGACTACAGCATAGCTGCAGTAATAAAGACTAGATGACTGTTGCTGTTCTCACTCCAAGTCCTGCCAAAAGCATACGCATCCATTTTACTCTTTCCAAATCCCACTGACACTTTGTCTATCCAACTAATACTAACATTTAGGGATGGCACTGGCATGGAGAAGCTTATTTAAGTACCTAGATATGTACATTGATAACATACAACAATTAAATCAGTAAATTCTGGGTACTAAGACAGATTCCAAGTAAGTCTGGATTGATACACAAGTCTAGGAAATTCCTGATTCTAAAGGCTCACCTAAAATGGATAACATCCTTCAGTTTAAACTTCATCACGGACAACTGCTATACGCTAGCTAGTACTCTCACTTGCAAAGCCAACTTGATTGCTTAGCCCAGTGGTTCCCAGACTTTTTCGATTCTCAGCTCCCTTGTTGAATCCAGGTTTTCCCAAGGCACCCCCCCCCCATCAAATTCTAACAACTATACTTTGCAAAATAGCTAATAATTTTTTTTTAATTAAAAGGGTTAGTTAGGTAAAAATAGAAAACATACATATTAAACATAAATGTGACTGCTCATTATGTGGTGCTAGCGATGCTCCTCCCTGCCAATAAACTGTCAAGCTTCAAGCACATATCTCCAATCCTAAATAACTTTCACAGCACTAAGAGTTTGAACCCTCCCAAAAAGACCTTGTAAAGTCCAGTACATGTCAAAACATACTGACTTCTCAAGTGGAGTTACCAGTCACTGACCTGAATGACTAAGGAGATATGGATTCTCTTAAGGTCACCTGCCATTAACCCTATTCTCAGAGTTTTTCCATTGTATGCTAGATAAAAGGGGGTGGTCCACAGACCATATGCACTCTCCTAAGAGAAGACTACAAAAGACATGCTGGTTTGCTTCCCAGACATCACAGCAATTCTCACACTTGCTGGATATCCTTAAAGATTCTGTCAAGGCTGTGTGGGACTTCCCTGAAATAGTAACCACAGTATCCAGGGAACTGGATTGCACTTCTTGGCTGCCTAGAAACTGATTAGTATGGTGGGAGACAACCAGACTAGACCCTGTCATGTCAGCAGCAGCCCTAAAGAGGGCTGCCACTTCCCAGAGCTCTGCTGTCCCTCTGCCTGTCAAGTAGTCCAGGACAATGGGCAGCTTTGGAAAGTGCATGTTTGCATTTTCCATCTTATCCCTCTGGACAATTACCTTACCCACTTGGTGGATTTACAATGCAAGCTCCCTGATGAAATGATTCATGTGCTACAGGGGCAGATAAACAACAGAAAGTGAAACTGAGTGCAGACTTCTACCTCCTCTAATCTAATGAGCCACAAAGTATGCTTTATGAACATCAAGGTTAAAGGTTTAGTCAGGGCCATAGCTAATGGCTCTGCTATGCACTTCCATATATGGCTCCAGCTCATAAAGTGTCATCTATATACACCTGTTTCACAGGATATAGAGTAAGAGGGAACAACTCTAGACGGCTGTGGTCATTAGTTTTCCAGTCTGTACAATGGTCTTTCAGTGAAACACAGAGAAATCAACACAGCCTGTGGCTTTTCAAGGGTTCACAACAACGTCTTAAACAGGGTGCAAGGAGGACCCAGAACCAGAGTGGCTTCCACAACTGCAAGCACAGAGGAGCAGAAGCCTGCCAGTCTCTAGGAGGCTTTGGTCATCCCATAGGAGGTGAGCAATTTTTCTAAAGTGTTTGCTGATTGCTCCCTCCTGGAAGCAGTGAGAGTGTCTGTCCTTTCACCATCCCAATTGCTCCAGGATTTTTCTGCATAGATGTGTCAAGGACATAATGTCCAGAAGTTAAAAATATGCTTCATAAAATTGCCTCCATCACCAAAGTTTGTGCTGCCAGGATGCCCCCAGCACATCTGAAACAAGAGGCAGGGCAGTAGGTAGAGTTTGTAGCTTACAAACCTCTGTATAACTCATCCTACCCTTCTTTCTGTAGTGTAATGGTACCGAAGAGACATCTGACATGTAAGGGAAAACATTTGCCACTTGTTGTACAGGCCAGAAATAAACTTAGGAAAGAACATTTGATCAATGTCTGATAGAACAACAGAATTTGTTACCTTACACTCCCACGGCTGAACTGAATATAAAGAAATTAAAATCTATAATAAACTCAGGCTTCCAAGACAACAGAGATTTAGCCTGAATCACTGTCTGTTCCCAAGATCTGTCTTCTCTTAACTAAGTTTACCATCTGTATGCCTGCTCCCTCACTTGGCCAGATGTGGATTGTGATTTCAGCAATGTACTGATCCGACTCATTCTTAGTACATAAGACAAGTTGGTAGCTTTGTGTCTTCAGTCATACTTACTAATATCGATACAGTCCTATATTACATCTAATAGCATGTTTCATTATGTTGCAAATATGACTATCAGTTGTCATTTCTGTTATATTTAAAATCAATCCTATCCCATTTAACTGTGATTTCTAGTTTAATCAGATGCTATTAAATAATACAGGCAATGTGGATCATTCTTCATCCAATGAAAACAGGCATTGCGCATTTCCAAGCAGGACAACATGATCAACAAAACATGAATGAAAAGACAGGCATACAGATGCACCTTGGACCATTGATAAGATGTAAAACATTTACAGTAATGCATGTTACTGCCTGCTTGTAGCACTGTTCCCTTTTGCCATAGTAAACATACAGCAAAGCTTAAGTTACAGTGCAAGAAGATGTGTGCACAATTATAAGATACAGTGTCATTACATTATGGAACACAGAACAAAGGCTTAACTTAAGTCATTAAATATAAGAAATTATACATTACAGGTTTAACTGACATGAACCACAACAATATAACAAGGAAGTAGTCTGCACAGAAAGTAAGATGGAGATGAACAGTTAAGATTCTGATCAATATACAATACAACTAAGGTGATGTTTGAACCAAGACAGATACTAGAGAAGATGCTGGAGATGAAGGAAGGGCCACTGAGCATTCCTATATATGGAAAAGGCATAGGGCAAGGTCTCAAGAAAGTTGATTTGGGTAGTCCTGCAATCATCCAAAGTCCTGCAAACACTGTTTATTAGTGCAGGCTATGTACAAGGATCAATGACAAAAATATGAAGAGTGTTGGGACTTTCAGAGAGGTTTCCAGTGGCAGTGGGTGTTTATCAGAGTTCGCCTTCAAGTCCTCTACTTTTCAGTCTGTTGATGGCTTATATCAGCAACCAAATCAGAGAAGACAGATCAACAAAGCTGTAGCATGCAGACAAAATGGCACTACAAGAGGACTCTAAACAGCAACTTCATCAAATGTTGGGGGACTCAAGAACAAAACTGAAGGCACATGGGACAAAAACTGAACACAAACAAGACAGGGATCATGGCAGCAAAGGGGAGAAAGAAACTGAAAATTAATATGGGAGGGAAAACAGTGGAACAGATTACTATCTTGAAGTATCTGGGAGGTAGGGTTAAAAAGAAGGGAAATCGGAATGAGGACAGTAAAGTTAGATTCAGAGGAACTGCAGCAAACTGGTACAAAGTTTCAGCAGTAATGTTAGACAGAAAAATGCCAAATAAGCTGAAAAGTAAGGGGCCAAAGTCAGAAAGGTTACCAAGAAGTGTACACCTAGTGATAACCATTTCCAATTCAGAGACAGCCCTACCATGCAACTATAACAGAAAGCCAAGTAGTATAGGAGTGGGCTGTCTCCACCACCATGCTATACGCTAACGTGACAGTCAGGGGAGAAACATATGCTACTTAGCCATTTGCTCATCCCTCTGAACTGCCTGATGTAAGGCATTTATGCAGCCAAGCAATTCAGAGAATCACACAGCTGCATAGATTAGTATAGCCAAAAGGCTGTCTTCATCCATAACAGTAGAGTTGAATGCTGGGGAGTTTAGTGGTCAAGTAGTGTATAGGGGTGTGTGCATGAGTGTTTGTGTGTGGGTCTGCCTGGGACGTAGCAGTAGGGAGCGGAGTAAGGGGGTTAGGTGAGTAAGGGGTTTAGGTGAGGAAGGTTTATGTGTGTGCATGTCTGAGTGTGATTGGGTGGGGATGGAGGCTGTCTGTGTGTTGGGGGGATCTTTGCCTGTATGTGTGGACTGGGGTGACTATCATACCTCCACACACTTCTAGACTAGTAATCAAAGTTTGCAATATGCAGTGGGATGAACAGTAGACACCAGGAAATACTTTATCTATGTTGGTCAGGGGAACAGTAGACACTAAAGATGCCTTTAATAATGTTGGATGGGGGAAGCACTAAACATTAGGGATAACCTGTCATGCTGTAATGACTTTCACACATAACGGGGATAGGGGAACCACCAGACATGAGGGCTAATACATATAGTGTGGTTTAAGGGAAATTAAAAAGAAAAAAAAACACAGTACAGGAAACTTCAAGACACCTGGGATGATATTAAGTGACGTGCCTTAAAGGGAGTAAAGGGGAGGTGAACTCTACACCTTTGCCACAGCAAACCTCTGAACTAGCTATCTGCAGTAGTTGAGAAGTTAGTGCAGCAAGAGTTTTTAATTATAAATTGAGGATCCCCGACATTATTCCATGCCTGCAACAGTTTGATCAGTACAAGGAGGAGGCAATGGGGACAGTAGGAATTCCTCTCAACCTCATAGGATAAGACAAGTCAAAATCAGTGATGACTTTTACAGCTCCTTCTAAAACCCGAGAAAAGTTTCTAATTTAAGAGCTTTTGCATTACCATGGATTATCTGAAGAATATGAGCTGTCAAACTGTAATGTCTAGCATTAATGATTGACTGAATTTATCTGTGATTTATGAGGACAGGAAAAGATGACATCAGGGACATTCTGACAACACAGTCATAGGTATGTGGTATGCTGTCTATGTCTGTATGTGTATGTTTGAATGTATGCATTGTGTGTGGGAGAGGGAGTGCCTATGCCTACACAATATGGCTGCTGCCACTAACTACCAGAGGAAGTGCTGATTAGCTCTCTCAGTAACTAAGTGCAAGCAGAAAAATGGATATTAACCAGTAATTGTTAAACATCCCCTTCTGAAGTTGTTAAGGTTGGGTCTAGATAGTCAGTCAAATTTGCAAGTACTGTCCAGCAAATGACAGCAGCAGTACACCTGTCAAAAGGGATCATACTTACAAAGGTAAAATTTTTTTTTCCTAAAAGGAAACTCAAATGTATGTCACTATTCAGTCAATTCTATCCTCCATGATTTGTCAACCACAGACTTTAAGGAACAGACCAAAGGAATGAGGGAAAAATCTGGACATTCTGTGAAAATGTGGACCATTGAGAGCCATGAAAAGTCAGTGTAAATGTAAGGGAAAGTATTACAATAGCAAAACACCTAAGGGACATTAAGAAGAAAAAAAATAAACACAGCGCTTTGTTTATGCACAGTACTAATTGTGTTAACTACAAAAGATGTATATTTTTCATTATTGACAGGGTCTTTCCTAATAAGAGAGGGGGAGATGACAAACTAGAAGTGGAAATTAGAGAGCCCAAATGGCAGTTGAGACTTAATGCAACCCAAAAACCAGGGTTGAAGGATTCTGTTTCAATGGCCCCTATTTTAAAACAGAGAGCTTATGGGGTTTAATGCATGTTTGTTATTATATTATTTTATTTAATTTGTTTATATTATACATTTTTTATTGAAGAAACATGATGTTATCAACTATCATAGGTTCATAGGTGTGTACTAGGCTAATGGCCCTGGAGCCTTTACAAGCCTAGCCATAGGATTACCCTGGCATAGTGCCACCCAACCTTAGTTCCCAGAGCCTCTGTCGAGTACAGCTACTGGAGTTATCCCCAGGATGAATTTTCTGTTTCCCATCCACTCATCAAGATTTCTCTTGAAGCAGGTCAGCGAGGTGCTC
Source organism: Protopterus annectens (assembly GCF_019279795.1). NCBI lineage: Eukaryota > Metazoa > Chordata > Ceratodontiformes > Protopteridae > Protopterus > Protopterus annectens. The sequence continues at coordinate 558,315,770 of NC_056739.1, read as the reverse complement.
TGCTTGACATGTATGGGAAGTCTGATCCATAGCATGGGCAATCTCTGGGTTATGAACCTGTCCCTCCAGCATGTTCTGTTAATTGTGGTAATGAGGTTGAGGTCTCTGGAGCATGTGGTGCGGAGGGATTGGAATTTCTTTAGATGCAGCATTTCTAACAGAGCTGGGTCAGACATGGCTTTGTAAGTCAAGCAGTGATTGCCTCTAAGCAGGCAATATGATACAGAGAATAGTTGGAGTTTTTTGAGTCTGTCCATATAAGACAAGTGTTTAAGGCCTAGAATCCTCTTTGTGAGGTACTTTTGCAGCCTCTCCAGTTGTTGCAGGTGTCTAGTGAGGTACATGCCAAATGGGGCATTGTACTTGATGACTAGCCTAATGAGGGAAGAGTAGAGGGAGACCTCTTTCTTCCTGGATGCAAAACCCTTAGTAATGAGATGTGCCACACAAAAGGACTTTATGACCACAGTGGCAATGTGTTAATCAAAAGAGAGGTTGCTGTCAACCTGTGTTCCCAGATCTCTTATCACACCTTCTGTGTTAAGTGGACTACCATCAATGTGGTAAATCATGGGAACCGGGTTTTTCCCAAAGGGGATGACAACACATTTTTTGGCATTGAGCTTAAGGCCATGGTTCTGACATCAGTCGTTGGTCTCAGTGAGGCCATTCTGTAGGATGTCAACATCGCTTGGGAAGTTAATAATAGCTCCCAATTTGCAATCGTCTGGGAACTTTGTCAGCTAGAGTCCCTTCATGTTGGCTTGGACTTCAGAGAAGTAGATATCAAACAGGAGAGGACCCAGGGCCAAACCCTGTGGGACTCCACTCGTGACTAGTCAGCAGTCTGACTTGGAATCAACTAGTTTTACACTGTCAGTTCTAACTGTGAGCCAGTTTGCAACCCACCTAGTGATACAGGGGTTGATGCCAAGCTTAGTGAGTTTTTCTATGATTCCTGAGTGGGGAATGGTATCAAAAGCGTTGGCCAGATCAAGGTAGGCTGTATGAACCACCTTGCCTTCATCCACAGATCTGGTGACTGACTCAAAGAAGGCTACCAAGTTGAGCAGGCCTGATCTACCCTTCACAAAACCAAACTGTGTGGGATCCAGTTTGGAGATTCCCTATATCATTGTTTATTAGGTCCATGATGATGTGTTCTATAGCTTTGCATATCAGACTCGTCAGGCTAATGGGGCGATAGTTACCATTCGGTAGGGACAAAGCCTGAGGTGAGGTTGTGATTGAACAGGGCACACAGGTGAGGTGCCAGTTCACTCTGTAGCTCATGTAGAACACAACCAGGGATATTGTCAGGTCCCTTAGAAGCTGTATTCTTGTCCTTGGACAGTGCTGTTTTAACCTCTGCAGCAGTAATACTGGGTGCCTGGCAATCTACTGGTATTGTCATTGGTCCTTGGGGGGGGGGTAAAGTTGGCATTGAATCTGTCGGCCAGTATACTGGCAATATCTGTTGGCTTGGTATAGGAGGTACCATTGTGCAGTAGCTCACAGCAAATATGGGTATTGCCGTGAAGATTCTTTACATAACTATAGAAGGCCTTGTGGTTGTTTTTACTGTCTGCTGCAATTCTGTTTTCATAGCTAGCTTTAGAGGATTTAATGAGGGATCTCAACTTTTTGTTGAGGCTGATAAGGTAGTTTTTCCAGTCTTGGGACTTCACCTTGTTCCGGATCAATTTCCTCCTTCTGTTGTAGAGTTTGTTTATGGCAGGGGACCACCAGATAGGCTTCCTTTTTTTGGAGGAGAGCGTCTCGGTTCTATTGGGTATAGCGAGATCCATGCATTTGTGTACATGTTCATACAGTGCATTGGTGTATGACTCTGAGGTCACGCAACTATTCTCAATTTGCATGGGTGCCATGAAGTTAGCCACCTCTGTTTTTAGGAACCCAAAGTTAGCTTTGGAGAAGTTTTTCATGGTAGTTACCTTTGTAGGGAGGGGGGGTGGATTTCCAAGGTACTAGTTTGTGGTCAGATCTAACCACGGAGGAGCTGACTACTGGTATAGAACAACGGTTGCCCAAGTTAGTAATGACCAGGTCAAGGATGTTGCCACCTCTAGTGGGGGTAAGAACGAGGTTTTTACTGAGGGTTGCAATGTCTATGTGATGCACTGAGATTGGATGTCAGGACTTAATTAAGGCTGTTTTTGGATTGGTTGTCGGATATGTTTGTGATTATTTAAATGGAATTTTTAACTGTGTACTTCATGACTCTGAAGAAGCCAGTATGTTTTATGGTGAAAGCACTTAGTCATTTTTTAACTATATATAAAAAACATTAAAACCGGACTCCAAAGTACCCATTGTTTGTGATTTTTTTTTATTTTTATTTTGTTAAAGCATTACAATGCCTTTCTGACAGATCCCCAAGCACTTTACGGCTTTGAAAGCTGTCAAAACTCAGCTTTTTTTTTTTTTTCTGTAACTAGTAGTTCATGGAGGAGATAAAACTCTATGCACTACAAAGAATTATGACCGGGTCACCAATCATAATTCTTTATTATTTGTTTTCAACATGTATGCCAAGAAATTAATCTTGATAGTCATGGTATCCATGCCTCTAACACATCACAAACTGGTTATGATTGATCAGCCAGTCATAATTCCCTATATTAAACGTGACATCCTAATAGGATAACATAATTAGGTACTCCAACCATTAAAGCTAAAACACCATGCAGGATGATATAAAGGTATATTTTATTGTGTAAAAGTCATTATTGAGCTTTGTTTAAGGAAACTTTGAGAACAGAGAATTTTTAAAAATGTGAATTGGCATACATTGTTGCAAAATGTAGTAAAATGTTCCTAAAATCTATTCTTGAAGATTTATTTCCACTGTAGACATACATTTATTTTATAACTGCATGTTAAATAACATGTAGAACCTGGAAACCTTATCCTCATGACTTCATTAATCAGATATAAAACAAATGCACTGAATTGCAGCAATAACCTTTCTTTTCTAAAGTCTCTTGAAAGACAAAACGTTATGCAAATTATGTGACTCCGTAGGATTAATGGAAATCACCTTCAGATCTTGCTTCATTTCCCGTACAGAATTCCCTGTTTTCAAATCCTTCTATTTCCTTCTCACTATGAAAATAGCTTTGAAAACAAAACTGCTGGCTCTAAATGCATCTGTCCTCCTTCTGATGTCATAAAGTTAGAGAATTCTCAGCTTTACAAATCATGACATAATATCCATAACAACAGCATGCATCACAGTTGCCTCCTGACTGATTGGTGGTGACTTCATGTAGTTTGGATAAAAATGCATACAGACTATAGGCTAGTCAGTTTAATGCAGAAAGGGAGTGTCTTTTGTAAGGCAGCAATGAAGGAAGGTGAAGAGGATTTTTTTTTTAAGTACCCTCTTTCCATGTTCAGATTTTATTCCAAATGCAGGCAACTGACTACTTCAACTACGTGAGAAATGCACATTACAGAACATAAAGGTAATCTGGACATTTTGTAGGACTGCATAAGGAAAGAATTGAAAAAGAACAAGCTACTGCTTCATGAAATAATGTAATCTAACTGTAAAAGTTGATTTAAAGAGTGACTCAAACTAATTTGTTTGTAAAAGCTGGTTTTGAAAACCTGTTACTGACTCTTGGCCCAGGGTGTAGTTGAAAACTGTCTATGGATCAGCTCACATACCTGGTTAACAAAGTTAAATAAATAAATAAGGCAAAGCAATTAATTAATTAATTGAAATAAACTAGCAAACATTCAATTATATTAAGGTGTTCATGCACAGGCTCTCCTACCTCCCTCTTTGGCAATACTTTTGTGATAGTTGCTGGACTATATAGATAGATTAAATACATACATACACATATATAAATCCAAGACAGCACAGCATAATTCATGGACTATGTCCCAAAAATGTTAGCCTTTTAAAAAGCCCACACCATTATAATATAAGCAAACTGTGTTTCATCCTCACAGCAGCCTCTTCACAGAATCACATATACTGAAAAGTAACTGGAGAACAGCTGCAGTCATTCCCCTGTGTAAGTGGGATATTCCACAGCCCAAGTGTATTACAGACCCACAAGTCGATAAGGACATGGGAAACCTCCAAACACTGGACCCATCTCAGTTTGGATTTATTAAGGGCAGGTCATGCTTACTCAACCAGGTGGACTTTTTTATTAAAAGGTCATCAAAACAATGGATGAATGGTACACACCACATACACTGACCTGGCTAAAGCTTTTGACACAATTCCCCACTCAGGCATAGCAGAAAAGCTAAATAAACAGAATAACCCCCCATACTTCACATGCTGGATTGCCAAATGGTTCACAGATAGGATACAGGAGATCAAAATAGGGGAAGCTACCTCCACAAAGAGACCAGTCGCCAGTGGAGTCCCCCACTGGTCAGTGGTGGGACCCCTTCCTGTTTGGCATCCACTTCTCTGAAGTAAAAGCTAATACTACAGGGCTCTGGCTAACTAAGTTTGCAGATGACTGCAAGCTAGGAACAGTCACTGAATCCCCAAATGACTTAGCCATCCTGCAGGATGATTTGTCCCAAATAAATAACTGGTGCCAAAATCATGGACTGAAACTTAATGCCAAAAAATGCATTATTGCACCCTTTGGGAAGTTATCTACCCCAGGGAACTACCACATTGACAGTAAACACCCAAGAGTTGACTCAGTTGTTCAGGATTTGGGAACTTATATGGCTAGTGAACTATCTTTCAATCAATGTGTCCACTGTCATAAGAAAGTCCTTCTATACTGCAGAACTTATAAGCAAAGTGGTTATGTCTAAATCTAGAAATGTCATTGTCCCCCTTTACTTAGCCCTCATTAGGCCAGTCATTGAATATAATACCCCCATTGGCATGTACCTGTCTAGACACATGCAACAACTGGAACATCCAGATGCCTTACTAAAAGGATACATGGCCTAAACAACCTGTCCTATGTGGACCAACTCAAAGCCCTGTCACTATACTTGGTATCCTACAGAGGGTTCCTATTAGAAGTCCAAAGACGCATTCTTTTGAATGCATCTTGGTTGAACATAAAAGACTGAAATGGCAAAATATTGAAGCGGCATGTAAGCAAATTTTTTCCCTGGGAAAGAATTTGCTTGGCCACTTCGGTACTTTGGCGTTTTCTCGGAGTTGGTATATTTAAGTAAGGGGGTGTGGGGGAGCAGCCCCTCACTTAATGTAATGTTATAAAGTGTTTTCTTTTTTTTTGTTGGAACAGCGATTTTTTTTCCCCTTGGAAAAAAACCACTGTTCTGAAAGTTTGATATTGTAAGCTTTCGCTTACATAGGGTCGATTAATCACCGTTCGTTTTTTAAGTATTTGGTGATGTAATATAGACCCTCCTACAGACTGCAGTGTTGTGCTAGTTACTTATAAAAGTAATAAGATACTATTACTAGTTACTTTTAAGTGAAAGTAATATATTATTATTACTTGTTACTTTTCTAAAAAGTAATATATTACTATTACTAAAGTCCTTACTTTGGAGTTACTTTTACATAAGTATAGTTTATCGTCATATTCTGATTTATTCACATTACTTGTGTTTAAGGAATACATGCCTACTGCACATGAATAGGAGTGTATTAAAGCTGCATACACACTGTATTACAATAAAGATAAATAGCATTTTACAGTTTACAAAGTCCCACAGACCCAGTCTTTATAGTCAGAGTCACAATTTAATACTTAAACCAAAGTACACACAGCCAGCAACACAAGACCCATAACAAGTTACAACCCATCAAATTTTCAACAACAAACATTAGGCTAATCTGCTAATCTGATAAAAATGATGCGGAGGACACAAAAATACTTACAGAATATGTCATAAAGGACTAACAAGACCATCATAACAAAGTCAACCAAAATATCACTATATATAACTATTCACATCACAATGACTAAACAATCACTACACATTTTTGTTGGCTCGAAGAAGAAGCAACTTTTCAAAGTGTTCATCGGTGAGTCTATTTCTTCTTGCAGTCAGCACTTGTCCACCAAGACTGAACAGGCGTTCAACAGGTGCACTAGATGGCAGAGGCGTATTAGTGTTCAGAAATATCTTTTTGACTATAAGGTAACTCTTGAGAGAAGATATTTCTCTGGAAGGGTCAGCCAGATACATTTCCATCTCAGAAGATATGCTGACACTGGCTGCTGTCGATTCTTTGAAGTTGAAGAAGGTGTCTTCAGCAGTTAGTGCAGAAGCTTCAGATGACCCATGCTCAGGTTCATCCAGCTTCTGCATGGCATCAAGGAGCAGAGCCTTGCCTCTGAGTTTCTGCTCTTCGCTGTCCATCCATCTGAAACAGAACTGTGGATGCACTATGCTAGACAGAATGAGCTCTTCTTGCTCCAGAAGGTGATCATACCGAGCCTCAATGCCTTTAAGAAGAGCATCGAGTAGTGGCACAACGAGCTTCACAGACTGCCTGACTTCGTACAACTTGTTTTTCAAGCACATAATGGTGGGGATCAGGATTCCAATGAAGCATTTCAGCTCCAACTGCAGGATGTTCAGAGCCATTGCCAGAGGCTGCATTGCTTGCACAAACTCAGCAACAAAGGTCATTTCAGCAGACCTGAAGATGGCAATTCCAATCTCTTCACATATCTCATTCTGCAAGCCTTCACCCTGAGCTGCAATGTGGTGAATTCTCTCCATCGCATAGAAAGTGTAATTCCATTGCGTCGCATTGGGAACAATCAATGCCAGATCACACTTATTACGAACCATGTCAGCAGCTTGGGTGCTGTGACTAACCTTGTACCAAGCAGCATAGCATTTGGCCATGGTGCTTCTCATGATCTTTTTATACTGTGCATCATCACAAGCAGATTCAGCATCATGCACGATAACTAGATTCAATGTATGTACTGCACATCTCAGATGGGGAGGCAGTGAATAGGTGCTCTCACTTTGCCCTGACTGAGTCAGCACAGCTAGTCACACTGTTGTAAATCACTTCACCATTGCTATCGTCATCCTCATCTTGGGACAGAATGCCTGTAGTCCGAGATCTCTCACATTCTGTGAAGACATTGAAAGCCTTTACAAAATTGCTGCCATTGTCAGTAATTGTCGCGCACGCCTTTTGATCTATTTTGTACTTGATGTGAATGCTCTCAAGAGTTGATGCTATGAGATAGTATGTATGCCTCCCCTGTATTCTGCAGCATGACAAAGCAGGTGACTTTTGTTGAAGTGTGACATAGAGAAAGTTGATCCCAGTGGGCGGTGATGACAAAGAAACTACGATTCCGATGGGTCCAAATGTCAGCTGTAGTGCAAACAGTTGAAACACTTGCTAAAGTTTCCATCAGATTTTCCTTCATATAACTGAAGTGTTTCTCCACCTGTTCGACAAGAGTTTTCCTGCTCATGACCACCTTTCCTGGCTGCAGGCCAGTTATAAGGTTGATGAAGGATGGCTGCGCGACAATGCTGAAACACTGCATGTCATTCACTACAAAGTCAATGAACAAACAATCCACCTTGGACTGTGTGACATGACCAGAATCAATGAATGCTGCAATAGATGGCTGCGTCAACGCTTTCTTGTCCGACTGTCAGGCCCGGAATCAACTGCTTTCCTTTTCAAACTATTTAGCTTTCCGAGTACGATAGGATGTGATGTCTGAAGATGGTTTTTTAAATTCGACATACTCTATGCTGAAGTTCTGTAGGTCTTCTTTGTCGGTGGACATAGCTTACATTTCACATCAATGTTTTTTCCATCACTTGTAATTAGGTCAAAGAATTCTGTGTAAACGGATCGTTCAAATGAATTTCAACTTTCCATCTCTGAGTGAAAGCACTAAGCAGAAAAATAAATGGATGTGGGTGGAATATCTACATATTGCAAATGTTTTATTTCATAACCTCTGTCAAAATGTGGCTCTGATCGGGTGATGCTTAAAATAAAGGGACTGCCAGAAATACAGAAAAAAAAAAGTTAACTGTATAGAACTTTTTTTTTTTTAAACATGAAACTACAGTGAATGAATTTTCTACGTTTTCTTTACTAGCTGAATAAAACACTGATTTTGTATCTGAAACGCATAAATAGTATATCTGAAATGCTGCAAGAGGAAGCTGTTATGTTAGAAAAAAAAGTGAAGCCCTGTCCTTTGCACTGGCTATAGGTAAGGTTTCTCCTGCAAAAATTTTTTTCTACAAAAAAGTCCCTCTTTGGGCATTTGAAAAGGTGGCAAACCTATTATTTAGTTACTCTGCCTGTAGCCTCAGTTTCAAAAATATGTCTACATGTAACCAAATATCCAAATTCTTTTGCCGTAAGGAATGCATGATGTTTAATTAACACAATATACATTACAACAACTATATTACCAGTAAAGCAGATCAAAGATGGCCATACATAGTAAAAGCCACCTTTATTGTACCACTTCAAATCACCAGTGGCCATTTCCTTCCGTCAAGACATGCAGTGGAGGAATTCAACTGGCTGTCACCAGCGGGGAGTAAAATGACAAGGCAATCATTCTTTACATGGCTTTTCTGCTGGAATAACTAAGTATTCCACACACATCAGAGTTTGTGCCGCCCGCTGTGGTCTTTGAATTTGCCGCCCCTCCCCTTCACAAAATAAAATATACCTTTTGTGGGCATTTTTCCAATCATAGTACCTGGCTGTCAGTCCACAAACATTTAAAACATAAAAGAGAAGACAAGTGCTCCAGATTATGCAGAACGCTCTGCATTCGACCATAAAGGAACCCACTGTTCTGCAATGAACAGCTTTGGCTCCGCCACACAGCTTTTGATTGATTCATATACCACAATTACTGTCAATCGACATCAGAGTCCCCCTAGAGCAGCCCTTCCTGCAGCAACCCCCTACCCCCCATAAGCAGCTTTCTACCCAGCCATTCCAGTGTTCCATTACTTGGCTATTTCTCCCCAGTTACCATCAACGTTGTTCAAACCTGTCAGTGTGCATACTGCTTTCTTACTACAATGATTACAGATGTTAAACTAAAATAGCACAAACACTGATAGCCATTTGCTAAACAAACAATACAGTCTCACAATGAAAATAGACTTAGCATGACCAGTAAACTTCTCTGCCCTTGAAAGTCACATTCATTGAAATGGCATTAAAACTCACATTCAAAGAAAATTCATCTAGCCAGTGGGGGATTATGTTTAACTTTGGGCTGTTTTTAAACCATAGGCTCCTTGCACACATTTTTAGGGATGTGCACACATGTATATGTTCTTTGATTCACCTTCCTGATTGTATTAAATGATATCCCTTGTATAATACAGCACCTCTTGTTAGAATGTTTCAAATTTGTAGTTTTGAACATTCTTTCAGTAAGCAATGTTGTTTGTTTGCCTTTCGGCTTTTCCCAGTTAGGGGTTGCCACAGCAGAACTCTGGTCAGCTAATGATTGGCAGTAGATTTTCACGAACGCTGAGGTGCCAGCTCGACGTTCAACCTTCAACGAAGGTACACCCATTTACGCGTGTCTTTCGAATGCCCACCCAACCGCGGGGAGGACATGCAGACTCCACACAGAAGGCACTCCCCGCACTCCAGCCGAGCATCGAATGGAAGAACCTCTTGCTGTGAGGCAACAATGCTACTGTTGCACCACCGCAGATATCCGTTCTTTTAGTAAGCAATGTATGAACCAATAATGACAAAACTACCCATTTCAGAAAATTTCAACCATAAAAGGCCACTCAAAAACACACCCACATGCATACACGCACACCCACCTACCTGCGCAAGCTAGTTCAGTGACCATTTCAATTACACAGACAAGAGGTTAGTTATTTTCATCCATGCATAGCCCCCTCCCCAAGCCAGCAGTCGTAGCCACTTATGTGTACCTTTCAAAGTCTGGTTATGGTACAGTAAGGTCATCATTTCTTATTTCAGCTTTGTCCCAGACAGGTACCACACATTAAAAGTATTCCAAGTTGTTTCATGTAAACCCCATTATTTCTGCAAAGCCAGAACAATGAGTAAACAACAGCAGACAATTAGCTATACAAAATCTGAAACTCAAAAGTTGTTATTTAGTTACTGCAATCCTCAATGACTTACCAGAAAGCCACACATTTTATGAGGAAATATACCCTCAACTTCTTTGCTCAAAAACCCTGGAGAAAGTCAAAGAGCAGTGGGTGGAAGAAAGCCTACAGATCAGGGATAATTTCTAAATATTGTTAGTTCAATTATAGCCTTAGTGCAGCAGTTTGCATCAACATGCACTTTCAGAACACTAAGAGGCATAACACTCTAATGTCTTGCATTAGTGACAGACTGTAATCCTCAAGTGATTTACCAGGAAATCAAAAATTATACAAAGGACAGGATGAAAATATGAGACAAATCAGGGCAGTTGAAAGGTTGATGGGGAAGAGATCAATGAAGATTTCCTAAAAATGGAGCAACAGTAAGGTATAAGCATTTGATCAATTGCCTGTTAGGGTTAAAACAATAGTTACCTATAAAGCCTACACAGAATGGCCACAGGGAACTGAAGCGCTCTCCTTTCTTTACATGCCCTGTATTTTACCAAAATTTCTTATGTATGTACTTACGATTTAACAGGTAACAATACAGCAGCTTATTTATTCCTGGTGCATTTTCAGTTTTTACTTATTTTTCTCTTCAAATAACCATGAACGGCAACCCAGGAAAGGGAAATCAAGCAACTGAGCAGGCACGAACAACTACATTAATCAACCACAAGGCGACAACACGGAAATCTCATTCTTTTCTTTTTTTTAATAGTGGGTGGCACGCGTGTCCATGCATATAACACATACACATGCATGGTCCTCCTTAAAGGAGAAGGTTTTTTTTTTGGTTTTGGAATGCGGACTGCCCCTCTCGCTCCACCAGCTACATGGCTGAATTCAACCAGAAAGTAACGCAAAAGTAACCGACACCTGCGTTACTAGTTATTTAAAAAGTAATATATTACAATTACTGCGTTACTATATTGAGAGGTAACACAGAATATTACTAGTTACTTAAAAATGTAATGTACTACAGTAACGCGTTACTTTTGTAATGCGTTACTCCCATCACTGACACTGCTAATGGGACACCTGTTTCTGGCATACAAGGCATCCTCCGACCCAATACCAATGGACCTACTACACATCAGCAAGTCAAATGGCAACAGAAATACCCAGTCTAGAGGCTAGACCTTTTCTGCAACATCAAAAGAACAGTCTGGAGGGACAAGTATATCTTTCAGAAAATATCACTGGTTTGGAATAGGCTCCTCCATCTATGTAAAATAGAACTCAACCCTTTCCATATTCAAGGGCAACTTGGCTCTATGGACAGATAACAGAAAATTTACACCAGGACTGTCCCTATACAACTAATGGACAGAGGCAGCTCTTAAAGGCTTTATACCATGCAGTCCCCCTCATTATCTATGGTATTCTCCCAGATATTTCCACTAGGGATAATATATACATAATTATTGACCATGGGATGGGGACGATCTCACCACCACATGGGACAGGTTAATTCAAATACTAAAAAGGAAACTGGCTAGTCTTAAAATAGGTCACGGCAGCTTGCCTAGTACTTATTTATGAACTTATGAAAACTAACACCTTATACAGCCTGCCAATCAGTCACATTATGACAATCCTATGATATAATAAAATCAAACAGAGCACAATAAACTCACATATGAAAAATATTAAACATTTTCATTCAGACCAGGTTAATAAAAGGCAACTAAATATAATAACAACATCCTCTTGTTTCTGTTGAAGACAGATTTCTTTACTGATTTTTTATTGTTTATTTTTTATTACCAGGTTTGTCTGATTAGGTTTATATAAAAAAAAAAAAAAAAACTTTCAGCAGAGGCTTGGGTAGAACATTTCAACATATTACAAAGATTTTTAAAAAGACATTTGGTAATATATCTGAAAGAAAATTTGTGTGTTCACTTTAAGAATGCATCTGTGTTGTCTGTTTCCATCCTTCCTCAACTCATGGGTTTCAGATTCGACCTTGGATGCTTTTTCCAGACTTTGGCTCCATAGCTCAAGGTCCTTCCCTTACATATAATCCCAAAACTACCACATTTGGAGCTGAAGTCACTTGACTGGGTTGGTCCAGGTAATCTCCCTGATCCTGTCTCAAAGCAGCAGTAGGAGATGAGCTGTCTAATGTGGAAGCTCTGGGAGGAAGGGATGGTTCCAAGAGTCTCAGAGTAGAACTCCTACCCATTAATGTGGCACTGAAGCTGCTGCTCTGAGATGCCTCTGGCTCAGATCAGTGCTGGTTGGATTACAAAAGAAGCCAGAGTCGGTAAAGACCATACCTTCAGATAAAACAAGAGCAATGGGAGGTGGAGCCAGAACTTCCAACTGCATTTGGGACCTGAGGAATTTCCTTATCATTCTGTCCACATCTGAGGAATCTGCTGGAGGAAAGGTAAATGTAGTCTAGAAGCAATCAACTTTGGTGTTAACAGAGATTCTCTTTGAGGAGGGATACTGGAGGAAGATTGAGACAGATCTGATGGAGTAGTCATATCCACAGTATGTTGGATCATTGAAGGCAGAGCCAAGGCTGGAACCAACGAAGAATGGCCAGGGGATTGCTTCCTCTGCTCCTTGGGTTGATCTTTCGATTTTTCCCCTTTCAACTTTTCTGCAGTTTCTTAGCAGAGGGGGGCACCCCAATTACTAATGAAGAAGGAAGAAGACCCTTTGAAAACAATTTATTTCTCCATTTTACAGCAGCCCTATGATTAAATGCAGAGCAGATGCCACACTCAGTGTTCAAATGGCTAGCTCCCAAACAGTAAACACATTGGGAGTGGGCATCCAAACTGGGGATTTTGTGCCCACAAGAGACACATTTCTTAAAGCCAGTAGGTTTAATCGACCATGCTAACTGTAAAAAAACAACAACATTGGTAATAAGACTATCTCTACGGAAGATAAAGAAAATAGCAGCAATGGGAATATGAAGTACTATATGACTGTAGCATGAAAAGAAACCAAAAAGGAGATATAAGGCCTAAAGCCAACAGGAAAACAAGTCAATCATTTTTTTTTAGGCTGGAGAGGAAACAAGTTAAAGGGGAATCAAAAAATATGATAAAAAAATTTGAGTAAGAGTCAGAAAAACAGTACACAAAATCTTTGTATTTATCTGGAACACCTGAGCCATGACTACAATGAATGAATGTTGAGAGCGGCAAACAAGATCTGAGGTAATGTAAGGTATGGAGGAGAATATGGGTAAGGGGAGGATCTGAAACCAATGAGGTGAGGAACAGATCGAAAAGACCTCAACATGACATCAGATCAGAAATTAACTAATACACACAAACAATTAGACATTTCCTAATTAGATTACATTCATATGAAAAAGTCCATTGCAGTATAAGAGATATGTACGCATTAGTAAATGTTGAACAGTGCGTATTTGAAGAGGTGTATCAGTGGGTTTGTTATACAGATAATAGGTCATATAATCACTGCTTAGAAATTCAAAGAAACTGAGGTGAGGGAAAGGAAGAAGGTAGGGAAGACTATGTTACTATGTTAAAATTGTATTTTAAGGATGGGATGTAAAGTAGGGTAAGAGACAATTATATATATATGGCTACCATAATGTTTATATCAGAATTTGGTGAGTAAGCAATGTTACAAAACAATGTAGAGTTAGGAGATGCTTCCAACATTATTCACGTGTTGGGGAAGACTGGTTGTGGGGCATTGGATTCTGAATGAACACAACTGGTTTTATGATACAGCAAGCTGAAGATAACAGTGGCATTTATCCTGGAGATGTAGATGAGCAGATCCACTGCTTCGAGGATTTAGTTGTGCATTTTGAATGGATTTCAGTGGCAGTGGGATCTACTTCCATAATTTCACTACATTATTTGAATGTGGTCAGTTAGCTGAAGTATTGGATTATTTATTTGGTTAGAATAAGTACTTGACTTCTCTAAAACATAACAGTCTACTGGGGTTGTAGTATTGTACTACGTTGTTGAAGGCTGGGCAATGTTCTGGCTTACAGAGAAAGCTGTGTATTGCAGTTAACTGAGAAAGAGCAACGTGATGTGGTAGTTCTAGCCAGTTTAATTCTCTGAGGACTATGCAGATGTGTGTTCTTTTGTTACAGTTTATTGATGGTTAATGAACCATAGAGGAGAGATGGCAATAAGACAGTAGGAGCGATAGATGATCTTGCTATGCCAGTGACGTCGATTATTATTCTGTATAACATACCTAGTTTTTGATGATTTTTTTTTAACTAAGTGTGATACATGGTGGTCGAATTTCAACTGTTCATCTCTAATGGCACCCAGTAACTTTCTGTTAGATTACTTCATAGGTTTATAGAAGGTTACTAGGCTAATGGCCCTAGAGCCCTTTGAAGCCTAGCCTTGTTTATCTTGAGTTTCCCCAACTGTCGGTGGTTAGGTGAGTAAAGTTGGCAAAGGTAAGGATCTATGATAGTTAATATCAGCTTCCTCTGTCCAGGAGGGACATGGACGCCACCCCAAGACTGAATTTGCAGTCACCCATCCGTTGATCTAGGTTGCATTTGAAGTGAGTCAGATAGGGGCTCTGTTTCACTTGAATTGGAAGCTTGTTCCAGAGAAGTGTCAGTCTCTGTGAGATATATCTGTCTCTCCAGCATGACCTGTTCATGTCAGAGACTAGGTTAAGATCCCTGAAGCAAGTGACCCTTGTGCAGTTTGATTTACAAATATGTAAGATTTCCATCACGGCTGTGTCAGAGACTTCTCTGTAAGCCAGGCACAGGTCACTCCTTAGCAACCTATGGAATACAGTAACAGGGCTTTCAATATTTCCATACACTTGTTTTGTGTACTCTACAATTTCTTGATGAGAAACCTCTGTCTTAGCTCCAATTGTTGCAGGTGCCTGGTGAAGTACATGCAAAAGGAAGCTCTGTACTCAATTACTGGTCCGATGAGGGCCAAGAATACTAGAATTATAACATCCTTAGATCTAGATGTGATCCCTTTATTTATAAGATGTACCACACTGAAGGAATTCCTTACTACTGTGGATACACAATGGTCAAAATTCAGATTGCTCTCAAGCTGACTATGCAGATCACATACCACTGGGTCTACTATTAGGGGGGTGTTGTCTATAATGTACAGTACACAGTTAATTATCCAAACGTCAGTTAGCCAAACACAGTCTTCCAAACTTTTGGAGTAGGAAAAATAATAAGGTCTGAATATGTAAACATTATTCGTATTCGCTTGTGCATGTTTTTTAAGCTTGTAGTCCACGTGTGTAAAACATATTCTTGATTGTCCACTGGAATCACTGAATGGTTAAAAAGTGTATTCCCTGTGTGCAGAGAAAACAATATTTTAGAAGTTTTTTTATCCTGTTCAATGTATGTTCGATTACCTGAATTAAGCGTCACTCTGCTGTAATTAGCAGGGATGTCAGCTTTCCCAAAGGGAATAATAATGCATTTTTTTCACATTTAGCTTTAATCTGTGGCTTTGGCAACAATCATTTGTCTGAGTTATCCCTGCCTGCAGTATATTAATAGCGTTAGGGGACTCAGTGATTGCACCCAATTTGCAATCATCGGTGATCTTGGTCAGTCACAAGCAAGTTTGCCTGGACTCCCGACAAATAAATTTCTAACAGTAAGGGGCCCAGCACAGAACCCTGTGGTACGCCACTGGTGACTGGTGTTTTGCTAGAGGTGAAGTCACCCACTTTGACAGTATGTGTTCTGTCGGTGAGCCAGTTGACTTGTTCAGTCATGGTGTCGTTGGCAGAGATGATAGTGAAAATCTTTGTTTTGGAAGAGATGTCTTTTGGGATGAATAGCAAAATTTAGTTTGTTTAGGGGTTAGAAGTACTTGTTCATAGGTAATTACTAGGCTAATGGCCCTAAGGCCTTTACAAGCCTAGCCCATAAGATTATCCTGGCATCTTGCCACCCAACCTTAGTTCCCAGTGCCTCTGTCGAGTAAAGTCACTGGAGTAATCCCTGGGGTGAATTTTCTATTTCCCATCCATTCATCAAGATTTCTTTTGAAGAGGGCCATTGAGGTGCTCTGCTTCACATGTATGGGAAGTCTATTCCATAGCATGGGCAGTCTCTGGGTTGTGAACCTGTCCCACCAGCATGTTCTCTTGATTGTGATTATGAGGTTGAGGTCTCTGGAGCGTGTGGTGCGGAGGGATTGGGATTTCTTTAGATGTAGCATTTCTAACAGAGCTGGGTCAGACATGACTTTGTAAATCAAGAAGAATTTGGCTCTAAATAGGCGATATGAGACAGACAATAGTTAAGAGTTTTTTTAGTCTGTCCATATAGAACAAATGTTTAAGGCCTAGGATCCTGTTTGTGAGGTACTTTTGTGACCTCTCCAGTTGTTGCAGGTGTTTAGTGAGATACATGCCAAATGCGGCACTGTACTCAATGATTGGCCTAATGAGGGAAGAGTAGAGAGAGAGTCATTGTGAAATATTTAGCCATGTTTCAGTTGATAAGAAGGATTACTGTGTAAGGTTTTCTGTTGAGAGAGATTTGGCAAAGCAGATTATGTTCAAGTCATCAGTGTATTGAACTAGGGTAGCATTATTCATAGCACTGTAGAGGTCACTAATGAATATGTTGAAAAGTATGGGGCTTACTTTAGATCCTTGTGGAGAAACAATACTTACTGGCAAGAAGGTGGAAAAATCATTTTTCCATTTCACCACTTGTGCTCTGTTTCAGAGGTAGCTATGGAAACACTGCATTGAAGAGCTGGTGAGCCCTAAGAATGAGAGTTTATGAAAGAGTTTCTAGTGGCAGACAACATCAAAAGCTTTTGGCAAGTCTAGGAATATGGCAGAGTAGGCTTCCTGCACTTCTGGGGCTGCTGACAGTATTAACAAAATTCAACAAAGTGATAGTTAACAGTGTTCTGAGAACAGAAGCCATGCTAGATTCAAGACAGAAGTTGAAAAGATGTGTATGAAAACGTTCTTCTAATATTTATGATAGGGAAGAAGAACAGCAAATGGCCTACAGTTTGAAAGCTATGTACTGATTCCATCCTTGCACAGTGAAATAATGAGTTATTTTTTTCCATACTGTGTTGACTTTTTTTCAGATCTGGATCAATTTATCAGAATTGAAACTGGATTTGCAATAGCCTTATCTGCTATTTTAAGATATTTGTCAGGTAGATTGTCAAGGCAGTTGTAGTAGGCTTTCATTTTTGAGGTATTTTTTGATGGTATCCATGGAGAACTGTTTGGATGGAGAAATGCTGATGTAGAAGAGCCTGATTAGTCACCTGGTTGGTTAATGACTGCACTGTCTGTATAAAGTGAGTATTGAACTGGTTGGCTATGGTATCATTTTGTTTTTGTGTCTGGTGTTGACTGTGTAACTTGTCCTGGATTTAATAGTTTACTGACTGAGGCACACAACAGTTTTGGATAACTAATGTGAATGTTTTGATTGGTTGAGTAGTAGATTTTATTATCTTTGTTTTTTTCCAGACTTTTCATCTTTTATCTTTTTGTTTCATGACTTTTGTTGCTAAGGATATCCATGGGGCAGGATTGGCTTTGACTCGTTTCATTCTGAGGAGGGATTAGGTTTAGGACACCTAGGAAGATTTTGTTGAACTCAAGAGACAGTATCATCAATGGGGTCAGTCTTTAATGACACCCATTTAAGGAGATGTAGTGCATTAACACAGTCTTTATGAAAAGTAGCAAGCTTTCTTACCAGGCTGTAATGATGTGTTTTGGAGTTGCTGCTGTGGTGCTTATAGTGTAGATGGCTAACTGGTGACTTAGTCTACCTGACAGAGTTCCATGGGATGACATTTTATTAGGAGAAGATGTTAGGGTTAATTTTCTGGTGGTGGCTTTGTTATATCTAGTTAGTGTGGTTGTAAGTTGGATGAACTTGTATAGATGTATATTATTGGTTGGATTTTCAAACAGTATGGTTTGCCAATATATATTAACATCACCCAATATTATGGTTTCATGAGTGACTTTTGAGGTGGCCCAGCAAAGAACATGGTCCAGTGTTTTAGAACTGTTACCTTAGGGTGTGTGTATATATATATATATATATATATATATATATATATATATATATATATATATATATATACATATAGCCATGGTTAGTAGTATTTCTGTGTTACAGAAATTTGGAAGGATGTGAGGAAAAATAATATCTAGTGTGTACTCGTAGAATAGCTGAAGCCACTTTATTAACAAGTTAAAAAGAAAAAATGAATTTAACAATGCTGCTTTTATGTTTGAAAAGAGGATGTCTTACTCTACCACAATTAATGTCACAAATGTGAACTGACTTCCCTTGACGAAATTTACAAGTGGTCTGAGCAACTTAGAAGGTGCCACATGCAAGCTTCCAAATTACTAATGTACTTTGTCTTATATTTACTGAGTTTCTCTAGTTTCATTAAATGTGTTACTAGTGTTAACAGACAAAAAATTGTTTTTCAAAGCAAAGGAACACTGTGAACATGAACCAGAAGGAAAGCATCCTACAGGTAGATCTCCCAAAAATCTTTGCAATACCTTACTGCACGGAACCCTGAAATATACTGTCCTATAGATGAATTGTTCCTATAGCTGAACAGATGATTTTCAGAAAAAAATAGCCTACAATTCTATAGGCATTCAAAACAGAGCAACATCTGTTGACTATATTCTTAAACTTAAATTTTTTATTCCACAGATAGTAACCAGAATACAAACGTGGGCTTTCCAGATGCCGATAATGGAAAGAACTTTCTTGAACCCTGAACAATACTGTCCCATGAAGGAATTGTTCCTGTAGCTGAACAGATGGTGTTCAGAAAAAAAATCACCTAAAATTCTGTAAGCATTCAAAACAGACAAACATCTGTTAATTCCATGGACAGTAACCAGTCTATATACTTCATAATGGGACTTTCCAGAAGCAGAAGTTTGATGTAGTAAGTCAGTTCTATTCAAAGACAAAGCCCTTGCTCTAGCATGTTTCATTAACTTATATTGATACCCTCTATAGAGGAAAGGCTTTTCCAGTTCAGAAGCACACTTGTAGCAGTCAGCATTATTACTGGAAATCTTAGAAAATCGTGACAACTGGGAATAGAGAGCATTATCAGTAATAACTCTGGGATGACTACTATCATAGGTCAATACTGTATTCTTAACAAAGGCTTTTTATACAAACTGATTTCAACACAAGCATTAGCAAATTGTGGAACATTAATATCTAGAAAATCCATGGTTTGCCAAATCATGTCTCAGTGAATTTCATGTCAGACTCCTTAGCATTCACACATTTACAAATGTAACCAAGTTCTCAATATCACCAGTCCTTAGCAGCCAACAAACATTCAAATAATGATGTCGCATCTCAATGGCAGATAGAATGGTGTTAAAAGACTCATCATATATAAGATGTAATTCAGCAATAGCCCATAAACAGATTGGCTTAAATAGGGGCAACAGTTACCACCTTTGCCATACCCCTCAAAGGTAGAATAATTTGGTCCCAAAATAGAAAACATTTTTTTCCAGAAACAGTTGTAAAATTTATAACAAAAAATGCAGCTGTGTAAATAAACTTACCATAACAGTAGATCTGTGAATGATCACTGCTGCAGTAGCCTTAGCTATACAAGTTATATTCTGCAAAGGATATAACAGCTAGCCAGCTTCCAAAGCTTCAGGGCATGTTCCACATGCCAAACAGTTAGTCAGCATGAGCAGAGCTGACTCAAAGACAGGTTTGGGTGCCAAGTCCTTTATGAGCTTTCATACCAACTGAGAGATGAAGATTATGCCCGGAGTGGACAATGCTAGGGAAAGAAAAAAAGATACATGTCCACACACTGGCATACAAAAAGACACAAACACAAGGGGGATGGCGGGAGGGAGTGCAGCAGTGATCATTCGAACATCTAATGTCATGTTAAGTTTTCTTGCACAACTACTATGTTCACCATACTGATCACTGCTGCAGTAACCTTAGCTATATGGGTACACTACCATAGCTTAAAATAACAGAGAGGTAGAAGAGGAAGAGTCCTAGCAAAGCCTGTCCTTGAACTGGAAAAGGAATCTAGTTTATAGTGCTTTGTAAATATATGCAAATGAATGCATGGATGATCAGGTTGCTGCCTCTAGAATGTTTCTAGAGTCCAACCCTTTCCAAAAAGCCATAGGTGAAGCCGAAGGTAATAGCCTGGAAATAGTTTGTTCTGACACACCTTGACCCTTCTTACCTTCACTTTGTTTTGTCAAGAAAGTACCCAAGCTGTCTGTGGATATCCAAGGTATGAAGCAGCCTTTCTCCCTCATTTTTGGGTTCTAAGGAAAAAAAGAAGGCGATAGCTAGACTGACTTAGAGTAAATTTAGATACCATTTTAAGTATAAAAGAAAGATTAGTTCTCAAAGAAACCTTTCCTCTGTGCAAGATGAAATAAGGTTGACCCGCAATAAGAGCATGCAACTCAGATAAGCTTCTTGCAGATGTCACAGCAATCAGTAAAACTGAGAAGAACCTCAAGTGAGCAAGATGAGTTGGTTCAAATGGAGCAAAGTGTTTAGCTTCTCAAACACAAAATTAAGATTTCAAGGAGGAGCCACCAGTTTTCTGGGAGGTTTTTTTTTCTAGCACCCCTTTCAAAAGCATTTTAACATGAGATTGCACTGAAAGACCGGGATCCATATCACATGCTGAATTGGTCAAGAGGTGAACCTTGACAGGCAAGTAAGACAGGCCAAAGGATAGTAACTCACACAAATATCATAATACTAGGGAAACATTAACCCTGAATGCGTGCTGGTTATTTTGTTACCACTGACTAGAAAACATAGTCTATTTGATAATATACGATTTTTAGTAGCAGGCTTTCTTACCTCCATTAGTGCGTGCTGCGTGTCCTTAGAAAACAGGTGGCTAAAATGTATTAAGATCCTATCATCTAGACAGCCAACTGCATTTGCTCAAGGTTAGGATGTATCAAACATCCTTTGTCTTGGCTAATTCCAAAAACAGGAAGAAGCTCAGTTACCTGGGCCAGAAGGGAGTCACCACAATGATCTTTGGAGAGTCCTTCTGAATCTTCAGAAGTACTTTGGATATTAATGTAAAGCATGGAAAAGGACACTGGAGCATTCCTGTCCATGGAAAAGAAAAAACATCTGTCTTCAGGCCTTTTTGCGTGGAGTCCTGAAACAGAATTTTGACAACTGGTTGCTTAGACAGGAAACAAAAAGATCTACCTGAGGTATTCCCCATAGATAAATCACTTACCAGAAGATCCCCTGATTTATCGTCCATGCTTGAGGGTATGCCTTGGTCCTGCTCAGCTTGTCTGCCACACAGTTTTGCTCTGACTTAATACAAGATGCCTGTAGCGTGAGATTCGCTGTAAATCTATATCCCAGGCTACCATGGTTAGTTTGCATAGGGATTAAGATCTGGTTCCCCACTGCCTGTTTATGTGCCACATCACTGTGACATTGTCTGCAGAGACTGGATGAGGTCATGGGGACAACAGATGATTGAAAGAGTTGTGACCCTTTATAAATGCTGACGTCTCTTTGTATGGTTATGTGTCTTAGTTCCTGCACATTTATTTCCACTGGCATCACTCCCCAAAGTCTGAGATGCTGGTTGTGACTAACTGATCTGGAATGGGAGGGGGGGATGGAAGACCTGGATTCTGCAAAATTTGATGCCTCTACCATCCCATTTCCTCTTTTTCCAAAATTCAGAACTGGAATCTGAAATGACAATGGGTGCTGATAGTGGGACCATAGAAATTTGAGATACCACTGTACTTTCTCATGTGGAGTATTGCAAGAAGTATCATGAGTATTACGAATGCCATGAGACCCAAACTCATGAGGTATTCGATGGCTGAGTCTGTAGACAATGGAAACCCCTTGGAATACACCTAAATATAGATCTATTTTCTCCTGTATACGAAAAACTCACAGGACTGAGGTCTCTAGCAGCCACCCTAAAAATACAATTCTGAATGTTCTCTAGGAATCCCAGTTTTGAAGGATATCTCTTACCTTAGTCAGAGAGAGAGAGAGATTCCTGACACTTTGAAAAAGACTGCAAACATAAGTAAGTCATCTTAATATGGAAACATGTGGATACTCTGTAGCCAGCAATGAACGAACTTCTGGGTCAAGACACTGTGAACATTCTTGGAGCAGTGGGCATCCAAAAAGGTAAGGAGGAGAACTGCTAATGTGATCCAAATACACAAAATCTTAATAAATGTCCAACATCTGGATGAATAGGAATGTGATAATATGCATCTTTGAAATCTGTCTTGAGGTTAAAAAACTCAAATGAGGAAGAAGGGTGAAAAGTTGTGGACTGATAGCATTTTGAACTTTGGCACTATTAAAACTAGTTTAGGAAAAGAAAGATTCAGAACTGGTCTCCAGGAATATCTTTTTCTTTTCCCAAGCTGGGAAAGAACATTCTATTACTCCCTGAGCCTGCATGTTTTTTTTTAAAAACAAGAGGAATTCCCCAGGAAGGCCCTCCCATTACCAGCTGTAGCCTAGATGGATAATCTTCAGTTTGTCATACCTCTTAGAGCAAGAAATCTGGACAAAGCCATAAATAAAAGTGGACAAAGGCCCCAAAATAGGGACAAATTTTAAGTATTGCTCTTACAAACTTAGAAACTTGATAGAATAACAGGTTTTGCATTAGCATGAATTTTCAAAGGATATGAAGTCTGAAACTCAAATATATATCATTATTTTCTAACTTCAATATGTAATGATTTACCATTAATTTGCCAGAAAACCACAATTTTATGAATAATGGACCAAACATATGAGGCCAAAATCTGTACATTCTGGGAAAATCTATACAGTTGAGAGGTATGCCATTTGTCTGCAACTATCTTTTACTAAAGAGAAAAATGAAGATACATTCTTTTTGGAAGAATTACAGGACTGCCAGGGTAGGAGGGGAGGGCAAGGCTCTTAGTATAGACATTCTGACATATCTGACTGTCCGTTGTTTTCAGGTGTTCCAGCTTTCTTTTTGGAACCTCCCTGCCACTGCCTTTGAACATCTGCTTACCAGCATTCTGCTGAAAATGTTAATCTTGCTTTTTTCCCAAAGTTGGATGAGGGTCCAGAAAATTCCTTGGAAAACTTACAGAAAGAGAGTTGAAAATTCTGAAAGATTCCCTGTATCAGCTTGCCTCTTTAATTACACTTTTGCAGCAGAGGGTCCAAAAACAAAATCTCTATCCAAGAGAGAGATCAAATTTTCATTGTTGACATTATTTGGGAGGTTCTGAGAATGCAGTAAGGCAACTCTGCCTTAAAACAATGCCAGTGGCAGCATCCCTGAAAGTTGTATCTACAGAGTCATTAATACATTTGAAGCAATGCATAGTGACTTGAGAAAAAGAAGAAACCAGATTGCATATAGCAGATTTTTCCTCACAAGAGCGCAAGTGGAAATTGAAGCTAAAACATCCCTCATAATTTCACAATTAGTCAAGATAAATTTCAACATGTAAGCCTGACAGTTTAAAATTCTAAAACTCATACAGAAACATACACATTTTTCTGAAGCTTTATCAGATTGGGATGGATTGGAAAGAACAAATGTTTAGCAGCAGCAGCAGCTGTTGGACTTAAAGCTATAGCAGCTGCATCAGGTCTGGGATTCATATATAAATACTTTAAAGAATGATGAAATTATAAAATCTATCTTTTTTCTTTGGGGCAGTAGGCTGAGTGTCAGGGAATCCACAAGCTGTGACATAAACATTCTCCTCAGGGAATCCACAAGCTGTGACATAAACAACCTCCAAGGCTGGTAGGACTGGAACATACCTCTCAACCTCTTACAGCAATAAATCTGGACAAAGCCATTAATAAAAGTGGGACAAAGGCCCAAAAATAGGGACAATTTTTTAAATATTGCTCTTACAAACTCAGTTGATAGAATAACAGGTTTAGCATTAGCAGGAATTTTCTGAAGGGTATTAAGTCTGAAACTCAAATGTCTGTCATTATTAACTTCTGTTTGCAATGATTTGCTACTAATATGTCTGAAATCCACACTTTTATGAAATAACGGACCAAATTATGAGGCAAAAATCTGGACATTCTGGGAAAATCTGTACAGCTGAGAGGTATGCACTGGAGGAATAGGTGAAAGGTCTGGTATTTCTGGTTGTAACACATTATAAAACTTTCTTAGGGACTGAGAAACCTCAGTGTTCTCTCACTGAAAACATTGGTTCATTCTGAAAATATTTTCAAAAAAGGAGAATACCTCACAGGAAGAATCAGACACCATACTCTCCAAGATGACTGGATTGCTGACACTGCAGTGCAGTATGAGGAGGGTGACACACTCCTGGTGTGTCATCCTTTGGATGAGATGTTAAATTGTCAGCCCATTTGCTTGAGTTTGTGGTACCTCAGGTGGATGTAAAAAATGCAAATCAGTCACCTGTAGCGCAGTGGCATTCTTGTTAGGCTCTCCAAACCTGTACAAGGAGCTTGTCCTTTTTGGGACTAACAAAAAGCAGAGAAATGTGAGCCTTTAAAGTTCTATGTTCCTTGGTAATACCAAGAGTGGTACATGACTGTAATCCAGCTGACTTCTAAGCTATACTGTTAGCTTCAACTTAAATACAAATGTATTCTTGACTACTATAACTACAGTAAAAAGTAACAAACAATAGTAAACATTCACAGAGACCCTTCTGTAGGTTTAAAATCACCTCTAATAAATAACTGGTTCCAAAATCATGGAATGAAACTAAATGCCAAAAAATCCATTACTGTATCCTTTGGAAAGTCATCTCTCCCAGGGAACTATCACATTGATAATACACCCCAAACGTAAACCCAGTTGATCAGGATTTGGGAACTTTACTGGACAGTGACCTAACTTTTGACCAACATGTATCTGTTATTGCACAGCTTACAAACAAAGGGACTGTGTCTAGATCTAGGGATTTCATTGCCCCCCCTTTACTCATCCCTCATAGGCCAGACATTGAATATAATGCCCCCTTTGGCATTTACCTGTCCAGACACGTGCAAAAACTGGAATGCCCACAAAGATACCTTACTGAATATATACAAGGCCTAAACAACATGTCCTACATGGACTGACTCGGAACCGTATCACTATACTTGGTATCCTACAGACTGATAAGAGGTATCATGTGTCTAGCTTATAAGGCATCGCCTGACCCAATACTGATGGATTTACTGCACATCAGCAAGTCAAATGGCATCAGAAATACTTGGTCTGGAGATCTTAACCTCTTCTGTAACATCAACAGAATAGTTTGGAGGGTCAGGCATATCTCTCAGAGGATATAGCTGCTGTGGAACAGACTTCCCATCCACATAAAAAAGTTCATCCCTGTCCATATGCAACTTAGATCTATGGATGAGAAACAGAACATTTACCCCAGGATTGCCCCTTGTACTACTACTAATGGACAGAAGCAGCTCCTAAATGCTTTATTGCATCCGCAGGTCACCTCAGGTTACCTCTGGTATGATCCCAGTTAATTATATATTACTCCTAATAAAAATAAATCGACAATGGGATGGGTAAGGACAATTTGTAACCAAATGGGATAGGTTATTTCAAACACAAAAAAGAAACCAGCTAGGCTGAAAATGACTATGGAATAGAATTATTAAAATGAATTGCTAATTTTCTGCTGAATTTACGTGTCTTGTTGTTTCTGGTGTTACACCTTGTGCACTGTCTTTTTGTTTCCTAGGCTGAAAATGGCCAAATGGCCTGCAAGGAAAGCTAGCCTATTACTTACCTATGAACCTATAAAAGATCCGGGATAATGATAGCCAACAAATTAAACTCTGACAAGTGTGTACTATCAAAGTAATTAAATATGTTCTTTAGCCCATCTACTTCTAAAGGGTATGTCTAGCCAATTGAGGTACATCACAGCACCACTTTTGAAAATTGCATGCAATTACAAATCATATTACCTGACTGGTTAACAGAGTAAAATCACCAGGCTAATAATACAGCATAAAGCCTGAACAACAGTGATAAACAAAATGACTTTGCAATGAACTCAAACAAATCCCTTTTAAATTCCTTCTCTGTTCTGATCAGAATCTGTACATCATCCTTCTGAATGCCAACAAAAGCTGAATAAAAAGTTTTTTGAACCAAGAGTGCTATGGCCACACAACACTTTGAATTACTTCTATACTGAAATTCTAGCATGTGGAGTTTTCCATCAATGTAAAGACATTACTGTATTTTAGAGAATGGGCAACTTGTACATCTGCGCTCTGAATCGAGAACAATTTTTTTCTAGAGAGGTGTCATCATTATTTTACTATCGCTAAACAGTACTTTGCTGTTTAGTGATAGCAAATGTAAAATCTTAAGGTAAAAAAAGTATAAAGTGTCTATGTGTGTGTGTGTGTGTGTGTGTGTGTGTGTCTGTGTGTAGACAGTAATAAATTATATTTTGGATGAAAAATACTTCCTCCAACAATTTACACATAATACAGAAAGTTTGAAACATTAAATGGAGGAATTCTTTTACATAAAAATAATCAATACAATACAATTTAACAGATAGCCCATTCTCTAACAGCATTAAAGCCCTCCAGGGTGTGTGCTGTTGTGGAAATAATGCCACTCCAGGAGTGTACAGGCCCTTCAACTGCAGCATCAGGCTTCAGAACATCCCTGGGCATGCATTATTTCCACAGTAACCTACAGCCTGTTGGACATTATTGCTTGTATAACCAACTCCAGACAGGCTTACAGCTGTATGTAAGCACAATGAAATTTCCTTAACTAGCATCAAACTTAACTGCCTTGACAAAAATCAGTATCTGGGGACTCATCACTTTCTTGATTCTTCATTGAGCACTCTCTACATCATTCAAGACCAAATATTCAAAAATATATTTGCTTGCTTAAATACCCCATGCTGGGAATCAGAAGTTAAAAATATTTCTTATTACTACTTTTGAGTGTACACTCCCCTCCCCCCAAGGTCTGCACTAAGTGACTCAACAGCCTGTGAAATCTGTGTTGACTGAATTTTCTTCTTCATAAATCTTAAGAGCTACCATTGTTCCCACTGCAACAAGAGAGAAAAAGGTAACAGAAATGTAACCCCCAATGGTACCTGAAGACTGAGCAACAGATAGACATTGCCTTCCCTAGAAATGCCATGTCTTTTCAAGCACTGCCAGGAAAATCAGTCTTAAGATGTTTTATTTTTTGGGGGTGGGGAGTGCTTTCTTCATGCAAAACTCATAAATACTGTTTTATTTCAACTTGATATCAGCTGATGATCAGGACTGTAAGAAACAAACAAGAATCTTGCTGATTATTTAACACTGCACCCTGCTTGCATTACAGACTCCACGTGCACAGATTAACAGGGGGTTGGGAGTTGGCATAATGGTTAAGGTGTTTACCTCATAGACACAAAGTACAGGGTTTGATATTCACCTTTGAAGGGAGATTGGCTAGGCTTAAAACGTTCTGAAGGGCAGTTAGCCTAGTATTTACCCATGCACCATGAACATGTACCATTACTGTGTACCACTGTTGTCAGACAAAACTCTATGTCACTTAATTTCTTGCACTGCTGTAGGTAAAAAAAAAACAGTCAGGGGAAGACAGATAGAATGCTCTCCTCACAGTCAGTATGTATATACAAGAGGAAATTGCCAGACCAACATATGGTGCAAATGACATGCAAACCAGCTGTCATATCAGTGCTCTACACTTTGTCAATGGCAGACAAATGCCTTCATCTGGGAGTAGCACCGCCATTAAAATGTGCACTGTACTCTTCTGAATGACACTGTTACAGATCAGAATGATACTAGGGCCCTACATCCAGATATTAGACATCAGCATAGCTGTTATACAGACATTCTACAAGACTACAGTGTCTTGCATACAGAGAGACATAAAGTCATAAAATATCAGGATTTGCAGGCAGAAACGACAGGAGTGTGGAAGAAAGATACTCAGACAGTTCCAATAGTAGTAACAGCAACGGGTCTTATAAAAAAGAATCTTCAGTCGTACTTATATATATTACCATTACATGTAACTCTGTATGAATTGCAGAAGGAGTCATTATTGGGCACACTGCATGTGCTGCGAAGAGCACTTCTGGCTGACATCAAAGGTTGAAACAATACTAATTTCATGAACTTCAATCCAGTCATAGTATTAGAAATCCAAAAGATTTGGAGATATTCTGTCCATCATCAATGAAATTACTAAAGATAGAAGGGTTATGCGTACCTTTCAAGCCACCATTACAATGGTGGTGTGTTCTCTCATAAGTGCCATTGCAGTACATCAAAATGGTAACAGCACTACAGGGTACCATTATGGAGTGCCACAGCTGTAAGACGAATGCTGCATCTCAAAAATGGTGATATGAAAAGGTCAGAATGATGCCATGGAACTGCATGGTACCATGACCAAGTAACACCATCATAAGGCAAATTCTACACTGTCATCATGAACACCATGTTAAACCAGAATGTTACCACAGTCCTACAAGCAGTCTTTGTAGAACAGAACAGTTGTCAGGTAGATGATATGCTTACTGTAAGAATGGCAATGCTTACATCTCCACAACACCATTCATTATTATCAGGAAGTAGGAGATTTGAACACAGACTGTCTCACCCCATCAGTAGTACTTTTACAGAACAGAATGCTGCTAAACTCTCATCACAGTGATCAGCCAATGACAAACTGGCCAACTCTAATCATTTGAAATAACAAAAACAAAATGGCAATTTCCTGAAGTTTTCCATAATAAAATACAATTTATTCCACAGTGCTACAGCCTCAATTAAGTTAAAAGAGGTGTGTGCCTACCCTCCTCCTAAAAAGAAAGGCTATTTCTCTGAAGGTGATTCGACAGTTTTAATTCTGTTTTGAAATTTCAAGTGCCAAAGATTTAGCTCATTTGCCAATAATCCAGTCTTATAGAACCTTTTATGTCATTGGATATTTATATAATTAGATATTAATGTCTTTAAGTAGCAAATATGTCAAAGAGTTGCACTTCCCCACCCCGACCTACCCAGTGAATAGCACTGTTGTAGACGTAAATCAGAATGGTAGCATTTGCCTTTTTTATAACCTCCACTGAGCACTGCATCTGCCACACTGCTGGTCAGTTCTTCTTCAGTCATGATGCATGTGGCAGAAGATTACCACAGGACAACATGCCACGGTCATAAAGTAACACTGCAGCTTTATGATTATCCCTCCCGCAGGTCACAGCACTGACAAGGTAACATATATAATCCATGAAGTAGCAGCACAGCTGTTATGCAGGTGTTGTGCCCCTCATCAGTGGTGTTGCTATATGATGCATTGGTGACAGAACTCTACATGCTGCTATAAAGAGATAGCAGCCCTATCATATACACTCTTTACTATCTTACCATTGGTGGTGCAGATAACAACTACAGGCCACCATAACAAGGCAGTGCAGCTCTGCTTCTGACCAGTGGCACTGTTACATGACACTGCACTAACTGCTGCTAAGAGTACTGACAGTATCACACAGATGCACTGCAATCTCATCAATGGCATTACCATATGACAGAAAAGTGCCAAACTACCTGCTAGTACAACAGAACAACTAATGGCACTGTTACAGGCCTGGACATAGTTTAGCACTTGTGTCTGTTAATTAGAAGACTTATTCAGACTGAAAAGAAATCTTATAATATAAAGTCAAAATCAGTCAACTAAATCTTATCTGTGATTCTTCTTGAGGTATATTATTTGTTTTATTTTCCAGTTTATATACACTGATGGTGCTGGGAATGTGTCTTTTTTTTCTATTACAAGCTTGATTGAAGAAAAGGCACTACCTGCATACCACAAACATGGACCATTGTCTTCCAGGTGCATTGGTAGTAACCATAATGCCACCAAAACACATGCTGCTGTTATGCACAGGTACTGGACAGATGCTCTTCTCCTAACCACTGGCACTGCTATGTAACTTTTCTGCACATAAATACTATGTGGTACCATAAGGCACAACTACCAGATATGCTCCTAACCAGTGGCACTAGCATACCTTTGACTAATGACAGTACACTGCATGCTACCATCATAGTAACAACTCTATCACAGAGATGCACTGCTTATTCACAAGTGGCACTGCTATGTGAAAAAATGGAGCTACAGTTACATGCTACCACAAGGGATAGCTACTAAACAGATACTCTCCTGCAAACCAGTGGTACTAAAACATCTGTTACCATAAGAGAAATGCTGAGAACAGTGGACTACATCCTACCATCAGAAGGAATCCTATGAGCATTGCTCTCATCACCGACTACTCTGTGTAACAGAATGGCACCAAAACATTCTATACTGCCATAATGGAATAGGCACAAGGCAATGCTGTTCCCCTAACAAAGGGCACTGCTACAAGGCTGACTGTTGACAGTGCACAACATGCTACCATCTGAGCACAGCAAGCCTCACAAAGAGATGCTCTGGTCTTTTAGCACTAGCACCGTTGTGTACAAGAAGACTGCCAAAATGCTATATGGTACTATCAGGGAGTAATACCCCTGATGAATGGCAATGCCATAGTCCTGACTGCTGATGCCACCAACCATGCTGCCATACACGAGTGCCACAGGCTTTCATATAACAGCCAGTTCCATACACAAGAATTGTGCTGTAGTACTGCAGGCTACTAGTGGAGGTAGCAGAGCTCTTACAGATGCTATTACCACTGTGGCACTGTCACAGACCAGAACAATGCCAGAAATCTCAAAGTTACCTTTAGTTAGTACTTCATTTGAGAGAACTGCTCCTCACTGATGGCTTTGCTTTTGAAACGAACATTGCCAAAACATTAAATTGTACCATCAGTTGGTACCAACAATTTATACACAGATGATCTACCCCTAGTCGGTAGCCTCAACACAGGTTATAACAATGCTGAAGAACAGCTATCAGACAGGTAATCAAACCCTTATCGATGGTAATGCTATTTGACAAATGGCATTACAGAATCACATGATATCATTAGGTAACCCTGCAGATGACAGACAGTTGCCTTGTACATCTGCATTAAATGATATGGACATTGTTTAATACCTTATCTCTAGAGATTTCTCATACCATTAACATAGAATAAAATATTTTTTAAAAATATTCTCACAGAGTATCACTACTGTCATAGCCCTCTATTTTCAGATCTACACCAAATTAATTTTGCATTTCAAAGAAGTATTTTGATACTATGTGTCGTACCATCATAAAACAACAAAATAAACTTTTTATTTGCAAAATATTTGAAACAATCACAATTATGGCTATATACATCTTTGCAGCAATGTAGTCAACTGTACGTCTTTAATGACTTCAGCTGTATTTCACCTTCATTTCAAGTCATGACTTTGCATTGATAAATACATGTCTTTGTCAGAGGCATATTTTCTAAAGTCCATCATAGTTTTTCTTCAGCCGTGGACTTAAAACATGAGCAGGTTAATATTAGAAGGAGGAACTGCACAAGTAATTGGAATGTAGGTACAACTTGTATTTAATTACGAGCAGAACCCCCTTTCATGACATCCATCAGAGTTCCCATACTACGTTCATTTACAGTATGAAATTGACTCAATAAATCAAGATACCATTTTCTTATTAACAATATATCACTAATTTTTTTTTCATAAAACATTCTTCCCAGTATTTTTTCTCCCAAAATAAGTGACCTTACTTTCTGGCAGAGAATTTCAAATGCAGAACTATATTTCACTATCACACCTTACTTAATGCAGTCAAAATTGAAAGCCGCAAAACCACTGCAAGCCTTATCTGTTACAGTCAGCATTCGTGTCTTACATTTTCATAACCACTGCACTGGTGAGATAAAAGGCTATTTGTGCAAATTCTACTTCAGCAATGACAATAACCTTTAACTGCTGTAAAACCACAAGGGGATGTTATACAACATTCATATTTTTTTTTCAATAATTATGTCACCCTTTCCAAAAAACACTACAGCTAATACTGAATATTTTATCCTGAGTATAAACTAATTGTATAAAACTTATTTTCAGGTTGATCACATACTGGATTTCAGAATTCTTATTTTTGCCCCCTCACAACATGTTGCACAGCATATTTTATTTTCCATGAATGTTGTAAAAATAGAATGATAAAAATGTAATGTACTTTCACTCATATAAGTTCAGAGAGATACATTTTTAAGATGGAGCACTTATATCTGATGTAGAAAAATTTACTGGCATTGTTTCGCAGCATGCTATAGTTTTCATTTCTATGGCTTTGTTGTTCTTAAAGGAGTATTTCCACACTACACAGAAGTAATTAATTTTATTTCTGTGAAATACTGGGTGGAAAGTGATCTCATGTCACAGGCACTATAAAGTCATAGTAAGTTTATCTGTTTACTAAAGTAAACATGTATTTTACTTAATATACATTTACTAGTTACGATCCACTAGCCAAGTGCCTATTTTAAATGCAAGACAACAGCTGTTGACAGAATACTACAGACTTCAGTTGTATTTGCAAATGTTTAAAAAGAAGACAGACTTTTTGCATCTAAAGTGGAGTAGATTTCTACAAGGTGTGGAGGAGGCATAACGCATAAATAAATCCAAGTACATGTAGGAAAATGATGGAAGAATTATGCGGGAAAGCATAACATTTAGATTCCATGGAGAATAGCGAGATTTCACAGGTGGTCTAATATGAAAGGTCCCTTTGAGAAAGGCTTTGGATAACTTGTGAGACATAATATTCAGCCCTTCAAATCCAAGATGAAAATTAGAAATAGCAGCCAGCTGAACACGTACTGTTGCTGCTGCAGCTCCTTTGTTAAAAATCATAGTCAAGAACTCTAAAATGGAGGCCATAGGGGCTTGGGTAAGGATCAATATTGTTTTTAGAGGGCCATATAGAATTTTTTTTTCCATTTGCTAAGATACAGCTTCCTAGTAGAAGATTTAAGAGAGGATAAGAGGATTTGTTTTATCTCATTGGAGAGGTTATGGAACCTGGCTATGATGGGAACTGGAGCAGCCAAGCTGTCAGCTTCAGGGACTGCAGAGAAGGATGAAGCTCCCCCGACGACTGCATCAGAAGGTCCAGAACTGGGTCCAGAATCCAAGGGTCCTCCAAAAGATGAAGTCGAAGGAAGGAGAACCAAATCTGATGAGGCCAATGAGGGGCTATAAGAATGATGGTCCTTACCAGGGTTTTTGCTTTCTGTAGAACCTTGGGTATCAACGGGATCGATGGAAATGCATGGAGGAGACCAGGTGGCCAATCATGTATGAGTGCATCCCTTGGGGCTTCTCCTGGAGGGGGAATCAGGGCAAAGTAGTTTCTGCATTTTTTGTTCATGTAACTGGAAAAGAGGTTGCAGCAAGGCTGGCCCCACTTGTGGAAAATCCTGTCCACTATTTCTTTCTTGAGGGACCACTCATGGGGCAATAAGATTGCCCTGCTCAGCCTGTCTGCTATCACGTTGGATTTTTCCGGGATGTGCATTGCCAACAGAAAGTACTGGGAGGAAACAGCACACTGCCATACTCTGAGAGCCTCACAACAAAGGGGGTAGGACCTGGTTCCTCCTTGTTTGTTCAAATACCCTACCAGTGACATGTTGTCTGTCTGAATCTCAATCGTACCCAGAGGAAGAGAGTCCTGAAAGTACTGCAATGCTAAAAGTACTGCTCTCATCTCCAGGACAATGATATGCAGATGTGTCTCTTGATCAGTCCATGTGTCTTGAGCTGTCTTTCCCTGAAAATGCCCCCCCCCTATCAGGGAAGCGTCCGTGGTCACTGTGGCCACTGGAAGAGGTAGCACAAACGGGCGTCCTATCGTGACATGAAGTGAGGTCAACCACCACTGAAGATCCTTTTTGCAGGAATTTGTGATCATTATAGTGTGAGACATGGGAAGCTCTTTGTAAGACCACTGAGTGAACAACAGCCACTGTAGTATCCACATGTGCATACGAGCTAGTGGTATGGCTAGAATTGCTGCTGCCATCATGCTTAATAATTTCAGAACTTCTGATGCTGGTGCTCTGTCTTTGGATATCAGAACACTGATATGCTGACAAAGAAGAAAGTCTCTTTCTATTGGAAGCCTTAGTGTGGTAGTGGTGGTGTCCAGCTCTTCCCTGATAAAAAAAGATATGCTGCGATGGTGACAAGGCAGATTTTCCTGAGTTGACTCTAATGCCCAGTTGATTGCAGAGTGACAGAGTGGACTCCCTGGCCTGAATGAGTTAATGCCTGGTGGTGGCAGTAAGGAGCCAATCGTCTAGGTACGGAAATATCTGGAATCCTAGATGCCTCAGGTGAGCCGTGACCACTGCTATGCATTTGGTGAACACTCTTGGGGCTGTAGTGAGACCAAAGAGCAGGGCTAAAAACTGGTAATGATTGGCTCCCAGCCGGAAGCGCAGATGACCCCTGGATGGCCTGGCCATTTTTATGTGGTAGCACGCATCCTTGAGATCTATCAAGCACATCCAATTGTCTTTCCCTAAGAAAGGAAGTATAGACTAAAGCATGACCACCCAGAACTTCAATTTCTTTACATATTTGTTCAGTTTGCTGAGGTCCAATATGGGTCTCCAGCTCCCCATTTTTTTTTTGGAACCAAAAAGAATCTTGATTAAGTTCCGGATCCTGTCTGGTCTGCTGGGACTGGTTAGATGACTCTTTCTTAGCAACATTTGGACCTCTATTGTTGCCTGTTCCCTGTAGCTGAGTGGAATGTCCGGGATTTTTCTTATGGGTGGAGGGGGTGTGGTGAATGGGATGAAGTATCCTCTGGAAATTATACTTTGTACCCAGTTGTCTTTTGTTATGTTGAGTCAGGTGTCTGAATACAAAGATAAGCGACCCCCGACTGCCTCCAGAGCAGGAGAGTCGGGCCTCCTTTCAGGAGCGCTGGTAGGGCTTCCCAGAGAAATGATCTCTGTCACCCTGGTGGTGCATACCCCGTCTGCTGTGAGGGCAACGTCTTCCATTATTGCTCCCTCTTCTGCCTCTGGAGTGGGGGGCTCACCAAGTGTTTCCTGAAAGACTCCTTGGGCTTTTCAGAACCACATTTTTCCTTCCCTTCAACCCTTAAGGTAGGGATGGGTAGGGATGGAAAAACGGACCCTGACAGCAGACAGAGTCTTTCCATCCTGTTCACACCTGGTTAAGGTTTCCTTCACTTTAGGCCCGAAAAGGGATGAGCCATCAAAGGGAGCATTCACGAAGGATGACTTGAAGGGCTCCATGAAGGAACTCAAGTGCATCCAGGAGTGTCTCCTAATAGCAACTCCTGTACCTGCTAACCTACTCGTTCCATCAGCTGCATATGAGATGAGGTGCATGGATGAGTTTACTATAGAACTGAGAGTAGCAAGCTGGGTGGCAACTCTGTTGGGAGCTCCTGCAGCTACTGTACTCTGAAGAGTATCTCCTAGCTCTTTAAGGAGATCTCTTTGTAACCTGGTAAAATGGGTTAAATAGTTGAGCAAATGAAGAGCAAAAATCGCTGAACTTCCCATATCTATCCATGATCCTGGAGTCTCTGTTAGGGGGATGGATAGACGAGGAAGTCTCAGACATTTCCTTTATGGTGGCTCCCGCCACCACCATGGCATCAACTGGAACACCTTTTGTTAAGAACGATTTGTCAAGGGGGGCAGAAATGAACTTATTAGGCCTCCTAGGGTCAGGCTCCAAAGTATCCGGAGACTCCCACGCCCTTCGTGACACCAACTGCATCAGCTCATCGAAGGACGGAGACACCCAAGAAGTGGAGGGCTGAGATATGAAAGCCTTCAGGAGAACTGACTCATCCTTAGTAGGGCTTTTGGACTGCCAGTCACCCCTCTGCCTAAGGATTTCAAGTATCTCAGTGAATGAGATATCTTCAGAGGGGGACCATGGGGACCCTTCTGACTCATCTAAGTCAGTATATGATGTTAGAGACTCCTGAGGGGAGTCTAGATGTTTCCTCTTACACAATCTTTTCCTGGGAACCTCATCAGTGGGAGCTCCTGGTGAGATTTCGGAAGAGCAAGGGCCACCCAATGGGGCTTCCTGTGGCTCTGGGTCTCTATGTTTGGTCAGGATGTGTGAGGCAGAAGCAGACACAGGCACTTTAGGGGAGGAGGAAGCCAGACCTGAGGATGAGGATGTCTTAGCACCTCTGCTCCAATGCGAGGGGAACTGACTGATGGATCCAAAGAAACCATCAAATCCCCCCGGCACCAGGACAGTGGGCTCTGAACCAGAGGTAGGAGCCAAGCTCATCTGAGCTGAAGCCCCAAGAGGTAGAGTCAGAACCGATAAGTCAGTCCGATGGTCCGACTATCCTCCCCGGACTCGACCAGAGAGTGTCGGCTCCTAGAGTCCTCGATTGGCACCGAATACATCAGAGTGCATGGAGCCGAAGACACTGGAGCAGGCGTCAGCTCCGAGGGTTCCACTATCAACAGGTCTGACTCCTCTGGCTCCAAAGGACCAGCATGGCTTGGAGGAGAAATAGTTTGAGCTGGTGCAAGGGTCTTCGGCTCTGAAGCCATTTGGGTAGTAGCTGATAAAATTTTTGTCAAGGCCGGTGCTGATAACAGCTTTTGCACCACACAATCTACATCCAGATCTGAAAGGCTGATACAGGACCAAGAAGAGCACACCGAAGGTCGTACCAACTGTAGTAATGGACTCTTAGGAGCTTCAGACACCGGTTCCAAGACTAGGGACAGGCTCCGAAAGGAAAAGACTGTCGGTTCCGATGGCAGTGGACCCAATGTGGAAGATTTCTTTGATTTCTTAGAGTCTGAAGTCTTAGAAGACTGGACTTGCTGGATCCATCTTGGTCATTCAAAGCTTCTTGAAGTGACAGTTTCAACAACCCTCTGTCAATAAGTTTTCTTTTCCTTTCCTGTAGGACTCTTGAGGAGAAGGAATGACATATAGCACAGCTATCCTGCAGATGCAGGGCTCCTAGACAGTACACACAATTTACATGGTTGTCTGTTACAGACATATTTTGGCCAAACTTTGGGCACTTTTTGAAACCAGACTTGGGGTGCTTGTTTTGGTCAGCCATTGAAAAATCTGAGAGAAACATTACTGTCACCACAAAAAATCCTAACATTAATTATCCACAAAAAGTCTTAATAAAATCAGGCTAAGTCTCTCTCACACACACACACACACACACACACACACACACACACACACACACACACACACACACACACACACACACACACACACACACACACACACACACACACACACACACACACACACACACACACACACACACACACACACACACACACACACACACACACACACACACACACACACACACACACACACACAGAGTGATCCAGCAATAGACTTTAAATATTGCTGTTATAAACTTGTAAACTTGCTAGAATAACGTGATTTCTGTTGCCATGCATTCCACACACAGAATGATCGAGTGATCCTCTGGCAGCAGCAGCATCTCCTGAAAGGTTTTCATACCTCTCAAAAGTCTTACCACAAGAAATCTGGACACAGCCACAAATAAAGGGGAACAAAGGAACAAAAATAGCCATGGACTTTAATTATTGCTCTTATAAACATAGAAACTTGCTAGAACAATATGGTTTTTGTTAACATGCATTTTACACACACACACACACACACACACACACACACACACACACACACACACACACACACACACACGAGTTACCTCTCAACTGTGCAGATTTTCACAGAATGTCCCGATCGGTCTGTTTCTCATAAAATTGTGGGTTTGCTGGCAAATCATTGAAGGCTGAAGTCAGAAAAAACGGACAGACATTTGAGATTCAGACTTCATACCCTTCAGAAAATGTATGCTAATTTAAAATCTGTTATTTCTAAGTTTGTAAGAGCAATATTTAAAAAGTGTCCCTATTTTTAGCCATTTGTGCCCCACTATGTATGGCTTTCTCCAGATTTCTTGTTCTAGAGGTAGAGATATATGACACACACACACACACACACACACACACACACACACACACACACACACACACACACAGCGATCGATATATGACACACACAGAGCGATCAAGCAATCCCAACAAAGGAACAAAAATAGGGACGGATTTTAAATATTGCTCTTATAAACTTAGTTCTTTTATATTTACTATAATAACTATGTATAAAACTTTATATCCTGTGTTATCTTCATTTTAGGGGTCAAATAGGGTTTGTGGCTCCTGATGAATTTTATTTGGTGGGAGAGGGGCCAAAATGGCTCTTTTGATACTGAAGGTTGCAGATCCCTCATTTATTTAGCAAAAAATGTGACAAAAGGTCACTGACTAAACACACTCTATTAACTAGAAAAGGGTTTTAAACTAGGCCTAAAACAAGAGGCCAACTAGGAAATTTTTAAATCACACTAAGGGAATGGACTAAAATGCAGTAACACACACTAGAAAGCTGTAAGAGCTTTATAAAACTATCTAACTATCTAAATATAAGTAATTAATTAGAAAACACTGGCCCGAGCTAATGCAGAACCTCCGATCTATTGCAGCGGCAAACTAGATCTGAGGTAACTCTAGGTGCATCATGGGATAGGGACTTGGCCTCGAGCTATTTGAAGACCTCGAGCTTTGCAATTGGCCGACTCGGAGCCGAGGCATTAGCTCCGAACCCATCAGTAAAGAATGAACGGTGAGATAGAACAACTTCACATCAAGGAAACAGTGATAGAGTCATTCTTCACAACTTCTTTGCTCAAGAATTCTAGAGAAAGGCAAAAGCAATAGGGGAGAACATCCTAAAATTAAGGGCAATTTTTAAATAATCTAATTCCATTTCAAAGCTAATAAAACAGGTTCTGCATCAACATGCATCTTCTGAACAATAAGCAAGAAACTCTATTGTCTGACATTTCTGCTTATTATATTGCTCATTAATTTACCATATCAAAAGTATACAAGGGGATAGGGGAAAATAAGAAACAAAATAAGGGATGTTCTGGAAAATCAGGAACAACTGAAAGGTATGGGTAGGGGATGTGGAAGAAAAACAACACACAAGCTGTGGCAATTAATTATCAGAGCACATGATGTGATTTAATTAAATCACTACCTTATTAGGTAGGGTAAGTAACAGTGCTTTCTTTTATTTTAAGCAGAGCACAATTTCCATCAGCATCTCACGTATATTTTTATGAGTAGATGTCATACATATTCAAATAGATCATAACATGTCTGCTTTTCCTGAATTAATTTTCTTTGCATCTCTTAGTCAAGTCCTTAAAATACTTTTTATGCCAAGAGATATAATTTGATTTTTTTTATTCTTTTGTAAAAGTATCAGGCCCTTAGGACCCCAGACCCTGTTAACAGTTTTCTTGCTTCCGTCTCAGTGCCATATTAACATATTTGACTGAGTTTCTACTCAACACTTCCATTATCATTCTTTAGTCATCTTCTAGTTGTGTTTGTACATACTGTCTAGTCTTAACATTTTCCATACCTGTCTTGTTACTTTAATTTTTAATAACTATTTTCCAACCATCAAACATGTACTTGCTTTTGGCCCATTTGTTCTCCCAACTTGGGAGGCAACAACTACATGTTATTGATGTTATCCAGTGTGATGCCTTTGCAATGGCCCAGTATTCAAGGAGCCTCAATCCTCCCCACTGGTAACAGCGAGGGACGTCCACAATGGG
Source organism: Protopterus annectens (assembly GCF_019279795.1). Lineage (NCBI taxonomy): Eukaryota > Metazoa > Chordata > Ceratodontiformes > Protopteridae > Protopterus > Protopterus annectens. Next base: position 558,275,868 of record NC_056739.1, on the reverse strand, counting down.
AGGATGACAAGTACACACACAGTAAAGTATAATTTCCCTTAAGAGCACACAGAGATCACAGTTAGTCTGGGCCTGGTTTCTGCCTCTTTCTCCAGATCCCCAGTAAGACTCCCCACTGGCACAGCTATAGGGTTAAAATCTCAGCCAAGTGGTCAAGCCAAAACCTCCAGCACCCTCTCAGTCTGACCAGTGCTTCATGTCCCTGCCCAAGTAGCTGACACACACACACACACACACACACACACACACACACACACACACACACACACACACACACACACACACACACACACACACACACACACACACACTTTGAGAATTGATTTATATACAAACACACAGACACTCCTGGGGAAGGTTGGGACAGGTTTACTAGCTATGCCCCCTTCTGCCCAGACTATACGGTAGTTATCACTGCCACCAACCACTACTTATCAGCTACTTGGCTAAGAACCTTACAAAGGGTGCCCAATCCTATTATGTAATGTTATCATTATCCAAATGGTAAGTGTGGCCAAGAGCAAGGTTATTGGAGTGGCCTATACAGTGTCAACAAATAAATATGCACGTACTCTAAGAGCTTAAATATCTCTAAACAAACTAGCCACAATTAAAAGGTTTAAATATATTTTATAACAAATAATAAAAGAACAAGATAATACTCAATCACTACAGTAACTACAGAGTTCAAAATCACAGGATTTTAAAACAACATTGCAGGACAGTCTCAAATAAATACAGAAAACATCTAAACTATTCTTTACTATATTCCTAACTATATCTAAAAGAAATTACTGTACCCTATACCTACTTACAGAGCAAGGCAGAAGTGCTGAAGATGGATGTTTCCAGGACAGAAATAAAATACAAAATGCACAGACAGATTTCTCTCTAAGAGAGTTCTTAAATTAATATCACATTTTACTGCTGTTAGCCTGGATGACATCACTCTGTCACCTGCCACCTGCCTTTAGATCCCAGGCCAACAGAAACTAAGAATTTTAACATCTCTGTGTCAAAAATACATCTCTCTCAGATGTGTGCCTAGATCTGGAAGTCGTAAAACTATTAAACACTTTTACATTTTAAACCTACTAATTATTTCTGTTTCAAGACAGTAGAAAAACCTCCTGATCTAGACATTGTGTCTGTCTGCTGCACTGAAACTGAGATAACACTATTGTAAAACACTTTACTTTTCAACTTATTTTCTTGAGGTTTTGCAAGTTAACACTGTATGTTCCAGCTTCTACTATTAAACATACATTTGCACAGGTATATTGTTTATATACACTTCTGTTCTATTCCAGTAGGATACACTGTGGTTACACTCCTGAAGCTCACTACATAACATTCCATTCTCTTACATTTTTAAGCTAAACATATGAATCATATTAATATTCACAAATGACATACGATTATTTACAAAATTCCAGATAGGTGGGCTGGCAGTGTCACATCCAGTAAGGATTACAATATTTCTGAATACATTTAATACTTGCCAGCTGGCTGCAAAGCAAGGTACAACTCTGGGCATTGGTAGGTGCATGCTTCTACAAATGTATGATGTCAGCTAAAGCATGTGCACTGCTTCTCAGCCTTGAGTAGCACACAAGGCTAGTGATACAGCTGTACTTTTAGCCTTTTCCCCAGATGGCAGTGTTGTGTGGCAGGACTCTGACAGCTCCTTTCTTGGATGATGTAGCATTGGCACTAGTTTGTATTCCTTCTATGATTTACTGACAGAAAAACTATCTCCTATGCACTTAATGGGCTCATTTTCTTTGATACTATAACAACAAATTGCTCTAATTTTCCTTGTATATTTAAGGCAGGATAAAACACAAACAGTGGACTACCTCCTCAAAACTTTAGCCCAGTATGCTGGCATATCCTCATACAGTGATCATAAACAAAAATCACTGGGTGTTGTAGAAGTGCTTGAAGAATAGAGCGCAGCCAGTGTGACATCCTTGTATAAGGGAGGGGGAACAGATAAATCTAGGAAACTACACTTATAAACCAAACAACTTTAATGTAATGAAATGAATCCTGAGGGGAGGACAACAATTTCTAGAACAGGAAATGGCATGGGTTCACTGCCAGAAATTCTTGCCAGATAATCTCAATCTCATTTTATGACTGGCTTACAGCTGCATGTGACAGGAGAAAACTGACAGATCTGAACTACCTTGACTTACCCATGGCCTATATCTCAGGCTGCAAAGGCAGCTGATAGGAAACAATGTTGATTGATCAAATACAATTTTGGGGAATGTCAGTTCAGTGAAAAATTAATGCAAAAGTAACTTTTGAAAAACCTTGGAGAGAATTCATTTTTGCAGGACTGAAACCCCCCTGAACCCACCTTGTATGGGGGACCCCACCCCAAACTTATATCCATATACTCCAAGGTCATACATCAGTGGAAGAAAAATAAAAATAAACTCCACTCTTCAAAAATTGCTTAGGTATAATTTCTCTGCCAAACTGACTTTCATTCATACTGCATTTGATTGATCGACTGGCTCCACGGGAAAAGTAGAGGAATTGAGGATAGAACCAATATAGGGAAACTAGATTGCTGCATAGCTGAGAGATATGCCAAAGGGGTTTGTGATTACAACATTAGGAATAAGGAATGTGACTACTGGAGCACTGCATTGATGAGGCCTTGGAACAGTACTTTTTAAGTGCATTTATCTCAGAGATATCATGGAGGAGAAAGAACAGGACTAACCTCTTCAATGATGACACCTACGGGTCCAGGAGTGGAAGATGGAGCAGCTGAGAAATGAGTCTAAAGAAGGATTTGGAAAGGCTGATGAGTGGTCTAAAAAGTGGCAGTGAGTTCAATGTAGGCAAATGCAAAGTACTGTGCTTAGGCCAGAAGAACCCTAATGTGAAGTACTGGTTGGGAAAGTGGAATTGATTGCTGGAGAACAGGTTAGGCACCTGACAGTGTTAATCATAAGTGAACAGAACTACCAGTAGCAGAATGACAGAGCAGCGACAGCAGCAAATAGAATGTTGGAGTACATCTTCAAGGAGTCAAACTCCAGATGTAAAGTGGACATTTTTTCCACTACAATGGGCCCCAGTCAGACCACACCCTGGGGATTGCAAGTAATTCTGGAAGCTGGAAAAGAAAAGGGACATCGGACTGCTAGGAGGACGCCACAAGGAAACTGTTAGAAAAGCACATGGGATGGAAGACAAAAGATACAAGCAGCAACTAGACTAGTAGGCTAAGATGACAGGTAGATATTGGAATTGATAGGTACAAGTGATAGATAGGCATAGACAAATATTGATACTAATGAGGATAAATAGCATTGTCTTGATAAAAGACCATTATTTTAAAAAAGACAAAATTTGGTCAATGTATGGAAAAATTGCACAGGCAGAGAATTGCTGTACATGTAAGACACACTTTCACAGTGATCTGTTATGCTCAAAAGGCAAAGAAAACAGATTGACACAAGATAAGTATATAGTAGACATGCTGACAGAATATTTTTGAGCTTAAACCCTCAGAGGAAAGAACAACATGGCTGAAAGCAGCAACATGCAAATAATGCCACGGACTTTGTTACCTGGACACTGAGCTATTTTTGGTGTGAGTAAGTGGATGAAGATTTTGAACCTGTCCTTCTCACTTAGCCAGTTAATTAGACAGACTTTGAATCTGCACTGTGAAGTAGCTAGAATATACAGCGGTAAACATTCTTGTTTCAAGCGACTCTTGGTTCAAGAGTAAATTCCAATCATTCAGTACTGGTGTTAATATATTTTTATGTAAGCAGTTTTTTTTTCACTTTTATAATATAACTACTGTACCACTGATTATGATAACAGGCACCAAATATAAAGTGTTATGCTGTGTGAAATGAATGTACTACCTTTACCGACTGAAGACTTCAACGTGAGTACTTTTGCAGGTGTAAAATGTCAATGTGTACTACATTATGTATAGATTATTTTTATAGTTATTTTATTTTATTTATTTATGTATTTTTTTGGGGTGCAAAACCATACAAGGCAACATTAAACTGGAAGTGTTTTGATTCAGTCTGCTTCATTCCTTCAAATGCCATACATTAATAGCACACACCTAGTGTGCTACGATCAACCACTTGGGTCCAATAACACCTAGGAAACATTTTTTACCTAGCACTATGACTGTACAGTGATGGAATGACCTTTCCATTTGCTACAGTGAAATTCAAATACAGCTGATTTGAACTAGTTCTATATCAAGACACACTTTAGTTAACAGTGACTATCATAAGGAACAGGTGGAGTCATAGGTGAAAAAAAAGGCAGCTTTATATATCCTCACTGTAAATGCATCTGCATGTGCGTGTGTGCATGTTCGTGTGTGAAATGACACTGTGCAGTGAGACCACAAAGTCTGCTTATGAAAATAATAACACCAGACAAGGGAAACTATAATACTCAGAAAGTATAAGGGTTTTTTAAGCATAAGAAAATAAATTAGAAGAAAATACAGACAGTTAAAACAAGCATGAGAAGTGAGAATGGTAGAGAGAGAGAGAGAGAGCAAAAGTGCAATGCCAAACATAACTCAAACAATGAAATGTTTCACTGGTATGTGGAAAAAAAGAAAAGCAAAGTAAGGCACACAGGGATAACATATTTAGCCAGATTTTAATACTGTAATGCACTAATGATGTCTTGAAGATCTTCACAGAAAATGAAGATAAAAAGGAAGCAAGTGAACCAAACAAGTTCTTCCTTTTCCAATGAACATTGTCTATACATGGTGTAGAAACAGGAGCTGACTCCGGTCCAAATGGTTCTAGTAAAAAAAGTAAATGAAGTAAATACAGATTCCATTTATTAGTTTGACTTACTGAGTGAAGGCTAGGAGTTGTTTACAGAACTACTTTATACCCCTGGGCTTGATTCATTAAGCCTCCATCGGCAAACTCTGTAAATGCAATCAAGTCATGTAATCACACTACCTCTCTTTAACCGATCCTGTAAAGAACACTTATTTCCTGGTAAGCTTACTTGGTTAACAACTGAATAAATTTGTGACTGTGTGCCCATTTTTACAAAGAAGTTTTCAGAAGGGGTTTACTGCTCAGATTATGGACACAGCTGTGGGATATAATGGGTATCCCTGAAAGTACCAAAAAACAAAACCTTAGGTGGTGCAACTTCCTCCAGTGAGGATGCTGTCTGAAACATATGAAGCAGGCATACTGAAGGAAAATGGAGTAAGAAGACTAGACATAGCTCTAATCCATGAGTTTAACTCTGTGTGATGCAGTTTCATGTTAGTGATCCATTGGTTAATGGGAGTCCAACCAATGGTACTTAATGGCCAAAGACTAAATGAATGAAGAAAACATAAGCAGTCATGCATGGTAAAGAACCTAAAACTTATTCAACTAGGCAGCTACAGACCTGTTACAGGAGAAGGCAATAAAAAATATTTATAAAAGTTTTACATAGATACTGTAGGCACAAGTGGCTCTTTCAAGGCAAACCAGGAACAAAGTCTGGTTAAGTGACTTGATGAGAAATGTTTATATAGCTCTATGTAAATCATGCCCCAGGTATTATGCGGGCAAAATGGAGTGTAAATTTAGACAACGGATTTAGAAGCATTGTAATCATTTAAAAAAACAGAAGCCCACTAATGTACTCTTTAAGCATGTAGCTGCTAATGAAAATCAGTTTTGTTTTTTGTGTATTGGAGCAAGTGGAGCAGCACCCTAGGGGTGGCCCTTGGTCCATTATTTTGGACCAAAGGGAATTATGGTGGCAAATCTTCCTCAGTGCTTTGGCTTCACCTGGTTTAAATGAGGCAGTTAGTATTAGTAGTTTGTTAAAAATGAAGGCTTATGCTAAATGATTTGTGTCAGGTTAATGTTAGTTAGGCTTTGATTGTCTTGTTTTATTCATTGTGTCTTATTTTTTGTACATATACTTTTAATTATATGGTTTTAATTGGAGGTCATGTGATTTGCAGAGGGTATTTAAGATGTCACATCCTTCGTTCAATATGTCTGAAGAAGTCTACATAACGAAAGCACTTAATTGCATTTGTGTCTTGTGGAATAAATTTTCCTGGTTGCCTTCCTGCCTGGTGCTTTTTCAGTTTCTTTAGTTTCGGACTTGTTAATTTGTGGTTGATCAGAGAATATATGGACAATACTTAGGGTATCCAACCCAGGTCTACATTATGAAGCTTATCAGTAGTTTACAGCCTTAATCTTCAGCACTAAGTTACCAAATAAAGGCCCTTAACAATGTGACTCACAGAAGTTAAGACACAAAACAAGTATAAGCAAATGTCAAATTTTGTGTAGCACAGCAACTGAACTGCACTAAAAAATGCATTATTTTTACACTCCACCTTTAAATCACTACTGCTGCATTTTAGCCCTAGTTCATGTCAATGTTTGAGTAACATCACTCAAGTCAGTCAAAACACAAGATGGACAAACATTCCTTTTGAACTCCAGCATTCAAGGATTTATAACCCCCACACTGCTTTATGTTATTTTTTTTTTTTTTGTAGCCTTCTTCCTGCTGCATGTACGATTTTAAATTTAATGTCTGTTCTTATCTGACGGCCTGAGTTACATATAGTGCAACACATGCAATATTTAAAAAAAAGAGAAAAAGCCTCATAATGAGAATTATGTGATTATGGAGAAATAAGATAATATCTACATTATCACAGGCTACATCTGTGCAACACATTAAGAGGAGAGACCTCTCATGCCCTCGGGCAGATAGCCTAGTATGAACCTATGAACCTATAAATAATGGGCATAGTTCCTCGGGCAGATAGCCTAGTATGAACCTATGAACCTATGAACCTATAGTCACTCTTCTGCAATGTAACAGTGAGCATAACAAAAGTAAGTTCAGATTAACATTAGTCTACCAGAAGGTCCTCCCACTGAAAATGCTGGCATTTTCTAGCAATAGTCTTAGGGAAAGAGAACCCTCCACATACAGAATCAGAAACTGAGCTCTCCTGTGAGTATGAATCAGAAATTTGAAGAAAAAACCTGTATCAGTCTCTGCACCTTTCTATTCAGATTTAGAATATTGAATCTCTTCAGGGAAAGGGGTATGACTCTTTCTTTTACCAGAAATTACTTCACAAAATGAATCAATAGTCTAAATTAAACCCCCGAGCCAGACCCAGTAAACAACTCCTATCCAAAAAAATTTGAAGAGGAGTAGATACAGACTTGGTTTTCTGTTTCTTTTAGACAGGAAAAAAAGAAGAGGCCAGCCATTTTAATAATAGCAGCAGCAACCTCTCCAGGGATGGGTACAGAATGCTGACACAACAAGAAAACCTCCTCTGTTCCCTGTCCCAGGGTCGAAAACAGTGGTCCTTCCCTTGTCCACTGAGGGGACCCCCAACAGCTGCAGAGGACTTGGCTAACCCCTTGTCCACAGTGGCAGAGGCACCCACCCGCTGCTGAGTAAAATTGCTAGCCTGCTGTGGTGGCAAGGGGTGTTTGCTTAATTTTTTTCTTGTGTGGCTGGATAAAGGACTGACAGTGGGACAAGTAGTTTGTTTCATGGTCAAGCTAAAAATGGTGCCTCTTTCCTGGGGAAGATAAACAGCAAATATTGGTACACACTAAAACGTTATTTTTTTGACAGAAAAACACAATAAAAAGCATGTTACAACACTATGCCCACCACACGAGTAAAATAAACACAATTTCTCCATAGATAAAATGTTTTCAGTAACTTTACACCACATTTAAACTGATAAGAAAAATGAACAGTCCATTTAATTAAACATTACGTTTTGTGTCAGTTCATTAGAAGTCAACAAGCCTAGATTTAAAATAGCTTTTCTGAAGAGGAAAGTGATAAAACAGCAACACAAAAAAGAACATGGAACTTATCTGCACCTAAAAGTCCAGCATAAGCCAACCGTTGATCTACAAAAGCTTAAAAGAGTGTACTCTTTGGCGTCAGTAAAGCTCTGAAAATCTTTGCACTGAAACTTGTTTTTAGTCAGCTCAGCTTGAGCTGCCCAACAGTTTGGGTGCATGGAAAGTGCCCTGAAGCTTTGGAAGCTGGCTGGATTTTAATGTTTGGCAGGATACAACTCATATACTTAAGGCTACTGCAGCAGTAATCAGTATGATGAACATCTAAATTTAAATAAAAATATATTAAGAGCCCCAATCCTCATTCTAGTAACATATTTGGTAGTTGCAAGAATCATGGGTTGAATTAGCATGTCAAACTGCACAGGTTATCTTTTTAGTTTTTTAAAAGACTACCTTCTGAGTTGGTATACATCATCTGCAGGGGATTTTAAGAGTCCCATGGGGGCTTCTCCCATGTAAAAATTGGTTTGAGAGTTTTCTGGTTTTCAATCTTTTGAGATCAATATCTTTAAGAAAACAGCTCCTGTGAAATTTATTTATGTCTTTACAAATAAATCCAAGAAAAACATAAGAACAGCACTTCCACCGAGTTGCGAGACCACACCAAGGAACTAGGCAATCAAAAAGCAGTACAAAACAACCAGTTTAATATGATAGTTAAGCGCTTTTGCCCTTAAGGTATTAACAGTGGACTTCTTCAGAATTATCAACCATTAACAGTAATTCATTCAAAAAGGCTTTCCCTTCATCATTATGACAAATGCAACCAATCTTAGGCTAGACTGAACAGAGTTTGTGACATGAATCAAATAGAATGTCACAAAACCAGTGCATAAAGGTGTGCAATATATATATCACTAATACTATTTAACAATAAAACTACTGCTAAAACATATGATATGAAATTACTACAAAATTACAAAGAACAGTTTTTTTGCAGTTACAATGTTGTTATTCACATTTTTAGAACATTACTTATAGATATGCTGTCATTTAACCATAGGAGAGTTGTGGCTTTTAATGTTAATTGTCAAACCAGTCCCTTGTGTTCTCTATGTCCCTTCCAGGCACCACCTCTCACACTCACAGGTACAATTTCTAAAATAACGCATCAGAAACATCTAAATGAAATACAATTCATAACACATCTAAATAATGTGTTGTTCTTATTTTTATTTCTAATGTTATTTAAATGTTCATAAATTATTTTACGGAACATAAGCTCCATTTCCCCAACATAAAATGTGCCACATGATGTGCTAATGAAAAGGTGAAGAAACATTTGGACAATTATTTCTCATCAGCTGGAACTACAGTGGGCCATGTCTCACTTGGAATAACTACTCTGTCCCCTTCCAATATATTGCAACATTGCTTGCAGCTTCCAGATTTTCTAGTACCCTTCCTGAATTTATTGTTATCCAAATTACTGCTAACAAATTCTTAATTTTTCTAACTTTCCTGAAGACAAAAAGGGGATTTTCACCTAATAAAATTAACAGTTCATGGTTACCTCTAAAAATATTCCAATTTTTTGAAACATTATTTTTAACTTCTGTGGAAACAGAATTGTATTGCATCACTACAGCTCTAGTACCATGTGATAACCTTCGAATCACCAAATTCACTTTTACTCGTCTCCACCTTTCTGCTGAGACTTTTACCTAATAATGGAGTATATTTGTTCTCCCATTCTTTAGTAACATTTTACTGTTACAGCTCCTGTTTTTAGGCCTTACCTTTTGGGCAATATCAAACCCTTCTCTTTGTAACTTCCTTTTCCTTTAGAAGAAATATTCCTCAAATAAGGCCCATTTCAAGCATTCAGTTTCACAAAACAAAATATGACAGAGTCCAAATTTGGAGATAAATTTATCATCCAGTGCCTCCCTCATATATGGTACAAGCTTCACCTACATAATTAGACAGTGTAAAGCCCTAGAGGCAGTTCAATATCAATAGGATAAATGGATGGGAATCCCATAAATTAATCTCGGATGTCACTAGATGTAAACTTTTAACTATGCTAAACTAAACATTATCAAATCTCAAGCCATCCTAGTCTTTCTTTGTTTCTCTATTCTTTGTTATTTGACATACTGTACTAAGTGTATGATGGTTGACATACTGCTGGTTTCATATAAACATGCAAACATATGAACATAAAGAGTTTAAAATCTGAAAGGACAGTTGCCACAATGCAGGGCATACAGATCAAAGTATAACAAACAAAACTCAGAAAGAAATATGCAATCTGTGTTTAAATGTAACATGAACATTGAGACACTCTCCTATTCTTTGCAAGCATCTTTAAATTAATACTTTTATATGGAACAACAGTCCTGTTTAGCAGTGTGAAAGTACTCCTGAGAACTACAAGAAAACACAACTCTACCTACAAAAAAAACACAGTTCACATTCTTTATAGATTCATAGGGCGATACTAGGCTATTTGGCCAGCAGACCCTTATAAGCCTAGCCAAGAATTTCACCCATGTTCCCACAAAGTCAGCACCTATTTTAAATGGTCTATGATGTTTTATTACAAAACACAATCTGCACACATTCATGTTGTTTGACACAAGGGAGCTCTGTGTGCCTTGGTTACCCTTTGAGGGTGTCTGAACTTTGCACGGTAGCTATATTTTTTGCTTTTGCAAGGTTTTAGACACTAAACGTTAAGAAGTACTTCTACAAGGCATTTGCAATATCTAACATTAATATAAGTGCATTTCAAATCTATTGCTGTGTTGGCCCCGCGCCACAAAAATTTGACTTAATTTTAACAATGACTGCTCAGGTTTTCCAGCAGACTTAATAGAAAAAAACAAGAACTCTGCTGAATCGCATTCTACACTTTTAAACAGATACTTCTCAACTGTACAGATTTTTGCAGAATGTCCAGATTTTTGCCTCTTATTCTTGGTCCATTTTTCATAAAATGTTGGTTTTCTGGCAAATCAGTGGCAAATCATTAAACAGTGGAGTCAGAAAATAATAACCGACATTTGAGTTTCAGACTTCATACCCTTCAAAAACTTCATGCTAATGCAATACCTGTTATTCTATCAACTTTCTACGTTTGTCTCACTTGTATGTATGGCTTTATCCAGATTTCTTGCTCTAAGAGGTTGAGAGGTATACAATTATATATAGTATTCACATGAATATATCCTTACACAACAAATTATTTAACAGCATTTTGAGGCATTCTTTTACTTTCAGTTATATCACTGTGTGCAGTGAAATACCACTTATTTATATACATAAAACTGAAAGTGAAAATGATGCAAGTCCTGGCAGCACTAAATTTAAGCAATATGTTTAGAAAACCAGAACAAATTCTGAAGTAAGATAAAGGATACAATGCTGCTGCTTTGCCTCTCTTTACAGAACAAAATGCTGTCTTACAGTAATTGATAACAATGCTAGATACTTGTCATTTGCATTTTCTTATTCAATCATTACACTGAAGTAATTCTGTTGGGCAAATATGCAAAGAAAAAATGATTAGGTGTGATACTGCGCATTAAAACACTGATCTTCATACTTGTAATTGGATTCTAAACAAAGTTAACCAGATATTCTGTTCTACATAAGAGAGAGGGAGCTGGTGTGCAGTCCACCATTTCTTTCTGCAAAGAGAAACGAGAAGTTGACCACATCAGTTAAGATAAGTCACACACGCAGGACAGCAGCAGCACATCAGTGACGAAGATGACAGCTTTGATTCTAATTACAGTAACAAAAAACAATAAAACTGCAAATGTTGATTACCTTGGGAATGGCTGGTGATTACCACTTCGAAGATTTTACTGAAACAATTGTTACAACATGCACTTTAGAGTTTCCTTTATATATTTCTCATTTCTTAGTCTGTGGCACAGGTTTGCAAAGTTTTAGTTGCACTTTCATAAAATTCTTAAGCCTGACTTACATTTTCATGTTACTGTTGCAGATCATTACAGTGTTATATAATGCTGTTATATGCAATATTATGTGTGATTTCTCTCTTTAATTTCTCCAAGTCTTTTTGGTTTCTAATACCGTGACGGGAATGGACCCCATTCCTAAATCAAAGTACTAATAACGTTCATGAAATTAGTACTGTTTTAATCTTTGATGTCAACCAGAAGTGTTCTTTGCAGCACCTGCAATGTGCCCAGTAATGACTCTTTCTGCAATTCATACAGGGTTACATGTATTGCTAACATATCTAAATACGATCGTAAATTATTTTTTATAAGACCTGTTGCTCCTACTACTGTTGGAATTATCTGAGTATCTTTCTTCCACATTGCTCTCATTTCTGCCAGAAAATCCTGATATTTTATGACTTTGTGTCTCTCTGTACTCAAGACACTGTAGTCACTGGGTGTGGTGATTTCAATGATCGATGCTACTTTTGTCTTCTTTTCATGGACCCCTATATCTGGTTTTCTATCATCTATCTTTTGAACTGTTGGTAATGGTTGATCCCATGTGATGTTAACTTCATTTTCTATGATGCTTTGTGGCTCATGTATCCAGTGTTAAGCCACTTCAATACCATAATGCTTGCACAATGCCCAATGCAACAGTCTTGCCACGTTATTATGTCTTTCAGTACAGTCCTTCTGCCATTGGTATGTCACAACCAGCAATGAGGTGTGCAACTGTTTCCAGCTCTGTTTTACAAAACGTACATTTGTCTGTTTCTCCCACATGTTCAATGGACTTTGTAAGCCAGCGTGTATGTAGCCCACTATCTTGGGCTTCCAATATTAACCTTTCATCTCTTGGTTGAATTCGCCTCTCCTTAACCATTCCTGCATTCAGTCCTGATCAGCATGTGGTTCTTCTAGAAATTTCTATACTTGCGACTATATTTATGTATTTTCCTCATTTCTTGACTTCTCATCTGGTCCTTCACCTTATACTCTTTCTTTTGTTTTTGGCACATTCAGTTGCTGCCTGATTTTTATCTATTGCTGGTTGCTGGTTTGATTTCCATTCCTGCTTGACGCCAATATGCTTCTGCTAGATTAAGCAGAGAAGTCATCTTAGATTTATTCTCCTCATGTTTCAAAACTTTCACTAAGTTTGGATCTTGTGAGGTCAGCAGATATGTGTGCAGTCCCATAACAGATCTATACACGTAATCAATTTCAAGGAGGCCTATCCTGCCTTTGGAAAGGGGGAATATATAATCTTGGTATGCAATGATTTTTCATAGGTTCATAGCTAAGTACTAGGCTTTCTGCCCATGGGCATGTATAAGCCTAGACACACAGTGATGGCTTTCGCCTCCCCATTAGATTAGTAACCTGGGCCTCTGTCAACAGGGCTCCTGAAGTGATCCCAGGGTAGAACTTATGATTACCCATCCACTCATCAAGATTTCTCTTGAAGAGGGTCAGAGAGGAACTCTGTCGAATATGGATTGGGATTCTATTCCAGAGTGAGGGGAGTCGCTGGGACAGGAATCTATCCCTCCAGCATGTCCTGTTTATTGTTGTACATAGGTTCAAGTCATTAGAATGAGTAGTTCTGAGGGATCTCGTTTTTTGAGGTGAAGCATGTCCATTAGTTCAGGGTTTGACATGGCCCTATAGGTCAGGCATAGGTGACCTCTGAGATTTTATAAATCATTTGGTGAGCATGAAGCTTCCTTCTTATTTTCCTATCTAATCTGTCCAACACATTTTGGGGCCAGTCAGTCACTCCAAAATTGTAAGTTAGGATAGGAACAGCAAATTGGTTTATAGCTTGAATTTTGTTCCTAGATGTCAATGCTTTCTTCAGGATTAATTTAAGTCTTCTACAGTATTCCTTACAATGTTTTATTTGCATCTGTTCATGTTTTACTGTTGATCCTTCATCATTTTCCAAATATTTATACACTCCATCTTGCTCAAGTTCTTTTACATCACATTCTTGTCCCAAACTGACATTTTCTTGGTGCTGCAGTTTTCCTGCTTTAAAAGTTGGTTTTGCAAATTTCTCAAGACCAAATGACATTCTTATATCATTTGAAAAAAGTTTTGACAACTTGCAGTTGTGCTTTCAGTTCCTCATGTGATAAGCTATACAGTTTTAAATCATTGGCAAAGAGAAGATGACGAGTCTTTACACTTTGTTGTTTTCTAGGAGCCAAACTATAGCCATGGCATAAGCTGTTATGTAGACAGCTTAATGGGTTAAGGGCAAGACAGAATAACAGTGGTGACAAAGAGTCACCCTGGATTATGCGCTTTTAATTTTTATCCCTAGGATAATAATTTGTCCTTTATCATGGCTTAATTGCAAAGTAGTCTGCCATTGTTTCATGGTCACTGTAATGTAGTCGATTAGTGTTGGATGCATCTTAATCATTTTTAAGCACTCTTTTATCCATGAATGTAGGATAGAATCAAATGCTTTTTTTAGTCAAGCCATGCCATGCTTGGGTTCTTCCCCTTTTTACAGTTCTCCACTATGACTTTATTTAACAACAAATGATCCTTTGCTCCATATGACTTTCTTTTATTGCCCTTTTGTTCTACTGCCATAATTAAAGTTTTCTTCTAAATGACCATAAACTCTGTCAGCATCAATTTCAGTGTATAGTATATACACTGTCGGAAGGCAAGTTATTGGTCTATAAGTTTTAGATTTGCTTGCAGGTTCACTGAAGTAGGAGCATTGTATTTCCTGCTGTTAGCCAGGTTGGTGTCTGTTTGGGGTGTGCATATGAATAGGTCTTACTCATGGCTAAATCTTCATGTAAAGATGTTAATACTTTTAACCAGAAGTTAGCTACTGCACCTGGACCTGGGGTTTCCAATTAGATGCTTTTCTTAACTTTGTTTCAGTCTCTCTGGTTGTAATTTCATCCCATTTTATATCCTGTACCTTTAAATTTCTTATTCTTTCTTTTGCTTCTTCTATCCATTTAGCATCTTTGTTATGTTCTACAGGATCTTCATAAATACTTCTCGTCTATATGACATTATGAAGTGTGCTGTGTCACTGCAATCTATCTCAGTCTGTGATATGTCTACAAATTCTGATAGTTATGGCTGCCTGAAAAGGTCCTTGATCCAGTGAAAACTACCTGGTTATAAAATGTAAATAAATTAATTAAACATCAGCACTTTTACTGCTATCAGTAGATGCCAGAAGACTGAACTACAGCTGTGCCTTGTATGCATAAATCCTACTCAATCAAACCATTGTGTTTTCATGTATGTGTGTGCCAAGCCAACACAATAAAGTAGACATGTACTGATGATTACGCACAGCTACAACATCTAAATGAAATGGATTATAGGTTTTCAGGAAAGTCCTGGAGTCTCCTAGATAAACCACCATACCCCACATCTACCACCAACAGTCACATGCTGACTTCCAGTTATCAGCATTTGGCCTAATACATTTTACTACTGTTTTGCAGTGAAATGCAGATATTGAATTGTTTACCAAATTTTTCCATGCATTGTTTTCTATTCTGCCCTAATAATACTTTTTTTTTCATCGTATTATGGTAATGTAGCCGATTGTCATTAGGGACATTGTAATGTTTTTGGTGTAGAAAAGTGTGACACTTGCAATGTGTGATATTTGTTGCAGTGGATATGGATACAGGTGACTGGTGAGGAGATGGCAGCACTAGTACTAGCTATCTTTTATGCTTGGCATAACAGATGTGTTTAGTGGGTTTTGTGGAACAGTGGTCAAAGGAACTTGTTATGGCTGGCGACACAAAGGGCAGCTGGAAGATGAAGTAAACAGTTAAACAGATGCTCGTTGCTTCTTAATAGTAGCTGAGAGAGTCTGAATTTCTTGATTTTTTTGTCCATTTTGGTACTAATGTCAGTATGTCATGGGTAAGGCTCAGTGGAATATTAATACTGAAAATGTGTACTGTCCAAAGATATGGCTACCAGAACACTGAAATTCTGAATTCAGCAGACAAACTCAGATATGGTAAATTTCGCTAGTGCCCGAAGTGTGGATAAGGCAGATTATTATTATTTTTTGTTCCCTGTAAACTGCTGCCCTCTTTAATATGACAAAGCATACTTAGTGATAACATTATCTAGCAACTCCAAAGTCACGGTAACAGTGGCAATACTCATTTAGAGAAAGTCGTCAGGGTGAGCTCAGCTCCTGTGATATATATGTGACTGGGTTCATGCTTTCTTTATTTCTTTATGCAAGTGCATGTGAGGTTTTTTTTTTTTTTTTGCGGGGGGGGGGGGGTATTTGCATGCAATTTTTTGTTAGTCATTGTGTCTATGACATGCTAATTTTGATGTGGTCTGGTTCAGGATTTTAGACTGTGAAAAGCAATAACAGACCCATTTGTGTTTACGATTATTATATATTAACACTGGTTTTAGGAGATTTCTGCTATCATAGTATAACCTGAGAGAAGATCACACATATAGCATTTAAAATATACAACATCTTGATTATGTTTATTGCATTAGCATGTGTATTCAATAGTGCTGTTTATCAGATTTTAAATGTTGGTTGTTGGAATTTAGGCTGCACTAAATATAGACAAATGCAATACGGATACATACATTACACATTTTTGTGCAATGCATCAACCAACAAAATGGAAGAATCCACTTTACAGAGAGCCCATCAAATAACATCCCTTATATAACACAGTGGCCTCTGTTCTCTATAATGTATGTAAGCAAGAAGATTGTGCGTTTTGATTTTGTATGTCCCTGTGGACACTTCTGTTACTTAACGCTTGTTACAATGATAATTAAGTGCTTATCCTGTGGCCACAGCATTTAAACCATGATGACCCAGATGAAGGATTATTACATTAAATGTCACTGATAAACTGATTTGGTACATTATGCTAAGATATGGCACACAAGACAGTTTATGTAATAATGAAAGTGCTCTCACATGGAAACAAGCATTCCATATAGATAAACTACTAGAAAAAGGACCAAAACAAAACCACCAACATAAATGGGAAAATGAACTGTTTTCCTGTTTATATTGGTGGTTTTATTTTAGTTGTTTCTTACCATCTTTTGGGCTTGGTGTCAATACTGGATTTTGTAGGGTTTTTCTTATTATTTATTTATTTTTTTTTTTTTTGGTCTAGAGGGATAAGTAGAGTGGGACTATGATCTCCTTAGGTCTGGATACCATGCATTTACTTATACTGTGTGCTACATAGAAGCATTTTCTCACTACCACAGACACTTTATTATCAAAGTTAAGGTTACTGTCAACCTGAGATCCCAGGTCCCTTACCATGGAGTCTACTCTCAGGTGAGTGTTATCAGTGTTATAATCTGCAGAGATGGTTGCCTTCCCAAAGGATATAATTATGCATTTTTTTGCATTGCATTGTAGGCCATATTCTGGCACCAGTTATATGACTTTGTCAGACCCTCGGGGGGGGGGGGGGGTAGCTACATCTTTGGAGGAATCAGTGATTGGACCCAGCTTGCAGTCACAGAAAGTTTTTTCAGCTATAGGCCCTCTAAATTTTCCTAGACCTCGAACATGTACAATACAAACAGAAGAGGTCACAGTGCTGAGTCCTGTGGGGCACCACTAGTAACAGTCCTCTTGATGGAGGTGGAATCCCCCACCTAACTTCATGCATCCTATCCATAAGCCATTTGGCTATACATCAGATGGCAGGGATTTATGCATAAATTTGTGAGTTTGTCTATAATACCTAACTGAGATATTGTGTCAAATGTCTTTGCCAGGTTGAGATATACAGTTTGCACCATTTTGCTCTTGTACATGGCTCTGATGTCCTGCTCAAGGAAGTCCACCAGGTTTAGTAGGTATGACTTGCCTTTGATGAAACTGAACTGTGCTGGGTCCACTGTTTGAAGATTTCATATGTCTTTGTTTATCAGATTCATAATAATTCTTTTCTTTGTTTTACATATAAGATGAGTCAAACGTATGGGCCTGTACTTATTTGGGTATGTTGATGGTCCCCCTTTGTGTAGAAGGATGACTACTGCACCCCCATTCCCTAGGGACAAAGCCTGTCTGGATACTGTGGTTCTTTAGTGGTAGATAGGGAAAAATGGTAGAGAGTATTCCTGGGGAGTAATGGAGGCTGAAATTGGAACTAAACTTATTGGCCACAAATCCACTACATCCTCAGGTTCAGTATGAGTAGTTCCATTTACTGTTTATACTTTGGAGAGGATTTTCTTTCTTTTCTTTGTACAACCTATCTGTACCAGGGGTCCATGAAGGAGGCTTGTTTTTGCATCTTAACCTAAGTTTATTTTGGTCTGGTAATGCTGTTTCTATGCAGTTATTTGCATGCTTGTACAGGGTTTCTGTGAACACTTCCACAGTGTTCACTTAATAGGACATAGCTAGCCTTGCAGCCTTGGAAAAGGTTTTGACATTTCTGGAGTTTGGTGGAAGTTTGGGCTTTATATTTATTTCAAGGGTGACCACTTTGTGATCTGATCTCAACAGTAAAGATATTACATTAATATTCCCTCATATTTGTGAGTATTAGGCTAGCTGTTCCAGGGTGATGGCATTGACAAAATCCAGGAATCTGTCAGCCCTCATTTTTATGGTGGTATAGATGAAATTACCCATGAAAATGAAGCTGAGCTGAATGGTGGGTGAGTCCTGTACATTCAAGTACATGGTATGGTTATCCTGGGTCACAGAAGGGGGCCTATAGATAACAAGGATAAGTACAGGACTTCACCCAAGGATGGACATGGAGTAGCTTAAGAGTGTTGTAGTGTTTGACCAATCTTGACATGTGTTTATCTTTTTATGCTGATTGATACACCTCCACTTCTTGTCCCTTCTTGTGTGGCACAAGGTTTAAATGTGTGAAAGGCATTATAGCCTTGCATTGCCAAGCTGCTATCCATGGCTTTAAACTACATCTCTGCAAGGTTAACACTCTCAAGAGTGAGAAGCGCTTCAAGGGATTGAAGCTTCTTTTTAAGACTCCTAGTATTGAGGAACAACACTTAGTTTATCTTGAGAAAAAAATACTATGTTGGAAGACTTATCAGGTTGTCATTGCCTAAAAAAAGGCACTGTAGGTACGGATAATGTTTTGGCCAATATCCAAAAGCCTAGTGGGGGCAGGTGCACACCATCCCTGGCAAAGCAGCATGGTTTGTCGTTCATGTACTCACAAGCTGACAAATATGTTTCCCCCCTTATAATGACAGCAATAATTAAGTCAATTGTTAAAGTCAATTATTTTTCTGTTTATATTGCAGCATTATCCTTGCAGAAGGTAGAACACTACACATTGCTATGCTTCCACCTGCCTGGAACACAGAATCTGAAAGCTCTAACATATCTCTCTTTCCATTTATTTCAGGGAAGTACATCTCAGGTCATTAATGCCCACAAGGACTATGACAGAGTCATACTAGTACTTGTGGCTCGATGTCCTGAGCATGACTGTGATAGTGTGGATCCTTGCAACTGATATGCAACTGACTGTGACTGTCTCCTTACTCAGCCTGGTGAGTGGGACATTCTCTACTGACCAATATAGTGGGTATTGTGGTAGTTTGTCTAAAGGGCTTAGATGCTGAAACAATGTTCTTAGGCTCATAGGAGGTTAACAAGCTAATGGTCCTAGGGCCTTTACAAGCCTAGCCATGTTATACTTGGGTTCCCTAACTGACCTTGTTTAGATGGTTGTTATTTGCAGAGTGAGTCTATGATCAGCACTGACTGTCCCTGCCCATGAGGGACATACGTGCCACCCCCAAGATGAATGTACAGTCTCCCATCCAATTGTGTAGGTTACGCTTGAATAGGGTCATTGAGGAGCTCTCATGTGAATTGGGAGTTTATTCCAGAGGAGCACCAACGTCTGGAAGATCTATTCCAGCATTTTCTGTTAATGTCAGAGGAAAGAATGATTTACCCAGGTGTGGTTGTATGTCCCCTGGGAAATACTGTCTTTGTAAAGTGTGAGGTTGTCGAGGACAGCATCTGGAAGGCCTTTGAGATTGAGTAGCTTGCATGTAAGAGCCTCAGCATTTGTGAGTTTATGTGTCTGATCCACAGTAGAGGCAGTGTGTGTGTGTGTGTGTGTGTGTGTGTGTGTGTGTGTGTGTGTGTGTGTGTGTGTGTGTGTGTGTGTGTGTGTGTGTTACTGACAACCTGTTTAAAAAGATCAGTGTCTGTATGCGAGAGCTTTGCCTCTGAAGACAGCAGTGTAACTGCATCACTCGCAGACTGTGTCAGTCTGCTTAAGAATAACGTGATTGTCAATAATTCTGAGACAAGTGCTACATTGTTTCAGGATGCACATACCTACCATGCTGGCTACTGAGACAGTAGGAAAGTGCACATCAGTAGGTTCATAGGTTCACGGCTGCAGATCATCTTTTTAGTGATCTACGAGGGATGGTGCCAGAGGAGTTTGCAACAAACAAATGAATAAATAAATAGCCATGATACAAGTCAGTCTAGAATACCACTGTATGGTGCCTATATCATTTGCTGTATGTAGCATTTATGAAGAATGTTTATGACATGGATTAGTATATTGGCAGCTGTTAATATTTTGCTGCAAACAAACTGCAGTACATTCTGTTATACCATTTCCAAGACATTAACTAATGGTAAACCTGACAATTAAGGACTTTATATACATAACGCACAGTAACCAAAAAGGACAACCTACAACAAACACCACCACTTAATCTGCATTAAATAACTTTTCTATAGTAACTCAGTGGGTAGCCTTATAAAATGCAATTTCAAAATATAATCCCTTAAACTGGCTTGCCGACAGTGGATTTGAGTGCCATAAATGGGGACTCTTCTGGTTTTCAATTTTCAGCTCTTGCTTTTCCTTTTTTCCCCCAAGAACAACCTAATCGAGACTTAGTACTAGGAGCTAGGTTAAACTTGAAATATGATACCTTGCTCCTCAGTAAGTATTTTAATTTTTCATTACATTAATGACTAAACAATGTTGCCTTTTAACATTCTATACCATCACTGGATGCCATGCTTTAAGAGTTGCCTGTTACTAGGTCTTCAATTAACATGGTTTGATTAACTGTGTAAGATTTTTTTAGTAACTCATTTTTTTTTTTCATTTCTAATTTTCTCCTCAAATGCACCCTGCTAATGTGCTCAGGAATAAAAGTTGTTACCTACTGTAGTCGCATCTGGTTCAGTTTTGGCTTATTTTAAGTAAGGATTTCTTTTAATTGAAAAAGTGAACAGGACAAAAAAGTGAGAAAATTTACAGTATTTATAATGTATAAGATTTACCTAAGTTGCAATACCTGCTGGGAATTTGTTCAAGTTTGTCACAACATGCCGCACTTTCCTGTAAAGCTGATTTTTGTATTATCTGTAGAGTTAATACAACAGTATAAATCTATCAGTTCAGAGCCTTCCAGCAGCTAATGCACTATAGGTTATGCCATCTCTCTTGTTTTCCCTTGTTTTTAATGACAAGTGTTTGCTGTAAATGAAGTAAAAACTGTTCTACTTTTACTGCTGCACTGATGTCTATTTTTAGCTGAAGTGAAACAATGTTATTTTCACTTCCCCAAAGACACCTACTTTGTAGCTAGAGTTAATATGACATGTTACATAAAAGACTTTGCAGCACATCAGTCAGAGTACATTGTTTTAAGAACAACAACGAAGTTTGGAAGAGAATGTCTTAGAATACGTTTTCAACCTGGAAACAACAGGTTAGTTTGATCCATTTACTTTAAGAGAGACTTGTTACCATATTTGTTGGATTTACATTTTTAGAGTGGTATGTGTGTTTGGGACAGAAATGGTTTGGATCCCTTATATGAACAGCATAGCATGACTGCTTTACTTTGTGTGACATTTTAATACATTTATAATATATTCACTTTGTGCATTTCTAGTATCGTTACAAGTGTTTCATGGAGGGATGCATTGGATTCTGTATACATTTTACTTATACATGTTAAGTAATACTTTTAAATATTTTTTCCAGATTGTTATATTCAAGTTAGGGTGCAAGTCTCTTTGTTTACATATTTCATTTAACCTTTTTGCAAATTCATCTGTGGAGACGCAACACAGCAAGAATGAGCTTGATGAAAAAACAAAACAAAAATAAACTCATTTTGGAGTAGGGGGGCTGCCCTTATAACTTCCACTGTGAGGGGGGTCTGCCCCCACACCCCCTTATTATTAACTTGCTTGCTAAGTGAACTAAGTCTCATCAAGCTGTATCTCGAGGTATGAGCCTGCAGTCACATCAAGGACTTTGATATACATACGTGTGTGTGTGTGTGTGTGTGTGTGTGTGTGTGTGTGTGTGTGTGTGTGTGTGTGTGTGTGTGTTTTATACATACGATGTATACATACGATGTATATACAACATATAACCACACATATAGATACATATACATATATTTCATAGACACACACAAATATACACATATTATAGACATATAGACAGAAATATAGAAAAAAAATACTTGGACAAGAAACTGTTGGGGATGAAAATAATAGCAGCTTGTGTGTGAAGGAGGTATACTGTCAACTTGGGAACAAACAATTCTTGAAGTAAAAGATATTGCTACAGCAAGCTAGTAGTAACCCTGTGTAGAGATGGGGATCCATGAGTAACATCACAGTTGGTGTTTATTTATATTGGGTAGAAGCATACTTGTCAACCTCTCAGCATATAAATTCAGGACAAAGACAAAAATAATTGGGGGGGGGGGCAAAGTCCCAAAATGAAGGACTGATTTTACACATTGCTCTTACAAGGTTAGAAAGTTGCTAGAATAGCAGTTTTTGCATCAGTATATATTTTCTGAAGGTAGTCTATCAAACTCTAAAAAGTCTGTCATTATTTAGTAACTTCAGTCCTCAGTGGTATGCCAGAAAACCACAAATTTTATGAGGAACGGCTTAAAATATGAAATAAAAATGGACAGTTCAGAAGTATAGAAAGAAGTTATTTGGTGATTACATAAAGACAATTACTAATGTCTGGAACAGAATGAACCTTATGAAACCAGAGTGATTTATTTTTTTCAAAGTACTTTTTATTATTATTTTTTTCTTGCAATAAAACAAAACTTAACATAAAAAAAATATATGCAAAAGTGTCAATTCAGACCTTTTAAACTCATATTAATAATAAAGCAAGACTATGTTTCTATTAAAGCATTCAAAACGTAATTTGAGTAAAATTGATTAAAAAAATTATATGCTATCAATCTGAATTTACAATTCATAGTTGAACTATTTAGTTAATGAAATAAATATACAGAAATGCTGTTAATCAAACATATTTTTTACAAAACGGGAAAAATTCAAGTATATGTTACTTATTCAAATTATTTTATTACAAGGGACATACGTAAAGGAATAAAAGGCAATTACTGAATGACAGTTCAACTGATTTTTTAAAGGCAGCACTTTCTTATTTTAATAAAAAGAAAATACACTCTAAGTATTTTTAAAAAGATAAAAAAATAACAGTTTATGCACCTCCATGTTAAAATACCCTAACATTTAAAATGCAAACATAAGAATTCTCTCTGGCTTAATCTGGTCATGGTAGTTAAAACTGAAATTGTGTATAATGCTAAACATTTAAAAGTATTAGCATAATGAGGACAACATACCATGAAGCAGCACAGCATTATTTACTTTATTTTCAAACAAGAGTATCACTAGAACACATTGTGAGCACAGCAATGTCAATGGAAACCACTGATAAAGATGCTCCTGACTTGCAGCAAGATGTGACTGAATGCTCACTGCAAAAAATTATCTTTTGAGTCCATCAGAAAAGGATGAATTTTCAAATGTGGAAAATGGCCAGAAAGACCAGGCAACTGAGATTCAGAAAAAGGATTACAGTAGATGCAGTAAGCAAAAAAATTATAGCTGGAAAAGCATAAGAAAACAGGTTATGTAATAAAAATGAAGACAAAAAATGGTACTAACCTGAGGAAATGTTTGCACAAAACAGTAGACGTTGAAAATTGATTCTGGTTCTAACAGATCAGATCTAGTCACACAGAGTGAAAGCTATGATCTGACATGGCAACTTATACAGAGAGTCTGACAATGATGATAATATATACTTAGACTACTCCAGCAGCTGTTGAGCTAAAGCTTAAAATGGAGTTATATAACAAAACAGTACAGTCAAAGATGTCTGTACAAGATAACAAACAAATGTTTACGGATGTGCCCACTGAAAAAGGATGCAAATTCTGGTGCAAATCTATACACTGGAGAAAGTAAATCCCCACAGATGAAATGAAGTTTAAAGGCAGAGAGCACTTGCTGTACTTTCTCATCTTGCACCTTTGCGACAATACACAGTCACTCTTATAGGGAACAGAGTGGGCCAGGAAGTCTGAACCAAAGGGGTACTTTGTAAGAATAATACGAGTGGTAGAACAGAAGGGAAGAATGCTGCTCCAGCTGAAAACTGCCAATATTCTAGTAAGCTCCAAAATAATAAGTGGAAGGGGCCCAGTAAAGGATCATAAAGTCAAAACAGGTAGGAAACAGCTGCCACCCTAACTTACTGAAAAATTGTGTGATGTCCTCTGTATTAAAGCCTAAGGCAGTGGCAGAATCTCACAGAATGAAGAGTGCAGGGATTTTATTTGAAGTTAAATGGAGTGAAGGGGCAACAGTCACAATACCTATATTGACAAAAAGAAAGACAGGAAATGTCTGAATCTGTAGAGACTTGTGTCACGGTGACACCAGTGCTACAAGGCCCACTAACCCAGACAAAAACTACTTTTGCATGTCAGAGTATGAGTGTAACAGTGACATTTTACAGTCACTTGCTGATGGAAGCGTACTATAAAATGCAACTTAATGAACAGTTGAAACAAATTTTGACTCTGATCAAACAAAGGGTTCTCGGCATACAGAGAGCATTTGGAATGGCATTTGTGCTATGTGGCAGCACCACAGGAATTCAGATATGGAGTGCTACCTTAAAATGACAAAGACTTTCTGAATGATTTAAATAGGTGTGCTAGACAGATTAATTGTTCATGCATTCACAGTCTACTGAGGAAAATACAGTCTTTTTAAAGAGGAAATACATTCTAGGAACAGTTTGGGCAAAAATGGACCCTGGAAATCACCACATGAAGGGGAAGTAATGCTAAAGGCATCTAAACATAACATATTGTTAAACTGCAGTCCTACCTTGTAGTTGTAAATTACCATTACTGATTTTTGCCTAATTTTTCTGTGGTGTTACAGCCATTGAAAGCCTTATTACAAAGTGTGTCAGAGTACACAGACTATTGCTCAGCACATGGGACATTTCAACCCAGTTATATAGATCAGCACAAGATGCTTTGCCTTTGCAAATGGCACTGTTTTATTATACAGGTTTGCAGAAACTGGCGAAAGACCCTTAAATTCTGTCTCACATTAAAAAAAAAAAAAAAAGAAGTCCAGACTGATTAATAAAGTCTTAGCATTTTTGAAAACCATACCTGTTGGAATGTGGATTTATGTTGGGAAGTTATAATTATTTTGGCTTTAAGTACTAAAGAAACTTCACAAATGACAGCGACCAGACTTCAAAGACAAAGTAAACTTTATTGTCATACAGATCAACACAGAGGACAAAGTGCATATCACTGCATGAAATTTCAATACTCAGGCTCGTACCATAAGAATGACAATTTAGAGAAGGAAGACAGATAGATTAACTTCACTAGCAATACCGATTTAGACAGCACATTCACAGGATCCTGAATATAAAAGGAGCTAACCAAGTAACACTAATGCAAGTGACCTGTCAAAGTTACCATATAAAAAAGTCAAACATAGTCAGCACTGATAACCATCATGTATGTACAGCACTTGCTTACTGGCACAGCTGACTGTCACCAACACTAACAGAGACCCTCAAAATGATCCTATGTCATCCAAGGTGTGAGAGACGGTAGTAAAGAAACAGACAAAGAGTGGTGATGATTCATGCACAGCTTCAGCGGCATGAAAAGAACACCTTTTCATGTGTCCTAGCAGAGTACTGTGTGGAGCCAGGGTGGCCAGTTCAGAGTGTTAGGGACATTGTAAAGTAAAAGAAGCACCATGGCACTGGGAAATAAAATCATTAGCAGCAATGAGAGAAAAGAACTGCTGCAGTTTCATGGCTCAAAGAGATAAAGCCCTGATGGTAACCAGACCATTCAGCATATATTACTCACCTGGCTGTTGGAGGAGCTCACTAACTGGACAGAGGTGAGTGGGTGCCATTGTCCTACCCATCCTTTGAGGGATGGACACAACTAAGCCCATAAATCAGTAAAGGGATCCAGGATATGGGCCCACCAAAGAATGCATCAGCAGCTTGGGTTAAGGACATGCATGTACATGTAATATGGCCAAGTGCTGTTACTGAGATGAAACTCGCATGGCAAGACTGTGACATATTTGATGGCTACCTGGAGGAATGGTTATTACACAAGGTGAAATGACTAGGCCTGAAGGAGTACAGAAGGTCTAATGTTTTGCCAGGCATAAGGGGCAAAAAGGTTAAAAAAGAAAGAAAGAAGTCAAAGAAATTATACAGAAATGTTTTGGATGTCAGTAGACAATCAACCAACCACTGCAACATCTATGGGAGTGACAGTGCATAAAGGCAGACTTTGAAACCTCTTAATGAGCAGTGGGTTCTTACAGTTATTTATACACGCACGCACATGTGCACATACACGAACATGCACACAATCTCCAAAAATGGCCCGAAGTGGTCTGAAATAGAGCTAACTGCTAAAGAGAAAACAACTGCAGTTCTAAGGAGAATATTCACGACAAATGAGTATCCAGAGCAAATTATGAACAGCAATGGGCCACAATTCAAAACACTGCATATGTTTAAAACCTCCCATTAACACTTCACAACTCATTTAAAACTTCTACTTAAGAGAATAATATAATGCATTTCACTTCAGCTTCCCAGCGGACAGCTACCAATGGACCAGCAGTGAGATTCACAGACTTTTAAGAAGACATTTAAATTTTCAAGCTCAACATGCAAGCTGGAGAAATTACTGGCTTAATTACACAGATGGCATGCATGAATTTGCAAATGAGATGTTTACTACACAGTTTCTGAAAAGAAACTGGAGATTAGGACAAAACATAAAAGAAGTCTAGCATATGCACATACTTCAGTGATAATTAATGTCATACTATACATATTGGGCCCTCATGAAGTTTTGACACAGGCCAGGTTATTAAGAATAGGGATATAGCAGTTTTCAGGCTAAGCATAATAGGAAACCATTTACAGATACACAAGATGTTGAAGGAGTAAAAACATAAAAATTGATAAACTGTGTGTTGATTCTAAAATTTATTCTCAGACACAACAGATTATATATATGCAAAAAGGCTGATAAGGTGTCCTAGTGGCACCTAGGCAATGTCAGATACTGAAATCAAATTAGATTATACTGAAAAAGAAATATGCAAATCGGGTCCAAACAAAGTACAGGGAAGAGGCAGAATACTTCAGTAAGAACTTACAGTACCAATATATCTATTATTTTAGGTCATATAAATATAGAAAGATTCCTCAAGATTAGAGACATGTACAGGAAAGGGGGGGGGTAGGACAAGCCCAGAGTCATAAAAACCCTTAAGTCTACTTTCATGTTGTAGAAAAATAATGGAGAAGATAATATTGGATAAGTTATTATCAGAATTAGAAAGGTTGGGACTTGAAACCACACATCAGCAAGCATATTTTGAAAATACATCTATTACCACCAATGGATGTTCTATAATAATATAAAAACAGTTATGAATTTCAAATTGTGCTGTGAAGTAATTTATATAGACACTTAACTTCTGCATTTGACAGTCATACACAAAACACTGATCAATAAATTAGAACTAGGTACTGCTGTACTCTTTCTAAGATGGATACCTGCATTTATTTATTTAACATTTGTTTACCAGGAAAGTCCAACTTGGAACAAAGCCAATTTTGAGCAGAGGCCCAGGGAGAAACGCTCCAGACGCATGTCTTTGTAACATGAGAGGAAACCAGAGCACCCAGAGGAAACTCACATGAATGCAGGGAGGACATGCAGACTCTGCACAGAAGGCACTCCAGCTGATAAGCGAACTGGAAAACCTCTTGCTGTGAGGCGACAAGTCTACTGCTGCACTACTGCACCATCCACAGCTTACATATAGGACATTGCAAGTATCATACATGAATTGGACAGGTGAAATTCGTTTTACAGTCAGGGAGACCCACATGGCTCTGTCCTAGGCCCTTACTTGTTTAGATTGTATTTTTAGACCTAACTTTTTTTATTGGAGGTGTTCTACAGTCTATATGCAGATGACCTGAAACTAGGTAAACTGATTACATGTGTTACAGATAAGGCATGTCTGCAAAAGAACTTGACTAAATTGATTATTTGGGCACAGGAGAATAATATGCTGATAAATACATCAAAAACTAAGCATATCAGATTTGAAAGGCATATACTGAAAAGTGAATATTTAATACAGCACACAGTGATTGAAACTGTAGATTAATTTAAGGACCTGGGTATATGGGTAGATCCAGTTTTGAGTATTTCTAATCATATCAACCAAATGGTTAATGATAGTTATAGAACTATAGGTTGTACAAAAAGATTTATAATGTCTAGGAAATCAGAAATGATGAAGTTGTCATTTGTTAGTTACATTAAACCCAAATTTAGAGTACAGAATAACAATATGGAAACCTTATAAGAAAACAAGTATGAGTAAACCAACGGCATCCATGCATGTGAACATTTAAGTTATTATGAAAGACTAAAATATCTGAACTTGTACGGTGTGTCATATATCTAGTTAAGAGGAGACCTTATTCAGGTATATAGGACATTTAGGGGCAACTACTTCTGGGAATGTTTGGGGTTATCAAAAAGGAGAAGAGAATCATTAGACAACCTACAAAGAACATTCTATAGGAATGAGAAGTGTACTAACTGGTTCTCTGAGTGAGTAGCTGATGCATGGAATAGACTACCAAAATTACATTAAAGCAGTACTAATTTAGATATTTTTAAGAACAGCCTGGATGCTTATTATGGGAACAAATGTTTTGGTATATTGGCTGGCTAGAAGGGCATTAATGCCCATTGTTAAAATATTTGTATGTATGCAAGACAACACGTATATCTTGCACCATAAATAAAGTGGCAAAGCCATGACTACAATGTACATATGCATGCCTTCTGTAGTATAATACATTTTTCATCTATATATTACATACGCACACATATATACACACAGATATATATATATTTACCTATTTTTTCTGTTCAGTTGTACTTATTGAATGCAATATCTTGACATAATGTACTGTACATACTAGGAAAGATTTTGTACTTTTGACGCTGATACCCTTTATTCTGATGTATGTTCAAAGCATCTGTTAAAAAGTAAGAACATGTACTGGTGTTTTAAGTAAAAAAAAAGAATACATATGAAATAAAAGTTTATTTTACAGAAAACCATTTGTATGTAACTGTATGACATATTACTTTTGTATTCACATGTCTGATAGGAAATGTGAAAAAATGAATTTTTGTCATTTTCTGCTTATTTAAAACAGATTAAAAAACATGATACACACATAGTTAATGTTAACTTACATTAAAAAACACGATATACATGTAGTTAATGTTAACCTATATTTGCAAAAAAAATTTATTAAAAAGGATTTGTATGACTGTCTTTGCCAAATTACAAAAACCTATAGGAAATCTGTAATTAAAATGGCAGTTGTGAAGCTGTTGTACTGCTGAATAATACTGTATGCTGCAGTTGTGCTTCCTTTAGATTTTAAATGACTTTGACTTTAAATGCTCAGTACTATGGTAGCTCTGCCACAGAGATACAGGATTTAGGATTCAATCCTGTTCTCTGGTTTTTGCCTTTTGTGAAGTTTTCATGTTTCACCTGCGCTTGAAAGTGGTTTTCATGATGGGTGACTGGCTTTTCTATACTGTCCATCTATACTACCACTGATACTTGCCCTTGTGACCTGATCATGACTGAAGGGGAAGAAGATCCAGTTCAATTACCTGACTATCAAATAAGTTAATTTAAAATTATATTTGATAATAAAGTAATCCACGACTGTGCATGGGTATATCAGGAATTACCCATGGCTGAAGTGGTTTGATCACAAGGGTGAAGTATGTGTGATTAAACAAAGCCAACAGTGGGTAAATCCTGATATACCCACACACAGGAGTGGATTGTGGCTTTTATACAATAACATTACTTAAGAAAGAAATGACTAGCTTTTCTTAAATAATATGATTGCATAAATATACTCCTGTCTCCTTCCACGTGGTCTTTGCTATTCTGATGTACTAGGCATACATATGGGAGTCATGTTACCACAGTTGCACAGTACATCAGTGCAGAAGAAGCAATAAAGAAAACAGAATCTCCGTTGCTACTTGTTTTATGTATTTTTTTTTTTAATTGTTAAAAAACACACATTTACAGGGATAGTACAAAAATATATGGAAAATCAGGTTTGTTTCTGTTTTACTTTTGCAGAACATACCTGACTTTTCTAATATTTTGGTGTGTCCTCCAATATATGCCAATAGAAAAGCCTGGCCACTCAATGATACTTTAGTGGACGGACATTTTTCTATTGGCATATGCTCGATTTACAGCAGGCATGCTGGTTGGGCTGGCAATCAGTGTGCTTGTTTTTGAATAGTAAAGAGACATTACTGCATAATTATAATTTCTGCATATTACTAATTAAGCTGCTCATACCTCAAGCGTTTCAACATCCAAAATCCCCAAGGGAGTCTCACAGTGTGTGCAGTAGTGCTTTGATGAAATAAGAACGGTTTATTTTTGGTGTCTCTTCTTCTGTTCTTCTGAATACTGTTCACTGAATAAAGTTCATAAAACACAATGCTGTGCAATCTTAAAGTAAGCAAATTTAGTGATGCAGAGTTTGAGGGCTTCATGGAGAAATTCCCCTCTAAAAGAATACTGCTTTTTGTGTTTTGTTCTGTACAGGTTGAAGATATGCAACATTTACATTTTTAAAGAACTAATATCAAAATCTTTGTATATATTGGTATATTCACCCATTCTTGCTGACATATATTTCTGTGACTGCATCATTATGAGGTTGTAATGGTCATACTTCAGAACACCAAATGGCAAAATCTAAAGCATCTGAAATGCTAAAAAATGTCCAAAACACAGAAGAATTAAAAAGTAAATTTCAGTTTTTTTTTTGCAAGAGGAAAAGCCGCTCTGCACACCCCAATTTGAGAGTAGGTCCCATATCCCAAACTTGTTTATACCAACTCCATGGTCACACCAACTCAAATATGGGAGAAAAAGAAGGTAATGACTGCCGATGCACACTTAGAAATCATACTGGTAATAATTTTCAATGGAAAACAGCAATCAGTTTTATGTTCTTTAGCCTGTTGTGCTTCAGGCTACTGAAGCTCAAGGACTTTCACCTCAGACACCTGTAGATATACTTGTTATAATCACTGTTCATCTTAAATCTTCAAATATATTGGTTATACTTATTCACAAAATGTGACTGCATAATTTAGATGTTATAATTACAGTTTCATAGCTACACAATATGCTAACGACCACTAAGGCCTTTATAAGCCTAGCCATGCAATCCAACACAGCTGTGTCCCTATTTATCATCATGGGCATTTATTAGTGGGGGCTACATGAGTTAGAAAGTTTCTAGAGGCTATGGGGGGTATTTTAGCTTGGGCATTATTGTTTGCCTCTGTCGATTAGAGACATGGGGGGGAGGGGCAGACTGGAGATGAATTTCCAATTTCCCATCCATTGGTCAAGGTTACACTTAAAAAGGGTTAGAGATGGACTCTGCTTCACAGGGATGGGGAGTCTATCCCAGAACATGGGGATCCTCTGAGACATATCTGTATTGCTAACATGTCTTATTTATGTCACAAACAAAATTTAAATCTTAGATCTAGCGGAGCTAATGCTGTTCATTTTGCAGATGTGCAAAAGGTCCATCAGAACTCAATCTGATGATGATCATGCCTTGCATGCCAGGAACAGATCACCTCTTAGTAACCTGTAGGACACAGAGTATATAGATAGGGCTTTAAGGCGATCTGTATTGGACAATGTTTTTATATCATGGATTCTCCTGGTAAGGAACCTTTACGAGCATTCAAACTGTTGCATATGTCTGGTTAGGTACATGCTGAAGGGGGAATTATACTCACTGATGGCAGTGCTTTCCACACTCACTTCTCACTTACTATATATTAATTGAGGATGCCATTTAGGGATGCCACCTGTCAGTAACTTTTCTTGACAATCAGGAAATCAAGGTCTGTCAAGAAATCCAGAAATCAAGGTTTCTGTCAGGAAAGCCAGTTATGGTGAATATTTGACAGGTTTTTTGAATCATTCTGAGAGCCAATACATTTCTGAAGTATGCTTCCTAAGGTATTTACTTATTCCTTGAATTTCCTATCTGTATTCAAGTTTGAGTCACAGCTGGGGTGTCCTCTGTGCTGCATCTGTATATTACCTCTGTGTGCATTTGGGTTTTCTCTGGGTGCTCTGTTTTCCTTATACATTCCAAAGATGTGCAATGGGCAGGTTAGACAGTCTAAACTGGCATTAAGTGGATGCACCTGCAGCAAGGCTATCCATCTGGCAGCGTGGACATTGTCCCTAGATGACAGTCATTTTTGATAGAACACCCCAACCCCATGTGCAAAACATGGAGGAAAAAGGGTGATGGGTGGATTCAAATGCAATGTAAAAACAGTCATTGCTGGGATGTACATTTGTGTGCATGTGTGCATGTGCGCGTGTGTGTGTGTGTGTGTGTGGTTTGAAGTGTATACAAGAACAAGTTTATCACAATTTCTTCTGCAACACCACTATCAGACATCACTACTGCATACAATAAGTGGCATTTTTGGTGGTCTGGATAAGATGTGTGGGAAAGGAAAACATTGGTATAGTGAGTAGTGTTGCCATCTGACAACTCTTGTCTCCCTGAGTTCTTAGCTGTGGCTTCAATTGTGTGGCATCTGCATGTCCTCCCTGTCACTTTGTGGGTTTTGTTCAAGTGTTCTCATTTTCTCCAACATACAAAAGACATGCTATAGTTTATTCAGTTGTTCTCGTTTTCTCCAACACCTGAAAGAAATTCATGCTATAGATAAACTGATGATCTTTCAATTTGCATAGAAAGCATGGTGTGTGTGTGTGTGTGTGTGTGTGTGTGTGTGTGTGTGTGTGTGTGTGTGTGTGTGTGTGTGTGTGTGTGTGTGTGTGTGTGTACATTGACAGATTTGGCTCGTCAGGGGCAGTGCAAAAAAAAGGGTGTAAATATAATATTGGAGAGGTGCATACATAAATATCCTGGATGGTGAAAAAATAAGGAAGAAACTGAATCAGAGAATATCTAGAACCTCAAAGCTTCTAGGGGCTATCATTCATGGCTGTATAAGTGACTTAGTCCAATTTTCAGCCATGAGCCTCAGCTAGTCTAAAAGTGATCCAAGTCAGAAGTGGGCAGAGAGACTGCCATAGTTTGTGCTGGGGCTGAGGATACAGTGGCCATTATTTCTTAAATGTGTGTAGAATGTCACTTAAACCTTATGTGTTAGCAAGGGACTTTGTGATCATTATTTTATTAACTTTCCTCAAAATTACACCTCGTACGTGTAGAGAATGATGTTACAGCTTGCCTAGGCCAAGTGTACTGTGTAGGAACAATGAGGTGGAATAAATTACTTTCAGTATTGGTGGGGGGGGGTGTTCACTTTTTCCACAAATTAGATCAGATGTGCGTACAGGTGAATATGTTCTGGGTGTAGGGAAAAGGAGACTTGTTGCATATATACAGCTGACAACAACTTGTTGAAATATGTTGTTGGCTCAATTCCTTCTTTTATTTTCATGCTAGTTTGACTTCAGAGGGGTAGACAGAAGGTGTCTGCCTTTGGGGACAGTGCTGAGGAGGCATACTGTGCAGATGTATGACATCAGCAACTTGAAATATATGGATATGCTCATTTGTCCTTTCACCCCAATTTAGCACCATCTGGGCTCACTGAAAATCACTATCTTTTTTGGGGGGAGGAGTTGGGAAGAAGGCAGTCATTCCCGATATGATTTGTTCCTTCATAGGCATTTTATATTATTCACCTCTATGGTAACTACTATGTTGTCAGACTTTAACATTAATCCTTGAAGAAAATAATAAGTCAGCTTCTTTACTTAATTATCTTTTTTTTTTCAGCCCATTATTGGACTAAAGGTTGTAGGGAAAAGTGACTGGAGAATAAGAACAGACCAAACCTCGGAAAAATATATCCAGTAAAAGCTCCGAGTAAAGAAATTAAGCCCAAACGCCGTGCATATAATATAAAACAACTACGTTTATTTGAAGCGCTTTTCGTTGCTGATATACAGCAACTTCCTCAGAAAAATTATTCAAAGTTTCAAACAACATTATTTAAATAATAAGCTCAGTCACATGGTGCTCATATTAGCTGGAAAACACGTCACACCAAGTTATCTTTATAAATTAGTTAAATTTAACTAAAATAAGTTAAACTCTGTGTTACTTTAACTCAGTAATAAAACATCAATGAAAATAAAATAAAAATAAGATAGACTAAAGAAATAAAAAAATATATATGTGTATATACAAAAGAAAAAACTTCCCTTTAAAGGAGACAATGTATATGTAAACATTTCTTGAAATTTTCAAACATTGTGTAATTAACTTACAGCCACTCACATTCAGGTTTTGATTATTTTAACAGTTTGTTTGTGACAGTACACCATTCTGATGAAGTTTCCGTGGGCGAAATGAAAGCGCTTATTTGGTGTGGATACTTTATATTAAACTTGATACCATATTGGTTTGACTTGGCTTTGTCTTTGCCTACAGGTTTATGGATTTTTACTGGCTTTCTTTTCTGCACTGCTGTGGAGTTTTGACACTTTTCAATTAACATAGAAAAACAAAAGCTTCAAACAACAGAAAAATCTGTGGCGGGGGGGGGGTGCTACAGTCTCCTGCACCCTCCCCCATGGGGGAAAGCCATGCTCTCCATGTTCACTTCTAAACTCTCTGTATATTAATTCTGAGGATGCATTATAATCCAGCAAGAGAAAGATGGTATCAGAATCAGCAGAGTCCAAGAATAGGAGTCCTGACGGGGGGGGGGGGGGGGGGATTACAGATATATTTGGATAGTGTTTACTTCCTCTTAACATGTTGACTTTAGCTATCCAACTGCTTTTTTCCATAATGCATTTTTTCCCTACCATTTCACTACAAAGGCATTTCTAATTTCAGACTCTGACCATGCTATAACACTGACCATGCTGCGAACACTGACTTTTGACTTTTATTATTTGCTTACACAACAGTGAGAATAAAGTGTTCAGATGATGTACTCCAATGGACAATGTTAGCCAAAGAACACAGTAATTTTTAGTCTTTCTTCTACTTCAAGTACATTTTAAATGAAAGGAAAGCTGTAGCATAAAACAGAGCAAATAGCAGGCTTAACATAAAAATACAAGTAACCGCACAGTCCTGTCAGAAAATCAAAACTTCTAACAACAATGCATTTTTCAATGCTATTCACTGTAATCTGTATACTGCTTCTTATGGAAAAGTGGACTTCTATTTAATGAAGCAACATAATGCAACAAAATATTAATATATTTTTGCTTAAATTAACAAATTACATGAAACGAATATTACAGAAAAGAGATCACAGTTGCAAAAGACAGGTCATTTCAGCTATGTCTACTCTTCTGAAAAATTAGCATTGACACTAATAGAATTTAGTGGAAACTAATTATTTCAAAGTACACTATGTGACATTTCGTCTTTTAGAAGATGACCATATACAACTTGACCAAAAGTTCAACCCACAATATATATAATATACCCACTCACAGGCAGCTGTATACATCTATGGGGTTCACAGTCTGCTCTAGTTAAATTAATTCCAAGAAATGACAATATACTATCTATACACAATATAATTTTATCTCTGTTTACGGCATATAACCAGCCATGTAGTTTTACAACAGGCTGAAACACAGTTGCAGAGTCAGGATGATATGGCAGTTTGCTAAACACTGCCAAGCGCAGAGCCTGGGGTTTTGTTTTCTGGGATCAAGCACAATGAAGAATTAATTACATATAACTTAGCAGCAGTGAATCAGCAACATTCATACTCATGATCAGGTGTGCTACATTGTATCCAGACAGCAAGCATACATTTTTATGTTCCAGAAATGAGAAGAAGTCTGGATAGGAGCTGTACTCCTGAGTTGTTATTCTGATGATGAAACAATACATGGAGGTCACAGCTGCCCAAGTTGGGGGGGTTAATAAAATTCTCCTTGGCATCTACTGAAACTTATGCCAGCCGATTTAAATTCCACTCCAGTTCACAGTCTGGCTAAATACAGGACACGTGTTGTTCAGCCTCTTATTTTGGATACACTAAACCTCAGTAGCCTGAACTTAGCTTGAAACTCACAAATTTGAACGCATTGTCAATAAAATACAGAAATGATTCATCCATGCACACCTGCAATGTTGTACAAGTGTTTTTAAACCAAACTTAGTCTCACAGTTTATTCATGGTTCACAGTTAAATACTAGGAAATCAATCTGAAAATCACTACACTATGGAACAGAATCCCAGTCCATGTGAGGCAGAGCCCCTCACTGACTCTGTTCAAGAGAAATCTTGACGAGTGGATGGGAGATGAATCATCTCTGTATCACTGCTGGACAGAGGCACAGCAAACTAATGGGTATAGTATTCTCATCCTAAGGGGTGATGAAAGCCACACACACTCTGGCTAGGCTTATAAATGCCCTAGGGCAGATAGCCTAGTATGAACCTATGAACCTATTACAAGCCTTGCCAAAACCCATATTCATAAATTCCCTCTAACCCCAAGGAAGACAAGACAAGAGAAAATGTGAAGCCACCAATCCAATTATCTAGGTTTACTAAGAAGATAGCAAGGGTGCTACCCTGCATGACATGTCACGGAAATTTGTTTCAGAGGTGGGGCTAGGTAGAGATATGAATATAACACTCCAATGTGACATGTTTATCCCTGTAATTGAGGTATCAAATTGTTCTGCAAAGGAATAGGAGGTCAAAAACTTTGCATCTTTCATGGCTCAAAACATTAGACAAAGGTTTCCATGAAAGTGTTTACAAGAGCGAGTACAAAGAGGGGGTTGGCAGTCCTGAGAAAAGATCAGTAGCCTCAAAAATACTGGTTTAGTTATAAATCTCCGAGTGATATGTTTACACCAATACATGTCAAAAGGTGCATTACATTCAAAATTGGGTCAGGTGATATATCAGTAAAGGGGAATTAAGACTTTGGATTTACTGGAGTTACCTTTGGAAATTAAGCCATACAGAAAGCTTTCCCAACTACCATGGAAACATGATGGCCAAACAATAAAGAATTATCAACAACAGTGTCAAAATCTCTTGTGATAGCATCTGACTGAAAGGATGTGTCACCTATACAGTATATGAAAATGTTTTGTTAACCTAAATGAACCATGCACATTTTTTTCACATTTAATTTGAGACCCCTGCCCTTGCATTAACTGTTCACATTATCTACTCCATGTTGAAGCAATTGCGAATCAGTGGAAGATGAAGAGTTACAACACCCAATCTACAGTCATTTGCAAAATTTGATAAGATATGCATAAAGTTACTGGTAGTGTATCACAGGGCACAGTATTGGCCTAAAGGTCTGTGAAACATGTCACACAAAAGAGAAAACTTGCAGAGAAAACCAGTTTAATAAAAAGCAGAGCCTTCTTCAATACTAATACATTCAAACACTAAACTCTAGAAGCTTAAATACAGATCTAAAATCACATGACCAGCAGCCAAATGAAATCATGTGACAGAAAACAAATTAAAAATATATACATATAAATTAAAAGATGTGTAGATACACAGTATAAAATATTTACTTTACAATATTACGTAGCTTAACTAACACAGGTTTTAAACTGACAGTGTAAAGTAAATATTTTATACTGTGTATCTACACATCTTTTAATTTATATGTATATGTCTTTAATTTTTAATTTGTTTTCTGTCACATGATTTCATTTTGCAGCTGGTTTTACTTGTGCTAAACATGTCACACAAGACAGAGGCTAGCCCTGTGCCTCGTGCCCTGTGTTACATTACTGATAACTTTATTTTGCTTTCAGAAGTGGCACCTGCAACTGTAACACCATGTTTTTATAGACAACCAGTTAGGTGCCTGCCACACAATATAATGATTTACATTCAGATTTAAAAGTCTGTCAATAATGTTTGCATGGGTAATAGGGTCAAAGGCCTTACCCAGGTCCAGACATGCTGCAGGTGCTTCATAACCCATATCCACTGCTTTCACCATTTCAGACACATGTATGAGGTTTAAGAAGCAGGGCCTTCCTTGGATAAAGCCAAACTGATGAAGCCCAGCATTAAGAGATTTAGTTATGTGAAACAGATTATTTTTTCTACTATTGCCTAGTACAAATGTAATAATTTAGGAGAGAACTGTAATGTTTTGATATCAATTTTATACAAAAATCTATGTACCTGTTCAAGAGACACCATTTTTTTGATACACGAAACGTGTCAGCACTTTACAATATGATACTATGAATGTGCCCATGAAAAAGCAGACAGACACCCACAAAGTGCTATTTATGTGAAGATTATGAACAAGCAGACAGACAGACACCCACAAAATGCTATTTATGTGAAGATTTATATAAATGCATACATACAATCTATGCTACTGTTCGATCAACATTAATTAAAAAATAAGATGCTTTAAGAACTGGGAATCAACTAATGAGCTACTAGAACACAGGTACTGCAAAATCACAAGGTTAGGAAAACTCCAAGTTTCACCATTTTGTGTGTGTGTGTGTGTGTGTGTGTGTGTGTGTGTGTGTGTGTGTGTGTGTAGCTACGTGTGCAATATTACTGCTAGTGTATTCTGTGTGTTTCTGTGTACCATTTGCATATCTGTGTGTGTGTATATCAAGTACCTGTCCTCAGCAAGATATACTGTATCCCAATTTTAAAAAAAAATTATTTGTTAGCAAGAAGCAATCTAGCAGCAAGCACCATTTATTTATGTAGTTAGTTTATTTATTGGGGTAGTACACTGATCTCAATAGACCATCTGAAGTCACAACTTAATTAAAAACACTGATCATCTTACAAAATCCCTACATACTTAACATTTACTTCACATAGTACAATTAAACTAGTGTAATATAACAAGTTATTCTTTTAAAACACACCCACACCTAAAACAAAACATATAACATAATACATCTCCAACTCAGAGATAACTAACAACTGCAAAGCATATTCTGCAAACAACATTACCAGGTTATACTTCTTCGTCCTTCAGGCACTAACTGTAAAACCTGAAAAATGCTCTTCTATTACCGTTTGCAAAAATCATATTTTTCTTTTGAAGAAGCAAAGTATCTACATTTTTACCAGTTCTCTAAGACTCTATGGTAGCAGATAGATGCAGCCTGTCTACCCCTGGAAAGGGCACAAGCCGAAGGCTTAAGTTCTGTAAAATGTAACGGACCATTCACCCCTATCCTATACAGTTAATAAATAGTCACTTTAAAATAAGTGATAAAAAAATTACATTTTCAAATGTGTTTGCTTTTATAAATTAAAGAAACT
Source organism: Protopterus annectens (assembly GCF_019279795.1). Classification (NCBI taxonomy): domain Eukaryota; kingdom Metazoa; phylum Chordata; order Ceratodontiformes; family Protopteridae; genus Protopterus; species Protopterus annectens. The sequence continues at coordinate 558,236,153 of NC_056739.1, read as the reverse complement.
TTTCAACTCCATGTTAAATCTTTTTTTTTTAATCTGAGCTCCAAAACTATGTCTTGTTTCCCATTGTTCCTTCTCATCCTCATTACGGAAAACACATATTAAGTACAGTACACTAACACTCCTGTTTGACAACCAAAGCGAAAACAAGACGGCTCCTCAAAGCAGACTTGGGGATACAAGGCAGTTTCTCATGTAAAGATCTAATATATATGAAAACAAAGCTGAGAGAGAACTCTCGATCATCTCATCTGGGACAGAACAGATAATCTACGTCAAGTGTTAAAAAAAGAATCCCATCCCCCAATTTCGAGCTCCAGGCACCTGTAAAGCCACAGTTACAAGAATAATTTTCAATGCTCTACCTTCTGACCAAACAGAAGAAAACTCAAGTTTTATGATACGTGTGTACATATGTCTGTATTAATCCTCTCCGGAACTTGACTAAGTCTTCCTTCCCTTCCATTTAGTTAGGGGAATGGGACTGGGGCTGTTCATAGGGGGTACTGAACGAAAATATAAATCTTACCAAATTCCTGTGAGCCCGCAATACTGCTTAGCAGCAGAATACAACAAAAGGAGCTCCTCCAGCGTACCATCTTTGTCCGTCCCTGCACAGCGGGACGTAGGAAATCCCGAGAGCCGCCTCACCCACGTTGCCGCCACCCAGCAGTGTCAGTAAACTTCCCGGGCTACAGCTCGCGCTGCATTAGCAGACCGCTCGTTGCTTTTCCACGACTTAGTCCTGTGCTGTTTGTCTGTTGCTGGCGAGAGGTATAAATTAGACGCCACCCAGTTTTCAGGGCTTGCTAAGATACCCCTCTCCACAGCACACTATACATACCATCCTATCAGCTTGGAACGGAATTGTTTCTGGAATACGAATTAAAAACACATAGCTCTCAACCTTTCGCTTTCTGAGTGCCAAGAGACCACTCCAAGGAAACTTGATTTTAAAATAGTATTACTGATAACCTGGAGAAGTTGACAGGATAAGAGAACTTGAATTGATATGCATTTTTGAAGAAAAGAAGTCTATTAACTCATTTTAGTCAATATTCATTAAGTGTTATCCACCACTTTTTCTTTCAAAATTGCCAGTTTTAGGAGGGATAGAGGAAAAACTTTAATATCCAGAGAGAGTTAAGCTAAAATGTATGACTCCTGATAGTCAACGTAAAACGGATTTCGTCAAGGATGTTTATTTCCATTTATGTATATGGGTCTAACTATAAAGAAAGCATGGTATAACATGTAAACACATGTAGACACCTGTCAGCATCTTTTGGAATCAGCATAGCAGTCCTTGCTGGTTATATGTATATATATATATATATATATATATATATATATATATATATATATATACTTTTTTTCTCAATAATTATTTACACAAGTAATCTAGTGTTGCTATTAATATGACTCAAGCACAGTTTAGTTATTTACTGATTTTTTTTTTTTTTGTCCAGGAACCAGAAAAGTGTACCAAGCACTTAACAGCTTGTTTTCAGAATGGGCGCAGGTGAGACTGGCACAGGCAACATTTTCCAAGTGATACAGTATAATACCTGTTATGCCACACACTCATACAGACACTGCATATCACAGCAGATAAACATCTAACCAGGAACAAAGAAATAAAGACATAGACAAGCTAACACCTCCACATATGAATTGAAAGAAACTATGGTTACGTATAAATCTGACTATCACAATAAATGAGATAATACAACTGCAAATAACTAAAAGAAAGCCGGCCACTTTGGCAATGAAACACAAACATTGCATGCCCAATGACGTCTGAGGTAGTTCCAGAGCTCAGTGACTCACAAGAAGTAAACTTAATCCCCATAGGCATTGGAAGCTTTTGAAGATGGGGGGGGGGGGTGCAGAGGGTGAAAGGGGCACTTAGTGATCTAAAATGGGCAATTTTTTATAACTATTTAGTACCACAACATAGGTTCAACTTTTCAACTTGGAGGATATTTTAAGCTTAGCCAATTCACTTTTGGTGTTTGAATTCACATTTTCTGATTGGTCTTACCTATCCCATGGCTGATAATTGTATATTAGCCCTAGTGAGCATAACTGTGATCATATCATAGATAATTTTAGGGGACCCATGTAAGGGATGTAGCATTTAGGAACTGCCTGTATCCATTAGTGGCATGAGGGGCAACTGGAGTACATTTTCTATTACCCATCCTTAGATCCAAGTTGCATTTGAATATGGACGGATGAGCTTTGTTTTATTTTTATGGATAGCTGCCATAGCTGTGATTCATCAGCATGTGTTAGAGACTGATGGTGTTGTGGAGGATGATGCCGACAACCACCGCAGGCCTTGGAGGAGAAGGAGAGTGTTCAGATCAAGGGTAACCTACCAGGGGCTACATGACCTGGAGATAGTAGAGCATTACAGGGTGGACAGGGACATCTTACAGCAAATAGTGGAGCTGTGCCGGCCACACCTGAGAACCAGAAACAACAGAGGGGAACCCATACCAGTGGACACGAAGGTATGTGTAAGCCTGTGAATACTGGCCACAGGTACCTTTCAAAGGCCAACTGGAGATATAATGGGTATCTCACAGGCATCAGCATCCAGGGTACTACACCAGTTCCTGGATGCCATGTTACCACATGCCAATGAGCAGACATACTTCCCCAGAACTCAGGAGGAGTTGGCCAGCAATATGCGTCACTTCCACCGTGTGGCACAATACCCGGAGGTACTGGGTGCGATAGACTGCACACACATACAAATCAAGTCTCCACCCGGTGAGCAGGTTATGCACTACATAAACCGCAAGGGATTCCACTCCATCAACTGCCAGGTCTTGTGCAATGCCCAGGGCATTATCATGGATGTGTGTGCTGGCAGCCCTGGAAGCTACCATGACTCCCATATCTGGCATGCCTCACAGCTGTATCAGGTATTTGTCAGGGGGGACATTCCACATGGCCATCTCGTGGGGGATGCTGGCTATGCACTGGAGCCATGGATGATGACTCCCATCAGAAATGCACACACACCCATGCAAGAACGCCATAATGAGGCACACGCAAAAACCAGAATCATCATAGAGCGTGTGTTCGGGATGCTGAAATCACGGTTCCGGTACTTGGATACATCTGGTGGAGCCTTGCAGTACTCTCCAGACACGTGTGCCCACATCGTCATAGTATGTGCCATGCTGCATAATATGATCCTGCGGAAGCAGCTGCAGCAGGGACAAAATGGTGGAGGCCCTCATAGCCCACCGCAATTGCCAAGGCCAGTACAGGCACAGAGGGATTCAGACCATGAACACACTGTGCCAGCCCCAGTAGGCAGACGGAGGCGTGCCCAATATGCCTACGCCTTGGCAAAGAGGGAACGTATAGCACATACACTGACCATGTCGGCCCCTACGGACTGACACCTCTCCACCTGCACACACAGTAAAATGGATGGCACACAAACATGACCACCTGTAAATTGTAATGTATAGGTGGCTCAATGTGTGACTCCTACATAGGCAGCCCTCAAACATTGTAAACACAACAGTCAGTGCAACATGGAATGCCAACACCTGAACAGTACATGAGTCTTACAGCATATGGTGGTGCTGTGTGCCTGTCACGTTCCCCGCCAGATATAGATATATATATATAGATATATATATATATATATATATATATATATATATATATATATATATATATATATATATATATATATATATATATATATATATATATATATATATATATGTACACATATGCATATATATAATACAGATAGAAAGGGCAATAGAGGGATATATGGTGATATAGATGGATTCAGCGATATCTGCAAATATGATAGATAGTTCAACGACATTCATAACATCTTGGAGGTACAAATAAAAAGGATACCGCCAACCATGGAATGTGTAACATACCGACATGCGTAACCACGAGGCTGAAAGACCGATAGAACACAGTACCGGAACAGTACATCTGCGAGTAATAGTATGATGATATGAAGGGACGGTTAGTCACCACTGACGGTGTCGCGGTCCACGTAGGTACTGTGTTCAACTGTGTCTGTGAGTGCCGTAGTCTGTGTAAGTGTGCGTTGAGGGTGCCGTGTGCGTTTCTGTGTGACTGTACTGTGTGTGTGTGTCCGCAACATGTGTATGTTGGTGCCAAGTTAGAGGCAGACCAGTATGGTAGGTGTGGGTATAGCTAGCCATAGGCATACGGTTACTACCTGTACCACAGTAGGAGGGACATCCCCACCCTGGGCAGGTGTGTCCTGACATAAAACAGTACAAAGGGCAAATGTCCGAGATGGTAGGTCATAAATATGTCCCATATATAATGTAACAGTCATATTTAATAGTTATGCCTGTATGTAAGAAACTTAAATGTTACATGCAATATGATAAGTATCCAAAGTCACAACAATAGGTATGTAGTGAGGATAAAAGTATGTGCTACCTGTGTACTGACCGTGGCTACGTGTTGGCCTGTAAACACTGCTTTGTGTCCCACAAGTGTCCAACAATGACCATATGATAAGGTGTCAACCCATGGCAAACAGGCTCTTTTAACAACACAACCACAATGACTGCAAATATCTGGGACAGAAATACATGGGATAGCTGTCACCTACACATATCCCCTGATATATTGCTGCAATTACGGAGGTATACAAGTAGCAAGCTCACCTGCAGATGATATAGAAACCAATTAACAATGGCCCAACGTACAATCCCGTAACATAAGTCTACTAACTGTTAGCTCTCTAATCAGGGACGGAGCCCACACACATATATATGGATTATATAGAAATGCAAGGCCCACAAACAGTATATGTTACGTACAACCACCGACATCCCCCACACTAGAAACTAAAGCAATACAAACTGTAATAGCAGCATAAACATCCAGTCAGTCAATTACATCTGCAGAACCCTTAACATACCGTGTGAGAGACACAATTAAAGGCGACATGCAAAATTGCAGGCGTTGTATAATGGAACAAACAGCCATGTTACAGGTATTGATTGCAATACTCCATTAACAGACGTCGGGATGACAGGTACACCCACATGTTGAACCATATACTCTACCTGTCACACACAATCCATGGGGGACATGAATCCAAACTGTACTTGTCTCCATGCATAGCAGTTGCAGTTACTCATAACAAAACACAATACAGACCGTCTCCCCGAAGGTAGGGCAAATAGGCAATGCCCAAGTGGAGAATCCAATTATACCCCACTGTCACTGCGTAATTGGCGAATGGAGTAGCTGCACAGCTGATATGCAAGTAATTAGTCACTCAGGAACACCAATTGGCGGGAAGAATCCACATGTTTCAGGTATCGACGTATATAAGGATGACTTGCCAGACATTCAAACTGTATGCTCATACTGAAAAACAGTTGAAACACTGTGAGAGAGAAAGAAACAAAATGCCGTAATGACAACAAGGTATGTAGAACGCCCGATATGTAAGGTTATGTATAGCATGATCTGTATTAATTAGTATTACTGCATGTATAGCCTGGTTTGCATTAATTAAACGTGTCCACAATGCATAAAGTGGGGAAAGGTATTGATGTAGTGATGTCTTGCTGAGCATACTAACGCTTGTAGAATCTGTGCGTCCAGCAGTGGGACACAAGGTACACAGCACAGACACCAGAAGGGATGCTACATGAGGCCATTAAACAGAACGATGCCATACAACCCGCTGTCAGTGGTAGGGTATGTCCAACAAGGACGTGCCATAGCAGGGGATAGTATATGTTGATATACTGTCACAGCATGCATGTGTATGGGTAAATAACGTTAATGACATATGTAAGGTGGTCCCGCTGAGCAAGTATGTTTTGCATTATGGGATACTATGTGAAATATGTGTAATGTATAGTATTATAGGTAGATATGACAGATATTCTACACAGCATAACAGGCATATCATGCATACCACAGGTATCGTCTATTGGTATGTACAATAACAGGATGCATATGGCCTGTAGGTATGGGACATAGTAATAGCATAATAGCTAATCTAAATGGAAGGGCTACCAAGTAACCATGCACAAAGGACATGTAATAGCTGCACAGGTGCATAGTGGGGTACTATGCAGTCTGTCAAGTCCATGTGTAAGCACAACTACAGTGTTCACACTAGTGGCACCTCTCCAGGGTAGTGTCCTGTGAACAGCAGAGCCAGGTGTCACCTGCACCACTGCACAGTACAGCCACTGCAGTGATCCCAGGCCTACATGTTTCTCCCAACCACCAAGGGAGGTATCACATGAACAGTGCTACTGAGTGTCCCTGCATGACGTACAGAGGACGTATGTTCCACAGCATGGTGAGTGTCCTGTTTGGGAATGTAACCCAGAAGCACATCCCACTCATTGTGGCATGTGTGCACATATCCATGAGCATGTTGCTCACAGTGGCCTCTGCTTATGTTGCGTATGAGGAGTATATCCATCAATAATGTTGTGGACATGGGCCCTGTCTGATCAGCAGAGGTCTCCCCTGAGTATGTAGTATGCAAATGTGTACAGATGTAGTGTCCGTAGTGCAGCCGCATATTTAAACTGTCAGAGCTCAGTAAACGTCATGGCATGTTAATGTTGCGGCATGTAAAGCTGTAGCTGTTGTGTAAGGTACACCCTAAATGGGGTGGTGTACCCTTGAATGTGTGTAGATGCCTTGAGTTCAGAGGTACAATGGGTGCCTATGTACCAGTTACACACCCAGTACAGATAGGTGTGGCCACATAGGAGGATATCCACGCCACAGTGGCAATACGGTAACCACAGGAGTGGGTGCGACATATGTGTGTACTGCAAACATGTACAATGTGATATGTATATAGGGGACTACCATCCATGTGATAGTAAGTGGGTGAATGGTGTAATGCAAAGGTGATGTGCATGCACCTTGTGTCATGCAGCTTGATGCCATGATAGTCATATTATGTATCTGTCACAGCGACACCCGTATGGTTGGAGTCAGTATCAGCTGGTGGAGCAATCATGGCACTTGGTATGCAGGGGTTCTAAAGCTAGGCAGGGAAAGTCCCCTGTGCCAGCCTGTTCTGCAGGGAAGCATATACTTAACATGAGGGGCCCTATGACTGAGGACTGTGGTATGCCAAAGTACCTGACATGTAGTAGGTACTATGGTATGCTGGCCTCACTGTGTGTCCTGTCCATGAGCCACATAGCATAACATCCTGAGACACAGGGTACGATGTGCAGGTGGATGTGTATGTTGTCAATACCAGAATGGGGAATGGTGCTGAAAGGCAATGAGAGGACAATGTAGGATGTGTGGACTCCGTACCATCAGCAACTGCCCTGGTAACTGTATGAAAGGAGTCCACCATGTGTAGGGGCCATGCTCTGGCCTTAACAAGCCCAACCCAGGTGGCAGCAGAGGACGGAGACCAACAATGCCTCTGAGAATGACGCCCTTGACGATGTGCCCCATAGCCACGCAGAACAGTCCAGTCAGGTGTGTAGGACTATAGTCCCACTCGTGCAATGCAGTGCCACCTGTGTGTAGTGTGATAAATGCTGCTGTGTGCCATTCAGGGTCTACAATGTCTGAAACAAGGCTATTACTGAATATGGTGGCCTAGTGGGGAGACAAGTAATTCAGAGGTTGGTGGACATCACAGCCTGGGATGTTGGAAGGTGACATGGGGCCAGTGTCCCAGGACACATAGAGTGTAGGTCAGTACTGTGTAGGTGTGACCACAGGGACACCACAATGTTCATGTATGGATTGCGGCCCTGTAGTGAGTGAGAGGGTGTACTGTCAGCATTGAATCCATCCTCCAGCATGTTGCCAACAATACCTGGGTCTGCAATGTTCCTGAGTGACTGTTGTATGTGACAGCAGATGTGGGTGTTGCCATCGAATACTGACATACCACTATAATGCCTGGTGGTACACCCCGGAATGTGTGGCAGTCATGTTTACGTAGCTAGTCTTGGAGTATGTGATGAGGGACCCTGCGGCCCCACCACGGCTGACCAGTGAGCCACCCCACACATGGGAATGTACACCACTGTGCAACAGCCAACACCTGTTGTTGTACATCATATGTCCGTGGAACATGACCACCAGAGTGGCATCTTTTATCTGGTGTGTACCATCATGGCTCTGTGTGGAATAGCATGATCCATGCAGTTGTGTACATGCTAATTAAGTGCACTGGGGTATGTGTCAGCATTTGTATGTGCATTGTCCATCTGCACGGGTGTCATGTTGTTAACAACCGCTGTCAGCAGACGTCTGTAGTAGGTGTAGTAGTACACATGTACTGTGTATGCTGTGATGGGTGTGTTTCCGGGATGTGGCTAACAAGGTAGATTAGCATATGTTCTGAATCCACCAATGAGGGATAACCCCAGGTGTGTAACACCAGTCACATGGTGGTAGTGTTCATGCCAAGGGTAATGTAGGTCTTGGAGGTGGTGTGTATGTGTTGATCCAGCAGAGTGGAGGGTATGACTCATGGATGTGTCGGTACATGAGTGGCTATCCCAGTGAAGTGTGGGGTAGTGTCAGTCACACAACAGTAGTAGCTGAGGCCCACTGTCCACTATACCACCATAGAAGGTATGTAACCCGTGGGGTATGATGTTGACTCTGTCGCTTGTTACAATGTGTATAGCGGTCCCGGACACAGTTAGTTGCACGTGGAGCACCTCTGATGCATTGTGCTAAGCAACTTGCCAGGATGTGTGCAAAACATAGTGGGATATGGGAACCCCTCAGCTGTGGGTGTGCCGGTCCAGGTATGTGCCTGGAAGGTATACTCCGTCTATAACCTGTCATTGCAGGTGTGCTCTGCAGAGCCTACAGGCAGGTCCCAGTCACTGCAGAGATGTTGGAGTGGTGCATTATAAGGTGTGCCTTGCCTGCATGCGTCACAGGGGAAGATGCAAGCAATGTGTCACATGACCCCATGTCGTGCATGCCAGTTACCGCCCTGCCGGTGACAGTTATTGGAAACTGTGCAGGACAGGCAGTATAGCAGCAGCAAGAGCCTAGCATGTGAGCTGTACTCCCAGGGCTGACAGGTGCAAGTCATCTGTGCCACAGCATTGTGTTTGACCAGGACAGTCATAGCGGACAGATACCACATGCCTGTGGAATGACAATAGGAGCATAGGCAACTGTTGAAGTGACACAGTCGGTCATTGTACAGTGGTATCATGTCTGGACGAATGCAAAATGCTCCCCAGGGCTAGGCCCACACCCTCAGGGCTATAGGACTGGTGAGCTATTGCATGTCCCTGCACACGTAGTCTGTGAAGTGGCATCACAGGGCAGTCACACTAACATGGCGAATGACAGACATATCGTACCTGGTGAGGTGTGGCATGGGTGCATAGGTTATGTTGCAGACGCAGTTACCCGACAGCAAGATGTAAGTGACTAATGCCTTGTGTAGCCTGCTGTGTGGAACTGCAGTGTGACACCCTACAGAGTCAGCTATGACTGGTGTGTTGTGAATGTTATGACACACTATTGGATGTATGTGGTGGGCACACATGAGTCTGTGGGCTATAAGCTGGTGATGTTGTCTTCCATGATGGGGGCTACCTCTGGTGCCTAAAGTGAGTATGGAGACGTACTGCACAGGTTGTCCTCGTAGGTGTGGCCAGTGGTGTAGATTATGTGAGACTATGTGATGGATGGGGTGTGTTGCGAATGTTACAGATCCCCAAATGACTGTCAGGTGCAGTCAGGGTTGGAGACAGCATTACCCCCAGCCATAGCTGTCAGCCTCCTGTCCCCAAAATGAGGAACATTAGCTCTCATACAGTGTGACAAATGGGCAAAACCTGGAACACTTACAACTGGCTTACTAACAGCGTCAACTAGGAAGGGCATATGATGGCTGAAATAGGCTGGTCTTACGTATAAAACAGATATTCCAATGGATTACTATGATTCTCATCTATCTAGCCATGGCTAGCAGGTAAACTATGTACAACAATGAATGTGTGACAGACCCTTCCAATGTGGAACCTTGAGGAACATGCACCTTTTAGAACCCCAAATGAGGTACGTTCCCTGTAATGAGGTACACCTGAGAGCTATGGGCCCAGCACGGCTGCAGACGTGCATCCCCCACAGGCTGTAGTACCGTACGTTGGGAAGTGAGCATTGAATGTGTACACGAGACAATTGCTCTATTGCCACATGTACGACATATCCCTCATATAGACAAGCAGTAGCACTGGTACGTGACAGCTGGACATGCCTGCATATACAACCATGTCCCACAGGATATGTGCGTTATGTGTGTACAACAGCTGTCGTACCTTAAGCAAGCTGGGAAGTGTAGGACAGCCAGTGTACCTGTGGGAAATGGTGTGGAATGGGCGCTATAGTAATCATTAGCTCATGACATGCTCACATGTTCTGAACAAGTGCCTAGCATGACCATACAATACAGATAGGGTGTTGGATAATATCAACCCACAAGTGGTGATGACAGTCATTTAGGGTGGCACCGCACTATAACCCTGCTGAGTATAGTGTGCATGTCCATGAACCATTAGCACTGTAGATGTTAGCAGTACAGATGTACAAGATAGCATGGATATTTGATTACAAATACCTTTGCATGTCAGAGGTGTGTTCCACCAGTGGCCTGTTGACAGACCCACAACTACAAAAGGTGCAAGAGTGACATGTGCACAGCACATCTGTGCCAGATACAGTAGAACAGGGTTAATGTGTTGTACCCCACCCTCATTGTAGCCCATACCACACACACACAAATGTTAGGCATCTGTGTACGTAAGGCTGTGAATGGCCATGACCTATCAGTTTAGCTGTGTCAGTGTTGTGAACAACATACAGAATGGGCTGTGTGTGTGAGGTGTGTGACATATGTGCACAGTCTGATGGATGATACCAGCAGTGTCACCGCTAGGTGAACATCCCTGTACCCATAAACTGCTACCTAGGCTGTGGTCAACAATATGGACACTGTGTAAGGGATGGTGCTGTGCAGTGCACCACCAACATGGTGACATCTCCAGGCCCCTTAGGTAGTCATCTGAGGTACCCATGTCATGTCAGGGTGCCATCCATGAGCACAGAGATCAGTGGCCAGGCATATACAGCACTGTGGTGACCAGTATTGGATCACATACCACCTGTAAGGGGTAATGGCTATGCATGGATGTGCGATAACAGCCTTCACAATCCACACCTCCACTATGCAGCATGCCATCTATCCTGCAGAAGGACATTTGCTACACCATGATGATGGACATGCTACATGTCCATATCCTGATCTATATGACATATGTCATGGACAGCCACCGTCCTAATACTAGAATCACCACAGGCTGGACAGATCCCTGTGCCATATATGTGACATACTCCCGCCATACCATGCAACCCTGTCCATCAAAGCTGCAGATGTCATCCCAGTCATACATGGTGTGATGGCTGCATGGTAGATGTACTATCAACTGACTGAATCAGTAATGTGGCACTGATGCAGCTTGCGGTGGCACAATGGCCATCTGTAACAGCGTGGAAACTGTGCCCGCACATGCTATGGTTGATGACCATCCCTGAGAATGTCGTCTGACTATCCATTGCCCCATGTCTATCACATGTGTAATACAGGCGATCCGTGTCAGGATGTTGAACAGTTGTACAGTGCTGTGTAGATGTATATGGCAAAACACATGCATGTACAGGTGTCCATGCGTATGTGTGCATTGTCACTGCTCAAGTCCATTCCGGCTGTGTCTGTGTTGATATGTGACATATACATGGCATCCAGGTCAACAGTAGTACCATGGACACATCGAGGCATGTGCAGATAGGTAAGAACACAAGTGCAGGCAAATAGACATTCCCACAGCAAGACAGCATTTACATGGAGTATGAACACTGTAATGAGGTGACACACATATATGGTGATGATATCCAGTGCATAATGGGTGTGACATGTGTGACACAAACACGTCAGTTGTGTCAGTGTCATGGTGCTTTGCAAAGATAACTGTGCAGATGCAGTAGATGTCATAGAAATGTATGTGCAGCAGTATCTCTGTACATCTCTGAAACTGTGACCTGTCACCATCATTATGTTTTACAGATAATGCCCTGTACACGCCTCCCAGCATACACCCGCCAGGAGGATGATGTCCTCATCCCACAGCTCCATGACAACTATGACTTGTTGTTCAGCCATGTGCCACAGCATGCCCAGCAGCGGGATGACCTGTGGCAGGATCTACGCAGGAGGGTGAACGATGTGGGTGGCCATAACCGCACCTACCAGCAGGTGTGCAGACACTGCACAGACCTGATATGACATGCAAAACAGCGTGCCACTGCAATTGCCAGGGAACAAGGTGGAACAGGTGGTGGGCCACCAACCCAGCCCCCACTCACACACACCGAGGAGCTGCTGGCCAGTCTGGGGACACCCAGAGAACAGCATCCAGAAACACTAGCTGCCATCGTGGAGGTGGGTGTCTCCCAACCAATGAGCCTGGAGTTGCCTGGTAAGTCAGTAATGCACATATGGCTATTATATCCCATGTAGTTGCATGTGTCACTGTACATAATGTAAAGTAACAACATATGCCAGGTATGTGGACACACATGCTGCATACTACAGTATGCTACGTTGTGTATGCACACATGTGCATACTATATGCTATTACACAGGTGAATGTGTGCACATGCACAGTGCAACCTGTGGCTGTCATACAGTCATGGATAATGTTCATACTGGTGTGTCACCCCTATACAGATACCTCTGGCGTGCCGCACAGACATGGGTCTGTTGCAGGTTAGACTGTCATCAGTATCAGGCATGTTACAGTGTAGAACTATTTGCCATGTGGCCAGTTAACACTTGCACACCTGATGTTTGTTCCAGTCACGATACGCAGGTCGCACCACCATGCATTCACACATGCCACCCATGTGCAATATATTCACACGTAATGATACACATACTTGAAACCACAGTACTTGTCATTGCAACATGGGTGGTCAGCTGTGCATACAATGGTGGAGGTGTTCTACAATGGAGGCATATGTAGTATGCATTGGAACAACATGTGTGGTACGCACACAGTACCACACAGTGAGCTGTGATATGGGCAGCCCACAAGTGTCACCATTGTGTCATATGCCCCTGCATCGGGTGCACACATTGTGATGTGCCACCTGACATGTCCCAGACATGTAGTGTTCTGTCTGCAATATTGTCACACCATCACATGACCTATACCCCACATACCAAACATACAACCTGTTGTCTGCATAGACCTGTGGAATGTGACATATCTGACATGTATGGGTGTATGTCATATGGGACCACACAGACATGTGGAGAAGATGCCCATCACACACAATTGGCCACCACATGTGCACACATGGCCATGGGGGATGGCCAGAGACATGTAGCCACACAGTACATGGGATGTGTATACACCCTGTTGCACATTGTCCACACATGGTCCAATTATAGTCTTAGTTGACCGATTATACAGTTGATGTGTTACAGTGGACAACCTAAAAGCCTGTGCACAGCTAGTGGAGGTGTCACTGAAGTCTACCATATACGATCTGTCGAACATCACGACTGTGTTGCAGTTATGGCTATGCAATGTGTACATATTATGCATTCTACAGCAACATACATGCCTCATGTTGCCATGCAATGGCACAGTGTCTGTACTTCACACTGTATAGCAATGTAGATGGCTCACACTACCCTCCCATGCTCATGCACATTTGCTAAACATGCATTCTATCTGTAGGGCATACACACAACACTGCAATGTGAAGCCCATTATGATGCTGTACATGTGTCAGGACACCATTGTGTCAAACATGTATGCATGTTAATGCACATGTCAGCAAATTACATGTCAAGGTCACGTCAGTCATGTGTACTGTTATCCTGTTCTGGGCCACATGGTGTATCACGGGGATGCATGCATACTACCATGATTGTGTGAACTGCATGGCTACTGATATGACACCTGCTTGCTGTAGTGTGAACCCCAGGGAGGTATGCTTACTAACACTATTAATGTCTGAGCTGCATGCCCTCTGCTCTATTGCAGGCATGCTGCATGCCATCTGACAAATCACATGCATGGTGTGTCTGTGTGTCTGTGTGTGTCTGTGTGTGTGTCTGTGTGTGTGTGTCTGTGTCTATTGTACTTTACAGTATTTCTTTGCATTCACAGGTGATGTAGGTGCGTTACCATCCTGCGGTCCATCTGATGTTAGTGTCCCCACAGATACTGGTGGTGATGAACATATGCATGAGGTACAGGCAGGGTTGTCAGGGGCTGAATCTGTGCCAATGGTTACCATCCCAGCTATGTCCCCCTCTTCCCCGCACACAGTTCTGCTGCCAACACATACCGCATCACCGGTGGCCATAGAGGAAGGACAGTCAGCATCTGTTGGCGTGGAACAGGAACGTGTGGTGGCTACAGAAGGTGTGTCTACACACCATGGTGTCAGTGTAATGACTGCAGATGTGCCACACAGGCATGTGGCCGGTGCTGCTCGTAGGAGGACCTCTGGCAGACATGCACCTGCAGGACAGAGCGCAGCAGCTGGTATCACCAGACGCATGTTCCAGACTGTAATGGAGGCACAGGCATGTGCTGAATGGCAGAACAGAAAAGGGCAGAGGCTGCAGAGGGCTGCTATCCATACCCTAAATGACAATATCCAGGCATTGGCAAATGCTCAACAGCAGATTGCTAATGTTCTGGATAGGCGACTAGGTGAAATGGTCGGAATCCTTGACCGAGGCATGGCAATCCACGAGCGGGAGCTGTCTGTGCTGGAACACCTTGTAGGAGTGAGGCTTAGGCCACATGGACGTAGGCCAGCAACACCACCTAGTGTAGGTCGACGTGAGCGTGCCACTTCACATTCCCGCTCCCATAGTGCTGGTAGCAGTAGCAGTGCAGCTGCTGCTGCGCTGTCAACACCAGGACACAGCAGGCCATGTGGACGTGGCCCTGGATGGTCTCAGCGGGGACACATTTCCAGCGGACATGTGTCGTCAGACAGTAGCCACTCTGTACCTCCACCTGGTAGTTGCCGTGCAACCCCAGGCAGGCACAGGTCACGTGGCCATGGACGGACACAGTGAGCTGTACAACCTGCACTGTACAATCTGGGGCTGTCAATTATACCCCGTGTAGGCATCACAAATGGCAGAACTGTGTACACACATACACACACACAGCAAACACAACTGTAGGGCTCCACAACATCCACATGCATTCTGCACAGACATGTCCAGTCAACTCACTGGCCCTTACACACACACATGATGTTATCCATTGGTGCAGCCTATGCCCCTGGCAAACATATCACCCTGTGCATATGATGAAGCCTGTGCCACATCCCTGTCATCCACACCATCGGTGCAGGGTTATGCACAAATATTCTGATGCACAGGGTGAACAGCATAGTGAGAGGTGTATGTAATACCTGTGTATGCATAGTGAGGGATGTGTATGTTGCAGTGGTTGTGTGCAGCCTATGCCCCTGGCAAACATATCACCCTGTGCATATGATGACGCCTGTGCTGCATCCCTGTCATCCACACCATCGGTGCAGGGTTATGCACAAATATTCTGATGCACAGGGTGAACAGCATAGTGAGAGGTGTATGTAATACCTGTGTATGCATAGTGAGGGATGTGTATGTTGCAGTGGTTGTGTGTGAATACTGAGTTGTGTATGTGACATAGGTTGTGTACTGTCGACATGCACCAGTCACACCATGTAGTGCAGGTGCAGCATGCATTGTGATGTGTTCATGGTATGTGTCTTGGTTACATCTGTAGCACCATGTTGGCTGTGATACCCTGGTTCCCTCCTATGGTGTACTTGCATGTGCCTACAGGTAGCAGTGTTTGCAGTCCCCCACGTGTAACTGTGGAGTACACACAGGCACGTCTGGCAATATCAGCATGCTACATGTACCTTCATCCTGACTGTTGGACACACAAACATGACACAGATGTCCGCACATATACTGCACCTGACGCATGTGGTCGGTGCCACAGGCTACACTGGACAGAGACGTGACATACATAGCAGGACACATTACAGGTATGGTGACATGGTGCAGGGGTTGTACACAGCGGCCTGGCCAATGATGATGTGAGGTGTCACTTGGTAGCTGGAGGCCACACTGTGCAGCAGTAGGACCCTGTAACAATACGTGAACATGGCTGCAGTCATGGGGTGTACACCACTATAATGCACACCCCATAGTGTGCAGCTGGGGACCCTTGCCTTTGTGGTCATTGCCCTCACAGTACTCTGCACCCACATGACGTGTCACAGAGAAGGGACATGCACAGGTAGCCAATATGGCTGGGACCTATGGCATCAACAGGGTTGTGCAATGCATCACCATCATGGGTTAGTCAACACGTGGGGCCAGTGATAATTTCCCACCGTATATTAGCATACACACTCACACCAAGCACCAGACATACATACAGACACACACTGTGGTGACCACACATGTGTATACGGACAGCCGATGTGTGTGATGCACCTCACCGGTGAACGTCATGCTTCCCACACTGATGTATGTACAGTTCTCTACAATGGTGTACAGGGATGTGTAGCAACTGGGACATATTCCCCGCGATATGTGGCATCCCTAGTCACACATTCGGACACACATGGCAGTGCTGGGAATGATACACCAGCCATATGATGACATGTTTGATGGACATGCAGCGGTATTGATTGCATTATGTGTACCAACGCTATATCTGGCAAATATGCTGCTATATACACATGAGAGGTTGTAGGTGTTACAGGTGCCATATGACATATAGTTGCTAACACCTGACCGCTGTGTATGCATTATGTCAGCACCATCACGTAACAGCGACATAGTGTACAGTTAGCACAGGGCATGATAGGATGGTGTGTGATACAACTGTGAGCCACCCCCTGCACACATACATCTAGACAGGTGGTTCACCACGTTATGTACACACATCCCTCCATATGTGCTGTTTGTATGTCACCGTATACAGATGTCAATGATGGGTCTGCATTGCGTCTGCGTGTCGTAGGTAGGTGCAACTATGTTACGGACATCGGCCACTACACATGCATGTTTGCTACATGCACAGTACAGATGTCACATGTGTCTCCTGTTGCCATGTTTGTATGCATTGCTATTGTTGGACATGTGTGTTGACATACATAACACATGGACTGCGGTATGATATCATGGGTGTCACAGGTGACCAGTACAAGGGTATGTGTCCCAGTCAACACTGCTACCCTCTGTAGTGTGAGCATTCAACAGACATGGGCCCACATTCAATTCGCGTGTGTAGCATTGCTTAGGCCAGTGTTATGCACGAGGTACATCAAAGGTCATGTATGTATGTGTTGTGTGTGCAGTCCATGCACACATCCACACAATCACATGTATGACATACCCAGACGTGTGTTCATTGGTGTACAGCAACAGTCAGGTGTCACAGCTGTGTAAGGGCCATGGTATGTCTTGAGCTGACCTGTTCATGTATACTGGTATCATTGCAATGCATAACACCTGTTGGTATGTGTGTACTCTGCACAGCTGGTGTACACCTCTGTACAGCCCAGTGGTCATGTGTCACATGGTGTTGTTGGACCGTAAGGCTGTGTAGTGCTGCACCAACGACATGGTGCTGACTTGACAGCTACAGTGTACACTGCAGTGTGTACGTGTGTGGCCTGCACCTGTGACAGCTGTGATGGCAGCTGTGTGTGTACAGGTCACTGCATGTGTGACCGCCCTGTGCGTGAGGGCAGTTATACCTTACTGTGTCCTTCTGTGTGTACACTCCATCTGCATGCAAGATCGCCCTTTGCAACAGCTAAGTGTGTGAGCATGCCCAGTATGCCGTTGTGTAGATGGACACACAGTACATTCCACACTGCGCGCCTCCGTGATTATACTCTGTGTGCATGCAAGATGGCCCTTTGCAACAGCTAAGTGTGTGAGCATGCCCAGTACGCCATTGTGTAGATGGATGCACAGTACATTCCACACTGAGCCCCTCCATGATTAGACTACGTGTGCATGCAAGACGGCCCTTTGCAACAGCTAAGTGTGTGAGCATGCCCAGTACACCATTGTGTAGATGGACACACAGTACATTCCAAACAGACGTGTGATACTAAGCGTGTGGGCATGGCCATTGACGTCCTGTATAGCCATGGTGGTCATCCAGGCACCAGATGTCCAATTTCAATGTCATGATGGATGCCTACATTGAACACACTTGTTGCTCTCTCGAAGGGTGTACTGTCTGTGGCACATCCCGTATCTATTCAGTGTTGTTGTGCTCCGTAGATATTTAGTTGGCCCGTTGACAGCATGGCGTGTTTGTGTACGTCTACTTTGGGACGGTAATATGCTTTCAGACCGCTCACTCTCTAAACATTCCCTATCGGCATCTTTGCCTTTGTGGATGATGTCACCCACCTAGAAGTATGCCTCTGGGAGTGCTGTTTTCAGTAATCTCGGTAGCACATTCTGTAAATGCGTAATGCTGTAGTGTGTTAGAGTAGGTAGGTGTGTGTTCAACTCCCAGCCCTTCCAAGTGTGTGTGTGTGTGTGTGTGTGTGTGTGTGTGTGTGTGTGTGTGTGTGTTTCCAGCTGCCTGGGGACACAGTAAAGCTTTTAGATGCCTCACAACACATACATTCCCTACCGGCGTCTTTGCCTTTGCGGATGATGTCACCCACCTAGAAGTATGCCTCTGGGAGTGCTGTGTTCAGTAGTCTCGGTAGCGCATTCTGTAAATGCATCATGCTGTAGTGTGATAGGGTAGTTAGGTGTAAGTTCGATTCCCAGGCCTGCCAGATGTGTGTGTGTGTGTGTGTGTGTGTGTGTGTGTGTGTGTGTGTGTGTGTGTGTGTGTGTGTGCATGCTCCCGTCCGCCTGGGGACTCAGGTTATGCTTTTAGATGCATCGCAACACAGATGTATCCTGCTGACGTCTTTGTCTTTGCGGATGTTGACACGCACCTAGTAGAATGCCTGTGTGTCTGCTGTGTTTAGTAATCTCTGTAGCATGTTCTGTAAATGCGTCATGCTGTAGTGTGATAGGGTAGTTAGGTGTAAGTTTGATTCCCAGGCCTGCCAGATGTGTGTGTGTGTGTGTGTGTGTGTGTGTGTGTGTGTGTGTGTGTGTGTGTGCATGCTCCAGTCCGCCTGGGGACTCAGGTTATGCTTTTAGATGCTTCGCAACACAGATGTATCCTGCTGACGTCTTTGTCTTTGCGAATGTTGACACGCACCTAGTAGAATGCCTGTGTGTCTGCTGTGTTTAGTAATCTCGGTAGCGTGTTCTGTAAATGCGTCATGCTGTAGTGTGATAGGGTAGTCATGTGTAGGTTCGATTACCAGCCCTACCACATGTGTGTGTGTGTGTGTGTGTGTGTGTATGTCTGTATCTCTCTCTCTATATATATATATATATATATATATATATATATATATATATATATATATATATATATATATATAATCTATTTTCTGCTCTTGCATGGACAGCTGACTGTTTCATGTATCGCATATTTGCATAGCTTTCACATACCAATGGGGTATGTTGCAACTCCCAACATTGTCCATGCAATGTCTGTGTTACGGGCGGTGTTACACGCCCTATCAGGCGTTTGCTGTATATCTTGGCAGACATCTATCCTTGCTGTACTCTCATTGTACTCATACATGCCAGAGGCTTCATGTATCATGGCCTAGTTTTGATGTGTGTATGTCTATTTGTGCTGTGTGCATGGCTCTGGGTATGTCCCACTATCATCATTTGTAAAGGTGACAGCCCTATAGGTTCTTCATGTAGCCTGCTGTGTCATTTGACATGTCAGCACATACCTGCGGACAGTACTGCACGTCCTACTGCAGCACATTTCATACCTTCTGCGTTATCTTGCAGTCGATATTGCTGTTTCCTCACACATGGATCTATTTCTGTTCATACCACTCCACCTCCTAGAGCAAGTTGATGGACAAGGCCTTATCTGATAGTGGGACACATAGGGGCAGTATTGACATGTTGCTCTTACAAACGTAGATAGTTGACACAATAATAGGTTTTGCATTAGTATGGCTTTTCTGTTGGATTTGGTGTCTTACTCACGTGTGTCATTATTTCATGTCTTCAGTTATCATGAAAGTGCCAGAATGTTAGTGTTGTTACATGGAATACACCAAACATATGAGGCAGAACTCTGCACATTCTGCGTAAATCTGTACAGTTGTGGAGTATGTGTCTGTAACAAAATATCAACTTTCTGACACCAATACACACACTGTATGGCGGCATCACAGGCCACATGCCATTACATTTATATTGCAGGACACACCCACCCAGACAGTTGTATTCCTCACACAGGCCAACAGCTGCTTATCCACACTAATTGGTCTATCATGTACCGTATGTGTGCGCCGGTATTTGCGCTTTCCATCAGTGGCAGAGCTCATGTACGTGTCTGGGGGACTGGACATTGTTACAGTGACACTGCATGACACCCTGAGGGACACATTACTTTTGTGTCTATTAACCTTCCACACTGACATTCACAGGGCATACGTTGTCATTCACATTTGTCGGAGTACATGCATGTGTCTTGTACATGTTTTCTCATTTGTCCTGATGTCTTTCTTCTCACCTGTCCACCTAGTATCACTAGTTCTGTACATGTATTTTGGACAGGTTACCTTCATACCCCTAACCTGTACACATTATGGGTAAACGCCCTGACGTTTGACCTTGCTACATTTGTCATAGTGATGTGCCTTTCTGGTAAATTGCTGGCAAGGCATGACGGACTGTGTGGTAGATAATAGTGACTGACATTTCCATTACATGATTAGTAACACTCATAACATCCGTATTCATGGGTATGCCGGTATTCTTACAACACTCTGACTTTGTCTGGGGTATATCTAATATAGTCCCTATTTGTATTTCATGTACTATGCCTTAGTGCAGCTGTGTTATTCTAACAGTTTGCCAGTTATGGGTACCATCTTGGTCATACGCATGTCCATCCATGATAATCGCCTACATGACACTGATATAGGGCCCTACATATTGCCAAAATGGTTTCCGCAATATCCAGTGGATGGTTTGCCCCATTATTGGGAATATACCCACATCACTCCCACAGGGCAGGCCTACGAAATCCCTGCCAAACAACACCTAGGCCCATTTCTGCATACCCATGATTCCCATACCTGACAACCCTCTACAGTACCCATTACACATGTTTAATGTGTGCGGTACTGAAGAGTGGAGACACTTATATGCACTCCCCACTCTCCGGATATCAGTTCATACGTCATACATTCTATCGACACATGTGTCGTCACCCTTGCACCTGATACTGTTGCATGTACAGCTATTTCGTATTTGCTGCGGTCACTTGTTTTGCGTCAATGTCGGTTGACACTACGTAAGATTCAATTTTTGGAGTCCTGCAATGGACACCTATCTGCATGTTTAAAGTGTAGAACTTGCTGGACTGTCACTTTCTGGCCAATGGTTTGGAATGCTGTGGTTTATTCACCTTTCCTGCATGTCTGTTTGTCTACCCATATTAGATATAACGTCGCCTATTTATGTACATATGTCATATCTATGGGACATAAGTCTGTTGTGTATACATATATACATGTACAATCCTCATTTCATAACTTGCTTTGGTTTATGTCTGTGGATTATGTGTATACACATATATCTATATCCATACCATACCTTTCCACTATACAGATTGTCGAGAGTGTACAGCTGCTTGCCCTTTATCTTCGCTGTGTTTTAAATAAACCTGTGTCTATCTGGCAATGTCATGGCATTTCATTTGAGACTTACAGTGGGGATTTCTGGCAAGCAGTTCAGGTTATGACTGCATACCCTTCAGAGAATCCATGCTACTGACACACCCGTTATTCTATCCACTTTCTATGTTTGTTCTGGCACATATCTGGTGTTTGTCCCTATTTGTACCGGTAGTTTGCATGGCTTTGTCCGGTTTCATACTTTACGAGGTTAACAGGTTTGAGCCATGTATAACTAACATGGGGGAAACAGCATTCATTTACTATGCTGTGAGTGGATCACACACACACACAGGCGCACTTGAATTTCCTTATTGTGGGTTACGCGCAGGCGCGCATGCATATCCTCACTGTGGGTTACATATGTTTACTAAGTCTTTGTGCTTACGTGGGCTTTATTACTTGTGACAGTACCAGTAATTATCTGTAATATGGTTAACGGACATTTGCGAAACACACGTTCACCTTTACATATTTAACTGTCTGTACAGCACAGACGCATTCATTACACTTTCACATTATATGTGCTGTAGTCGTTGTTCAACCGGGACTGCATTCACGTTGGCCGGATGCTGTAACCACTATACGTTTGGTGTTCTGACTCATTTATATGCATACCCATAGTACATAGCTACATTAACATATGCCTCACCGCTTCACTTACGTCACAGGCATCCATTCTCCTGCTGGGAAAAATATGGTACTACATGTTACACATTCCCTATTCCCTACTGCTCAGGACCCACGCTGCATATTTCATCACTGCAGGGATATTCAGAACCCAAAGGCTTATAGTCCTGACACATACAGGTCTTTAATTGTCAGGGTGTTCATGTGGTGATCTGGGTTTAGGCTTGTCCGCCTGGTGAATGGAACTGCCCTGACCATGTTCAAATGTCAGACAAAGCACATGGACAGGGTTTGTCCATTTTAAACATTTAATCTGTGTTTACAGACACAGGTGTTTGGGCACCTGTCAGCAGCTTATGATGTTGGCAATACATAATATGGGTGGGGCGGTTACGATACATAATCCACGGTGAGTGGTGTTCCCATTCACATTTGACTATTTCCTGTATTCATTCTTACGAGGGTTATTATTTTGCACATGACTTAACTATGAATTAACTACGGGTATGCAGTAGTACAGTCAACATATGTGACGGTTTGTTACAGTATATATGTATGGACCTCTGTAATACTGGGGACTACCCCACATCCTTCACAACATTTCCTGCTTATGTACATACTATTATTCCGTGAACTTTCAAAGCTTGTGAGAGCAGTAATTACATCTGTCCCTATTTGTCCACCCATCCTTTTAGGCTTTGTCCAGGTTTTGTTGCTGTAATAGGTTGAGAGGTGGTGACGGTACGTGATTGAGTTGAATATATACTGTCGATAATTCAGTGGGGAATAGGGTTACCACTTGTTCCTCTTTGCGAGGGGAGGTCCCACTTTGGAAAGTTGTGTCCTGCGACAACACCTAAGACATGGCAAATGTCCTGTGATTTTACGACAATAATATATTTCTTCATTTCTGTACTAGTTGCATGATACAGGTATTTTGTATCTGGTACACATAACTATTATGTGGGATAGCATAAGTTATTCAAATGCTATGGCATTAGTTTTTATCTTGGCATACATATGTAATTCTGTACTTTGCACAGGCCGGGGGTATGTTTTATCCTGCAAATTCTCACATTTCTACAAGGGATGTCCCACCTTGGCCATCTGAACAGGTGGCAACCCTAGTGGGGTGACCTGCATGGTGGACAGCTGTTCCATCCTGCGTAGTATGAATTGCATGTCTGTGTAGAAACTGAACAGTACCATGACTACACATACATGTTTTGTCCAGATGTGTACAGTAATGGACACCGTGGCGTGTAAACAACTCTGAGGTTTCAACAGGTTACTTATCCCATGCGGGATGTACACACATTTTGCCGTAACATTAACGCGCAGGCATTTGGATTTACGTACCTGTGATGGGATGTTTACAAATGTGGGATACATATTTGCAATCCGGACACTGCCTAGGATGATACTTCCTACTACATATGGGGAAGATGTGCAAGGCTGGTAGCTAGATTTGGTGGACATTCGGACATGGGTGCGGGTTATGTGCTATACAGGGGTTGTTGCGTATTGCATTTGCATGCATGGGTTCTACTTTTGGATATCCCAGTTCCGCATATAGCATCCTATGTGTATGTGACGGTTACGTTCCTGTTCATGTGTATAGCACATTTTAATATACATATGTTTGTGTGTGTTTGGTATACAATATGGACTGTCAGGTTTCTTTATGGTTGTTATATGGCCACAACTGCCCTGCTGTGTACTATCACTACCACTGTGAGACTGCTGGTGACCATACCCATGGGGCTAGATGTGTGTATTGGCGGCGCGCTGACATGATGCGCTTCACTTCCACTGGGTATAACTTCTGACAGTGCAGTACATTACGGACACACGATTTTAAATGTTATTTGTTCCATGGGTGGAAACTCATATTATGTTGCGTGCATTTCTGTTTGGTTCTCCATTTTGTGTGGCCGGGAACTGTCTTGCATGCTTTGCATACATTTCATTATCCACGGACACTGATAGGTGCGATTACTATTGCAGGCAGGCTATAATATTCAGCAGTTTAGGTTGCTCATCGCCAGCCGACATTGACACGCCTCCGGGCGCAGCTTAGTAACGCCCCATGCACTCGTGCACGTGGATGTGGTAGCGGTGCACCTTCATTAATATGCATATGGTGCTACTACACCATTTATATGCCGCACGGCCGGCGCAGGCCTTACACCGGCCTTGCGCCGAGCTTCATGAATCTGGGGGAGTGCTTAAATTAGATTTTCTGCAATGTTAAGAATTAGCCGCATGGACTCATCTAGATTAATTCTGTCAGGCAGCTGTGTTAGGCTTCTTGTTATTTAAGATTCATCTGCATTTACACTACACAGTAAAAGAGACGTGACTCACCAGAGAATCAATAGGATTATTATCCAAGGGTTCTGATTTTAAAACTTTCTGGAAAAAAATGTTCCCTACAATACTGGAAACACAAGGATTTCACAGAATTTCGCATTTTAGACCAGAGTACAAATTTATTTTATTTTTTTTAACATTTGTTGACTAGGAAAGTCCTGGGGAGAAATGCTCCAGATGCATGTCTTTGGAATGTGGGAGGAAACCAGTGCACACAGAGGAAACCCATGTGAATACAGGGAGGACATGTAGACTCTGCATAGAAGGTACTCCTGTCAAGAATCAGACTGGAGAATCTCCTGCTGTGTGGTGACAACATTAATCACTACACCACTGTGCTGTCCCCAACAAATTCACCATAACTTTTTTTTTTCATTTACACTAACTGCCTGTAAAACTGACAGTTCAGGGGTTGTTTTATTTTTGCTTAGGCATAGATTCATCAAAGAGTTGTAACACAATCACAATAATAAATGGAAAATTTCCTGAACAACGCTATACATACCTCCTAGAACTCCAACTCATGAGAATGTGATCTCATTTTTAATATCTACAAATCAGTGTTCTTATGACCATATTTAGAAGCAAATAACAAAGAGATATGAATATATTGCTATGTGGGCTTTTCCATGGACAGACCCGTAAAATTTGTTTGATAATGTAAGATCCAAGGAAACAAATTTCTAAAGAAAGTGTAATAAGATTTTATAGAAACCAACTATACTGTTCACAAAACAAGACAAATGCCACAGATAAGGTGAAACTGGCAGGCCACTCAATTACACATGGCAGCCATTTTAAGGTGTGGACTACAGACAGGGAGCAAGTGATTTGTTTATAGCGTAACGGGCATTTAATTCAAATTTCAGCTACAGTTACATAAGCGGAAGCCTGTCATTGATTAGGTCTGCAAGCAGGGGGTGCTGTCTTAAGAAAACCTGTTCCGAGGAAGCAGGACCAACATAGCATGAACAGCTATATTAACAGAGTTAATGTGCTGCTGGGAAGGTAGTTCTAAAGAGGTTGATAACAATAAGATTTAAGCAAGTCACTCATCCATGCTGAAATCTGTAATGTAGAAATGCAGTATGTTTTGTTCCTCTGATCTTTGTTGCACATTTGTAAGCATTATCAACAAGAATGCATCCTGCAAGAGACAAACACTGACAAAGCTGGATGGCTTGGTAAAAAAACAATGACTCAAAGAAAGTTTGGAAGCTTTAATTGGGCATCTGAAGTCTTCATCATCATCAACTACTTTTTATTCCACAATTTTTTGCAAGGGGTCAGGGTGTCTTGTCAACCGTGGCCATCACTATCTCTTGATTCATTGGCAATCTCCTACATTCTTTGACAATCATGGCTGACTGTTGCAAGTCTTCTCTCATACAATCTATCAATCTCTTCGGACACCCTCTGCTCCTCTTGCCTTCATCCTGTTTGTCCCAAATTGTCTTCACTAGACTGTCTTCTGCTTTCCTGCACGTGCCCAAACCACTGTAATATTTTCTCTTTGACTTTCTTTACTACTAGAGTTACTAGGGATTCTGCTCTGTCCTCATTTCTTTGTCTGTGCATCCTACCACCCATCTCAGGCACTTCATCACCATCACCTCTAGTTTTTTTCAAGTGCTCTGCCTTCACTGCTCAGGTTTCTGTACCATAAGTAGTACTGGTCGCACCACTGTTTTGTACACCTTACTTTTCAGCTTCTTTGGCATTCTTCTGTCATATACTACATTTGATACTCTGTGCCAGGTGGCTGCATCCCCTCTGATTCTAGCTTTGACCTCCTCATTCAGACTTCTATTCTCCTCATCCACCCCTCCAATATACTTGAAACTGCTAACCTTTTCCCCCATTTGCTGCTATTACAGCTTTCTCATCTGCACTCAGTTTCATCCCTTGTGCCTTCAGTTTTTCATTCCATTCCCCTGCTGAAGTTCTCATTTATAGCCTGCATGTAATGCCACAGCATTGCATACAGCACCTTTAGTGATCTGTTCCTGATGACCTGTTTGCTAATGCAGTCCATCACCAATATTAACAGCAGTGGGCTCAGAGCTGACCCCTGATGCACACCCAGTCCGACTGTGATCTCCTCTGTACAATTTTTGTACTTGTGTTATTGGGTCTTTGTACATAGCCTGTACTAATTCTGCCAATATTTCTGGGACTTCGAACCATCGCAGGACTGAGCAAACCAGCTTTCTTGGAATGTTTCTCCAAGTCTGGGAATGCCCAGGTGAACTCTTTCCCCATCTCTAGCTTCTTCTCAGTTATCTGTCTCACTGCAAACATGATGATGATGATGGTTATACTGTATCCTGATCTGAATCCGCACTGCTTATCTCCACTATGCCTCACTCCAGTTAGCCACACTCATTCAGCCATGGTCTGGGGTTCTGTTTTGCATTGAAGACATCGCTGAAGTACAGGTAAGTATCCTCATTTTTTTTTTGTTCAAGAGTGTTCTAAGACTGCATATAAACACAGATGTAAAATATTCTCGTAAAATATTTTTGGTGAAAGCTGCATCAGTAAAAAAAAGGTCTAAAACTACATTCAAGGAAAAAATGGATTAAAAGCTCCACACAGCATTCACAAACCTTCTATGCAAAATAAAATTCCATGTTAGAAGAAAGAGGGATCCCACTTCCCACTGTTTGATCAAACAACCTCCTCAGCACTTCATTGTTAATGAAGTGAATGACTACTAAGTGCATACATGTGTGTGGGGGATTCTGATGGACCTTTCTGTTAATAAATTTGTACTTATTTATGATACTGAAATTATATATATAGTTGTACTAATTCTGTGAATCTGCCAGAGAAATAACAAGCTTTTAGAGCACTGTAACAAACAGGTGAAGTTAATACTGGTTGTTAGTTCATTTAGTAACGCACTTTCCTTTGGAGTCATGACAGGTGTGAAGGAAGGTAACTGTAGGGAGTAAATAGGATAGTTAATATCTTACTGGTTGATAGAATTAAATCTTTTAACATGGAGTTTATGATTACATCTAAGGAAGCAGTATCTCCAGAAATATTAATTATCCACAAGTTCATGTACCCTTTTTGTGCAGATTACACAAATATCTTTGGTGAACAGTGCATATCTGTAGACTGAAAATATCTGTATTGATGGTCAATAGAAAATATAAAAAAGTACATCATCTTTCAAAAACAGTACCATAGTCTCAAAGTACTAAATGCTTTCCTATAAAATGTGGTCAGTTTAAAACAAAATACCTCACACATTTTTTTCCAAACAAGCTCTAAATTTCAGAATGCAAGGACAGATGTGCTATGCATGTTTATGACAAGTAATATTGCAAGGGCTAGACAGTTATGAGTTTTTGTATAAATAGTGTATGCCACATGAATCATAGTATAGTCTAGAAACATCTTAAAGTTTTATGATGGGAGTTACCACTAGATTCAAATTTCACAGTCCGATGATAACAATTTATATTCATTTACTTAATGGAAAAAGTATGAGTGTGTGCGTGTGGAGTAGGGTGGGATAAGGGTGACGTAAATTACAAAAAGCCATGAAGCAGCACACCCTCTTTTTAGTCCAGGCAAAGCAATGGTGATTTAATCAAATAATTTCAGAGACTGAGGTCGCATTTCTAAAATAAGGATAGTAAGAATTTTTAGCCCTTACTGAAAAATCTGATCCATCTTTGGGATGATTCTCTACTTTTGCTCTTATACAAAATTTCTAAGTCACAGTTTTATAGCAAACAGCATTTTAAATCAATGGACTCTTGAGAAAGATGTCAAGTTTTCCTTATATATATTTACTCCAGTGTAATTTCTCTAATAAAAATATGCCTTTTAAAAATAAGTACTGCAAAAACTGAGTACTGAAATAAAATCAACATAATAAATGCAGTAAAAATTAGTACAGTATTTTAATCTTCGCAGTTTACATCCAGGTTTGTAATACTGGGGAAAAAAAAAAAAATATATGTATATATATATATATATATATATATATATATATATATATATGGGCCTCCTTCAAAACACCGAAAGACCAGAACATTGAAAGTGTTTTGAAGGAGACCAAAACAACGAATCTGCAGAACACCAAAAAGCACGAAATTCAAAATGCCGGTGTTACGGGATTTTGATTTAGCGCTTTTGGTGTTCCGCTGTGGGTGAGTATGCATGTGTAAGTGTATTTGTGAGGGGTAGTGCTGTGTGTAAGTGTGTGTTGTGACTGTGGTGTGTGTGTGTGTGTGTGTGTGTGTGTGTGTGTGTGTGTGTGTGTGTGTGTGTGTGTATGAGGGACTGTAGTGTGTGGGTGTGAGTTTGCCTTGTGTGTCTGTTTGTGTGATCTCGGAGTTAGAATATTAAAGTAGGGGGGTGTGGGGGGTGCAGGGGGGCTTGCCCCCCTGCCTATTTGTAGTGTAGGGTGGTGTGGTTGGTAGTTTGGGGCAGTTGTGTATGTATTTGTGTATGTTTTTTGCGTATGTTATACTTACGTGGTTTTCTGTGTTGTGAGGTTTCGTTGTTTTGGTCTTGGTGTTTTGGTCTTTGGTGTTGTGAGGTTTCGTTGTTCTGAAGTAGACCTATATATATATATATATATATATATATATATATATATATATATATATATATATGTATCTATATACATATGTGTACATATTTCTGTGTTTATATATGTGTGTATGTGTATATAGATATGTAATATCAAAAAATAAGATATATCTTTACCAGAACCTGAACTAACTTAAACACAATCCCAAAACTCCACCTTTCCAAACTACTTGTAATTCAACTGATTTATGGCTGACACCTGTCCATCTTTACAAAGAACAGTCCCTGTTTGGGCAGCTGTGTCTTGCAAAACACATGAAAACTGCAACTGTCCCAGGATTTTAGAATAAAGAATAAAGAATATTTTCATAATTTTTTTTAATTGTTGCATAGATTAGTTATTATATATTTGAGATAACTTATTTATTTATTTATTTGACATTTGTTGACCGGAATAGTCCGACTGAGCTATTGCCCTTTTTCAGTGGAGGACCATGGAGAAAAGCTTCACAGT
Organism: Protopterus annectens; assembly: GCF_019279795.1. Classification (NCBI taxonomy): domain Eukaryota; kingdom Metazoa; phylum Chordata; order Ceratodontiformes; family Protopteridae; genus Protopterus; species Protopterus annectens. Next base: position 558,206,152 of record NC_056739.1, on the reverse strand, counting down.
ACAACTAAGCAAATATTGCATAACTAAAGTAAAATAAAATAACATAATTAAGCAACAGCCATTGCAGTACAAGTTCATAGGTTCATAGGTAGGCACTAGGCTATCGGCCCTAGGGCCCATACAAGCCTAGCCAAAAAATGTACCCTGGCTTTTGCCACCCAAGAAAATTATTTTCCTGTGCCCCTGTTGAGCAGAGCCACAGAAGTGATCCCCGGGGTGACTTTCCCATTTCCCATCCAATCATCAAGATTTTTCTTGAAGAGTGCTAATGAGGAGCTCTGTTTGACATAGATAGGTAGTCTGTTCCAGAGTATGGGAAGTCTCTGGGACAGGAATCTATCCCTCCAGCATGTTCTGTTTATTGTGGTGACAAGGTTTAGGTCCCTAGAGCGTGTAGATCGGAGGGATTGGGATTTCTTTAAGTGGAGCATGTCCAACAGCTCTGGGTTTGACATAACTTTGTATGTTAGGCAGAGATCGCCCCTGAGTAGGCGATATGCGATGGAGTAAAGCTGTAGTTTTTTGAGACGGTCTGCATAGGGCATCTGTTTGAGGCCAGTAATTCTCTTTGTGAGTTATTTCTGTGGTCTTTCCAGTTGTTGTAGATGTCTTGTGAGGTACATACTAAAAGGGGTGTTGTACTCTATAATGGGTGATGAGTAGAGGGGAACAATGACCTCTTTTTTTCTGGATGAGAATCCTTTTGTGATGAGATGAGCCACGTAGAAGGATTTCCTGACCACTGTGGCAATGTGATTATCCATGGAGAGACTACTGTCCACCTGTGTCCCAAGGTCTCATCACATTTTCGGCATTAAGTAGACTACCAGCTATGTGGTAGTTCATGGGTACAGAGTTTTTACCAAAGTAAGAGAAAACAGCAAAAGAGACATTAATGCAATGTTGTAAGTATAGAAATAGATAATAACAAGAAAATGGTAATGACACATTTGGATTGTCAACAGTGGAAAACAGTACAATTTGAAAAGCAGTTACAGGAGGTTTAGATATTTATTATAAAAGCCATATTGGAAATAGGATGCAGGTAGCAGGTTACCAGGACTAAGAAGTGAAGGAACATGGACAGTAGTAAGAGACTCTCTCATCATAAGAGGAGGTTACTTTCTATAAGATAATTAAAGGAAAAGGTGGAAGTAGAGGAAAGGGGAGCAGTAAGGGGGGGAGAAAGGATAGGCTTCAAGTGGGATGATTACAGTTTCAAGTCCAGATGCTGTTTAGGTGGTTTTTGAGAGCTTTTTTGAATTCATCAACCTGAGTAATATTTCTGAGGGTCACAGGAAGCTTGTTCCATGAAAGAGCGGTTAGTAGCTGTAGAAATTCTAGTCAATCGATTTTTGGGGTTTGTGAATCTGTAAGAGACATTGGTCTGACCTTCTGAGGGATCAAAGGGGGTATAGAGGGAGACAAGTGAGGAGATTTTAGGGCGGGAGTAGGTCTTGTTTAGGATAGAGTGGATGATGAGTAGTTGATTAAGCAAGAGGTGGTAAGGAAACTCTAGCCAGATGAGTGTCCTGAGAGAGTGACAGTGGTGAGATTTAGAAGGCAGATTTGCAGCAAACCTAGCAACTTTGTTGTAGGTGGTTTTCAGTTTGGGAAGTATTAAGGACTGTAATTTTATTAAGATTTGTGAGCTGTAAAAGAGGTAAGGTAGAAGGTATGCTTGGGAAAGTGAGATTCTGGAGTCTGGTGTGAGGAACCTTTTTTTCTATACAGTAAGCTGAGGTTTTGGTGGGTTTTCTTGATACAATGAAGTACATGATGGTCAAATTTTAGTTGGTCATCTATGATTGCTAGAGGAGCTTAGTGTGGGTTTCAGCTTTGATAATAGTGTTGTTAAGGGAAGAGATGGTGAATGAGGATGTGAGGTGGGAGAGAAATTCTGGGAGGTAGAGTAGAAGTTTTGTCTTTTTGAGGTGGTTTTTAGTAAGTAATTTTTTAGTATGATATAAAATAATACTAATAGCTCAAATTCTATAGAAGTGAGCTTTTATTTTGACAAAAGAGAAGTTCAGCCCTTTGCAGTGAATATGGGCTTGGTTTGTAATACAGAATACCTTATTTCTGTTAAAAATGCTCCACTTTGGACAAATAAAAAAGGTGGCAACCCTAAACAGATTGCAAAAACAAAAAACACAAAGTCTATAATCAGTAAAACAAACAAAGAAAAAACTTAAAAACACCACCAGACCAAATTTGTCTGAATAGTGGTACTGTTAGAGGAAAGTTGTTTTTGTTTTCAGATGGTAAGGTGCTGAGTTGGAATTAGAAAGAGAGGCTGGGATATGATTATTGTTAGTACACATGAATAAGGATCAGCAGGAGGTCTGTAATCCACTGCTCCACCGTACTCAAGTCTACTAACTTAGCTAGCCATAACACTATCCCTGTCCCCTACCTGTCACCCTGAACCTTGACTTCAGAAAAACCCTTTCCTTAAGAGTATCTCCACTCAAAACATGCACAGACCCTAAATACACAAAGATACACAGACATCTAAATATATCCCCTCACCTAGCCTTCCTCATACTCTAATTCTAACCCATACACACTCACTTGCACTTACACACACACACACACACACACACACACACACACACACACACACACACACACACACACACACACACACACACACACTTAAACATGAGAACATGAAAATTAAAATTCAAACGTTTTAAATAGACACCAATCTCCCTATACCCATCACATCCATGTGTGTGTGTGTGTGTGTGTGTGTGTGTGTGTGTGTGTGTGTGTGTATGATTGTGTGGGTTACCCGACTTGTTGATGTTTGATTTCTTGAACATCAGTTGTCCAAGGCGCAGGGTACTGAGAATCAGACTGCCTCCACAGGAAATCATTATTAGTAACATGTGCCAGCAATGATGAACATTTGTGATTGTTCCCTTCAAGTTCATGTAACCATGGAGTTGGTATATACAAGTTCAGTAGGTGTGGAGAGCTAGCTGCCAACATTGAGGTTGACTGGGTCTTGCCCTGCCGCAACAACACTTAAATTTTGTTTTTTCAATGATTTTTTGGGAGGATTTCAGTTTGGCAATTCTGAATATTTGTTCAGAGGTGGGGACTGATTTTTATTGACCCATAGCGGAAGTGTGTGTGTGTGTGTGTGTGTGTGTGTGTGTGTGTGTGTGTGTGTGTGTGTGTGTGTGTGTGTGTGTGTGTGTGTGTGTGTGTGTGTGTGTGTGTGTGTGTGTGTGTGTGTGTGTGTGTGTGTGTGTATGTGTAAATGTTTGAGTGTTTCACACCCAGCAAGATTATATAAAGAACTATGAAAGCACATGGTAGTGGGGAAACATAAAATAAATGGATTTTTACACAACTCCGATATTTTCCTTTTTTTGCTGTGTTGGGAATTTGGAAATGGAAATTACTTTTCTAAAGTAGAGTACTAGGAAATGTGGGATTTAAGCACTTGAACACCTTAATTAACAATTTGCCTCTTGTTTTTTTTTGAAGAAAATGAGTAAACTGTAGAGGGATCAAGTCTAAATTTGAGGTACAGAATTAATAGTGTAGTTGAAAGGTATGTCTGGACCACACAAAAATGCATTTTGTGAGTGGTGAATGTAAGTAGTAATAAAAAGGAATATAATTCACATATTGCTTTTGTAACAGGAACTAAGTTACTGTTGAACCAAAATTCCTCATATCAATAATTTAGTAATGAGTCTAGAAACTGCATCATGAATTCAGGTGCTTCAACATTCGACAAGTTGTAACTTGTATTTATATTATATTCCTGAGAAAACTTCTTTACATTTTACAGATCAGGCTACATTGGTACACTTATTCTAGTGGTATGTTTTTTTGGTGGGAGAGGGGGACATTTATATGTTTATGCTTGCCGGATTTCCTATAACATACTGATTATCACTTAAAAAAAATGTATACCACCAGGATATCAACCTCTCCATTTTGACTTGCACCCAGACTCCCGCCCTCTCCTCCTGACTAGTTGACAAAATAATAATATCCTAAAACTCAATGAGTTCTGTAGTTCACACTGTTCAGCTTGAGCTTATTAACTGTGCAGGAGAAGTTCAGGGATCCATGCTGGAATGATCTGGATGGACCTTACTTCATGATCACAGAAATGCAAACTGTGACTTCTGGGAAATCTTCTCACTGTTTATTGGCTACATACTGTCTCCCCTATTAGTTACACAATTAAAACTGTCTAAAGCTTAAAAACCAAGAGCAAAACTTCAGCTAACAACTTCCTGATTTAAGTTTCAAATTCCTGAGATGTAGACTAAAAATGCTTTGAATGAGGATTGTGTTTAAATAATGCCACTAGTGGGTGAATCTTTTTAAGCATGTGCAGTACGTACTGCTGCGATCCACACTTTTCACATCACACTGTCACTACCTAGTGCATCATCATCATCATCATCATCATTATCATCATCAACCCCCTTTTCCCCATTTTTTACATGGGGTCAGGGTGTCATATTAACTGTCATCATCTCTCTCGATTCAATGTCATTGTCCTGCCTTCTTCAATACTCATGCCAGACTGCCCAGATATTCTCTCACACAATCCGTCCAGCTCTTTGCCAGATGACCTAATTTCCTCTTGACTTCTTCCTGTCTGTTCCACATCTTCTTCACCAACTTGTCTTTTGCTTTTTTTCACATGTGCCTGAACCACTGTAATCTGTTCTCTTTGACCTTTGCCTGCAATTGGAGCTACTTTGGCTTTTGCTATTATGTCCTCATTTCTTCATCTGCCCCACAGTATGAATCCTGCCACCCATCTCAGCACTTCATCTCCATCATCTCTAGCTTCCTCATCAACTTTACCTTTACTGCCCAGGTTTCTGTACCATACAGTAGTACTGGTTGTGCCACTGTTTTGTACACCTTCCTTTTCTGCTTATTTGGCATGCGCCTGTCATATACTACACCTGACACTATATGTCAGTTGGCTGCGGCCACTTTGATTCTAGCGTTGAACTCCTCAGTCAGACTTCTATTCTCTCACCCACCCCTGCTAGGTACTTGAAGCTGTTAACCTGTTCCACTATCTTCCCTTCTGTCTTAGTTCTCCACTTCTTCTTCTTCTTGTTATTTCCGCCATTATCACGTTTTTATCTGTGCTCAGTCTAATCCCATGTGCCTTCAGTTTTGTATTCCACTCCCCTATGCTTTGCTGAAGTTCTTGCTCAGAGTCTGCTTGTGATGCTACATTGTCTGCAAACAACAGTTTGGTTGATCTGTCCACTTTTACCTGTCTGCTAAAGTCATCCATCACCAGTATGAGCATCAGTGGGCTTGGAAATTAACTCTGATGCACACCCACTCAAAATTAGATCTTCTCTGTGAGACTGAACACTGTTCATACTTGAGTCATTAGGTCCTTGTACATAGCTTGCACTAATTCTACCAATGTTTCTGGAACTTCAAACCACTGCAAGACTGCCCTAATCAGCTTTCTTGGGACATTATCGTATGATTTCTCCAAGTCTAGGAATGGTCAGTTGGACTCTTTCCTCATCTCTAGCTTCTTCTCAACTATCTGTCTCACTGCAAAGAATGGGTCAGTTGTTCTGCATCCTGATCCGAATCCTAACTGCTCATTTCCCAACTTATTTTCTTCTACTGTGAGTAGTCATTTATCAGTCACCCTCTCCAGAACTTTCATGCGATGTGACAGGAGTTTGATACCTCTGTACTACAGCACAGTTGTGAATGTTCCTTTTGTTCTTGAACACTGCATTAATATACATATTCTCCAGTCATCTGGGATAAACCTTTCTCTCCACACTGCTATGAGTACCCTCAGAAGATATTTAACATACTTGCTATGACCTCATCTGAGCCTGCTCCTTTCCATGACTTCATTTTCCTTGGTGCTATTTAACTTCTATGGTGGGAGCCTCCTCTTCTCTCATCATAGCCTGTGTATGAGGCAGTACAGCTTCTGTGAGTTTTTCTTCATTCAGAAGCTGCTGGAAATTCTCCTTTCATCTGCTTTTAATGTCCTGTGGACTGGTGAACAGGCTGTTGCTGGCATCCCTTATGAAGAGTGTCAGACTATCTTCTTTATCTTTCTGTCTTTGCCTTGCAACTTGATATAGTTTCTTTGTGCCATCTACTGAATCACTTTCCACAAGCTGGTAGAGGGCTTGTGATGCTTTATTCTTTGCTACACCAACTCCTCTCTTAGCATCTTTGTCAGCCAGTCAGTACTCCTTCCTAGCCTGGTCTGTCTTTTCTATTTCCCACTTTTTTCTGCACTCCTTTATTTTTCCTTATGGACTTCTGCATTCCACTCTTACTTGCCGAACCATGTTTTGGCAAGCCATTTGCCAGACAGAAATCTAGAATGGCCTGTCCTTCTTAATCCCTGTTGCCCCACCCATGTGGACCCAGGCAGTCCTCATATCCTGTTCTGCCTGTCCTGATGTGTGCATTCAAGTCACCCAATATTAACACCAATTCATGTTGTTCTGCTTTATCTGGTAGGTCCTGCAACTGCTATCTGAATGCACTCTTGTCTTTACTATCACAACCCTGCTGTGGGGCATAGGCTGAGATTATGAATACTTCTCTCTCATTACACTGGAGTCTGATTGCCATGAGTCTGTCACTAATTATGACGACATTCCTCATTGCCTTCTGAAGTCTTACCCTCCCCACAATTGCCACACCATTCCTAGCCTGTCCTCCTGAGTGGTAGACACTGGATCCTAAGCCAAGTGGCTTTGCTGCACTGTCCTTCCATCTTGTCTGTTGGATGCATAGGATGTCTAACTTACTCCTTACCAAGATGTCATCCACTTCAAAGCTCTATCCTGTCAGTGAACCTGCACTGAGTGCAGTAATTCTTAATTCATATTTGGCAGGTTGATTGGTTTTATATTCACTTTCGCTCAACAGAGCTATCCCAGGTAACCAAAGCTGGGCAACTGGACACCGTTTGGCCAGTAGCTTATTGGCCCAGGCTGCTGAGCTTTATGGTGGGCACATACTGACCAATGAGAGTACACACACTGCTTCTACTGTTAGCATGGATTCCTGCCATAGGCTGAAATAGATCTGGTCTGCAGCCCACTTATCACCCGGCAAATACTCATGCCCATTTGGCGACATTAGTCAATACAAATAAATCACCTACAGTCTAGTGTTGCAAGTGCCAAAGATATTTAATCACATGAGTGAAAAAAAATACATGTGGTGGGACTTACATTTTTTATTTTTATTTAACAACAAACAAAACTTGCGTTGAGCACACAAGCTGACTAAAGTGAATTGGCAGTGCAGAACATAAAAACTTTTGCTTCTGTTATAAATTCCTGAGCTATATCACTTATTCCTATTAGTAACTCCCATTATGCCGCCCTTTACTCTAGTGTCTTGATAAAATCTGGAACTCTCTACCCACCTCAGTCTGATAGTTGAGCTAAAACAAACCTTTTCAACTCCTTACTAAAATGACATTTCAAGAATATCTGTATCTGTCACTATATCTCTTCCACTGAATAAATCTCCTTTACCTCTGACAGCGTCCACTCCATCTAAATCTTCTTTTCCCTGTGAAATCACATAGGACCTCGTTTTTTAGATATAACCACTATATCTTTAATCATTTCTAAGTTCCTCTCATTGTGCTATAACCATTACTTAGTCTACCTCAGTATATCCTATTTCACAAACCTCAACCCTCAAAAATATAAATAAGTAAATAAATAAATAAATAAATGAATGAATGAATGAATGAATAAATAAAACCCAAAAACGAATAAAACTAGTAATCCAAAGTGCTTGTAAATGCAGAGCAAAGCAGGACACATACTTTTCTCCTTGAAATAATATGTTCTTTATTGTTTAAAAACAGATAAGTGCTTTCGTCTCAAATTAGATTAAAACAAAGAGTTAGAAGGTCACTCTGAAAAACCAATCAGAAAAAAACTAAATGAAAACTCCAGCCAAGCAAGAATTTCCAATGAGTGATCTCCCAAACCTCTGTAACAGAGGCACATGGGATATATGCAAATGACCCGTATGAAGATCAGGTGTTTGAGCTATATGGTGATTCTGATTGCCCATGATTTTTACATTTGAAGTTGTTTAAATAGACAATTTCAGGCCAATAAAGCCAAACCCCACTAACTATGGATATGTATATTTCGGCCTTGTTATGACCTCATCAGCATAGCATAAGCAGAATGTTTGACTAAGCATAAGAAACACAGGGTTGTTATACCCAGCTGTAATGGACAATTTCAGGCCAATAAATCCAAACCCCACTAACTACAGATATGCATATTTCGGCCTTGTTATGACCTCGTCAGCATAGCATAAGCAGAGTGTTTGACTAAGCATAAGAAACACAGGGTTGTTATACCCAGCTGATGTCCATTATCATTAGGGTGACTGCAAAATATCCCAAATAACAAATTAAAACAGAGTTAGAAGTTCACACTGAAAAAACAATCAGAAAAAAATAAATGAAAACTCCAGCCAAGCTAGAACTTCCAATGAGTGATCTCCCATACCTCCTGTAACAGAGGCACATGGGATATATGCAAATTACGCTTATGAACATCAGGTGTTTCAGCTATATGGCGATTCTGATTGCCCATGACTTTTACATTTGAAGTTGTTTTACTTCATCAGATAAAATTCAACAACTAAGTCTTAGTTTTAAATAGATACTAGTGGTGACTTCATTTCCACCTATTAATAAAATATTAAAATGTTAAAGTGGCAGCACACATATAGATGCATATGGATCATGTACCCAAAAGGACCAAAATTAGCTCATAGACAGAATAAATAAGGACAGATCCTAAATTAAATAATGGTAATATCAATAAAAATGCAAATAAATAGAATTCAATCATATATGGCATATGGAAAAACACTAAGAGGCATAAAATAAGTTGCCATCAGTTGTCATTATTAACATACTAGTTAATATACATAAATAAATAATATAAAAAAAGGATTTAAAAATAGGGATATCCAATGGATAAAAACTAAATATCCAATTATCGTCTATCTAACACCTTTAGTTTTAACAGGCTGCTAATGAATACATTGTCATTCAAGGCTGGCCAGTAAAATGAATTCAGGCAGAGCTGCCAAGAACTTTCCAACTTCTCCAATAGATATGGCCAGGCTCCCCAATGTTCAGCTATTTTTATAGTATCCAAAATTATAAATTTAAAGTTATGCTCAGGATATATCATAATGTGATTAGCTAGTTCATTACCATTCACAACTGTCTTATATATTCCTAAGGTGCTCCCCAATCCTGTTTTTCAATTTGCGCTCAGTTTTGCCCACATAGAAACAGAGGCAATTAGAGCAGAGTGCACAATACACTACTCTTTCAGTTGTGCATGAGAATCTTTCTTTAAACCTTATTTTTACCCCATTGATTTCTAAGAAATCAGTTTCTAAGATGTTCCTACAAAACTTGCAGATACCACATTTGTGCATGTGCCCTTTAATTGTTTATATTTATTATGTTCAAGCAAATTCTTCAAACAGTGTCCCTTTCTATAAACACAAATAGGTGCATGTCCTAAAATATCTCTCATATCCCTGTTATTACTTATTAGATTCCAGTTCTTGATTAAACTATTTTTTTACCATTGGTGCATCCCTATTATATGTTGTTAAAAACTACTTTGGTAGGGTAATGTTTGACTAGGGATATTGTTTTCAATAGTATTTGGAATAACATCTACATGTATAGGTGAATCCTAATCTGTTTCTTATTCGATCTAAACTATTCATATTTATTTGCTCCTCTATGCCCCTAGAGTTCAAAATTGGTAAAAAATGACTATTGTATCTTTTTTTTATTTTTACCTCTTCCATTATTTGATCGACTAATTTAATAGGGTATCCAGGTTTGATAAACATTTGTTTAAGAAAATCACATTCTTCAATAAAAATCTCCCACAGGGTAATCATCAAGCTGCCCGAACAAACTGCCCTTTAACTACTGCTTGTTTTTGCTGAAAAGGGTGGGAGCTGCTGAAGTGAAGGAAACTGTTGGAATATGTGTCCTTATGGAAGATTTCAGCTAGAAATCTTTTATTAACCTCGTCTTTTATTAATAATATATCCAAATAGGAAATTGCCTTTTCTTTTATAGTGTGAGTAAATTTCAGAAAATCTGTTATTAAGTTCCAAAAATGATGATATCAACTTCCTTGGTCCTTCCCATAAAATAAATATGTCATCCAAATAATGTACATAGGTTTTATAATGTGGAAAAAACTGGGACTGGTTTAAATATTGTTTCTCCCATTCTAACATAATGATGTTGGCATAAAGGCCCCCACAAGAGGATCCCATTGCCACACCTTCATTTTGAAGGAAATAATCTCCTTCAAATAAAATTAAATTATTTCTTAATATCAGTTCAAGTACTTGTTCATATAAATTAACTTTATCCTGGGATATATTCTTGGACTGTAGGTATTCACAAAACCATTGTATGCCCAGATCATGTGGTATGACACTGTAAAGGTTAACTACATCAATTGTAATAAATAAATATATATCCTTATATTCAATTGTGTTGACCTTTCTTTAAAAATCCAGTGAGCCAATACACATATTAGGCTCAGTCCAAATAAACTTGCTCAACTCTTTGTCCAAGTATTTAGCCAGGGGATATGCTATGGAGCCCCTGGCATAAACTATTGGTCTCATTGGTGGTTGGTTTAAGTCTTTATGAATTTTAGGGGCCCCAAAAATAACTGGGATAGATATTCAACCAAAAGGTAATGTAGTTCATTAATTGAAATTAAGCCATCAATAAACATGTCTTGTATGAAACCCTTAATCTTTCTGTGGGCCCCATTCATTTCATTCAAAGAGCATTTTAGTATATGTGTCAGTGTCTAATATCTCAAGCATCTTGTTATTATAATCCACTTTATTCATAATAACAACCCTTCCCCCCTTATCGGGCTTCATAATTCTAACCTCTTTATTATAAATCAGAAAATCAAGCTCAGACTCCTCATTGCAATTTAGATTCCTATGAATTCTATTATTAGCTTTACTTTTGTTACAAGTTTTACTAAGCTCATGGAGGTCTAGCTCACAAACCCTTTCAAATGTTGCCAAAGTGGGGTGTAAGGGTGGGTTGTATGTGCTAGAGATTTTGAAAGGGTCCCTTATTTGTTCAAGTTTATTAAATATAATGTTTAAGTTCAATTTCCTAATATACTGCTTTAAATCAATTAAAGTGTGCACTAGGTTAATAGATTGGTCAGGTACAAATGTGAATCCTTTAACTAATAAGTCACATATACTCACAGTCAAAATTAAATCTGAAAAATTATAAACTTTAAAATCATTCTCAGCATTAAAGTTTACACTCAAAGGTGATAGCAAATAGCTATTTCTTATTGGATTGGCATCAACATTTCCAACATCAGAGTTACTGTCTCTGTCTCCCCCTCCGAGTATTCCTGTTGATCCCCCTGTTGTTCATTCTGCCCCTCCCCGGTTGATAGGGGTTGTAATGGCCTCTCCCTTGTTGTTGGGTTCTTTGTTGGTTCATAATCTGTTTCGACCATCTGAGGGGTGGATATTGCTCCTTGTCTAAAAAATCTTTGTCATATGAATCTAAATCAGTGATAGCATTGAACTGATAATTAGCATTAGTATAGGGTTCAGTCCCCCTCCTATTCAGTTGCCATTTCTGTGATGGGGGTGGGGTAAGCTAAGTTATTGAAAGAGTTTGTGAGCCAGACCTCCGTGAGCTTAGTAAAAATTGTAAGAAAAGGAAAGCTAATAATAGAATTCATAGGAATCTAAATTGTGATGAGAAGTTTGAGCTTGATTTTCTGATTTACAATAAAAGGGTTAGAATTATGAAGCCCAATAAGATGGACGTGTTTGTTATTATGGATAAAGTGAATTATAATAACAAGATGCTTGCGATATTAGACACTGACACATATACTAAAAGCTCTTTGAATGAAATGAATGGGGCCCACAGAAAGATTAAGGGGTTCATATAAGACATCTTTATTGATGGCTTAATTTCAATTAATGAACTACATTACCTTTTGGTTGAATATCCATCTACCCCAGTTATTTTTGGGGCCCCTAAAATTCATAAAGACTTAAAACAACCACCAATTAGACCAACAGTTTATGTCACGGGCTCTATAACATATTCCCTGGCTAAATACTTGGACAATGAGTTGAGTAAGTTTATTTGGAACAAGCCTAATATATGTATTGACTCACAGGACTTTTTAAGAAAGGTCAACACAATTGAATATAAGGATGAATATTGATTTATTACAATTGCTGTAGTTAACCTTTAAAGTGTCATATCACATGATCTGGGCATACAATGGTTTTGTGAATACCTTCAGTCCAAGAATATATCCCAGGATAAAGTTTTAATTTATATGAACAAGTACTTGAACTGATATTAAGAAATAATTTCATTTTATTTGAAGGAGAATATTTCCTTCAAAATGAAGGTGTGGCAATGGGCTCCTCTTGTGGGGGGCCTTTATGCCAACATCATTATGTTAGAATGGGAGAAATGATATTTAAACCAGTCCCAGTTTTTCCCACATTTTAAAACCTATGTACATTATTTGGACAACATATTTATTTTATGGGAAGGACCAAGGGAGTTGATATCATCCTTTTTGGAACTTATTAATAATACAACAGATTTTCTGAAGTTTACTCACACTATAAAAGAAAAAGCAATTTTCTGTTTGGATATATTATTAATAAAAGACGAGGTTAATAAAAGATTTCTAGCTGAAATCTTCCATAAGGACATATATTCCAACAGTTTCCTTCACTTCAGCAGCTGCCAGCCTTTTCAGCAAAAACGAGTAGTAGTTAAGAGGCAGTTCGTTTGGGCAGTTTGGATGATTACTCTGTGGGAAACATTTATTGAAGAATGTGATTTTCTTAAACAAATGTTTTTCAAACGTGGATACCCTATTAAATTAGTCGATCAAATAATGGAAAAGGTAAAAATAAAAAGATACAATGGTCATTTTTTACCACTTTTGAACTCTAGGGGCATAGAGGAGCAAATAATTATGAATACTTTAGATCTAATAGAAACAGATTATGATTCACCTATACATATATATGTTATTCCAAATACTACTGAAAACAATACCCCTAGTCGAACATTACCCTACCAAAGTAGTTTTTAACAACATATAATAGGGATGCACCAATGGTAAAAAATACTTTAATCAAGAATTGGAATCTATTAAGTAATAATAGGGATATGAGAGATATTTTAGGACATGCACCTATTTGTGTTTATGGAAAAGGACACTGTTTGAAGAATTTGCTTGAACAAAATAAATGTAAACAATTAAAAGGTACATGCACAAATGTGGTATGTGCAAGTTTTGTAGGAACATCTTAGAAACAGACTTCTTGGAAATCGTTGGGGTAAAAATAAGGTTTAAAGAAAGATTCTCTTGCACAACTGAAAGAGTAGTATATTGTGCAGTCTGCTCTAATTGTCTCTGTTTCTATGTGGGCAAATACTGAGCGCAAATTAAAAAACAGGATTGGGGAGCACCTTAAGAATATACAGGACAGTTGTGAATGTAATATCCTGAGCATGACTTTAAATTTATAATTTTGGATACTATAAAAATAGCTGAACGTGGGAGAGCCTAGCCATTTCTATTGGAGAAGCTGGAATTTTCTTGGCAGCTCCACCTGAATTCATTATACTGGCCAGCCTTGAATGACAATGTATCCATTAGCAGCCTGTTAAAACTAAAGGTGTTAGATAGACGATAATTGGATATTTACTTTTTATCCATTGGATATCCCTATTTTTAAATCCTTTTTTTATATTATTTATTTATGTATATTGACTAGTATGTTAATGATGACAACTGCTGGCCACTTATTTTATGCCTCTTAGTGTTTTTCCATATGCCATATATGACTGAATTCTATTTTTTTGCATTTTTATTGATATTACCATTATTTAGTTTAGGATCTGTCCTTATTTATTCTGTCTATGAGCTGATTCTGGTCCTTTTGGGTACATGATCCATATACATGCATGTGAGTGCTGCCACTTTAACATTTTAATATTCTATTAATAGGTGGAAATGAAGTCACCACTAGTATCTATTTAAAACTAAGACTTACTTGTTGAATTTTTTCTGATGAAGTCTCTTTTAGTCTAATTTGAGACGAAAGCACTTATCTGTTTTTAAACAATAAAGAACATATTATTTCAAGGACAGGAGTACTTGTCCTGCTTTGCTTTGCATTTCCAATCACTTTAAATAAATAAACTGTTTGTAGAAGATGTGATACACTCTTCTGAATGCTTCCAAAATGTGATATACTCCATGGCGATTCATGTCTATTATAAATGCTACTACAGTATCGTCTACTATTATAGTAATAGCCCATGCCTGGGTGTGGGTAATGCTGGATTTACCTATGGTTGGTGTGGTTTAGTCACGAGGGTGAAGCCTGAGTGGCCAAACAAAGACAACCGTGGGTAAATCCAGCATTGCCCACACCCAGAAGTGGGTTATTGCTATTATACAATGACATTATTTAAGAAAAAAAATAATTACTTTTCTTAAATAATGGCATTGTATAATGCCTCCTTGCTGCCCTTCTGCAGCTGTCTGGTATTCTGTGGCAGTTCTGATGTACTGTGCATGCATATGCTTATGCAGTACATCAGAGCTGTGGGCAAAAGCAATGGAGAAAGCAAGATCTCCGTTGCTTTTTACAAACTGTCTTGCTATGTTAAAGGAGTTTAACATAGCGAGACAGCTTTAAAAAAAGCAACGGAGAATCTCCGTTGCTTTTTTTAAAGCTGTCTTGCTATGTTAAACCCATTTAACATAGCGAGACAGTTTTGAAAAAAAGCAACGGAGAAAGCAAGAACTCTGTTACTTTTTACAAAGTGTCTCGCTATGTTAAAGGAGTTTAACATAGCGAGACAGCTTTAAAAAAAGCAATGGAAAATCTCCATTGCTTTTTTTAAAGATGTCTCGCTATGTTAAACCCATTTAACATAGCGAGACACCTTTAAAAAAAGCAACGGAGATAGGAAGATCTCCGTTACTTTTTTTAAAGCTAACTCGCTATGTTAAACTCATTTAACATAGCAAGACAGTGTGAAAAAAGCAATGGAGATCTTGCGTTCTCCATTGTTGTAAAAAAAAAGTTATACTAATGGAAAAAGTCCGGGCGACTGGACCTTTTTCCATTACTATAACTCTGATTTACAATGTGCACTCTGACCAATCAGCATGCATGTTTTGGAATATTAATGGGGGGGGTCATTGTATAATGTGCAATATTGTATTAGTATTTTATAATATTCTATTATGTCTATGCATCTTAATATGTATTCAGCTTTGTACTGAATATGTGTAAGAATATTTGTTAAACTGTATACTTATTGTTAACTTTTTGGTGATTTTCTTCCCAGGCCTACATTGAAAACGGTTTTCTAATTGATTTGGGCTTTCCTGATAAACAAATGCAAGGAAGTAAATAAATAAATAACTTTAAATAAAACTACTTAATTTTAGATAGACAGTCTAAGCAGTATACTTGAGGCCAGCAATGTGCCCCTCTGGTACCATGGACCCAGAGCAGTTGCCTGAATTGCCCATATTTTATCTACCACTGTCTATACCAAGTGCATAGTTTATCACATTTTGGATTGGGCATTAAAACAGTAACAATTTGATGTTTCTTTTGATTCTTAAATGTGTAATAATTACTGAGCAATTTTCAAACACTCATGCTTATTAGATATAGGAGTTATGATTATTTTCCTGAAACAAATGTGAGTATCTTCAGTGGATGCACAAGCCAGTCTTAAAGCGGGAAAATAGACATGCCGGAAACAGATACATTGCAGGGCTCTGCAGAACTTTCTGGAAAGACATTTAATATATATATTAATGGTTTACAGTGAAATATAATAAGTGCAGCTTGTAAAATAAAAAGCAACATTTTTTGCACCAGGAGAAGTCACATCTTTATTTATTCTGATTGACCGTGCTACCCAGCATTAGATGAGTAACAGATAAAAGAATGCTATATACTCAGCATTTTGGAAATGAGTTAGTAAGAACTATGCAATGATTCCTTCAGGAATGCTTCTATACAAAAAAGGGCCCATGCTTATCAGCTGCTTTGAGCTTAAACTGCTTTTGTAAATTTGACAGAAAGCCCTTTGTTTACTGGATGGGTGACATGAAGACAGAGAGAGATGAATGGATTTTTATTGCAGCAACATAATACCAATAAAAAATCTTGAAATGATGTCATTTGACTTCTTTTTCTCTTCCTCCATCTGGAAGAATGGAGAAAAGGTCACTGAGCTTGCTTTTCTCATAGCCTTTGACAAGCATTGTGACATCGGTGTGCTTAGAGGTTATG
This sequence comes from Protopterus annectens, assembly GCF_019279795.1. Classification (NCBI taxonomy): domain Eukaryota; kingdom Metazoa; phylum Chordata; order Ceratodontiformes; family Protopteridae; genus Protopterus; species Protopterus annectens. The sequence goes on along the minus strand of NC_056739.1, from coordinate 558,189,694 downwards.
ATGGCAAACGCTGCAGCACAGAGAGCAACAGAAATTAGTCTTTCCCATAATTCTCCTCAGCCAAATTCTAATGGGGAGGGGAACCAATATTCCACAAAGCATGCAGTCATTAAATGGGTCTGAGTTTCATTTAATAGGATCTCACAGCTGCCTTTTAACCCATTTAGAAGAATAGAAAACTGAAGTGCATTTACTGCCTGCCCATTTCCTACAAAATATTTGCTGCATCTTTTACTAAATAAAATAAAAGTTTGACTAGAAACATTTGTAGACCAGCTAAAGCTGTTTACTTAACACTGGCAGAAATTTCCTAAGAATACACTAAAAAACACCAATCAATGCACAACTTCACCATGTACAACATTTATTTAGCAGTTTTGCCTCTATACTAAAGCAGACTTCTTCAGTATAAAAAATGCCATACTAACACAGTTCACTCAAATTAGTTAGACAAGTAATGTTTTATTGTTGTTTTTTTCTTTTATTTTTATGAGTGAATCAAAATCTTACTGAAATGCAAAAAACTGAAAGGTGTTCCAGTGCAAAAAAGTAAAAACTGACTTACTTCACTCAGTAATCTGGAAACCATTGTGAACAGCAAAATCCTATTAATTTTAGATGTACTTTGTTAAAAGAAAAATGATCAGAAGGTGATTGCTAAAACACAACTTGGGCAAATAAATGATTACCAGCAGGATTGTAGAACAACTGTAATATTTCCACTTAAAGCTAGTTGTCTGCTTAAGAAAACGTCAAGCTGTTTAACTATTTGCTTTCTTACTCTGGATATTTAAGGACATATATAACCTCAATGAGTGCTCCTTCCAAGCAAAACAGCAATATTTATCAGCTCCCCAGTGTTGGCCAATAAATGCTATTTTTGTTTCTAAATTAGGAATATAAACCTTAATTTTGGGTAAAAATGTGAAATTCGGTTGTTTTGGTAAAGGCTATTTGTCTTGAGAAAACTGTGCAAACAGCATTCTAGTACTGTTTCATGGTATTAATCTTTCTGGGATGTTCAACAGATAATATCACCAAAAATAATTTAAAAACTGTAAGAGGATGAGCAAGTCTAATGATTCTCACAATAACGAGCTGTTCAATAAAGGTGTTTTATTAGTTCACAGATAGAATGCACAATAGTCAGAGATTTGTTTGGTAACGGTGAGGAGAAATTAGGTTAAGGTCAGGTTAGGTTAAGATTATATTTACAGGAGACACAACACATCCTTTGAAGTTTTGAGCTGTCCAACAGGCCAGAAGATATGGAATTGGTTTGCAAACAGTTCATGACAACTTTAACTTAAAACCATAAAGGACAAAAATAAAAAAAAAATGTGTTTGTGATTTAAGGGGATTACCTATATTTAAGTTCACCATGCAGATACAAACACAGCTGGGAAGGAAGCTCTGTTCCTCTTATGGGAGAAACAGTGAAGTACAGAGTTAAATCATTAACATGACTTTATGTATGCACCTGTTAGTTGTTTGGTGAACCAGATGGGGTGTAAGCATAAAGGAAACCCCCTACTAAACTAATGCTTGACTTGTACTCTGATAATTACATTTTCACTGGGAAAATAGCTACAACAACCAAGAAAAACAACTTTAGTGTACCATCTCAGAAACCATAAGGAGATGACTTACTGCAGTGGCATTATTTCAAACTATGGCAGGAACTTACAAATAAAAGCAAATATTATTTACTCTAAACCGAGGTACTAAAGTAAATAAAGTCCTTGCTTTTATTTGTTGGTTCCTGCCTTGTTGTTCTAATATATAATGTTGGTATGCACTGACTTTTATAAATCATTTGGTGAGCATGAAGTATCCTTCTTGTTTTCCTGTCTAAACTATCCAACACGTTTTGGGGCCAGTCAACCACTCCAAAACTGTAAGGACAGGAAAGCAAATTGGTTTATAGCTTGGATTTTATTCCTAGATGTCAATGCTGTTTTCAGGACTAGTTAGTATTCCTTACAAAATTTTATTTTGGTCAATTCAAATTGGAAGGAAGCCTTCTAGCTTATCAGTAGGAGTGGTAAGCATCAGGGAGCCTATCTACCACAAGAGTAGAGGTCTCTGGCTGAGAAATTGTAGCTATTGGCTGTTTGAGCAGTTTTTTCCATCTCTTTCAACTTTCTGGTTTGAAAGCCGCACTTGTGCCTGTTTCCCGCCGTTCCTATAACTAGCCTAGTCCGACTATAGAGTTGCTGTATCCAGGATTGTTAGTAAGCTTCTAAGCCCCCAAGCCTGTGTTGGAGGAAAGCCTTCTAGCTTATCAGTGGAAGTGGTAAGCTCTAGGTAGCCTATCCTCCACGGGAAGAGTGAGTTTTGGCCCAGAAATTGTAGTTTATTTGGTCATTTGGACAGTTTTCCATCTCTTTCAACTTGCTAGCTTAAAAGCCTACATTTGTACTTGTTCCCCACCTTTCCTGTAACTAGTCTGGTCCAGGCACAGATTTGCTGTATTCCAGGACTCTTTGTAAGCTTCTGAGCCTCCCAAGCCTTTCTGTGTTGGAGGGAAGCCTTCTAGCTTATCAGTAGGAGTGGTAAGCACTAGGTAGGTTCTTGGCCCAGAAATTGTAGTTTATTGACCATTTGGACAGTTTGTCTGTCTCTTTCAAATTTCTAGTTTAAAAGACCACATCTGCGCTTGTTTCCCACCTTTCCTGTAACTAACCTACTGGGTAGCACTAGAAAGCCTTAAACTGATACAAGCCTTCTAGCTTAGGAGAGATACTATGGAGTCATTAAGTATCAGTTTTCTGTACTTTCTTGCTGTACTTTAACTGTTTTCCACCTAAATGCAGATTTTCCAGCATTTATTGTGATTTAAAGCTTGATTTTTTTTCACATATTGTACTTATTTGACTGCCTGCACTTTTAAAAAGTTTTTTGTTTAAATAATTTGTTTAACTGTTGTAGGCTACACATTAAATTGTGATAGCCTTTTCTGATCGTTTGTAGTCATTTAAAGCTGTTTTAAAGTGTATTATTTACTGTTTTTGCCTTATCTTTTCAAAAAAACAAAAAAAAAAAACAAAAAAAAAAAATTGAAAAAAAAAAAAAAAAATTCCTTGTTTCCTGCCTTTCTAAGCCAGTACAGTCCAGTTGGATTTACCTATGGTTGGTGTGGTTTAGTCACGAGGGTGAAGCCTGGGTGGCCAAACAAAGACAACCGTGGTTAAATCCAGCATTGCCCACACCCAGAAGTGGGTTATTGCTATTATACAATGACATTATTTAAGAAAAAAAAATAATTACTTTTCTTAAATAATGGCATTGTATAATGCCTCCTTGCTGCCCTTCCGCAGCTGTCTGGTATTCTGTGGCAGTTCTGATGTACTGCGCATGCATATGCTTACACAGTACATCAGAGCTGTGGGCAAAAGCAATGGAGAAAGCAAGATCTCCGTTGCTTTTTACAAACTGTCTTGCTATGTTAAAGGAGTTTAACAGTGAGACAGCTTTAAAAAAAGCAACGGAGAATCTCCATTGCTTTTTTTAAAGCTGTCTCGCTATGTTAAACCCATTTAACATAGCAAGACAGTTTTGAAAAAAAGCAACGGAGAAAGCAAGAACTCCGTTACTTTTTACAAAGTGTCTTGCTATGTTAAAGGAGTTTAACATAGCGAGACAGCTTTAAAAAAAGCAATGGAAAAGCTCCATTGCTTTTTTTAAAGATGTCTCGCTATGTTAAACCCATTTAACATAGCGAGACACCTTTAAAAAAAGCAACGGAGATAGGAAGATCTCCGTTACTTTTTTTAAAGCTAACTCGCTATGTTAAACTCATTTAACATAGCAAGACAGTGTGAAAAAAGCAATGGAGATCTTGCGTTCTCCATTGTTGTAAAAAAAAAGTTATACTAATGGAAAAAGTCCGGGCGACTGGACCTTTATCCATTACTATAACTCTGATTTACAACGTGCACTCTGACCAATCAGCATGCATGTTTTGGAATATTAATGGGGGGGGGGTCGTTGTATAATGTGCAATATTGTATTAGTATTTTATAATATTCTATTATGTCTATGCATCTTAATATGTATTCAGCTTTGTACTGAATATGTGTAAGAATATTTGTTAAACTGTATACTTATTGTTAACTTTTTGGTGATTTTCTTCCCAGGCCTCCATTGAAAATGGTTTTCTAATTGATTTGGGCTTTCCTGGTAAACAAATGCAAGGAAGTAAATAAATAAATAAGAACTTTAAATAAAACTACTTAAATTTAGATAGACAGTTTAAGCAGTATACTTGGGGCCAGCAATGTGCCCCTCTGGTACCATGGACTCAGAGCAGTTGCCTGAATTGCCCATATTTTATCTACCACTGTCTATACCAAGTGCATAGTTTATCACATTTTGGATTGGGCATTAAAACAGTAACAATTTGATGTTTCTTTTGATTCTTAAATGTGTAATAATTACTGAGCAATTTTCAAACACTCATGCTTATTAGATATAGGAGTTATTATTTTCCTGAAACGAATGTGAGTATCTTCAGTGGATGCACAAGCCAGTCTTAAAGCGGGAAAATAGACATGCCGGAAACAGATACATTGCAGGGCTCTGCAGAACTTTCTGGAAAGACATTTAATATATATATTAATGGTTTACAGTGCAATATAATAAGTGCAGCTTGTAAAATAAAAAGCAACATTTTTTGCACCAGGAGAAGTCACATCTTTATTTATTCTGATTGACCGTGCTACCCAGCATTAGATGAGTAACAGATAAAAGAATGCTATATACTCAGCATTTTGGAAATGAGTTAGTAAGAACTATGCAATGATTCCTTCAGGAATGCTTCTATACAAAAAAGGGCCCATGGTTATCAGCTGCTTTGAGCTTAAACTGCTTTTGTAAAATTGACAGAAAGCCCTTTGTTCACTGGATGGGTGACATGAAGACTGAGAGAGATGAATGGATTTTTATTGCAGCAACATAATACCAATAAAAAATCTTGAAATGATGTCATTTGACTTCTTTTTCTCTTCCTCCATCTGGAAGAATGGAGAAAAGGTCACTGAGCTTGTTTTTCTCATAGCCTTTGACAAGCATTGTGACATCGGTGTGCTTAGAGGTTATGATGGCAAACGCTGCAGCACAGAGAGCAACAGAAACTAGTCTTTCCCATAATTCTCCTCAGCCAAATTCTAATGGGGAGGGGAACCAATGTTCCACAAAGCATGCAGTCATTAAATGGGTCTGAGTTTCATTTAATAGGATCTCACAGCTGCCTTTTAACCCATTTAGAAGAATAGAAAACTGAAGTGCATTTACTGCCTGCCCATTTCCTACAAAATATTTACTGCATCTTTTACTACATAAAATAAAAGTTTGACTAGAAACATTTGTAGACCAGCTAAAGCTGTTTACTTAACACTGGCAGAAATTTCCTAAGAATAAACTAAAAAACACCAATCAATGCACGACTTCACCATGTACAACATTTATTTAGCACGTTTGCCTCTATACTAAAGCAGACTTCTTCAGTATAAAAAATGCCATACTAACACAGTTCACTCAAATTAGTTAGACAAGTAATGTTTTATTGTTGTTTTTTTCTTTTATTTTTATGAGTGAATCAAAATCTTACTGAAATGCAAAAAACTGAAAGGTGTTCCAGTGCAAAAAAGTAAAAACTGACTTAATTCACTCAGTAATCTGGAAACCATTGTGAACAGCAAAAGCCTATTAATTTTAGATGTACTTTGCTAAAAGAAAAATGATCAAAAGGTAATTGCTAAAACACAACTTGGGCAAATAAATGATTACCAGCAGGATTGTAGAATAACTGTAATATTTCCACTTAAAGCTAGTTGTCTGCTTAAGAAAACGTCAAGCTGTTTAACTATTTGCTTTCTTACTCTGGATATTTAAGGACATATATAACCTCAGTGAGTGCTCCTTCCAAGCAAAACAGCAATATTTATCAGCTCCCCAGTGTTGGCCAATAAATGCTATTTTTGTTTCTAAATTAGGAATATAAACCTTAATTTTGGGTAAAAATTTGAAATTCGGTTGTTTTGGTAAAGGCTATTTGTCTTGAGAAAACTGTGCAAACAGCATTCTAGTACTGTTTCATGGTATTAATCTTTCTGGGATGTTCAACAGATAATATCACCAAAATAATTTAAAAACTGTAAGAGGATGAGCAAGTCTAATGATTCTCACAATAACGAGCTGTTCAATAAAGGTGTTTTATTAGTTCACAGATAGAATGCACAATAGTCAGAGATTTGTTTGGTAATAGTGAGGAGAAATTAGGTTAAGGTCAGGTCAGGTTAAGATTATATTTACAGGAGACACAACACATTCTTTGAAGTTTTGAGCTATCCAACAGTCCAGAAGATATGGAATTGGTTTGCAAACAGTTCATGACAACTTTAACTTAAAACCAAAAAGGACAAAAAAAAAAAAAAAATGTGTTTGTGATTTAAGGGGATTACCTATATTTAAGTTCACCATGCAGATACAAACACAGCTGGGAAGGAAGCTCTGTTCCTCTTATGGGAGAAACAGTGAAGTACAGAGTTAAATCATTAACATGACTTTATGCATGCACCTGTTAGTTGTTTTGTGAACCAGATGGGGTGTAAGCATAAAGGAAACCCCCTACTAAACTAATGCTTGACTTGTACTCTGATAATTACATTTTCACTGGGAAAATAGCTACAACAACCAAGAAAAACAACTTTAGTGTACCATCTCAGAAACCATAAGGAGATGACTTACTGCAGTGGCATTATTTCAAACTATGGCAGGAACTTACAAATAAAAGCAAATACTATTTACTCTAAACCGAGGTACTAAAGTAAATAAAGTCCTTGCTTTTATTTGTTGGTTCCTGCCTTGTTGTTCTAATATATAATGTTGGTATGCACGGACTTTTATAAATCATTTGGTGAGCATGAAGTATCCTTCTTGTTTTCCTGTCTAAACTAGCCAACACGTTTTGGGGCCAGTCAACCACTCCAAAACTGTAAGTTAGGACAGGAAAGCAAATTGGTTTATAGCTTGGATTTTATTCCTAGATGTCAATGTTGTTTTCAGGACTAGTTAGTATTCCTTACAAAATTTTATTTGCATTTGTTCATGTTTTATTGTGGATCCTTCATCAATTCCCAAATATTTATACACTTCCTCTTGCTCAAGTTCTTTTATATCACTTTCTTGTCCCAAACTGATGTTTTCCTGGTACTGCAGTTTTCCTGCTTTAAAGGTTGCTTTTGCACATTAATCAAGACCAAATCATCTAAAAAAGTTTTGACAACTTGCAGTTGTACTTTCAGTTCCTCATCTGATGAGCTATACAGTTTTAAATCATTGACAAAGGGAAGAGAAGATGCCTTTACACTTTATTGTTTTCTAGGAGCCAAATTATACCCATGGGTAAGCTGTTAAGTTGGCTTCAGAGTGATTTAACTGAGTAGTGTGGAGATTAAAGCAAACATGCTACTTGAAGACTGTGGCCTTACTCGTTTTTTTTTTTTTTTTTTTTTTGCTTTTTCTTTTCCAAGCTATACTGTTAACAGGAACTGTTTACTATTCCATATATGATATGCACTTTTAGAAAGATCAGACTATTTAAATGCTTTTCTTTTAATTACAAGGATGCTCTAGCCATGTAACATACCTTAACTGCATATATGACACTCGTAGTGCACCATAGTTATAGTAAAAGAATAGCAGTGCAGTAAATGTAGATGTATAACTTAAATGTATGCATGCATGGTATACCTAAACACAAATTATTTACATACGTAGGACACAGTGCAGTATGAATTCATGTATGGTATATCTAACAGAATATAACTACATTTAAGACAGCTAGTTCAGTATAATTACATACATAAGATACCTAGTGTAGCATAATTCCATGTGTGGCATACCTAGAGTGGTATGTAAAAGACAGCTTTTACAGTATTATTACATGTATGGCATCATCTAACACAGTAAAATTACATGCATGGCATACCTAAACACAAGGTAATTACATACATATGCCACAGTGCAGTATAAATACATGTATAATATACAAAGTGCCTAATAATTAAACCTATGGCATAACTAGCATAGTATAACCGCATGTATAGTAATCCTGGTGCATTATAATTAAATCCAAGGCATGCCAAGTGTTATACAGTTACATCCATGGCATACCTGGTACATGTTAATTACATTTATAGCAGAGCAAGTGCAGTATAACTGGACATATGACATGATGTACTCTAGTGACATCAAAGCCATAACAAGTGCAGTATAACTGCATGTATAGTTACTGCACTATGATTACATCAAGTGGTAAAAACTGAGCTCAGAATAATTATGTTCATGACATATCTAGCAAAATATAGTTATACACATGGCATACCTACCTATGTAGCTAGCTATCAAACTTTGTGTAACTATGTTAACTGGTTAAACTGACAGATTCAATGAACCCTTTCTGACATAGTCTCAGCCTTTTGGCAGTGACATTAGACAAACATATCATGCTTAAAAAGTTAGGCTACAATTTATAAATATTATAATACTGATCACATTTTATTGAGATGAACAATAATAAGGCAACCTGTCACTGATTTGTCTATCATTTTATTTATTTATTCACTAACATTTGGCTACAACATATATGACAATGATTTAATATTTACAGAAGTTTTGGCCAGTTTATAGAGAAATTAAATGTAAGTTACTATAGTACAAACAGGAATTGCAATATCTAGTGAGAGAAAAAAACAGGGTTACGGCATATTTAGAAAGGGAGACAAGGAGATAAATTGTTTTAAATAAATAAAGAGCAAGGAGGTGTAAGGTGTGCATAGGTACTCATTCATATTTAGGGATGTAGTTTACCCTGGGTTTGAGCTAGAACACTGCCAGATGTTGACCAGGAAGACTTTAATAATATTTTTAAAGGACTGGAGTGAGGGTATTGACCTGATAGTTACAGGTAAGGATTTCCAGGCTTTACCAACATTGTATGAGTACAGAGCATGCCCATCAGATTTGATAGGTTTGCAGACAGAGAGGAGGTTTTGGTCACTGGAACATAATGACCAATTAGAAACATAGTTGTGTAAAATGGTATTTAGTGCTGGATAATTTTAGAGGTGGTAAGAAGCTGTGTATTTATATTAGTTGATGGGGTAGTTCTAACCAATTTAGGCTTTTTAGTAATACAGTGGTGGGTTCTGAAAGAGATATTTGCTGTAAATTTAGCTACTTTATTATAACAATTTGCTACTTTCTCAATTTAGAAAACTGCTGAAGTATACGTATGCCATCACTGCAGAATAGTTACATATGTGTCATAACTACTGCAGTATAATTACATGTATGATTTGGCTGGTGCAGGATAATTTATAACATAGCTAATACACTGTAGTTACATATATGGCATATCTTACAGTTCACTATAATTACATGTATAGCATAGCTAGTAACTTACAATTACATGTACGACCTAGCTGCTACAGTATAATATACGACATAGCTGATGCACTACAATTACATGTATAGCATAGTTAATACCTTACAATTACATGTATGACCCCACTGCTGCATTATAATTTATGACATGGCCAATACACTACAATTACATTCATAGCATAGCCAGTAAGTTACAATTACTTGAATGACCTAGCTGTTGTATTTTAATTTATGACATAGCTGATGCACTATAATTACATGTATAGCATAGCTTGCAAGTTACAATTACATGAATGACCTAGCTACTGCAGTGTGCATTCTACCATGTATGATGTAGGTAATACCTACTACAGTATAGTCACTGTATTATTAAGACATTGTTCTGTGACAATCACTTGAATCCATATATAATAAAATTATGACTTGTTTACAGTGTTGACTTAGCATTTCAAGTATGACCACCACCTCTGGTAACCGTCAGTCTCAAACCACAGACTTCTATGATTTATGCTTGACGTTTCAAATATGGAAGGTAGACAAATACCCTTATTATATGTCTCATCCTTATGAAATCTATTTTCCCAAGCCTATAATTACTAAATACTGGCAAGGGAGTACCATGTTTCTACACTTTTGAGGTTTGTGTTGATGGTGTACTCTACTCTCACTGTAAAGGTTACTGTTGTTGTTATAACATACTGGTGCCCTTATATGTATGGTATGCAAGAACTGCAGGTCATTTCTTTACTCAAAAGTAAGTGAATTATTTGTCTACCTGAAAAATACAGATACAAAATACATTCAATTGTTACTTAAAAACAAAAACGTGCCTTTCTCAGTTCAAAACCATACAAGAAGCCCATGCAATGGACTGTGCCCATAGAACATGTGTAATAATCCTTTAGATCAATGGGAAGAGCTTGCCAAAGAGGAGATGTCTGAGAGTACAATGCATGTACTGTACAGTGCTGTGGAATCTTCTTCTAGAAGTACTGAGAGTAGGTGTGGCTTGTGAGAAGTGCCGCAGGTAGTACATTTAGAACTATAGAAAAGGATACCTATCACAATGAATGGTGTATATAGAAAAGGCACCCCCCCCCACACACACAGGAGATTTAGACTGGAAAAATATAATGGTTGTAAAAAGCAGCCATTTAAAATGAGAAAGTAAAGCAGCCTATTTACCAGCTTTATTAAAAGAAAAAATAAATGGGCATTATAAATCACAAGAACATAGCCACAGATGACACAAAATGTAAACAATCATGACAGAGATATGCAGATTTCTATTACATACTTTTAAATGTTTCTTTTTTAAACAGTCTTGACTGGTATTACAGTGCTTTTGTTTGAAAGCTAATACATACATGTGATCATCAGTGTTCCATACTCTTTGAAGAGTTATTAAAATAGAGCTGCACTAAAAAATGTCATTCTTGGTAGTTTCATGCAGATGACCAACTGAACAGATCCCCAAAGTAGCTGCTTTTGAGAAGAGATATTGATTATGCATTAAAGCCATTCCATATGATGCCAAGGTTTTTGAGGCTTAGAATTTTCATGGCCAAGCATTTACTTTATTGATTAATGATTAAGCTACTTTATGATAAAAGGCCATTGTGCCTTTTCTCAGTTTTTTTTACCTTTTGCAAATCAGGGAATAGTTGCCCCCAAAAGCCCAGATGTTTCCTGTTTTTGTCAGCTACCGATGTACATGATATTCCTTTACAGCATGAAGCATCCACACCTGTCTCATGTATCCTTAAACCACAGTTCCTTAGATATGACTGCTCAAGATTGCAGTGAGATACATTACATATTTCTCCTTTGTACACTGTTGTATGACTGTGGTACTGGTATATTTAACCTTGGGATATAAGGGTGCAGAGGAGGTTACCCCTCCCTCAAAAAGCTGTTTTTAAACTGTGTCATTGCTTTGAATGGCATAGATGTGTTTCAGTCACTCGTGATCTTAAAAGTAATTTATGAGCAATTGTATTTTGAGGATCATAGTGGAAGTATTATCTACAGATATACCATTTAAAAAATACTAGCCATTCATTATGAATCTTTGTGTGAAATGAAGGCGGTGTAAACAGAAAGTTCATGTTAGTAACAATTAAGAAATGTACCATTTCATGCATTTTAAAGAAACAGGATATGCTATAGGATTTATTGCAAGTTTTACCTTTAGAGCTCTCTGAACCATACAAAGTTTTGCATGCAGATAGTATTTGCTGCCAAAATTTCAAGGACAGTGTTGTCAGATGTTGGCATCCATTCTACACAGAAGCAAGTCTTTCTTTGCTGTCTGTTACTGGAACACCAGATGTCTGGGCTTTGGGTTCCTGTTGCTTTATCTGTGTAAACAAAAAAAAAAAAAAAAAAGTTTGTTTCCTTTGCTCTTAATAATGTATTTAAAATTCAGTCTTTCCTTAAACATTTCTTTCTAAATGAGCTAGCAGTGTATTTCCAATGTAATTTTTCATTTGTACAGCACAATAAAGTGCTTGTCTGAGAATCTAATTTATTTAATATATAAACAAGCAATAAGACTATGTTCTAGCTTGTCAAGACATGAGACATAATTTCTGGATATTGTGTTTTATGATGAATGCCTTATAAGAAGATACAAAACAAGAAAACATACCAGAGTTTGACTTACAGAAGATATACTTCACATTTTAGGTGGATTTATACCTGAGAATTACATTGGACATGTTTTATTTTATTACAGTTACATATCTTTTCATGCAACATTCTACAGTAATTCATTAGGTGCCTATACATCCTGGGAAGTGTATGAGGCACAACTTTGCAGGCCATATTATCTGGTGAATGAGTTGCAGCCATTATCACAGTGGGATTTATAATGAAACAAGTGTATACATTTATTACAGAAAATGTTCTGTCTGCACTGATTTATACCTTTAGCTTTTGCGACAGCAGGGGAGTGTACATTTGTGATAGGTACCTGTCTAGATGATGCTCTGTCCTGTTCATGAATGTGGGAGTTAATAATACCAAGGAACACACTGACAGTATCTTCAGCAGACTGATTTGGCACATAATATATGGCAACCTAGACAGTTTATTATTTATTGTAAGGTGAGCTACTTAGCAGAATTAGCTAAAATAGTTCACCCCATAATTACAAAACAGAGAGCTAAAACGCAGTGCTCAACAGGGCTAATAAGTGATAACCCTGACATTTTGAAGCTCTTATAAACCCTGAGAACACTGCTGCCTATGCAGAACTGTTCACAGAAACCCTATACAACCATTTTAATAGCTGCATAGAGGCAACTGCACCCACCAGGAAGAAGTACAGAACTAGATCAAAAAACAAACCACCCTGGTGGAATCACAACATTAATAGGCTGTATAACAGAAGGAAGAAAATCATGGCAAAAATTAGAAGGTGCAATATTCAGCAGGATAAAAGCGCTCTCATCAAACTAAACAAACAACTCGGAGGACAAATAAAGTCTAGCAAAAACAAATTTGAGGTACATTTGGCCTCCCAGAAGAAGGACAACCACAAGGCATTCTTTAGCTATGTCCACAACCTCAAAGGCAATACACAATTGTGTGCAGAGCTCATTGTTAGTGGAGCCATTTATACTGAACCAGTAGATATAGCAGACCTATTTGCTTACAAATTCAGCTCTAACTTTACCCCTCTCTCCCCCTTAACCTTCCCTCGGGAAACACCATTCAATATATCCCATCTTATATCACTAAAGAACAAGTCCTTAATGCTCGTCCTCTCTCTCTAAGACCATGATCACTGAATCAATGGGCCTAGACAATGTCCCAGGTTGCCTTCTAAATAACATGAAACATGACCTATCAGGGTCCCTGGAATCGCTATTTAACTGTAACCTCCAAAAAGGCTTCATGTCTTATGAATGGAGAACAGCTATAGTCATCTCTCTGCACAAAGGTGGGTCATCTACAGACTCTGGAAACTACAGACCCATAAGTCTCACTAGTCTCATATGCAAAGCCATGGAAAGAATTATCATTGAAATAACCAATGATGACATAGGAAACCTTCAGACACTGGACCCAACCCAATTTGGTTTTGTCAGGGGCAGGTCGAGGTCACCAAAGCAATGTATGAGGGCAAAATGGTTCACACAGCCTACCTTGACCTGGCCAAAGTATTTGACACAATAGCCTACTCAGGCATCATTAACAAACTCAAGAGGTTAGGCACAAACCCAGATGTCACAGCTGGCTCAGAGCCAGGACTCAGAAAGTTAGAACTGGGGAGTCCACCTCTACGAAGAGGCCAGTCAGAAGCAGAGTCCCTCAGGGATCAGTCCTGGGACCTCTCCTTTTTGGCAGTTCTCTGAAGTCAAGTCCAATGTCAATGGCCTCTGGCTGACTAAATTTGCAGATGATTGCAAATTAGAAGGTGTCATTGAATCCCTACCAACACAAATTTTCTCCAGAAAGGGCTTACACAGACAAATAACTGGTTTTCACAGCCATGGACTAAAACTAAATGCCAAGATATTCATAACAGCATCCTCCGGGAAGTCACCTACTCCTGCTAACTATCATACTGACAGCACACCCCAACAGCTGACCCAGTAGTCAGGGACTTGGGTACACATAGGCAATAATCTAGCCTTTGACCATCATGTGCCTAGAGTGGTGAGGTAATCATTCTATGTTGTGCAACTTATAAACAAAGGTATGGCATCTAAGTCTTAGGAAGTCATTGTTCCACTGTATTCAGCATTCATCAGACCTATCATTGAGTACAATGCCCCTTTTGGTATGTAGCTAACCAGGCATATCCAGCAACTGGAACATCCACAGAGGTTCCTCTCTAAATAGAATACAGAGCATAAGTACCATGTCCTATGCAGACCGTCTCAAGGCCATATCCCTGTATTCTGTCTCCTACAGGCTATTGAGGAGAGATTGTCAGACCCCACTCTGATGGACCTCCTGTATATCTACAAAACAAACAGCACCAGAATTACCCATTTTAAAGACTTAAACCTTGCCTGGCGAAACATGAATATATCCCAGTGATTACCCATTCTCTGGAAGGGGCTCCCCATCCTTGTGAAACAAAGTTCCTCCCTAACCCAATTAGAGTGTAATTTGGACAATTGGATGGGGAATAGTAAATTCATCCCTAATTTGGCACCTATGTCTCTAATGGATACAGAGAGCCTGTAAATGGTTTCTCTCCCAGGCCCCTGCTTGTAAATGTTTCATCTCTCAGGCCCCTGCTTATACTTATCAAGGGTACCAGAATTTGTCAGAGATTTGGGACACGTGGCTAGGCTTAAAAAGGCCCTTATGGTTGTTAGCCTAGTAAACACTTATGAACCTATAATCCTGCTTCCAGGTACAAACAAACAGAAGCATGTGATTTGTATTAAGAACCTCACAGTTTAGCACATGTTGCATGCATTCACCATCATGAAAGACCTCTTCATGCCACTACAACTATATCTTATACAGTATGCTTATGCCACTATCGTTAACAACTGAGACTTAACAGTAGTCATTCCAAGCCTTGTAGAAGCAGACTTATGCAGGGAGAACATCAAAGCATGATGTTAACTCATACATTTTGTTTGCAATTTGTAACAGGAATTGTATATGTAAGGAAGCAGTAAACAGTTAAATAATGGTGTGGTGGAGGTGGTGTGTACACTGTTGTGGACAAAGTTTCTTTCATTTGGAGCATATTAAGACATCAGATGTATTGTTAGTTTAATTCCGAGGGCTAATCCACATTTGGAATGCTGATTCATTTCCATTTAATCACTGTTAAATGATGATAGGGAGGGAGTTATCTGTTGAGTTGACTGTATACTAATCAACAGAATTTCCTTTGTTTAATTACAGTCAAACATCCAGAGTGTGCCTGGATGAAAGGATGTATTTTGGAAGGGGTATTAGTCTGTATTTAAAAGATCATTTGAGCACACATACATGAAACAAGTTGGATACATTTCTATGGGCAAAATGTATTTCATTTGCTGAGACTCAGTCATCTGAGGTGTGCCTAGTCAAAATGCTGTAACTGTGGTGAGAGTAGCCTGTGTCTGTAAGCAACTAACTTATTGCCGTTTAATCACAGTTAACATACCGTGGGAGGTGGGGCTGTGTGTGTGTGTGTGTGTGTGTGTGTGTGTGTGTGTGTGTGTGTGTGTGTGTGTGTGTGTGTGTGTGTGTGTGTTTGTGTGTGTATGTGTCTATATGTGTGCATGTGTGTGCATGTGTGTCACTCCCAAGTGGAATAAATTATTGCATCTGCCAGAAATTCTTTCACTTGATCCCTGCCTGACATTTGAGAGATACCTAGTTAAAAGGTGGGAATTTGAGAGTAAACGAAATTTATTTGCAGTCTGCATATGAAAGCAACTGACTACATCTGTCACCTAATCACAACAGAACAGTTATGGATCTAGATTGCAGTGTGTGTTTGTGTGTGTGTGGATCAAAATGAATATGTAAAATTTATTTTTATTTAATTTCAGCAAAATGTAAAAGGTTCACTTGATCAGAAGACAGTTATTTTAGGAGGTTCAGGTTATGTGTGAATGAAAATGATTCACTGTTACTTGACCATCATTAAATGATCATAGAGCCTGATTATCAGGAGCAGTATGCATATAAGAAACAAGCTTAAAAGCATTACTATATGCATCATTTATTTTTCTTGGTCACTGTAAAACATTACAAGTGCATCTAATCAGAAAGTGGAGTATTGGTGGTGGTCAGGGTAGATCACGTATGTGAAGACACGATATATTTCCTGTTAAAATAATCATCAGTTTTTTGTTATAGCTGTTTTATGCAATTTGTTCAGTTACAGGAGGTATACCATATCAGAAGTGTTTTTTATTTCCTATGGTATATTTTGTGCACAAAAGGAGTTAAAACTATTGTGGATATTTGTGAAAGAAAATGAAGATGCAACCCATGTTTTAGTTTTCAGAATTTATATTTTTATTATTGCACTTGCACATCATACCTACAGTGATTTTTCGTTCATTAGACTATTACAGTTTGAAAATGTTCACTAGTTTTGGTTTACTAACAAAATGTACCTATTTTCCCTTGAGGCAGCAGTTCCATCATCTTTCTACCTAAAAGCAAAAAAAGAGTTTGATTTGCCACTGAATATGCAAAGACTAGAAAGTGTCAGACTATTTAAGAGGTATAGTCTTCTATTGATATGGGTCCCTAAATAGGTCTTCATTGCTATTAGGCTGTGTAGGGTACCAAACTACATTATATTTAGCTTCTGTAATGTGCAACTAGTATATTTCTCTTATTAGGATGAGAGAATGCAATATATGTCCACTGCATATTCATTCTAAATTGGCCAAGTATCTAAAATCATATGCATTTCTCAGGAAGAGTGACTTTTTCTATCCAGGAAAGATGCCCCCACCAAAACTCTTAATGCTTGCTAGTTCACAAACATATACTTTCTGAGATGGGAGGTGCTACTTTCGAAAAATGTATGTAGTTTGGTGTACAATACCAAAAATCCTTGTTGTATCCCTGTAGTCTGCCTGTTTTTCTACTTATTATATAAACCTTTAACTCAGTTGGACCAAACCCTGTATATTTACCTGATGTGCTGTTTAATACTTGGTTTTCTTGCCTTCTTTAGAAATAATTTTACTTAGTCCTTATCCAGTTGTGTATTCTTACTCAGAGCTGCCTGCTAACCATTCCAGTTTGCTGTCATATGCAGTTGGTATGCCCAGTGAGACAAGGACTCCCCTCCCTCTCAGGTATGTAGACTTTTTAACATTCATTGTGGTCTTCTTAGGTGGAAGATATGTGGGGTTGCAGTTTTGTGGCAGGTGTCCCTGCTTGCTTGTAGTGCCAGGATGAAAGAGGTGAATATGAGTGTGATGCCCGTGTCCTGGCCCAGCAATCAAGGAGCCTCAATCCTCACCACTAACACCAGAGAGGGCATCTCATATATGAAGGAAGGGTAACAAATACACACAGTAAAGTGCAATTTCCCTTAAGAGCACACAGAGATCACAGTCAGTTCAGGGCTGGTTGCTCCCTTGCTCTCCAGGTCCATAATAAGACTCCCCACTGTCACAGCTATAGGGTCTAGATCTCAGCCAGCTGGGCAAGTTAAAATTTCCAGCACCCTCTCTGTCCAACCAGTGCTTCGTGTTCCTGCCTAAGTAGCTGACACACACACACACACACACACACACACACACACACACACACACACACACACACACACACACACACACACACACACACACACACACACACACACACACACACACACACACACACTTTGAGATAAGAGTTTATACAACCACATAAACACTCCTGGAAAAGGCTGGCACAGGTTCTCCAGCTGTGCCCCTATCACCCAGACTATATGGTAGAACCACCTGCCACCACCCAGCTAATATTTATCAGCTATTCAAAGGCCTTTAAAAGGGTGTCCAATTATTACTGTGCAATGTTATTATCCAATTGATAGTATAACTAAACAGTCAAGTCTTATTAGAGTGACTTGGTGCAATAATAACTATAAATATACTCTTGACTACAACTCTTGCTTCTCTTACTATACCATACACTCTCACCTTCTTTGAACATTCTTCTCTTCATGAACAACACCACCACTACCATCATACTCTACCATCTTCTTTCTTCTACTCCCTCAACCACAGTAATGTAACCTCCACCTCTATCTATATATTACCAAAATATCATAGAGCTACCCATCTTACTTACTCCCTTATGAAAAAACCCTCAAATAATTATGACAAATTCCTTAAATTTGTACTATATCCTAATCTACACCCCCTCTTAGATGGTGATATTCATCCAAACCCTGGCCCTATTACTGATAATGCCAATAACCTACATAACCAAACATTGCCTGTTATCACTGCCTTAACTAAATCACCTAACTCCCTCCTGATAGCTCACCTTAACATTCAAAGCATAAACAATAAAATAACCCACCTACATGCTCTCTTAGATGTGCACTCATTTGATATTCTCTGTATTACAGAGACATGGCTAAAGCCCTCAACTCTGGACCAGGAGATTACACCTCCTGGTTATAATATCCTAAGATGTGACCATAAAACCAAAAAGGGTGAAGGTATAGCCATTTTATACAAATCTAAACTCCAAGTATCACCCTTCAATATACTCCTACCACCAAACACCAATTCAAAACCCTTACTGCCAAACTTCAAATCAACAACTCCAAATCTGTCTATCTAATTTGCACATATCTCCCCCCTGGAAATAATACCAATACTCTTGAAAACATACTTAGTTACCTCTCTACCCATCTACCGCAGGAGACCATAGTATTAGGTGACTTTAATATAGACTGGGTTACCTGCAGTTCCCCTGATCCAACTAACCACATAAATCTTTATGGATTCCCACAAATTATAACCACTCCTACTATAATCCATAAGCAAAGCAGTAAGGAAACCACCCTAGACTGGATCCTTATCAACAACCATCTCGACACCTATAAACCAGGAACCCTTCCTGATGATATCAGTGACCACATGCTAACCTACATTATTAAACAAAGAGTCCATCTCCCAACTACTAACAACTTTAAAACCTCTTGCTCCAAAAATGTTTTTAATCCACAGAGCTTCCTAAATGAACTGAAAGCATGTGACTGGTCACCAATGTCTCATCTTCAACTTGATGAAGCAGTGACCTATTTTAACACTAAATTTCTTCAAATCTTGGATTACCATGCCCCCTATCGCTCTTCACGAGTTAGAACCAAAATTGACCCCCTGGCTCACAAAACAAACTAGGCAAAACATCCTCCTTAGAAATAAAATCTGGGCTAAACGGAGAGCCTCCAAATGTCCATCGGATCACCTTTACTTTAAACAGTTAAGAAATGCCACCAAGAAAGATATTCTTAGAGACAAAAAAGAGTATTACCTTCATCTCCAACAAACCCATCCACAAAATCCACAAAAATTCTGGTCAAGTATAAACAAACTTCTTCAGCCAGGACACTCTTCAACTCCTGCCCCAGTAGGATTCAACCATAATAACTCCAACCAGATTCCTGATGCCTTTAATATCTACTTTACTGAAACCATTCAAACCCTAGCCAATACTCTGCCACCAATGACCACTTCACCATTAAATTCCACTAAGACTCCTTCTCCCACCTTTCAAATACAACCTGTAGCTACATCCCTAATCTGTAACCTCCTTCAAAAACTAAAATCTTGCACCCCATCTGCTAACTGTCTGCCAGCTGAATACCTGCAAACTGCAGCAAAAGCCATAGCCTATCCCATCTCCATCCTTATAAATAGAACTATTTTAGAAAGCAAAATTCCTGCCATACGGAAAGTATCCCACATCATCCCATTACATAAAGGTGGGTCATCTACTGAACTCTCCAACTTTCAGCCTATTGCTTACTCTCTCCAATAGCTAAGATAATGGAAAAATGCATTCACAGACAACTACTTGATCATCTTCTACAAAATAACCTACTTGCCAACTGCCAACATGGCTTCAGGCCATTCCATAGCACTACCACTGCCCTGCTATCCTTTTCTGACTCCATATACAAAAATTGTAACAATAACACTTTTTCCTCTGCACTATGTATTGACCTTTCAAAAGCCTTTGATATGGTAAACCACAACATACTTATAGACATACTAAAAGCCCAATCACTTGACCCACAAGCATTACAATGGTTTAAGTCCTACATGGAGAACAGACAGCAAGCAGTACTTTGGGATAATAATCTTTCTACATCCTTCCCAGTGAATATTGGAGTACCCCAAGGCTCCATCTTAGGACCCCTACTCTTTTCTTTATTTATTAACGATATACATACCCAAACTCTTCAAGCCACCTGCATACAATATGCAGATGACTCTACTTTAATTTGTTCAGCCAACACCATAGCCTCTCTCCAATCCCCCACTCAAACTGTATTCAACAGTGTTGAAAATTGGTTCATGCAACACTGCCTCCTCCTGAACCCCTCAAAAAACCAAGATTATTGCTCTTTGCTCCAACTCTAAAATCACCTCAACTGTACTTCACAACAACCTCAAACAATGGAACTAACATATCCCCAGACACTACAACCTGTCTACTAGGGGTAACAATTGATAACAACCTTAGCTATGATGACTACATTAATTCTACAATAAAGTCTGTTAACAAAAAACTAGGCACCCTTTACAGAATCAAACCCTTCCTCACCCCATCAGCCAGAATAACTATTGCCCAGACCCACCTTATCTCTACCCTGTTCTATGCTTCTGTGATATATACCAATCTATCTAAGAACAACCTTACCAAACGTTCCACCAGTTATAATAATATAGCCAGATTTGCCACTGGTACCCCATTTAGAACTCATCACTGTCTCAACCTTAAACAACTGGGATGGCTAGAACTGCAAAATCAACTACTTTCTCAACAACTAGTTATCACACAGAAGATCCTTTATCACCCTAACAATACCACTATCCTCACTAATCTCATTACACCATATAAAAATCTTGAAACACTATGCTCAGCTAATAAGCTCCTTGTTGCCACTACTAAGTAAAAAAACAAAGCTGGGGACTCACTTTTCTCCAACACAGTAGGTACAAACTGGAACCAGCTTTCTACTAAACTATCCACCCTTGCTTCAACTTTCCTATTTAAAAAACATCTTAAAGAACATCTTGAATCTCACTGGCTTTGTCCATGCTCTAACCCTGACTGACATATTATTTCCCCTTCTTGCTCTCTCTACACTTCTCTTCCATACTATTCTTTGATGCTTACTTCATAATATAAAAAAAAAGAAATAATTTTGTTTATCTCTCTATTATTCGATATTAAGTTCAACCTACTAAATGACTTATTACTATTTTGTTCTTACCAACATAGGCAATGTACTGTAACTTACTTGACTAATACTATATATTGTATTCTTTGTCACTGCTAGTGCTTGGAGCTTTTCTCCCCGGGCCTCTACTGAAAATGACCATATATCCAGTTAGACTAGCCCGGTCAACAAATGTAAAATGAAAATAATAATAAAAAATATGCAATGTACTCTAGAGCTTAAATTATCTCTGCACAAAACAGCCACAGTTGAAAGATTTTAAAATATTTAATAATAAATAAAAACACAAGACAATACTTCTTACCACACAGTGCTAGTCAAAAGAGTTCAGAGATCACAGAGAAATAATTCAGTAGTACAGTTCTGACATCACAGAAAAACACTTAGTCTAATCTTTCTAGTTCCTAGCTATTTCTAAAAGAAAACACGTCTAAGATAACTTACATAAGAAAACAAGCAGAGTGCTGATGAGTTGGATGATCAAGACAAAAATGTTTAGTAATCTCTGTTTCTATCTGTTTAAATTGAAATTGCAGTTCTGATTCACATTACATCATTCTTCACACTTTCCTGGGGTTCCCAGGCTACACGTTACATCATTCGTCACACTTCCCTGGGTTCTCAGGCTAACAGAAACCATTTACATTCTTAACATCTCCTTTTGTTATCTTGCAGCTGGTCAGGAATGCAGAGCAATAAAAATACATTTGCATGTTTAAATCTAGCAATTTAACTCTTGGTTAAAACAATAGAAATAATTTCTTCATCTAGACCCTTCGGCACCACTGTCTACATCAAAGGGTCACCGCATGCTTTACTTTGGTCACTACAGAGCACTGTTATCACATTTTTTCCCAGTTCCATGTGTAACACCATTTCTTTACATTTAAAACAACAAGCCTGTAGTTTACATTCATATTTACAAATGACAAAATTATCTGCAAAATTCTATCTTTCTAAGCTGTCAGCCTTCATCTATCTTTATCTACTCTTCACATATCTCCCCCCCCCGGAGAACTTAAGCTAGTTTTTCAAGTGACCCTTGAGAAACACTGCTTGAGAGGGTCAGGTCTATGTGAGTATACCTACCTCATTCCCTGTCTTGAGAGCCCATCGGCATTGGAGTTGCTATTCCTACTGCGGTGCTGCACTGACATATTATATGCTTGCAACCCCAGGCTCCATCTTAGCAACTTGGCATTTTTTTGGGTGGCTCTGTTTAACCATATTAGGGGGTTGTGATCGATCATTACAGTGAATTTTCTTTCATACAAATAAGGCTGAAGTTTCTGCAGTGCCCACATTATGGCTAGACATTCCTTTTCTACAGGTGCATAGCATTCCTCCCTGGGTTGGAGCCTATGACTGAGATAAACCACTAGGTGCTCTTCTCCCTCTGAAGAAATCTGGCTAAGTACAGCCCCCTCCCCATGGTTCAAAGCATCCACCTGCACAACAAATTCTTTGCTGTAATCTGGACTGGCTAACACAGGGGGTCCTCCCAAAGCTTCTTTAAGCTTCTGAAATGGCTGCTCACATGCTGGGGTCCACACTACCTTATCTGTCCTGTTCTTCCCTGTCAGGTCTATGAGGGAAGCAGCTATGGTACTATAACTGGGGACGAAATTTCTGTAGTACTCTGCTGTCCCTAAAAATGCCCTCACCTGCTTTTTGGTAACAGGTGCAGGCCATGCCTGAATGGCTTCCACTTTGGCAGGTTCTGGCCTTATCTTACTACTCCCCACTCTATGTCCTAGGTAGGAGACCTCTGCCATATCCACCTGACATTTGCTCGGCTTAATGGTCAACCCTGACCTCTGTAGTCTGCCCAGCACCTCCCTGACATGCTGAAGGTGCTCTGGCCAGGAATGGCTGTAGATGGCAATATCATCTAGGTAAGCAAGGGCAAACCCTCCTGCTCCTGCTAGGATATGCTCTACCAGCCTCTGGAAAGTTGCTGAGGCATTCTTCATCCCAAAGGGCATCTTTGTGAACTCATACAAGCCAAAAGGAGTCACAAAGGCTGACTTCTCTCTAGCACTGGGAGTCAAGGGCACCTGCCAGTAACCTTTGGTAAGAGCAATGGTTATAAGATACTTAGCCTCACCCAGCTGCTCTAGGGCCTCATCTGTCCTAGGCATGGGGTAAGCATCTGCCTCTGTGTGACTATTTAATTTCTTGTAGTCCACACAGAGTCTGGTTCTGCCATCCTTCTTTGGCACCAGCACCACTGGGGAACCCCAGGGACTGTTGGACTCCTGCATTACCCCTAGTTCCAACATCTCATGTACCTCCTCCCTCAGAGTCTGTTTGACTCTCTCAGGCACTGTATAAGGGGCATGCCTAATAGGCCTTTGGGGTCCTGTATCCACCTGGTGCTGCCCCACGTGGGTGCACCCTGGTTTCCAAGTGAACATGTCCCCAAATTCCTGCAACACTGCTCGGATATTTCGAATCTGAGTAGGAGATAGCTGCTGGGACATTGCTTCCCCTTCCACTGAGGTGTTAGCTCGAGCCTCAATGAGGAGATCAGTCCCCAGATCTCCCTCAGACTCCTCCTGCAATCCACTGCAAATGCTCAGCACAAGGGCCTCCCTATCATGGTAAGGTTTCATCATGTAAACATGGTACAATTTGTGCCCCTGCCTTCTGCCTAGCAGATGCACCATGTAGTTAACATCACTTACCTTTCTTACCACCTTGTAGGGTCCCTCCCAAGCTGCTTGCAACTTTTTGTGTCTGACAGGAATGAGAACCATTACCTGCAGCCCCACAGCATACTCTCTAGCTCGAGCATTCCTGTCATACCACACCTTTTTCTGTTGTTGGGCTTCTGCCAGGTTCTCCTGGGCCAAGCATATGAGTTCCCTGAGCCTTGTCCTGAGGTTTAGGATGTATGCCACAACAGACTTCTTGTGAGACTTGCACTCACCTTCCCACTCATCTCAAATTAAATCTAGAGGTCCCCTCACCCTATGCCCATACACCAACTCAAAGGGTGAAAAACCTGTGGATTCCTGGGGAACCTCTCTGTAAACAAACAACAGATGGGGCAAATATTTGTCCCACTCCCTCTTAAACTTATCTGCAAATGCCCGTAGTATGGACTTGATTGTAGAGTTTAACCTCTCAGCAAGACCGTTAGTCTGGGGATGGTAGGGGGTGGTCTTCATTTGCTTCACCCCACAAGACCTCCACAGACAAGCCAACAGGTCTGACATGAAGCTGGCACCTCTGTCAGTCAGTATTTCTTTTGGGAAACCTACCCTGCTAAAAATCTCTAACAAAGCATTTGCCACCTTCTCTGTCTCAATGGAGGACAAAGCCACTGCCTCAGGGTATTGTGTAGCATAATTCACTATCACTAGGATATACTTTTTCCCTGTAGAACTTGGGGTATTCAGAGGACCCACAATATCCATAGCTACCCTCTGAAATGGCTCCTCAATCACAGGCAAAGGCATCAAAGGAGCTCTCACCTTGTCTCCTGCCTTGCCTACCTTTTGGCACTGCTCACCAGTCCTGTAGTACCCTGTTACATATCTGCAAATTCCAGGCCAATAGAAGTTCTGCATAATATGCCTCTTTGTATGTTTTATGCCCATATGACCTGCAAAGGGAATATCATGATGGGCTATGGCTAGAAGTACAAGACAGTAGGCTCTAGGCACTACCAACTGCTGTATTCTCTCACCTTCTAGCCCTCCCTCAGGCGTCCACTCTCTGTACAGTAACCCTTTGTCCCAGTATACAGATTCCCCCTTTCCTTGAGAATCAGGTACCTCCCTAGCTACCTGCCTCAGGCCTTGCAATATAGGGTCTGAGAGCTCAGCCTGTCTCAACTCTGTCCTTGTAACCCTTCCCAGCTCTCCTTCCACAGGAAGTCTGGCATCCTTTGGCAGTGGTGCCTGACTGTCAGCCTGAGTACTACTACTCACCTCTACCTTTGCAGTCACTCTGTCCAAGGGACCATCAGTACTCCCAAGCAGCTGTGGCTTACCTTCAGTCTCACTGCTACAGAGTAGGTCCTTCCCTGATGTAACCACCTCACCAATCCTGGCTGCAAGTATGCAGTCTGTCTGGGTCTCCCCCCAGGCTACCAGACCCACATGCTTGTTTCTTAGCTTGACTGCGTGTAACTGCATAAGCACATGGTACTGCCTCATACAAATCCTTCCCTCTCAGGACATCTGCAGGATAGTAGTTTAGTACCGCTGTTGTCTCAAGACAACCTACTATTGGCATTTTGTCTTTCCCACTTACTGTCTCCCTCACCTTTTGTTCCCCACCTTACCTCCATGGACACCTGTATGCTTCATGGCCCCACTGGTTGCATTCAAAACATTTAACCCTACCTCCTGGACTTGTACCCGGACTAGTAGCTTCCCCTGAAGATTCTATTGGGGCAGTCTGTGCTGCCCACCATGGGTTTCTTTAGACCCATGAGCAGTACTGGTGGTCCCCTTCCTGTGCAGGGCTGCCCTGTTTGCCAGGTATAGGTCTCCCTTCTTCCCCAACGCATCTGAAGTAGCACATTGTCTATCAGCTAACCAGATCCTCATGTCCTCAGGCAGAGTGCTAAGGGCTTGTTCCCTCACCAAAAGGTCTGCCAGCTCTTCAAAAGTGGTGACCTGACATCCACTCACCCACCTATGGAAATAAGTGCTCAGTTCAGCAACATATTCACACACACTTTCATCTGCCTTGCGTCTATGCTCACAAAACGTTTTCCTATACGTTTCAGGTATTAGCTTAAAAAACTCTAATAGCCAATTTTTTACAGCAGTATAATCAAAGCATGCAATGTCAGACATTTTGGACAATACAGTTACAGCTTTACCATGGAGTAAGGGGGTCAGGAACCGTACCCAGAGCCTTTGGTCAACACTATACTGTTTGCATACCCTCTCAAACATATGAATGAAACTATCAAAATTATCCCCCTCTTTAAACTGTAGAAGAAATTTACTGACCTGTTATGCTTCTGGGGTCCAGTTACTCCCTTCCCCATTACCTCCATGACTCTGGCGAAGATTCAGCATTTCTCTCTCATACTTGCTCTGCCTCTCCTTTTCCTCAGTTTCTATCTCCAAACGCCTGGCCTCCAAATCAAGTCTCTTTAGCTCCAGATGGATTTTTAAGTCCTCTGCAGAAAGTTTGAGCTGTCCGTTCTCTGAGGGTATTATATCTCCACTGCCAGTCTGATTATCCTCCTGGATGCTGTTTTCTGATGCAGCTGTAACAAAGACTGCAATCAGGTCTGCCTTAGTCAGGTTTCCATGCACCAGTCCCCTAGCCTGGCACATCTCTGCCAGCTGGCTCCTTGTCAGCTTTCCATACTTTTCTGCTGACATGCTGCCTGCTCACCCTAACTAACTAAGCTAACAAAAGAAATAAAACAATTGTGATCTGAACTCTGAGTATTCACTGCATGGCTGATTTAGAGTACAAAACACCTTCAAAACTCACTGTACACAAGCTACAGGAATTCACTCTACCCACAACACTACAAGCCAATTTGTATTTGCCAACCAATTAATATGTGGTGTGGATAGCCCACATCTGCCAAACAATTAAACAATAAACAGGACATGCTGGAGGGATAGATTCCTGTCCCAGAGACTTCCCATACTCTGGAACAGGCTACCCATCTATGTTAAGCAAAGTTCTTCATTAGCACTCTTCAAGAAAAATCTTGAGTGGATGGGAAATAAGGGGATCACTTCTGTATCTCTGCTTGACAGTGGCACAGGAAAATAACTTTCTTGGGTGGCGTATGCCATTGAACCTTGTTGGCTAGGGTAGTCCCTCAGGCTGATAGCCTAGTACCTACTTATGAACCTATGTGTGGAAGATATCCCACCACTGCCAACCAATTAATATGTGATGCCTGTGCCCTGGTCCAGCAGTCAAGGAGCCTCAATCCTCACCACTAACACCAGAGAGGTCATCTCATATATGAAGAAAGTATAAGAAAAAAAAATGAACATGTCACCTCTTGTTCTCAAATATTTAGATAACTGAAGCACTCAGTACAAACAGCAGTTTAAGTGGAAGCTTGGTGGTAGCTCTTACAAGAACTGTTGAGCTGTTACAAATAGCAGCTTAAATTGAAGCTTACTAAAACTGTTGAGCTGTTAGCAGCTGAAACACTCTTGATAAAAACAGCAGTTAGAGTGGAGGTTTGCTGGCTCGTAGAAGAACTGTTGGGCTGGTAATAAACAGCTGAAGCATGCAATATAAACAGTTCAAGTTGAAGCTTGCTAGCTCTTATAAGAGCTGTTGAGCTGTTAAAGACAACTGAAGCACTCTTGATAAACAGCAGTTCAAGTTGAAGCTTGCTAGCTCTTACAGGAACTTTTGAGCTGTTAAAAACAGCTAAAGCACTCTTGATACAAACAGCAATCTAAGTAGGAACTTCCCCAGTTCTAATTAGACTGTTAAAAACTCTTTAATATATAAAATAAATAGTAAAACAAACAGTAAAATACAGGATAAGCGCTTTCGGTTATGCTTAACCTTCTTCAGATCCTGTTGGGATCTATCTATCTTTACCCACTCTTCACACTGAGGTACTAAATTCATGTTGCTGTATTTTCCTTCTCTTTCTAATCAATGTAGTAATGTAATAAAGTGAGCCCTGTCCATGTTCCCACTTCACCTTGGAAGGTGAGTACCTGCTGTTTAGCTATACTGCATTTGGCACTGCAAGAATATTGACTTTCCCCTGCCTTTTCCACCAGGAGTAACAGCTGTCCCTTGGGTGTTCAATTCTTTTCAAGCACAGGGAACCTTCTAATAATCAAGATCAGTCAATGGATTTGAAATGCAAGCAGTGTATATGGATGGTCACCTGGTTGTTTAGTGCTTCACTGAACTTCATCACTATCACCATTTTTCAAACCACTGCCTCTTAAAAAAATATGCTAAACACATCCTCTAATGTGTTTGTGAACACATACCTACTTATGTTATTCCTGATACATTTCCTTTCAAAGTGGGTGCCAACTTCATGCATACTACATGCTTATTTAACAGAAGGAATAATATAGAACAGGATAATACTTTGCATTGTTAGAAGAGCCTAATAACGAAAAAAACAAAACAAAACAAAAAAAAAAACAGATGAGGCAGATTTTGCATGAACTGACTGAAGATGTATTTTTTTTCCCCAAACTTTTGCATATAGACACATTGGCTGGTTCATTCTTACTATCTTCACATTAACAGAAGAATTGTTAAATGCTAGGATAAAATGAGATACAGAGCCTGTTTCAATGTGAACTTATCTTTTTAGCTTTTTTTTCAGAGGTAAATATTTGAATAATGTAAGTACCCATTGCTTATTGATATGCAGATTCAACAGAAAAGATGTTGGAGTACTAGAGCAGAAGGGCCTTAAATAAGCTAAACAATTTTTGCTTTATGTTTATAGCTTTAAAAACTTGCACTTGACAGTTGTAGGAATCAGTTTATACTTTTAGTTCGGAGAATACTTGTGGATTGTTATGAATGATTTGGTAGAAAGAGAAATTACTTAATTCTTTGCAATTCAAAAAAAATATTCTGAGACCATTTTCACAGCATAGTATAGCAATCTTTGCCAAATATGTGAGGTATGTTTCAATTAGTGGCTTGGCTGATTCAGAAGCAAAGACTTCTTACTTAAATAAGGAAGGCCTTAAAAAGGACAGAAGGAAAGCAAAGGCATTTAGCAACCCTGAGCCATGCTTTAGATTTTTCTGTTTTGATCCTAAAACTTGCATTTGATAATTGCTGGGGCCATGTGATGTTTTAAGCTTAGACAGTAATCTAGAATTCTATGCAGGAATAGGAAGGGATTTACTATGAATTATACAATGACCCCCCATTAATATTCCAAAACGTGCATGCTGATTGGTCAGTGTGCATGTTGTAAATCAGACTTATACTAATGGAAAAAGGACCGGTCACCCAGACTTTTTCCATTAGTATAAGTCTTTTTTTTTTTTTTTGTTACAGCAACGGAGAACGCAAGATCTCCATTGCTTTTTAGAAAGTGTCTCGCTATGTTAAAGGAGTTTAACATAGCGAGACAGCTTTAAAAAAAGCAACGGAGATCTTGCTTTCTCCATTACTTCCACACACAGCCATGATGTACTGTGTAAGCATACGCATGCGCAATACATCAGAACTGCCGCAGAATACCAGACAGCTGTAGAAGGGCAGCACAAAGGCATTATACAATGCCATTATTTAAGAAAAGTAAGTATTTTGTTTTTTAAATAATGTCATTGTATAATAGCAATAACCCACTTCTGGTTGTGGGTAATGCTGGATTTACCCACGGTTGTCTTTGTTTGGCCACTCGGGCTTTATCCTCGTGACCAAACCACACCAACCATGGGTAAATCCAGCATTACCCACACCCAGGTGTGGGTTATTGCTTAAATAACACATCTCCCTCTGCATCTAAAATATCTAATTATAAAAACATCAGACCCTTATAATGTCAGTATAACATGTACAAAACAGTGTAAAACACTAAAAAAGTTTTTTTTGCAGAGGAGGGTTATACTCCCTGCACCTCCAGTTGTGGGTAGTCTATGCACATACTTGATCTCTAAATATACCATGAGTCATAGAAACTGAAAAAAGTGAAACTCTTTAAAAATAGATAAAAAAAATGGAATTTCCTTGTTCCTTTAGTCCTGTATTTTCATAACTGAGCACAGCATCTGTGACAAAGGAGCGCTAATATGTTAACATGTGACATTTCAAGATGCGATGGCTTAATGCATAATTGGCTGCAGTGAACTCCCAGTCCCATCAGTTCTAGGCAAGTCTATATGGTGAATCACATTTGAAGGCAGCAGGAATCATGATTTAAGTATTCTCTTTTTTTAAATTCTCTACTGTTCATTTCAATTCATTTTAAACAGCGCTTGATGTTACTACCTAATATTAAAGAATCTTCTAAAATCTAAGCTAAAGATATAACATGCAGTACTTTAAATTACACATATACCTAAATGTATGCACAGCACAAACTACTCTTGGTGCTAAATATTCACATAAATTATGTTGCTGACCTACAGTCACTATCAGGAATAGTTGTATGATACTTTGACCCTCAGCAGTCCTTATGAGAGAAGTTACTAGACTTCTGGTTGTTCATTCTCCCCTCTGCAGCCACTCCTGCCACACCTTCATGCAACTAGGCCAGCTAGAAGGCCAGGGACCAAAATGTAGTGGGTTGGGGGAGGGTGGCAAAACAAGCAAGTATAACAGGGAGGAAATAGTGAAAGAATGTCATGCCAGATTGTATGGTGTATTCATATTGGAAGACTGTATCACAGCTGGAATTAGGTACAGACAGAAGGGAAAGAATATGTGCAGATGAATCCATGCCTAGATTATGCAGACTGAATCAAAGACCTCACATTATTTTACATATAATGACTAATGGCCTGACGGAAGGGAGAATGCTTAGGTCAATGCAGACATAGTATGTGGGCAGAGGGGCAGTGTAGAAAGGTATGAAGCTCAGTCTGCTTCTCACTGGTGCTACCACTCCTGTGTTTGACAAAGATAAAGAAAGAAATACATGACTATAAGTTAATGCATGCCTATGCATGGATAAGATAAGCAGATACTGAAACCAAATTAAATTATATTGAAAAAGAACTATGCAAACTGAGTACAAACAAAGCACAGGGAGGAGATGGAATTAGTAATAATGAGCTGAGAACACTTCAGCAAGAACTTACAATACCATTATATCTATTATTTACTAAGCTATATAAATATGGGGAGATTCCTCAAGACTGGAGGCATGCAGTTGTTAAACCTATCTTTAACCTGAAATGAGAGTAGAACAAACCTTATAGACCATTACATTTACTTTCATGCTGTTGAAAAATAATTCAGAAGGTAATATTGGATAAGTTATTTCATAATTGGAAAGATTAGGACTTGGAACCACATATCAGTATCGGCATGTAACTAGAGCCTTTCTCCCCGGGGCTCCGGTGAAAATGAGTTTTTTATTGACTCAATCGGACCTTCCCAGTAAACAAATGTCAAATAAATAAATACATAAATAAATATGTCGAAAATAGATCTATTACCATCTGTAATGTGATGTTCTATAACAAAATAATAACAGCTATTAATGAAAAATTGTGCTGTGATGTACGTTATATAGATTTAACTTCGGCATTTGACAGGGTCCTACACAAACCACTGATCAATAAATTAAAACTACTGAGTACTAATGTACTATTGATAAGATGGATAGGTGCATGGCTTACAAATAGGACACGGCAACTATTGTACAGCAACAGGATGGGGGAAATTCAAGGTTACAGTCAGGACGTCCCACAAGGCTCTGTCCTAGGCTCATAATTGCTTAGATTGTATCTTTCATATTTAACTTTTTCATCTGAAGTGTTCTACAGTCTGCAAACTGATGACTTGAAATTGGGTAAACTGAGTACACGTGTTACAGACAGGGCATGTTTGCAAAATAACTTGACTAAACTGACCACGGGGGCACAAGAGAATAATATTCTGGTAAATACATCAAAAACTAAGCATATGAGATTTGGGATACATAAATTAAAAAGGTGAATATTTAATTCAGCACACAGTGATTTAAACTGCAGAATCATTTACGAATCCAAGTATTTGGGTAGATCCAACTTTGAGTGTTTCTAATCATACAGACATTTAATTTATGAAAGACTTAAATATCTGAATTTGTGCAGTGTGTTATAAAGATTTATAAGAGGAGACCTTATTGAAGTATATAAGACAACTACTTCTGGGAATATTTGGGGTTGTCAAAATTTAGTAGAGAATCATCAGGCAGCCTATGTAGAAGATTCTATAGGAATGAGAAGTGTACTAACTGATTCTTTCAGAAATCAGCTGATGTATGGAATAGACTGCCAAAATTTATTAAAGCAAGCACTAGTTTAGATTATTTTTAAGACCAACACGGACACTTATTGTGGAAGTGTATGTATGTATGTATGTATGTATGTATGTATGTATTTAAGCAGGAAGTGGGATAGTAAACTGGCCAAAACTGAAGATGAAAAGACTGAAATCACTGGTAAGGACCCATCCACACCTAACAGTAAAATGAAATAAATGTTCAGAGGTAGATATGATTGTTAATAAAACCTTAGCATTTTTAATCTAAATGGATTAGTATAAACTGTGGTAATAAATATGCTAAATGTGGACACGGAGTAGGTACAGAAAAGCACACAACTTGCAATAAATAAGAAAAGGGAGTATGGGATATGCAGAAGTTGATGGTGAGCAGTGATATGAGTACTGCTAACAAAACAAGCCCACTGCATAGCATACTTTGGAAAAAGGAAGGGCCACACCGAGAAGGATGATGGCAGATGACAGAGCAGCAATCATATGAAGCCTTAACTGTACGGGCAGGCCTCAACGGAGATACTCTTGTAGAAGCCAGACTGGAAAAGAACATGAGAACCAAAACAATGGAAGGAATAATTCTTGACCTGCTCTTCAAAACATGTAGAAGTGGTGGAGGTGAAAGAGACAAGACAATGCCATTTTATTTACCTCTTTTATGTTACTGATGATATGTCAAAACACCTTAATAAAGTTTAAACTGAAGCAACATATTTGCAGAAGTTTTTGACATAGATCAGTAGCAGGAACATGATCGAGATTGACAGAAAATTTTTTTTAGCTGTGGTACATATGGACTTCTCTGCTTTCCTCACTGGAGCATAATCTTCTGATCAGATTGGGCTTCCCAGATATTCTACAATTCTTCTTTGTCCTCCTACTTTGAACATAGAAATCTCCAAAGTCATGTTCTAGAGATTTAGGCCTCCCACGACCGAGGTTAACTGTTTGCCTATCTTTATTCCTGGTCTTGAGCCTACCACCAGCTGATTGTGAGCATAAGGTGATTTATTAATATTTGCAGAGGTCACCAAGCTAGTGACTGGGTGTTAAACCCAGTGTGATAATCCTTATGCTCAGACTGATGTTAAATTGGAAACTTTGTTTACTTAGCATAATGTGAAATCACAGCCAACCAAAACAGGTCTCATATCAACAGCTGCAGCCTAAGGGCCAGCATCCTAGCTCTTCTCCACCATCCTCAGTATTTTTCAGGAGAAGAAACTACTGCATCCTGAAAACAAATTCTTATTGTCATCTATTTTCTCTTTCTTTCCCATACATACCCTCTCTGAACCTATGAAGCATCATTTGTCACCACATCTCTGCTATCTTATACCTGCTGTACTGATGTTACTTTCTGAGTGAACAGCATTTAAATTACTTGTTTCTGTTATTAAAACTCCTAACTATCCATAGAGATTTCCCTACCACTGGTCAAGTGTAAAATGCATGAAGTTTTATCTCACAGAGTACGGTTTGATGAATTTTAAACTCACTGATTACTGTTTTCTACTGACAGTCAATGGGATGTATGAAATACCATGGACTTCAGACTTTGGCAGGTAATTAGTGGCATATGATAGGTTCATTTTATAGTTTGTAAAGTGACAGGGCATTTTCAAATGAATTTGTCCAGCAAAATCGTAGTAATTTGCATACCTAGACTTCACAGTAAAATGAACTTTACTCATAGGAAACACTTTGCTCTTAAAGGCTGTACTACAGGAAAAATTGGAAAGCATAATAGTGGCTAAAGGTGAGAGCATCAAACATTGCTTTATTACAGATATGCCATTCTTAACAATTGGAACTCTGCAGTATGTAACCTGGATATATGGGTGAAGTTTTCTAGCACATATTATGGAAAGGGCTTTCACACCACTTCCCATTTCAAACTATGTCCTACATTACAGAATGGGACTCCTTTAGTACTTAGTTTGTTATTAACACATTCAGTTGGATGGATAATGGTGTGGTTGGAGAGCAGAGTTGCTTTGCAGTAGAAGATCTTGGTGGATATGTATGCCAAGAAGGGCCACTCCATATGCAGAACTGAGAGTTTAACATCTGCACTGCATCTAGCATTGCAGTATAAAATCATTTATTTATTAATATTTGCTGAGACCAACAAGCTAGTGACTGGGTGTTAAATCCAGTGTGATAATCCTGATGCTCAGACTGATGTTAAACTGGAAACTTTCTTTACTAAGCATAATGTGAAATTTATTACAGGAAAATGTGACACATGAGAGTTGGGAAGTAAGCAGAGAACTGCCAGGCTCATGTGAATGGCCACACAAAGAAGGAAGCTGTTAACAGAACAAGCATAGGAATATTGGTACTAGAGGAGCAGAGCTTCAGTGTGAATTACACAGGGAAGTGTTTCCGAAATGCTGTTGGTCACTGCGCTATCCAGGAAGAACCATTGTTGCATAGGTTAAAGGCTCACAAACAAACTGCAAAGTATGATGCAAATTATGGATGGCACTGACAGGGACACAAAATGTGTAAAGCATGCATTTGTGAAGGAGGATTATTTATTCTAGTAAATTTACTGACTGAGTAGGGACACAGAATTTTTTTTTTTTGTCAGAGGTGGCTTAGGAGAAATGTTCATTTAAGCATTGAACACAATGACAATTTGCATGTGAGGTTTTTATTTTTCTTTAATAATTAATTTCAGCAATTTGTTAACTGGCAAAGCCCATCAGACAAAACTGCATCTTTTTTTTTTCGGGGCTTTAGAAACAGTTTGTAGCATGCTCTCAGTCATAATATGTACATTCAAATCCACTAAGTCAGTTCAAGGGGTTTGTTAAATCTCTTTGCTGAACTGCCAGAAAAATGACAGCGATTATTTTGTTTTAGTGGATATAGAAACTGCCTCCCAACATTTTTTCAGAGCTAGGGCTTGTCTGAAATAAATGCATACATTACTGAATTAAGCACCAAGCAGCTGTGCCTAATTTACAGCATGTCATCAAAGTGTCTGCTTTCACTTGGGAGTGAATTTATGAATCAGAAAATGTACAGTACTATTGCCTTCACTTGGGGGATGGGACTGTTTATAAGAAATGTGAAGTTCCCACTGTGACACGTCTGCAGTACAGCCCTTACTCCCCTCTAGTAAATGAACAAAAATGAATTATTTGATCATTTATTTAGAATAAGCTTGTTTCTCTAAGTCTTTAGGGGCATGCAACTTATGTCCATATAGCTGATGGTGGTACAACCAGGATGGAAAAGACAAAAATTAGTAGCAGAAGAAAGCAGACTAACACAACAGAGCAGTTTCCAAGAGTTATGTTTCTGTTGTGTTGCGTAGTACAGTTTAGGTGGCAATAAAGGCAAAGCCTTGAAGATAGGGGTAATGAGTGATAGAAATGATAGTTAGTCTCAGAATGGAGTAGCAGCATATTGTGTTATGTCTGAAACAGATTAATATGCCTCACATATTTAGGAATTCAGACTATGCATAGTGACAAGGTGAGGCAGTTGTATGTATTTGAAGACATTCATCTTAAAAGAGCCCAGGGTTTCTTATACCTGTAGCAATGACATTTTGTAGTCAGAATGCAAAGGTATTGAAAACGGATAGTTCAGAGATTAGTTTAAAATCACTATGTGATGTTCTACTCTTAGAAGAGAAGGATATAACAAAGATAAGCTCAACAGTTATGTGAACAAAAATGAAGGCTGCTCCTTCATAATCCTCCTTATTGGTTATATTGCTTTATTAGGGTTGGTATTCCACCAGAACGAATAGTCATCATCAAGAATTTTACAAATAGCTAATTTTTACAGGTCTTTGTCATACTGACTCTCCCATAATACCTATTAATTTCCTGACAGAGAGAAACTCTGTCTGGAAGAGTTCATCTTCTAGAGTGATCTGAGCAATTCATTTCCACGCAAGCAAGTGAAGATGAGCACAGCCTTCAGAACTATAAACAAAGATTCATTTGAAAAGTAATTCTAACAAAACTGGCGTTAGCTGCAAGGAGTTCAAATGCTTTTTATGCAACTTGCTAACAGAAAAAAATTTCAAGATGAGAAAAGTGTAATATTTGATCTAGGATAAAACCTGTTACTTGAATAAGGTGATTACTACAACAGATTCCTCAGACATGAAAGATGCCTTCAGTAAACAGAATGTGCTATTCCCTGTGGCCTTCATATTGTGCATCGCCTCCTTAACTTCTGTGGTACTGAATACAGTCCTGGCCAAAAGTAACCTCAAAGTAGGGATTTTCTGTCATATCAAAGGCTTTCAATTGGTCAAGAAAAAAGTTCAGTAGTGTTTTCATAGTAATGATACATAAATATTTAGTGTTTTCAGTGCAGTTGTACACAAACACTCAGTGATTTTACTGTACTGATTCAGTGTAGCAATACAGAACTGTTTAGTTGTTTCACTATAATGATATACAAATGTTCAGTGCTTTCTCAGTAGTCATACACAAACAGTGCTTCCACTGCAATGATACCCAAATGTTCAGTGCATTCACTACACATACACGCACACACACACACACACACACACACACACACACACACACACACACACACACACACACACACACACACACACACACGCACACACGCACACATGCACACACGTGCATTCACTGTAAGAATTCACATTCAGTTTTTTCACTATAATGACTCACTAGTGATACAAAAGTGATCAGTGCTTTCAGTGTAGTGATAGTCACAGTATTTTCGCTGTAATGAAGTGTAGACATTTACAAGATACTCAAATGTTCATTAATGCCATGCAAACATGTTCATGCATAGCTAAGTCTTCAGCAACACAGAGCTATGGAAAATGTTATCCAAGAGACTCAGAAATATATTGCTACGGGGGGAAATGTAATGCAGTATATACAGTCATGTGTTGCAGAAGCAGTGTGTTTCCACAGTTGCACTTTGTGCTTATAAGCAGTGTGTGTTGGCACACCTGTTGGCATTATGAGATATGATGTAGTACGCATAAAGTTATATCTGATGTTGTAAATCTTTGTTTATTCATTACAGATAGGACCTCGGTTCCATTCTTGGAACTGATATGGCCGTTTCCCAGCTCGCGCAAGACAAAAACTCTAAGCTAAGAACCTACCCACAATGCCCCTCTCCTAGATACTCCAGATCTCATTTGCTGCGTTACTAGTCAGACGTGTTAGCCATCTCTCTCAATGCTAAGTAGCAAATTGTTAATTTTATGACAGTTTTTCTTCAGAATTGCTAAATTTTTAGTCAAGTTAGCCTTTTCTCACTGTCGCCTATAACCTAAGCCTATTTCCTACCCTTTTCCTTGGTAATTTAATTTTTTACCTTTTTTGGTCCTGTCCCTCTCTCCTGTCTTTGGACCAAATAGGCCTTCCCTTTTTACTAGTTTTATTCTTTAAAATAACATCACTGGTAATTTCTCCCTTATTTTTTCTATAGGATAGCATTGTTACCTTACCATGTCAGGCAAAGCTAAGTTAGGATTTAAACAGTGTGACAAGTGTGGACATAAGATGCCTAACTCAGATACACATATCCATTGTGTCTACTGTTTGGGAGTGGATCATATTAAAACTAAATGTGACATTTGTGCTAGCTTTTGTAATCGGACACTAGCAGAATGTAAGAATAAACTTATTTTAAAAGGTTTACTCAAGATATCTTTCTCGGAGGCTCTATCTAGGTCGGAGGTCTCACCCCCCCTAAGACCAAAAAACATAAGGAAAAACAGAGTCACTCTGTTCCTGCATCTCCGTCAGTTACAGAACCAAGTTGGCTCTGTGCTTTGCCAGCACCCTCGGCGCAGACCTCCTCGGCACCAGGCTCTGTGTCCTCTCCCTCAGTGCTGACCATGATATTCACTCCTATTTCGGTTCCAACCATGGCACCACTGACTTCGGTGCCATCCTTGGTTCCCACATTGGCTTTGATGACTGTACATGCCTCGGCACCATCCCCGACCATGGTGCCGATAGTTTCTTCAGCTCCATCGGCTCCAAAACTCAAATACCTGCCAAGGACAAGATATTCTCCAACTTACGACCCAGTTTTGGGGCAGAGGTTTAGCCCCTTTCTAGAAAGATCTGATTCCCCTTCAGCAGCCTTCTTTAGATCCACTAGGTGTTTTTCTGAACTAGACCTAGTGCGGGTTGTGAACCAGCTTCTGGCAGCTAGGGGAGTGCCCATTCCAGCTAGACCTTCCATCCCTCCTGGCTCGGAATCTTTTACCACATCTTCCCCTGTTTATCCTCCTTCAGCATCCAACCTGATCTTGGTACCAATGTCTGCTTCGGTACATACTGTCTCGGCTCCAATAGCAGTGTTTCCCCTGTCAGCACCGACCACCCTTGCTGCATCAGCTTTATTGGAGCAGTCTTCAACACAACATCCTGTCAAGCTTCTCTCCCCATCTCACAGGCTTTTGAAAATAAGACACCAAATCCAAGACCTTCTACCTCACACATATGTACCAGCACTTCTTGTACTGCAACTCTTGGGCTCCATGGCAGCTGCCATTACATTAGTACCACTGACGAGACTGCACATGAGAATCCTGCAGTGGCTCCTTTCCGCACAATGGTCGTTGTTAACCCACCCACTCAACCACATGATACGCCTTACAAGTCATTGCAAGGAAAAAATGTTATGGCGGATGAAGCCACAAATGAATCTTTGGTGTCAACTGTTCTGTCTTTCCCAACCCATGGCCAATGTGACCATGGACGCTTTACTGTTAGGGTGGGGGGGGCATTTCCAGGGAAAGACTGTCCAAGACACCTGGACAGACACCCATCGAGGCCAACTTGCACATAAATGTCCTGGAACTGAGGGAAGTTCTCTTAGAGTTGCAAGCGTTCCATGCATCCCTACCCTTGGGGACCATTGCAATCCAGTCAGACAACATGTCAGTCGTCTGGTATATCAACAAGCAAGGTGGAACCAGATCTTACTCCCTATGTTGAGAAGCCATGAGGATTTGGCACTGGGCAATAGCTTCCAATCACTTTCTTATAGCAACGCGCATTCCCGGGAGTTCCAACCTTATTGCGGACGATCTGAGCAGGAACATCCTGATGCCTCACGAGTGGTCCCTTAACCCTGTAATATCAGATTGGATCTTCCATCATTGGGGCAAGCCTCGCTGTGACCTATTTGCTTCCCCTCTAAACTACAAATGCAGAAACTATTTTGCCTTGACCCCCCCCTCAGGGGGAACCACCAAGGGCGCTCTAATGCATGATTGGCCCCTGGGTCTTCTGTATGCCTTTCTCCCATTTCCCTTCATTCCAAAATTTCTCCAGAAAGGTCAGAAGCTGAAAAGCAAAATGATCCTCATTGCTCCCTACTGGCCACATCAAGTCTGGTTTCTGTTTCTATGGCCTCATCTGTTTCACAGCCCGTGGATCCTGGATCATTCCCAGGACCTGTTATCTCATCCTCAGGGACTGATTCATTCGAACCTGCACAGTCTCAAGCTCACAGTTTGGTTCCTCCACTTGCAATGATTGCCAGGCTGCCTGACATCCCATCTCCTGTTCATGAAATTCTTCTGGCTTCACACAAACCTTCCACTAGGAAAATGTATTCTAGCAAATTACTAGGTTCTCTATTTGGGCCAAAGATCAGAACTTAGACCTTTCTCTATGCCTATTCAAAAGATCCTACAATACCTGACTTCTCTTTTACATGCAGGAGCCTCAGCATCGACAATCACTGTACATTTAGCAGCGATCGCAAATTTTCATAATGGTCTTGATAATTCTTCAGTTATGTCGCACCGCCTATGCAAGACCTTTTCAAAGTGAGTATTACATGCTAAACCTCTGGTCAAGCCTCCCTTAGAACCCTGGGACTTGACTCTGGTGCTTCAGTCTCTCACAGGTTCGCCCTTTGAGCCCTTTGATTCATGTGATTTTAAATTTTTGTCATGGAAAACCATACTTCTAATAGCACTCACCTCAGCAAGAAGAGTATCTGAGCTGCAGGCCTTGAGTGTCAAGAGTCCTTACTTGATCTTCCACATGGATAGGGTGGCCCTTCATACTGACCCATTTTTCTTGACCAAGGTCATTTCTGGCTTTTCCATTAACCAGTCTATTGACCTGCCGGTTTTCTTCCCTCAGCATTCTAATAGAGGGGAGTACCTTTTGCACACCCTTGATGTGCACCGGCAGCTTCATTGCTATTTGGACAGGACTAAATCTTTGAGGAAAACAGACCAATTGTTTGTGGCCTTTGCAGGACCCAGATTGAGTAAACCTGTTTCCAAAGTGACTTTATCCTCTTGGCTTAGAAACGTCATTACCTTTATCTACCAACAGAATAAGCTATCCTTACCTTCCAGAATTAAGGCTCATTCTACCAGATCTATGGCTACTTCTATAGCTTTTCATTCCAGAGCCTCTATGGATGATTTCTGCACAGCAGCCACTTTGGCAAGACCTCATACATTTATATCTCATTATAAATTGGGTTTGGCCTCCAGGGGACAAGCATCTTTTGGTTCTATGGTGCTCAGGAATATCCTTCCTTAGGGCCACACAGGACTCAAATAGCTGGGGATTTGGTCCGAGCTGTAATGAAAGAACAAAGATTTACAACATCAGATAAAGAAGTTATCTCTTACCATAATGTTCCATCTGTGTTGTAGATCTTTGTTCATTCATTACTTCCCGCCCTCCTTCCCCGTGCCTGGACTCCTGGTGGACTTTAGGAACTCCTGGTTAGGGTATTTGCTCAGACAGAGCCTCCTACTATTTTTTCTATTACGACATCTTTTATCTAGGGTGGGCAAACTCGATCTGGAGTATCTAGGAGAGGGGCATTGTGGGTAGGTTCTTAGCTGACAGTTTTTGGCTTGCGTGAGCTGGGAAATGACCATATAGGTTCCGAGGACGGAACCGAGGTCCTATCTGTAATGAATGAACAAAGATCTACAACACAGATGGAACATTATGGTAAGACATAACTTCTTTTTACACCAAAAAAACACAGTGTAATTTTGGAAAGTTGTACAATTATTTGGACCACCGGTCGCTAAATGGCTCTTCTACAGTCCTGGCTTTGTCACTGAATAATTTTTTGAGGGACTACATTATAAAAATTTATGACATGCAGGTACAAGGATATAACATTGTGTGATACCTTGCAACTTCTGTGTGACAGTGGTGATATGCAGTTAGAATGTAGGCAAAGTGCAGGTCCGTAACGTGCATAAAAAAAAAAAAAACTGTATTTTTTTATATCCCCTATTTGTTATCCTACCATCCTCTTGTCTTTGGCTATTTACCCAGCCCTGTCCTTACTAGTTAAATATACTGATACCTCCTACAAAGACGATAATAGCTGCATTCCTTATGGCATGATTTCTCAAATGGTAGAGCCTTGTGGCTACTATTTCCAATGAGTGGGGACTGGGCACTGAAATGGGGAGTTAAAGGCTTGAACTGGGAGTGGTAATTATATGATAGCCAATAAGGATCCTTAACTGAGAGAGTGATGTGACATCAGTAGGCATGACACATGCACCTGACTGTCATGCACTGGATGTGTGGCATGCCCCCTGCTTATAAGCTACAGATCACAGGTCCTAACCATAAGCAACAGAGAGACACATGCACACTGGGCATCCACTCCAAGTACTGAAAAGATGGCTAGTGGCTACTTCATCCTATCCTGTTCAGTCAGTTATTGAATCAGAATTATCAACAGCAGAGATGGATGCCTTGCGCCTGTGCCAGTGGGCTGATATGTAATTTATTTTGCTTATATATTTGCAGTTTGCACAAGTATAGTGAGGTGGGCAATTGAAATTCTGGAATTTAGAAATACATGATCAGAAAGCCTTATTCTTCATTACCAGAATCTGACAAAATATTTCCATCATTTTCAGAGCACAGCTTGATGTAAATTGTGCTGTCATGCCTAGCAAATGCTGTATACAGATACTGAGTATTTAAGAACCATACTGTCTTTTATGCATATTTGTTTTCCAATATTTTCTATGAAAATACTTTCTTCAAAACTGGTATTACCCAGCCCCAATCAACTTACCAACCACACACATGAAAACTCCCTCCTTTACATACATATATCTATTCTAAACTCTCTGGAGAAGTGCATCCTCTTAAAGTTAGAGTATTTCTTGGCAGAAGCAAAATCATTTCACTTCAGGTGCAATCGCTACTATTAAAACAGTGATGCTGTCATGCATTATACAATCCATCCATTCATCCACAACCTCTTTCCCCATATGGGGTCAGTGTCACTTCACCAGTGACAATCATCTAGAGCCAAGGTTTTCACTGCAGGGTGGCTGGCTCTGCACAGTAGTTCTTTCACACCACACACAACCAATTTAGAGTATCCACTCAAATTACTGCATGTCTTTGGAATGTGGAAGGAAAACAGAGAAAACCCACACAAACATAGGGATGACATGCAGACTCCGCACAGAAGGCACCCCAGCCAAAATTCGAAGCGGGGAAATTCTTGCTGTGAGGCAACAATGCTATCCACTGTGCCACTGTATTTTACTTACATTCTAGTTACTTCCTCTGCCCCTAAGTGACAAAATTGAAAAAACTCATTTTTAACTTAGACATTTCAAACTTATTTGGCTATATAATAAAA
Source organism: Protopterus annectens (assembly GCF_019279795.1). Taxonomy (NCBI): domain Eukaryota; kingdom Metazoa; phylum Chordata; order Ceratodontiformes; family Protopteridae; genus Protopterus; species Protopterus annectens. The sequence goes on along the minus strand of NC_056739.1, from coordinate 558,146,766 downwards.
AGGGTGTTGCTGTAAAATAATTTTATGACCTCTGCTCTTTTTTGATCTCTAACCTATTGCCACTAATATAATTATTGTAGTAGTAAAATGTCTGCAAACATGCCTGATAAGCTCAGTTCATGCTAAGGCTTTTAACGGCAAGCCTGCTCCATCTTCAACTGATGTTCTCTCCTAACAGCACCAAGCAGGAAATTGCATTTCTTCTCTGGTTTCCACATAGAACAGGAATGTCTAAAAGAAAATTTAAGTTTGCAACAGATAATTTTCTTCTTTAACAATTGCCAGACTCTACCTTCCCTCCACCAAGCTGATTGAAGCAGTTACTGAACCCAGAGTAACTCATTTATCTTAATTTAATATTATACACTGACTATGATGGTTTATTACACAACTCAGTGGCCTTGTACTTCTCTACCACACAACAATATAAGTTAAGACATATGCACTCATATGTACTAAGCAAACAGAGATGCTGTTAATACCAACATCCTAACATGTTGGCTCATGTGCTATGGAGGAAATAAACGCTTTTTATTGTCTTAATCTACATAGCCATCATGGATAAAAATAATAATAACTCTTAAAAAATGGAATGCATATTATCTAGTGAATTAAAGGCATTTTTAGAGACTGCACATGTGTGTGTGTGTGTGTGTGTGTGTGTGTGTGTGTGTGTGTGTGTGTGTGTGTATATATACATGTGCGTTTACGAGATTCTCACAGTACAGCTCTTTTTGTATACTCTGTATTAGCTGACTGAAGTTGGGAACTTCACATTTTCCCTTTAAACTAGGAAGTATAAAGTACACCTGAGTATGCCAGACACTATAACATAATTTAGCAATTGTCCTCACAACTGACGATAGCATATTTGTTATGTGTTGAAGGGCCCTAATGTTTGCAATCCCAGAGCAGAAGTTTCTGGGCATGGTCCTATTACTTACCAGAATAGTGCTGGCCTTTCCTGCCTTCAGACTGTCATTTCTCCTGTTTTACTCATATGATGTGAAGGCTCACAACAGTTCTCAGGGCATTTTTCTGTCATCAAAAGTAATTTCCAATTTCCTAAGGAAGGATAAATTTTACATGAAGGAAGCCTGTGAGGACACTATGATCCACTATGGTCAACTTTTGTACTTATACAATGATTGAATAATACATTCAGTTTTCAACATATTCTGACATTAGGTGGGCACATGAATTATACCATAGCTATATTTATAACTATGACGACACTAACACACTGTGTGTGTGTGTGTGTGTGTGTGTGTGTGTGTGTGTGTGTGTGTGTGTGTGTGTGTGTGTGTGTGTATACATTTGTAAGGTGAAACTGGAGACTAGGGAAGAATCCTTTCAATAAGGGATGGCAGAAGTCATATTTGCTCTATGAATATTTTAATTTTTTTAAATACAGAATAAAAATATAGCAAGTAATACAATGTGAGAAAACAACTTAGTGTGATGTTCTGTTCAGCATGCTGCCTTATTACTTCTGTGGTAATTGAGCATTTTTGCATAACATAAAGAAAGGTCTACTATAGAATTCTGATGATTTGGAAAAAAACAGAAATGCAATACAAAGGAGTGCTAATCAACAGTAATAAGAAATTTAAGAGAAACATTCCTATCATCAACAGTTATAATGAACATGCAGTCCCAAGCAGATCAAAACAGTTTGACAGACTGTGTCTGTGAAAATGGCAGACACAAAGAATCATGCTAATTATCAAAATGGCACTTTTTGTTACAATGTATAAACAGAATCCATCCATACATCTGCAACTTCTTCAGTTTATTTATTCAGCCTAGTAACACAAATGTGTAAAGAATTTTATAAAGTACTGTCAGACAACTTGAAAAATATATACAAATTATACAAAGGAAATTTATCAACTTAGTGTCCTATAGCCAGTTTCTTTGTTTCTATTTGATAAAGAATATTTTCCAAAAGTAAATACAAATGAAAGGAAAAAAGAAAACAATCAAAAAAATTTTTTTTCAGTTTCTCAAGCAATAAAAATGAAACAGAAATGGGGATCTGAATGAAGTTTCTTGTATGAAATATTGTTGCCTGATGGGGCTCTGAATGAAGTCTCTTGTATGAAATATTGTTGCCTGATTGATTTTTTTTTTGCTTAATGTCTAGTCTCATATGCCTAAGTCATGACAGCTGTGAGCATTTATAGAGACAATCTAGGCACACTAGTTCATGAGACACTGTTTTGGAATGGAACGTTGCCCACAGTCCAGCTCACTGGCCTCTATTAATAGTAAAACACGATGGGAGAATAAGTATAACATACTGCTATGAATGAAAATCTACCTCGGTGAAAAAAAAAGGTGCCAACAGTTTGCTAGATCAAGCTGAGTACATGGCCATATGGCACCAGTTCTGGAGATAATTAAGCATGTGACCTGACCTTTTAAAAGCAGCTTATTTAAGCAAAACAACTTAACAGTTTTATCAACCCACATCACAGAAATGCAAAATGGAAGCCAATACAGCCACATATAAACCATAATGAAAAACTTACACAGAAGGTAGCAGTTTATTTCATAAGGAAACCTGAGTGTGTGCTGCTCCCATTTATTCAACTAAGTTTTTTACACAAAAAGGGATTTCTCTACATAATCCCTCATAGCTCCAAGATCTTGATGTCTAGTTACTTTTGTCTGAACTGTACTTTTTACTTTAGATATTTATAATCAAGTAATCCCACTGGGTCAAGCGACCCTTTTCAGGAGTGACCCAGCAGCACTGTCCAGTTAAGTAACTTGCTCCGAGTCACACACTAGACAAGTGAAGATGGAAAGAATCAAACCCAGTACTCTTCTCTACATGCTTGCATGTTCTCTCCTTGTCTATGCAGGCTTTCTCTGTGTATTCCAGTTTCCAGCTCCCAAAAACATGCTGGCTGATAGATGCAGGGATGTGTATATGTGAAGTTGCAGTTGTCTCTGTCTGACTGTCTTGTTTAGTGGCACTGTTAGGGAAAGAGGTTTATGTAAGTTTATGTTTAGGATTAGGGGTAGGACAAAATTAAGCATGCGTGAGTAAGGTTTATGTTTAGGATTAGGGGTAGGACAAAATTAAGCATGCGTGAGTAAGGTGATGCATGGAGGGATATCTACAGGTGTATACATTCCAAATCTATGAGCATATTGGTGACATGCCCTGCAGTTGCCATAATATGCATGGCTGCTACCCACAGATATAAGTAGTGCAATGTGCTGTGGCAGTGATGTAGAAGTGCAATGTGCTGTGGCAGTGATGTAGAAGTGCAATGTGCTGTGGCAGTGATGTAGAAGTTCAATGTGCTGTGGCAGTGATGTAGAAGCAACAGCACTGCACAATTGTTAATTGGCCCTTTTTGGCATGATATAAAGCATTTGTATACTTTTACAAAACCCCAATCATATTATACAACTCTGGAACAGAGGCATTTCGAAAAATGTTCCGCAGATTTTCAGCTTTAGAGAGTCAGGGAAGGATTTACAGAGTTTAGGAACGAGTTTTTCCTGAGTAAGTAGTGAGAGTAACAAACCTTTTGGGAATGTCAGTCATGCTGAGGTAGTTGTAGTGATGTACATGTAAGAAGCCAGGGTACTGACATAGCACTGCAATATCAGTACTGGCATAGCACTGCAACATCAGTACTGGCATAGCACTGCAACATCTGTCTGTGGTTGGAGAGGGGAATAATCATGTTTAATAGAAAACATTGTCAAGGCCATGTCACTGGAAATTTGGGGTTCCAGGATCATATGTTGATTTTTGGTTACAGCCTGTAATTGAGGGGAGGAAGCCTGCACATAAGACTAACTGCTGTAGATAAAAAGAAGCATAAGGGCTGATGAATCATGTGATCATGGGTTCAGTACATTACAGAAATGAGGGAGACTGTGCACAGCACTAAGTATGGCTCAATCACAGGTGTATCATGGCTGATATGAGGTCATCGACATGGGAATACCACAGCACATCATACACACACTGAATGACTGACATGTTTTGCCCACTGGTGTACCTGCACCATCATGGCCTCCAAAGGGAGGTAATATCTGGAAATCTTTACTGTGTATAAGACCCAAATGCTACTGCAGGCCTTCCACACACATATGGCCTGTGGCCCCTGAACAAATCTGTGCAGGACAATAAGTACTGGCATCAAATTTCTCAGGGATCCGTGCAGGACATGAGTGCTGTGGATGCCTACAATGTTTCTGTGCAACAGGCCTATTGAAGAGTTAATAATATGACACTCCATGTAAAGTAAACAGTGCAGGAGACTGTGGCAGGTGTGCATGTTGTGGCCATTGGCATTTTTCTGGCTCAGGAACTGGGGCATCTCTTATGTATGGAAAGGCACCTTTCCAAAGTCCTACCCCTTCTCTATTGCTTGTGCCACCCCCCCCCCATTCAAGGTCCATGACAACTTCAAGGCAATGATACTCATCAGGGACAGCGCAAAGTATGCCCCGTCAAGGGAGAAACTCATGGTCTATAGTTTTACATCTTCATTGCCACTGGTAACATCAGGTCTCAACATTGCAAGTCAATCCAGGGATAATTCCAGTCCAAAAGAAAGGCAATTGTGAAGCCAGGGGCAATGCCAGACCAACTGAAATAGAATGCATTTTTTTCTCCAGCTCATGTATATTTGTAGTGTATGTTCTCATGATAGGAATATGATATTATGATTTTCTGGATGTCAAAGTACAGAAAACTTGTGAAATGTGTACAAACTCCAGACAAGCTGACACCTCTTATTAATGTAACAAACAATAGTGAATGACACATTGGAATTAAATTACTATAATGATATCATTCAGATAAAAATGGGATTCAGAAACCAAGGAAAGCAGATGCTGAAATGCTTTAATAACCCTTGATAGTAGTCACCGTGATAAGTAAAACAGCTTCTTTTTCCAGCAAAAGGATGATGATGTCATGAGCAGTGGGAGATGGGTAAAACATGCTATATGACTATATGCTATGTTGGAAAAAAGATCAGTTGATGTGATGCAGTCTTGTGTTGTCTGTTTCAAACCACCTGTGTGTGCTAGCTGATTATTCAGGATCTCAATTTCTGTATCAAGCTAGGCATGAAACGTAGATATGCAGAGCTTAGGTGTTTCAGTAAACATCCTAACAATTTAAAAAACACTCAAACCAACTCAAAAGGCTCAAAAAGTGAAACTTCCCACCACTCCACAAGATATATTCCATTTGTGTTGAAACATCCTAACAATGTTTATAAGTTATTTTTTTTTTATTTTCCTTGCATGTGCCAACCTATGTATATTCTCCTCTGTATGTACATTATTTTTTTATTATTTAAGTAATGTTCATTTATTAGTCTTTAAGCTCCTGTAGTTGGTATTTATTTACTATAAGCATATTTATGCACTGTTGTTTATCTGAGAAGAGGGTAACCATTATCTACATTGCTGGGTAGCAAACTCTATGTCGCACACTTTCAATTACAAGTGAAATTAATATTAAATTGATGTATTTCATATTTGGCGTGATTTTAGAGCAACCAGTAACTGAGGGTCTTTGGCCCTTAAACTCAGAGTATTACCATGGTAGCAAGAAAACTGTGGGGAAACGAATTTTTTGGGCCTTCTCTGGAATTGTGTGTATGTGTGTATATGTGTGTGTGTGTATGTATATGTGTGTATATGTGTGTGTGTGTATGTATATGTGTGTGTGTCCCTATGGAAATACTAATTTGTGTGAAAGGCAGTTAACATAGATGAAGTGGCATTGCAAAGTACTGCTTCACACAGAGAGTGGTGAAAGACTCAGCTCTGTAAGTGGCAATTGTGTAGTCCAGTCTCAGTGTGGAGGTTGAATACCCATACTCAGGGCAGCTGTGCATACTCCCTTTAAGAACACGGATCCACATTGTACTTTGTGCACTAGTACTTAAACAGATTTATGTGCACTTTTTTGCTATTACTTCCCCCTTGGATGCAGTGGTTATAGCTCATCTCCACAGTAGGTGTCAGGTGCCACTCCTCCACTATATTTAGCTGGTAGTGATGGGATTCAAATCCCACAGGTGCCAGTCCAGCATCACATTTGGTGGCAGCAGTGCATCTCAGAGTCACAGTCATGTCATGGCATGGCAGCTTAGCTCCCCACCACTAGTGGATTTGCTTCCTCAGTACCCACAACATATGACAGTATGTGGCTACCATGTTCATTTCACATGATGTTACTCCATTTCATGATCTTGCTGTGTCTCTTTATCCTGTTTACGTGGTGATAACTATGCCCTGTCCTCTTATAACATGTGTGTGTATGGCAATGTCTGATGCACATGTTAGTCCATCCATACACTGTCTTTTATAGCCTGGATGTGATATGCATGTATACATTTTTCTGTATTGTCTGATTGTGGCCCATATTTGTAGATCAGATGCCACCTCTTTGCTAGTGATGCAAGATGCTATACACACTGTTGCATTGGCAGTAGTACTACTACTGCAGCAAATTCCTCACTTGATTCTCCACCCTGCACTTCTGCTGCTGGTACTACTGGCTTGGAAGGTCCTATCAAGATGTTCTCGAGCTGCTGTACCTGTTTACACAATGCCAAGTTGTGCAACACTGCACACACTACTAGTCTTTTGCTGCATATTACAGTGACTACATGATATATTTCAATAACCCAAGTGCCATCTGTAAATGCAGAACTCCTAGTCCATTATATTATGGAGTTCTGCATGTGCTGCATTACAGGCCATCTCCTGCATAGTCTGGGGATTGCAAATGATGATCATCAATCAAGGCTCTATTGCACAACCAACACTGCCTGCAACAAAAAAAACATATTATACGCAACCTACTGCCTGCCTGCAGGGTACATGTTTGAATACATCTGCCTATGTAGCCTGTGTGTGTGTGGAAGGCACACAGGCACAGTATATTAAATTAGACATAATGTCCTGGCCTTTACAGACCAACTGGCAGTTAAGGAAGTAGAAGCCCTTCCTGTTACAGTATCACAGTCACCTTAGACTAGATGAGACCATGCAGGCAACGTTTGTGCAATCTAAGGTTCCCAAAACTTCAGGAGAAATGGATAATATTGTAAATTGCCCATACAGCTGATTTTATCCTTTTAGGTCTTTGTGAACCAGATATGTATTTCCACATGCTGTTATATGCTGTTGAGGAGCTGGTTCAAGGTATGTGAGGGTATTGACTTCAAATTCTGTAACATGTGCCAAGAAGGTCAGTGAAATATCCCTGTAGGTAAGCTGGTTAAAGATACACATACCTTAATTTGCAAAGGAATGGTGATCCACTCATCACCATTGATTCTGCTTGTGTGTTGCTAGCACAGTTCGACAAGGTCCCTTATGGTCTCCCTAGCTACACAGAAATTGTCCACATTCTTCTGGACATTCAGCTGGTTGAATGTCAGAAGCTATCTTTACCTCCTCCCTCAGAACAGATGGTAATACAATGCAACACTGTAGGTACTGTCTTCAACACACGCTGCTAAGCTATAACAGCTGATAATCCAAGCTTCACTCCCCTCATGTCCACCATGATTCTCATGTACAGCATTCCCATAATTTTCTCTGCTTCTGAATCAGTTTACCATTTTAGGTATCATCATTTGCATGCACCATTTGACTCACTGGAACAGGATTCCTCATTTCAGTTTCATTCTACATGCATTAGCTTGGCTACATACAGTGCTACTTTGCCCTATGAGGCACCATGCTGTTTCACTGCATTGCCTGCACCCAACAGACTGCCACTAAAACTAATGTCTTTTGGCTTTTCCCAGTTAGGGGTCATCACAGCGGAACTCTGGTCCACTAATGATTGGCAGTGGATTTTTACAGTGCCAAGGTGCTAGCCCGACACCCAACCTTCAGAGAAGGCACACCCATTCACACGCACACCTACCTGCATGTCTTTAAACATCACTCGACCATGGGGAGAACATGCACACTCCACACACAAGGTGCTTTAGCTGAGAATCAAACTGGAGAACCTCTTGCTGTGAGGCAACAATGCTAACCGCTGCACCACCGCAGCCTAGCCCCAACAAAGTGCCACTATCCAAGACAATTTGTACTTCACAATGCATTAACAATCTATGAGTCTAGGCCTACATGTATCCCACAAATGAGCTACTATGTTGTGGGTGAAAAAATGAAATGAAATAAAGACAGAAACATAATGAAATAATTTAGTAAAAGAAGGCACAGTAACTAGAACCACAAGTGAAGAAAAACGTGAATTTGATGAAACAAATGAACCAAGGGAATATACAACTTACATTTTTCAAGTGATGGAAAGTAGTAAATATAACAAATAAATAAGGTAACAATGAACCATCAATGAATGGAAGCAATATGTGTGTGTGTGTGTGTGTGTGTGTGTGTGTGTGTGTGTGTGTGTGTGTGTGTGCAAAAATGTGCATGTACATCCATGTATATATCCAAACTGGAACAAATAACTATATTAATAGCTGTGTGTAAGGGAGAAAAGACTGACATCATAGTTACTAAAAGGAAAATCTAGACAGGGTGACCACAACGATAAGAAATATATGTCTTTGCTGCTTTTTTAGTGTTAATGACTAATGAAATGCAAATCCAAAGAAGGTTTCTGAAAAGTGAATTAAGTTAAATCATGATGTATAAATTACTGAGTAAGCACTGTGGTTTACAACCATCTTGAAAGAATGACTGTATGCCAGTTAATAATAACTGTGCATGCTTAGGGTGGTCAGTAAGGTTAAAACACAATATTTTAGAAAATACACACAAAGTAATACTGTCCATAAAGTATTAATTCAGTAGTAATTATCTATATAAGTTCCTTGTATGAACAGCACAGTAGAATGTAAAGATTTACAAGGAAATAGGAAATATTATTTAATATAAACCAGAAATCACAGTATATTACAAACTAAAATGTCCAAAATCAGAAGAAAGTACTTTTCTGAGAGTTCAGTAAACATAACATTCACAGCAGAGCATGAGAAACCTTGCAAAAGTCTTCCCTGCTAAAGCTGTCTAGATTCCAGAACACTTCGTATTCAGAGTGAGGCACCACCCCACGCTTGTAAAAGAAGTTGACACTTAAATGATTGCATAAAACAGCTTTCATAAAGCCTCATCGCAAACATGCAAATGACCTATTGTGGAAGTCACTGTGGGAATTGCTAATCTTATGTCCAGTTCCATATGAACTGGCCACCTCACAACACAAGTATAAATTGGTGGGGGCACACCAAGGATGTCTGGTGTGTTATGTTGGTGATTTCCAAGCCTTGCCCTCAAACACCAACAGTGGTGAGAGGATGTCATAAACATAGGAATCCAGGTTCACAGTGTGCTTAGCTGAAAGTCATATTTTTGCTTTCAGGGTACAGTAATGGAAGTAGGTACTCTGTACTTTAAATCCTTTTACTCTATCTGTTCAACAACTTTCCTTTCCTTTTAAAGGGTAAAGTCTTTTCTGTCATTCCGACAGTAGAGGTACAGTTAATACTGCAGTATTTAAAACTACCAGAAACAATATTCCCATAACTTCTCTGCAGAATCAACAAAGACACAAATATATCATATCCCACACAGTGAATATTCATTTCAATTTAATTTGTGTATTCATAGAGTCACAGGTATTCCAAGGCCACTGAGTTCTATGACCATTCATACCTTGCTACTTGCCAGTACCCTCCTTCAGGCCACACCTCCTTTTTCAAGGAAGGACAAATATGGGCCACAATCAAACAATGCAGAAAAAAAGTATGCATACATATCACATCCAGGCTATAAAGGACAGTGTATGGATAGGCCAAACTGTGAATCAGACATCACCATATCTACACATGTTATAAGTGGGCAGGGCATAGTCACCACCACTTAAACAGGTAAAAGGGATACAGCAACACCATGAAATGGAGTAATGTCATGTGACGTGACCTCTGTGGCATGGTAGTCAATTATGGAGTAACTTGTGCATACCCATATAGTCATCTAGCATATATTTAAAGGAAGATATTGAACTGCACTGCTTAACATTTGTGTCACTGAGTCATAAACATGTCCGTCTACCATATTTTATTTATCTGCTGCTGCTGAAGATTTAAGACCCTGGTTCTAGTACTAGTGGAGATACTGGACTTTACAGAGAATCGGGACATCCAGGACAACTGAGTCTTTAATGATGCATTAAGCAAGACAGATATCTCCCCTCAAAAGTCTATACAACTCTGAATAAAGGGAAGCTGCTCTTGATAACTCAGGAACTTTAGGTCCACAATCCTATTGGTCAGGAACCTTTGGGATTTTTCTAATTGTCTGATATGTTTAGTGAGACACACTGCAAAGTGGGCATTATATTCAGTAACTGGCTTGATCAGCGCTGAGTATAAGAGATTGATTACTCTTTAGACTTTGATGATAGTCCTTTGGCAGTTAACTGTGCTGAATAAAAGGATTTTCTGTCGGCCATTGTGAAAGTATTCACAAAGGAAAGGGAGCTATCAATCCAATCACCTAGGGCACTGACTACATTTTCATTTTTGTAAAGGTGTGTTTGTTCTTTATACAGTATGATGAGGGGTGGGAGTGTCTACTATACACTTTTGCATTTAGTTTGAGATCACTTTTAATACACCAAGAGTTTACTAGGGAGATTTCTTTCTGGAAGGTTTGGGTGTATTAGTGTAACTTAACAACAACCCTCAGTTTGCAGTTGTCTGCAAACCTTGTTAGCCAGAGGTCTTGACTCACTGCTTGGATATCTGAAAAGTAAATACTGAAAATGAGAGTTCCCAGCATCAAGTCATATATTCATATATGCAACTGGTACTGTGTGGGTTCTGTCTTTCAGTCAGTTTGCTATCCATCTTACCACATATGGAACATTTTTTAAAGCATTTAACTATTGTATGACTCCAGAATGTGAATCGTGTCAAAGGCCTTGGCCAGGTCAAGATATACTGTGTCTACTGTATGCCCACCATCTACAGCCTCTGAAACTCTTTTGAGCAAGTTTACGAGATTAAATAAACAGGATCTACCCCTTACAAAGCCAAACTGTTGTGGTCAGGTCCAATAAAATTCTTGATATCATTGATTATGAGGTTAGTTATATTACTTTCCATGGCTCTGCAAATGTAGCTTATAAGGTTGATAGGTCTGTAATTACACAAGTTGGTTTTAAGGCCAGCCTTATGGAAGGGCATTACCACTGCAATGCAGCACTCATATTGGATAGAAACCAGTAATTAAATTTAGGTTAAACAGTTTAAGGGATGCATCTGCAAAGACATGTTTAACACCATTAATTAGGCAATAGGGTATATTGTCAGCTCCCATGGAGAATGCATTTTTTGGTCTTAGTTATGTTTATAAGTCTTTTCTGCCATTCCAACAGCAGAGGTACAGTTACTGCTGTAGTATCTGATTTCAGATTTATAGTACACGATGTTTTTCCCTATCTTACTTGTACAAGCCATCTAACTTGTGAGATGGCGCTTCCATATCAGGACATCTAGAATTTCTGATCGATAAATCTTGGAAAGTTTTGAACAGAGAGGAAACTCTCCCCACATACTCTGGGACCTTAGGCATATGTACTAACTTTCTTTTAGTGAAGGAACTTCCACATCTGAGACAGACAAAATTTGTACCCATAATTTAGCATTGTATGTGGGAGAGCCCAAAGAGCTGCAGGATCAGGAAGCAAACAAAAATAACTAGTAATGTGGGACAGTTATTGAAAATTATATATACTCTTTCCTCCCTCAGGTGAAAAATAAAAAGGATTCCTTTTAAGTTAAAAAGAGCCTTTGTAGATACTGACACGGGTGATAGCTGGTCAACACATAACACGTATCTACTTTAGAAACCATGACTTCCCCTGATAAGTGCAAAGGATTTGGTTGCTGATGTTGAAAAAAAACCTTCCACCACTGTTTTATAGTCTACCTGGCTCTATTTAGGGCAGACTGGGATCTGTATCAGTTGATCAATGAATGACATTGTAGAAACCCACATGGTTGAGACCACATGATCGACAATGCAGTTCATTGACTGTTTTGACTGAAATCATGGTAAAGTGGGAACTGGGTAATGCAGTCTCTTCTCCCCTGTAGCATGATCTTGGAGTTGTTATATATAATTAGCAAGGGGTGCAGGGGGCTTGCCCCCGAAAAAACATTGTTTTGTCTTACTGCTGTCGTTGTTTGTCTTTCCACTAATCGATAAACTGAATTGTTGATCATATGGAGTTGACCATGTGGGTTTTGAGAATGTCATTTGTTGATCAATTAAATTAGATCTGGGCAGGGGTACACTGATACCTGCTCTTGATTTAAAAGGTGTAGCACTAGATGACTGCAATACGTCTGTCTCTATCCTCTTTGAAACCTGTAGCTAAGACTACAAAAGTTTCTTCCTAGAAATCTATGTCTCCAGGTCCAGAACTTCAAAGTTATTTCAAGCACTTGGTTGGTAACAGTGCAATCACCTGTTTCAGCTTGAGTTTCATTAATGCTATCAAATGTAGTTTCCAGTAGGACTTCACAAAAGGAAGGTGGCATCCTCATGTCAGGAAATGTTTGAAGGAGAAGTCCCAGAAACCTTTGGCAGCAAGATCTCTTTCTTCATATACTGTCTTCCATTTCTCTAGCTGAACAGGGTATTTCTTTTTGGCCTTTTCTCAAAAGGCCTGTCTTTTTTCCATGAGAAATGAAGGCAGCACATTTTGTCTTGAGACATTTATGGCTCAACAGGCTTCAGACAGCACAGCCATTTTCAGTTGAATCACTGTTGGTAAATGTCATCAACATCTTTAATCTAAGTTAATAACTAACAAAGTTAGAAAATATAAAGTTATTTAAAATGTACAAATAATAACTATACAACTTGTTGTGTAGACAGAATTTATATCTGGTATTGGCCATAGATGTGAGTATGTGTGTGTGTGTGGTGTGGAACAACAGCGGCAGGACTAGCTACCGTGCGGTGAAAACATTGGCTTTAGATGATTGCCACAGCTGACACCCTGACCTCATGTGCGGAAAATAAGAAAAGGTGTTGTGGATGTATGGACGTGGGAGATATGCAAAACTTAAAATAGTAAGAAATGAAGACTATTTATTGTTATTTATCTTTTTTTGACAAGGTTAGTCCTACTATGCACCAATGCAGGATATAAAAAGGGAGCCATGTGCACACCAGTGTGAATGCACACCAGAATAATCCTGCATTCACTTATGCAGGAAATGAAAGAAGCCTCAGCAGTTTCAGGGTGTTAGAACTTAAGGATATGTTAGAATAATCAAAATGGTATGATGTACTGTTATACTTACTATTACTGAAGAAAACGAAAATCTCTGATTTGAGTCAAATTATACTGACACATCCCATTTCTTGAGCAGTCTGAACTGTATCTTTTAACATGAAAAGTGACAAGAGGTGAGTACCTTCCAACAAACAAGTCATTTTAGAAACACTGGCCCTCAAACAGCAAGTCTTTAGAAATCCAGACAGCACCAGCAAGGTCATGAAATATGTAAATACTGCCAACAGACCATGGTACTGGTCCAAAAACAGCATGATCCTTAACTAACAGTAAATAGCACTGAGCCAAAGTCCTACAGCAGATGCTTATACAGGCTAGAAAGAAAAACAGCTTGGAATTATATATAAATGTGTCCAAAATATCTGCACTGCTTTTATCAGACATCATGTGAGATGTGCAGATTTCTGTTAAGAATAATACTATTTCAGCACACTGGCTAATGAATGAACAGTGAAGTCAGATCAACAAATTACCTACTCTGCTTAGTGTTTTACACTTTTCTGGATCCATCAGTGTGGTCTACATAGTCTGGATATGTTCTGAAACATTTATGTTACCATGAGCTCTCTGATATATTTATCTTAGGAGTACATACCAAATAAGGTATGAACAAAACAGCAAATTTTTCACAGCAGAAACAAAAGGGGCCCACCCAAAAAGACAATTATGGGGTTTGCTGAGTCCCAACTGATACTGACTGTTTTCTGAAATTTTATAATAATAATAATAAAAAACTTACCAGCCCTGGAAAAAATGGAGGGCAAGAACCTTGCACCCCCTTTCCTTACTTAATATAATATTCCCAGTGGTTATATAACTTAGGGTGCATTTCTTTATTTTTTGACAAAATGGTCTACTGAGATACTTCAACTCAATGAAGAATGAACAATGAACAGTACATTTACCTAGAGAAATCCTGGCAAACACAGAAATGGGTGTTCATAAGTATTTGCAGTCTTCATTTTATTAGGCCATCATGGAAAATATGCGGAGGTTAAGAATAACGGTGCATCATTATAATTCCTTTTGCTGCTGGACTGAAGATAAGGAAAAACTTTAAGCATTCCCTTCACTAGAGCAGCTGATATCATTTTGTTCAGCACACTTAAACTGAGATTTCGAAAAAAGAAAAAAGAATCTTTTCACTTAGTTATATCTCAGTGGCTAAAAATTTCAATTTACTTGATCGCTGGAAATGAATTTCACAGACATGTTTAGCTGCAATGAGGAATACCTAATTACTGGATAAATAGGGTGCAATTACCATTGCTGGCCTATGCATAGTTGGCATAGGTGCCTCCCACACAAACACACACACACACACACACACACACACACACACACACACACACACACACACACACACACGCAGGCATTCATACAGACACAAATACACTCACAGATATCCTCCCAAATACACACACATTAAACCCCCACTTGATTGCACTCAGACACATTCACCCTTTTATCCATACACACATGGACACATCCCTATACCGCTCAACTGTTCCTGATTTGAAAGAACATCTCTGCTTTTGCCTCTTATTTTTGCCCTACTGTTTGTACAATAAATCACTGAAGATTACAGTCAGTCAGTAATGGCAGACGTAAAAGTTTCATACTTCTTATTACTATGAAAATGCATTGTGTTGCAAATCTTGTTATTTTAATTAACTTTATAACTGCATTAATGTAACATTTATAAACTGTCCCTGATTTTGTTCTCTTCATTTCCACGTTATTTTTGGCTTGTCCCTCATTTTTGATGAACAAAGTTTAAAGGTATGCTGGTGGCCCATTACTCCCCCCTCATAGTCACAATCCAAACACACACACACAAAATAGAGATCAAAAAAGAGAGTGGAAAAGATGTTTCATGGGGTGAAATTGTGGACAAAATCCAAAATCAGAAGCCATTTTAAAAGAAGATTGCCAGAAAAATAAATCATATGCCAAAACTGTTAAGGAAACTGCAAGGAAAGTGATAAAGAGATGAAGAGAGGAAAGGAAATGTCAGCAGACAAAGGATATTCAAGGGAAGACTTCAGAACAAAGAAGAAAAATAAATGAATAGCTATGACATTTGGGAAAATGTAATGGTCCCACTGGGAGTGAAGTTCTTGTGAAGCCAGAGCTTTCATTCTTATTCATAAAGAGACTTTTGTGACATTATTTTTGAAACTGGTTCTGTTTTGGAAAGTTTTTTGGGGGAGAATGAGAAGAAAATTAATTGTAATCCATAGAACTCATATAGGGTTAAAGCAATTTACAGAGAAAAAAAAAGAAAATACATGTTCAATTTTGAACAGAAGTTGAAAAAGAGATCTCAAAAAGACATTAAGGCAAACTTTGGCCATTAGCAAAGTGTATGATAACAGAGGATCATGGATTGGTGGTGGCACTGTCATATTGTACTGAAAATGGAGAAAAAATGTGTTCATACCCCTAGTATAATAAAAGTAGAGATTAATAGGGGTGTTGTAAAATATTGGGGGCAACCTAAAACATGCTTTTTCTGTGAAAACGATGATCATTTGATAAGTAATAGTGATAAGAGGATAGTATATTTGTGGGGAAACAAGTCATGACGGAAAAAATGTGAATTGAAATGTTATAAATGTAACAGAACTGGGCATTTCTGGATAGACTGTAATCTAGAGAAAAATGATGATGAAGGAGAAGAAGAAGAAAACAAAAGTGAAAGCAGTACACGGAGAGAAGAAACAGTCCCAATAAAAGATAAAGAGGACGTAGGACAGCAAGATCAGAAACAATTAATCAGATGATATTGTAGGAGAAGGGTTCTGAAATAAGTGATGTCAAGAATCTAAATGGCAATGCTCAGATCTGCTCTGAGCTACAACACAATGGCATTAAATGTACTGATCCCAAGGATATTGCCAATGTCCTGGCAGATCGATTTAGTGCCAACTTCACCCCCCTCTCACTCCCTAAAGAGCCCAACTCAATACCAAAAGATTGCTAAATTCCAGTAATCACGGCCACACAGGTAGAAACCACACTCTCCAAAGCTAAGAATACAGCATCCATGGACCAGATGACATCCCGGGCTGTGTACTACATGAACTACAAAATGAACTGGCACCTCACCTAAGTGTCATGTTTAATAATAGCCTCACCTCAGGCTTCATGCCCACTGAGTGTCGCACAGCTACAGCTTTCCCACTCCACAAGGGGGGATCCACCTTGGATCCCGGGAACTACCCTTCCATCAGTCTGATGAGCCTGATCTGCAAGGGCATGGAACGCATTATCATGGAACTTATTAACAAAGACATTGGCAACCTACAAATACTGGACCCCACACAGTTTGGGTTTGTGAAGGGCCGATCTTGTCTCCTGAACCTGATTGACTTCTTCAAATCAGTCTCCAGAGCTGTGGACGAGGATAAGGTGGTCCACACAGCTTACCTGGACCTCGCCAAGGCCTTCAACACCATCCCCCACTCTGGAATCATAGATAAACTTACTAAGCTGGGCATAAATCCCTACATCACTCGATGGGTTGCCAACTGGCTTACTGACAGAACCCAGACTGTAAAAGTAGCTGACATCCAAAGCCAGCTCCACACAAGTGACAAGTGGAGTACTTCAGGGTTCAGTCCTGGGATCGCTTGTTTTTGGCATTTACTTCTCTGAAATACAGGCCAACAATAAGGGACTCTGGCTAACAAAGTTTGCAGATGACTGCAAACTGGGAGCCATTATTGAATCCCCAAATGATGTGGATATTCTACATAAGGGCCTTACAGAAACAGATGCTTGGTGCCAGAGCCACAGGCTCAAGCTTAATGCCAAGAAATGCATAGTTATCCCCTTTGGGAAAAAACATGTACCTATGAATTACCACATAGGTGGCAGTACACTAAACACAGAAAGTGTGATGAGAGACTTAGGGATACAGGTGGACAGTGGTCTCACCTTCGATAACCACATCATCACAACAGTCAGGAAATCCTTCTATGTGGCACACCTCATCACTAAAGGCTTTTCAGCCAGAAAAAAGGAGGTCATTGTCCCACTGTACTCATCCCTCATTAGTCCCATTATGGAGTACAACGCCCTGTTTGGTATGTACCTCACAAGACATCTGCAACAGCTGGAAAGGCCACAGAAATACCTCACTAAAAGAATCACAGGCCTAAAGCAGATGCCCTATACTGACTGTCTAAAAAAACTCCAGCTATACTCTGTGGCATATCGTCTACTCAGAGGCGATCTCTGCTTAACATAGAAGGCCATGTCAAACCCTGAGCTGTTGGACATGCTGCACTTAAAGAAATCCCAATCCCTCAGAGCCACATGCTCCAGGGATCTAAACCTTGTCATCACAACATACTGGAGGGATAGATTCCTGATCTAGAGACTCCCCATACTCTGGAATAGACTGCCTGTACATGTCAAGCAGAGCGCCTCCTTAGCCCTCTTCAAAAGGAACCTTGATGATTGGATGGGAGCTAGGAAATTCACCCCAGAGATCACGTCAGTCACCCTGCTAGACAGGGGTCCAGGGAAGTAAATATTGTGGGAAGAAATATCCAGATAATTGTTATGGCTAGGCTTGTATAGGCCCTAGGGCTGATAGCCTAGTGCCAACCTATGAACCTATGAAATATATAGTGAAAGGTAAAAAGAATTCTGTTGGGAAAAGAGTAAGAGACATAAAAAAGTTTAAAGGGATAAGTAATAAGTGCAAAAGAGAGAAAGAAAATAAACTGATAACACAAGTGAGAAAAATACATCAAATTTGCATAATTTCTGTTAAGCTACAACATAGACATAGTATAAATGTAAACAGTTTTAAAAATATAAGTAGAAGAAGTGATGTGGTAAGTGTAATGTTGATGTAATAAGATTTTTAACACAAGAAGAGAGATTACAAACAATGAAACTTTGGGGAGGAGATATAATATGGAACCTAGGAAAATAACTATGCTCAGATATAGTTGTACTTTGTAGAAAGTCGGTGAAAATATTGAATATAACACTGATAATGATAGGAAGATTAACTATTGTAGATCTCAGATGACATAATTAGGTATATAGAATTATAGCACTGTATGCCTATGTTACAAGTAAAGAAAGGGAACATTTATTTCAGAAAATTCTGGATTATGTTATAATTAATATGAATATAATATTAACTGGAGATTTTAATTGTGATTTGAGAGGAAAAATAATAGAGGAAATAATGTTAAGAAAAATTTTGTAGTTTTCAAATGTGGCAATTTAAAGATTTGGAATAATAATTTTTGGACATACAGTCGAAGTGTACATAAGATGGAAATAGATTATTTTATTACATCACAGGGTGTAAATATAGCTAAGGGAGAGACACAGGCTTTTCAGATAATTCAGACATATGGACAGAAATACAAGATAATAAATAGTATATCAGACTGGGAAAGGAATAAAAAGAATAAACGAGAAATTATTGGATAAAGATGGAAAGAAAATAAGTACGCAGTTATGGAAAGATCACATTTCCACTAGAGTGTGTCATAAAACTGGTCTGAGTGGTGACTTCTTATTTTCTTCTTCTTTTGTCCCCAGTTGATGGCTGGTGGTAGTGCTCGACCCTGTAGTCAGTACACTGTTGTGGGTACTGCTGGATTCCAGACTTCCTTCAGGGTGCCTTCCCATGCTTTTCTGTCCATGGCCATGTTTCTGGCCTCCTGTAGGTTAAGTCACCAGCTTCTCAGGTTCTCTTCAACCTGTTTAGCCCATGTCTTCTACAGTGCAGATTTGTGAACTTTCCAGTTCGCTGGGTACTCTCTTAATAATAGTCTGTATTGCATGTGGCCAAATGAGCACAGCCTCCTGTTCTGGATCTGTTTGCTGATCTTTGGCTGCTGACCACATCTGATTTGGATGCTCTCAATTTTAATGCTGTCATGAAGCATGAGTCCCCAGATTTGGTGCATGCATTGCATTTGGAAAACCTCAAGCTTGTTCAGGTCTGGCTTGAGAAGTATCCACAATTCCGATCCATAAAGGAGATCTGACAAGATCAATGCCTGGAGAAGGTGAATCTTGGTGGTGATAGAGAAGTTTGTCCTCTTCCACAGACACCACTTGTGGGAGGCAAATGCTGTGGTGGTTTGAACAATCCTGCTATGGACTTCAGCTGTTGATGCAACCTTCTTCTCCTGGACCAGTGAACCCAGATACTTGAATTCATATGTTTGTTCAGTCTGAACTTCCCCAAGCTGGATGGTGGCTTCTGACCCATCAGTTGTCATCATTTTAGTCTTGTCCACATTTATCCATAGGCCATATGATTGGGTGATGTGGGCAATATCGTAGAGGATATCTGTGGCCTCAGCATCACTGTGTAGGAAGATGGTGCTGTCATCGTCAAACATCAGGTTAGTCACAGAATGGGCTTCATCATACTGGACTCCACTCCTACCCTGAAATACTCTCCTCATGATGGCATCCACCACTGTGTTGAACAGCAGTGGAGAGACCACATCCCCTTGATGGACCCCAGTCTGGATGCTAAACTCTTCAGCTTGTTCTGAAATTGCACCTGGCTGGATGAACCATTGTACAACATTTGAAGGAGTCTGATGATTTACTTTGGCACGTGCTCAATCTCCAATGTCCTCCATAGGGCGGGCCAGTGGCTACAGTAAAATGTGGACTTGAAATTGATACAATAACTGTACATTGTCCACACCAGATTCTTTCCTCCATTAGCTAAAGGATGGTGAAGATTTGTTTGCAGCATTCTCTGTTTGGTCTAAATCCAGCCTGTTTTTCCCTGTTGGTTTGCTCACAGTGTTTCTGCAGCCTGGATTGCATGGTCTTCAATAAGACTTTGCCAGTGATAGAGACCAGGCTAATGCCGCAGTAGTTCTTGCATTCCCTGTTGTCCCCCTTCTTGTGGGTGGGTACAATGATAACCTTCTTCCATGTGGATGGTATCTGTTCTGTAACCCATATCATCTCGATCAGTGTGTGGAGTCTGTGGAGTAGGATATTACCTCCAGCCTTGATTGCTTCTGCAGTGACCTGATCTACTCCTGGTGCCTTGCTGTTTCTCAGTGTTCTGATAGCTGATTTCACTTCTTCGAATGTTGGCTTTGCATCAGTCACTGGGGCCTCAGGGGGATTGATGGGTGGCAGATTGACCATTAGTCCATGAGGTCAGTCATGGCTGTAAAGCTCCTGAAAGAAGAAAATGAAAAAATTAAAAGTCCACCTGCTTAATTCCAAAATCTGTCCTTGTCAAGCTCCAACTTAACTCCTCTCTCCACTCTTTGGTACCACTCTTAGTACCCCCCTCTGAGCAAAATATCCCCTCTACTTGAATGCACTTATTTCCTACTTTATACTTATATATATTTGGAACAAACTCTTTTCTGTAAATATGTAAATAAATCACTACTGTGATCATTTAGGATAGGCATAACTACCGATGTTTAAATTTTATTTTGTCTTGTGTAAATTTTGTTACTTTTTCTTTTAATTAGTATTATATAATCTTTTTTTTTCTGAACACATCAATGTATTTGTTATCACTCTTCTGTTTTTAATTATTTTTGTATTATTGGAGCTTTTCTCCTTGGGTCTCCATTGAAAATGGCCACAAGCCCAACTGGACTAACCTGGTTAACAAATGTCAATAAACAAAACTAAATAAATAAATAAATAAATTCCCTCCAACATTTTAGGCATTCACAAGGTGAGCACATGACTGTCCTGTCTGTTTCTTTTGATGTGGCCACTGGTGGGTTTGGTCTTCCCACTCAATCGTTTGAGGGTGCAGTACAGGGCACAATACTTGTGGCTGGATGCTGCCTCCTCAAGGTCATCTGCTACCTGGCTCCAATATGCCAGTACTCCAATAGGTCACCAATAGTGGTGGCTAGCTTTTAAAGAAAAATAAAAAAAATGTATTTTTAGAATGGCAGTCAGATATAAGAAAGGTGGAAAAAAATTATAAAACAATGTTTGCAGATGCTTTAAAGCATTTGGAAAGGAATGATAGAGAATATTATGTGATAGAATGGAAAATGTAGGAAAAGAATCAAAAGAAAATTAAATAATTATTATTTAAGCAAAGATATTACTTATAAAGTAAAAGAGAAATGGTATCAGCTTATATTAGTAGCATAATTAAACAGAATATTAGTATAATGAGAGAAATGAAAGATGACAGAGAAGAGGTAAAAAGATCTCAGGAACAAATTATGAATATTGTAATAAATTATGTAAAACATGTTTCAAGATAGAAAGTACAGAAAAAGTAAGGCATGTTAAAATATTAACAGAACAAGAAAATAAAGAATTGAAAAACATAATTTCCTTATATGAATTAGATAAAAAGTACATGAACAAGTTAATTTCAGTTGGTTCTAGGACCAAATGGAATAGAATACTAATTTACTAATAATTTTGCGGATTGGCAGAAAAAAACGCTTCTTAAAAGTTATGAATGTGTGGTTAAATGAAGGTTTTATGTATAAAGATTTATGCAGTGGTATTCTTTAATTTATATGGAAAAAGGAAGATAAAATACAATTGAAAATTGGAGACAAATAGTATTGAGGATCCCTATCATATGATAGAAGCCTCATTTGACTGAGACCATAAGATTGACATTTCAAAAAATTTCAAAAGACTGAAAAGTCACTTGACTGAAACCCATAATACTCAATTTCAACATACTAAATTTTAAACTGGACCATATAAAACCAGACTAGGTGGGGGGGGGGGGTATACTAACTCCAGGATCACACTACAGTGGGGAAAAGGGCATAATAGTGGCAGCATGTAGACTACTGTAAGGTACATGAAAGGTATATGGCCTTTTCCCCACTGTAGTGTAATCCTGGAGTTACTATATATAGTTACGGGGGGTGTAGGGGGCACAACCCCCCCACCTAGTCTAGTTTTATATGTCCAGTTTACAATTTAGTATGTTGAAATTCAGTATTATGGGTATCAGTCTTATGGGTTTCAGTCAAGTGACTTTTCAGTCTTTTGAAATTTCAGTCTTATGGTTTCAGTCAAATGAGGTTTCTATCATATGACAGGGATCCAGTATTGAAAAATGCAGATTATAGGATTTTTATGAAAATAATTCAGAAGAGAATGGAAAGTAAAATTAAAAGTATTATGGGATTTAATATATATAGTTTAAGGGGAAGAGGATGTCAGGAATTATTATTCATAATAAGGGAAATTGTGGATGATATTGTATACAGGACCGATAAGACCAAGATCATGATAGGATATTTGAATAAAGCATTTGATTCAGTGCAACCAGGAGCGGCCCTAGGTCAACTGGTGCCCTAGGCAAAAGGGCTCCACGGCGCCCCCCACCACATTATCTGGTGCCCCCATCCTGGTCTACCTATACCAAATAAATACTGGAAAAGTGCCCCTGCTAGACCGGCGCCCTAGGCGGCTGCCTAGTTGGCCTATGCCTAAGGCCGGCTATAAGTGCAACATGAACTATTATGGACAATTATGGAAGAATATAACATCAGTAAGAAAATTAAGAATGTATATTGCTCTGCATATAATTAAAAATGAAATAATTTTAGTGAATGGATGGTTAAGCAAAGAAATAGATATAAGGATAAGGAATGGCATACATCAGGGATGTCCTATGAGTAGCATATTATTTGCATTAGTTGTGAATATATTAGACAGAGATGTCAATTTGCATATGAAAGGTGCTACTTAAAACACTAATGAAGCGATAGAAAACACTCATGCAGATGATATTATATTGATTATGAGAAACAAAGTCTGGATGAAAGAAGTCATATGTTATATACATCACTGTTTAAATATAATAGGCATGATTTTAAATAAAAAGTAAATAACTGGATAATGTAGTAAAGCTAAGAGAAGTGCCTGTTTTGTTGAAAAAAAATCTCTATATTAGGAATAAGATTTTGGGGGTGAAAATGTAAGTGAGGAACAATGTAATAGGATAATAGATGCAATAAAGGTTTATTTGATAAATTCAGTTATACTGGGAAATATTGCATATTTAGGTAGTGTTTATATGCTGCCAACAAAAAAAGGAAAAAAAATACTATAAGTAATTTTTTTCATTTATATGGGATTCAGGACTGAATTCAGCAAAGGAGATTTGTATACTGTACACTGTATAAATTGTAAATATGTAAATTTGTAAATAGTATTGTAAATAATATTTTTAAATAAAGAACCCCTACTCTTAGTGATAAGTGCCATGGGATCTTTTACATCCACTTAAGCTACCACCAGTTCAAGTAGACGGGACCTTGGTTTAACATCTCATATCGTTGCACCTTTGAAGCTTGTTTGATCAGTTCATCCCATACTTCTTTCCACCTTATTACCTCACAGATTTTCTGTAATTAAACTTCTGGGTGTGGAAGTAACATACTGTGATGGCTATACTCAATTATTTAACCAACATCCTTAAGGCTAACCTACTCAAATTTGAACTTGACTACACAACAATAAAATCAGGATAAGTAATCATTGCATGTAAATGAATCTGTATTAACTAATAAATTATATCATGGCACATAAATGAAACTATTGTATATGAGAAGAGGTGATTGTGATTATTCAAATACACTGCTGATAACTGATTAATAATGCAGCAGGATAAATAGGTTCCTATTAGATGACCAAAGATGCATTATATTGAATGCATCTTGGTCTTACTTAAAACAAAGAAAACGCAAAATAGTGAAGCGGCTTTTAAGTGAATTCTTTCTCAGGGAAAGAATTTGCTTGGCTGCTTCCATTACTTTGACATTTTCTGCACTGTAGTGCGATCTCGGAGTTGGTATATTTAAGTAGGGGGGTGTGGGGGGTGAAGCCCCCACTTTATGTATTATTTCAATTTTTTTTTTTTTGGAACGGCGATTTTTTTTCCCTTGGAAAAAAAATGCTGTTCTGAGCTTTCGAGATTGTAAGGTTTCGCTTACATGGGTTTGATTATTCATCGTTCACTTTTTTAAGCATTCGATGATATAATATAGACCCGGATAAACAAGGACATATCAATGAATGTCAAATAATTTTACAGCCAGTACACCTTATCCATAAGTGGGGAGATCTATCATCATTGGTAGATGGTGGAATATTTGTTTTATACAATAGATCTAAATCATGTGAAACTGACCTCATTTTGATGTAAAAGAACTTAAGCATATTTATAATATGTTTACCTAAGTGCAATTATTAGAAAATAAAACATTACTGGGACAGTAGAATGGTAGAACTTGATATGTCAACACCACTAATCAACACTATCAGAGCACAATAAAAGTCTACAAATAATTATTCAACTAATAAAAATATCCAGCATGATTGTACCCATGAAGAAAACGAAAAAGGTGACCATCCCAGCAAAGAAATACTGTTTATATATTACAGAGATAAACCAAAAACATGTCTCTGAAAGTATTTCCTTAAAAACATAGCCGAGAAGCAGGAACAGATGACAGCAAAACAAATCAGAAAAGGAAAATAAAGATACAAGGATAGCACTGGAAGCATCAGTGCATACATACATAGATAATATATGCACAGCACATAGGAAGAAACCTTAGGAAGAAAAACTGGATGGCTGTAAGCAAGTTATTAACCAGTAAAGAAAAAAGTCAGAGAAGATAGCACTTTTCAAGATAATCAATATGCAAAAGATGGTTTTAGAAACAGGAGCTGAAAATGGTTCATGCACTTCAGGTTGCATAGCCGTAACTTATGTAAAATTATATACTGGCATATTAAGTAAAGCTATTACAGCTACAAAATGTATTGAGGGATCCTCTAATGTAATACAAGATAATAAGCTACAAAAAACTAATTAGCATCAGGATCCAGAAAATACAATGGAATGAAAGGTATGTTACTATAAGGGATGACAAATGAAACCAAATGAATGTTTCTTAACAGAAGCTGGAAGTGAAAAGCTGTGCCTGTGTGTGTGTGTGTGTGTGTGTGTGTGTGTGTGTGTGTGTGTGTGTGTGTGTGTGTGTGTGTGTGTGTGTGTGTGTGTGTGTGTGTGTGTGTGTGTGTGTGTGTATGTGTTAGTACTAGTAAATTCATATTAGGAAAATAAACTTATATCACATTACTCTCTGTGCTGTTTTGAATAGCACAGGAAAAAGGGCATATATAAAGGATAATGATTTTGAATTAAAGGAATTAGCTATTTCAGGGGTACAAAAAAGGATTTCAATATCAGTAACAAAACAACTTCTAACTATCAGGACTTCTATTATTTAACCAAATAATGACAAAATACATCTGCCTACCAACAGAGCCTAATAGAAGTTGGGGTAGGACTCGTAGCAAAGCTCCTCATTGGCCCTCTTTAAGAAAAATCTTGACGGCTGGATGGGAAATAGAAAATTCACCCCGGGGATCACTTCTGTGGCACTGCTCAACAGGGGCACAGGAAAATAATTTTCTTGGGTGGCGAAAGCCAGGGAACCTTTTTGGCTAGGCTTATATAGGCCCCAGGGCTGATAGCCTAGTACCTACCTATGAACCTAAATGTATGTTATGGAGAAAAAATGCACCTTTTTCATTGGATGGTTTGTTTCAGAATAAGTGTGACCACTTATTTCTGACAAAATTAGCTTCTTTAAGTTATTATTTTATAGACTCATAGGTAAGTACTAGGCTAGCTGCCCTTGTGGGCTATTTTAAGCCTAGCCAGTTTCCCATTCTTGTGCTAGAATTAACCCATCCCATTTGGTTAGAGATTGGCCTTACCCATCCATTAGTCAGTAATTATATATTACCCCTAATGAGAATAATTGGGATGTTATCACAGATAATTTGAGTGGACCAATGCATAGGATAAAGCATTTAGGAGCTGCCTCTGTTCATTAGTCGTATGGGGGCAGTCCAGGATTAAATTTTCTCTTTCTCATCCATAGATCAAAGTTGCATTTGAATAAGGACAGGGATGAACTTTATTTTATCTGCATGGTGTGTCTGTTCCACAGAGCAGTACTCTCTATAAGATAAACCTGTTTCTCCAAACCATTATGTTGATACTGCAGAAGAAGCACAGATCCCTAGACTGAGTATTTCTGATGCCATTTGACTTGCTGATGTGCAGTAAATCCATTAGTATTGGGTCGGAGAATGCCTTATATGACAGACTGTGAAGACGGGTAGAGATGGGTGAAGGCTGCCAGCCTAGCCAGATAGAATTGTGCAGATTATTCTATCATTTGTAAATATGAATGTAAACTACAGGCTTGTTGACTTAAATGTAAAGAAATACTGTTACATGTGGAACTGGAAATAAATGTGACAACAGTGCACTCTACTGACCAAAGTAAAGCATGTGGTGATCCTTTGAAATAGACAGTGGTGCTGAAAAGTCTAGATGAAGAAATTCTTTCTATTTTTCTAACCAAGAGTTATATTGTTAGATTTAAACACGCAAATGTATTTTTATTGCTCTGTTCCTGACCAACTGCAAGATAACAAAAGGGAGATGTTAAGAATGTAAATGTAGTTAAGGTGTAACCTGGGAATACTAGGAACGTGTGAAATGATGTAATGTTTTAGCAGAACTGCAGTTTCAATTTAAACAGTGAAAACCAGAAGGCATTAGGCATTTTTGTCTAGATCATCCAACTTACAGCACTCTGCTTGTTGTTTTAAGTAAGTTATCTTAGAAGTGTATTTTCTTGTAGAAATAGCTAGGACTATAAAGATTAGACTAAGTGTTTTTCTGTGATGTCAGAACTGTACTACTGATTTATTTTAAGTATTTCTGTGTGATCTCTGAACTCTTTTGACTAGCATTGTGTAGTAGAAAGTATTGTCTTGTGGTTTTAATTATTTATTATTAAATATTTTAAAACCTTTTAACTGTGGCTGTTTTGTGTAGAGATAAGTTAAGCTCTAGAGTTGTTGTTGTTTTTCTTTCGGCTTTTCTTGGTTAGGGGTCACCACAGCAGAACTCCGGTCTGCTAGTGATTGGCAGTCAATTTTTATGGTGCCGAGGTGCCAGCCCAACGCCCAACCTTCAACGAAGGCACGCCCATTCACGCATGTCTTTCGAATGCCACTTGACTGAGTTTACTGTCCATGTCACTCTAAATAAGCCTTGACTGATTAGTCATACTACCAATTGGATAATAATATTGCACAGTAATAATTTAAGGGCCTTTGAGTAGCTGATAATTATGGGTGGTGGCAGGGTACTACAGTATAGTATGGATAAAAGGGGCACAGCTGGAGAACCTGTGCCAGCCTTCCCCAGAAGTGTCTGTGTGGTTGTATAAACTCTTATCTCAAAATGTGTGTGTGTCATCTACTTGGGCAGGGACACAATGCACTGGTTGGACAGAGAGGGTGCTGGAGATTTTAGCTTGCCTAGCCCGGCTGAGTTCTGCACCCTATAGCTGTGCCAGTGGGAAGCCTTATTGGGGACCTGGAGAGCAAGTGAGTAACCAGCCCCGGACTGTGATCTCTGTGCGCTCTTAAGGGAAATTGCACTTTACTGTGTGTATTTGTTATCCTTTCCTCTCATATGAGACGCCCTCTCTGGTGTTAGTGATGAGGATTGAGGCTCCTTGATTGCTGGGCCATGGCACAGGTGTAACATTTGTATTTGGCAGTGGTGGGATATCCGCATCACATATTAATTAGTTGGCAAATACTAATTGACTTGTAGTGGTGTGGGTAGAGTGAATCCTGTACCTTGTGTACAGTGAGCTTTGAAGGTGTTTTGTACTCCAAAATAGCCATACATTGAATACTCAAGAGTTCAAATCACAATTGTTTTATTTCTTTTGCTAGCTTAGTTAGTCAGGGTGAACAGGCAGCATGTCAGCAGAGGGGTATAGAAAACTGACAAAGAGCCAGCTGGCGAAGATGTGCCAGGCTAGGGGACTGGTGCATGGAAACCTGACTAAGGTAGACCTGATTCAGCCTTGGTTACAGCTGCATTAGAAAACAGCAACCAGGAGGACAATCAGACGGACAGTGGAGATATAATTCCCTCAGAGAAGGGACAGCTCAACCTTCTGTAGTGGACTTAAAAATCCAGCTGGAGCTAAAGAGAGTTGAGTTGGAGGCCAGATGTGTGGAATTAGAAGCAAATGAGAGACTGCAACGTTTGCAGGCTGAGAAGAATGAAAAACTGTTACATCTGCAAGCTGAGGGACAAGAGAGGCAGAGGCAGCATGAGAAGGAGATGCTGACTCTTTGCCAGAGTCATGAAGTTAATGGGGAATGGAGTAACTGGACCACAGAAGCACAAAAGGTCAGTAAATTTCTTCTGCAGTTTAAAGAGGGGGATACTTTTGATAGTTTCATTCATATGTTTGAGAGGGTATGTAAACAGTATGAAACTGACCGAGGGCTCTGGGTACGGTTCCTGACCCCCTTACTCCATGGTAAAGCTGTAACTGTTCTGTCCAAAATGTCTGACGTTGCATGTTTTGATTATACTGCTGTAAAGAAATGTCTTTTAGAACTGTTTAAGCTAACACCTGAAACATATAGGAAAAAGTTTCATGAGCATAGACGGAAGGCAGATGAAAGTGTGTGTGAATATGTTGCTGAATTGAGCACTTATTTCCATAGGTGGGTGATTGGATGCCGGGTCACCACTTTTGAAGGGCTGGCAGACCTTTTGGTGAGGGAACAAGCCCTTAGCACTTTGCCTGCTACTTCAGATGAGTTGGGGAAGGAGGGAGACATATACCTGGCAAGCAGGGTAGCCATGCACAGGAAGGGTACCCCCAGTACTGCTCATGAGTCTAAAGGAACCCATGGTGGGCAGCACAAACTGCCACAGCAGAATGTGCCAGTAGCAGGGGAAGCCACTAGTCCAGGTACACGTCCAAGAGCTAGGGTTAAATGTTTTGAATGCAACCAGTGGGCCATGTGGCATACAGGTGTCTATGGAGGCAAGGTGGGGAAACAAAGATGAGGGAGCCAGTAAGTGGGAAAGACAAAATGCCAATAGTAGGTTGTTTTGAGATAACAGGGGTACTAAACTGCCATCCTGCAGATGTCCTGAGAGGGAAGCATTTGGATGAGGCAGTACCATGTACTTATGCAGTTACACACGGTCAGGCTAGGAGGCAAGCATGTGGGTCTGGTAGCCCAGGGGAGACCTAGACAGACTGCATACTTGCAGCCAGGACTGGTGAGGTGGTTACTTCAGGGAGGGAGCTACCCTGTAGCAGTGAAACTGAAGGTGAGCCACAACTGCTTGTGGGTACTGATGTTCCCTTGGACAGAGTGACTGCAAAGGTAGAGGTGAGTAGTAGTACCCAGGCTGACAGTGAGGCACCACTGACAGAGGATGCCAGACTTTCTGTGGAAGGGGAGCTGGGAAGGGTTACAAGGAGATAGTTGAGACAGGCTGAGCTCTCAGACCCTATATTTCAAGGCCTGAGGCAGGTAGTTAGGGAGACACCTGATTCTCAAGGAAAGGGGGGAATCTGTATACTGGGTCAAAGGGTTACTATACAGAGAGTGGACCCCTGAGGGAGGGCTAGAAGGTGAGAGAGTACAGTAGTTGGTAGTGCCTAGAGCCTACTGTCTGGCACTTCTAGCCATAGCCCATGATATTTCCTTTGCAGGTCATATGGGCATAAAACGTACAAAGAGGCGCATTATCCAACTTACAGCACTCTGCCTGTTGTCTTAAGTAAGTTATCTTAGAAGTGTGTTTTCTTGTAGAAATAGCTAGGACTATAAAGATTAGACTGTGTTTTTCTGTGATGTCAGAAATCATGCTTCATGCTATTTAAGGTGCATCCAGGGATATTTTCAGGACCCATCCATGCAGTATTTTTAGCTTTTGATAGCACTTTTAGGACTTTGTCTTGTGTAATAGCTGGAGGTGAGCCAGTCTGATGTATATCATGAGGAACAGATGGAGGAGGGAGAGAGACATAAAGATGGAGCTAAATTTATCAGCCTGTAGGTTCACTATATCTTCAGCCTCAGTGTAGATAACATCATTCACAATCATCTCAGGTCATTGCTGCATTGTTCTTTTGAGATTACGAACATAACTAAAAAATGTGTTGCGATTATCTTTGGCCTGGATAGCTGTTTTAGCCTCAGACTTGGCTTTGGTGGATTTTATTAAGCTCCTGAGTTGTTTGTTTCAGTGGCAAGAGCTCTAACATTTTGGGAATTACTCCGTATGTTTAGTCAAAATGATTTTCCTTTTATTATAAAGCTTGTTGATATTATGGTTCCAACATGTGGGTTTTATTGCAACATGCAATTATCTGACTCATGTCAGTTTAACACTATGAATTTATAATTAATACTAAAGGAGACTGTGGGTAATTCTGTCTCCATCCCCTTTATTACATTCTGAAAACACTGAGTTTTATAATAAATGAAATATGTGCAAATCAGTGGGACAAATAAGCTGTCTTTTGTTACTGCCATTTTGTCTGAATCACATCTTTCCCAGCAGCTACATCACAAACAAGGAAGAATCTTTGGAAATATGTCTTACTTTGATTCCTTCTTTAACCAAAAACTGTCTTTTTGTGTAAAAAATAAAAAAATCATGCAAGGAAATCCTTCTCCTTTCCTCCTAAAGTCAATCTGAAAATCAAAAGTGGGTTGATGGATATACATGGGTAATCGTACTATTTAGGTACAGTGGTCAGGACCCTGCTCATCTGTCCTTGCAGTTCAGCTTGAAGGAAATGGAAAACTTTCCATCAAGGTGTTCATAAGTGTTTTTGGTTTTCACAGACAAACGTACCCTGTCATGTTGCATAGACAAGTGTGGGGGATCCATTCATCAAGTTGTTCATGAGATTGTCTTTTCGTCACAAATAAAACTACCCTGGCATGTTAGATAGACAAGTGTTGTGGGGGAGCCATTCATTAAGGTTTTCATGAGTGTTTTTGCTTTTTACAGGCAGCACTAATGTGACATGTTACACAGGCAAATGTTATGGGGGAGTCATTCATGGAGGTGTTCATTAGTGTTTCTGGCTTTCACAGACAAAACTACTTCAGGAAGAAAGGTATACGAGTTTCAAGCCTTGATGAGCAAAAAGTCTTTTTCTGTCTATTACAGTGAGTTTAACTACTAATTCCTCTTTTATGCCTAAAATTGTCTTATTTTCTTCATAATCAGACTAATCAATCCCCCTTTTAGTCTAATGAGCAAAATAAAACTTATTAGCTGTTCATTTCCTTTGCTTCAGGTGAAATGCAGAAAACAGCATGAATACAGTTTCTGCTTCTATATGATGAGCCCACTGTATTGCATTTTGTTACCCCACAGCTGGCAGTCCTTTACTGGACTAGATCATGGCCCAGAATATGAGAGGGTATTCCACTGTAACAGTTTACTCCAGGAAAGTCATGGCAGGCAAATTCTGTAGAGCTGCAACTTGGTCTCCAGTGCATAACTTAACAAAGCACTACAAAGAAGGGCTTTACAAATACAGTGGTATTAGGTGTGCTCACAAGGGGTGTCGCCTTCTTCATCTGATTCATAACTTAGTATTCTACTCATTCTTGGAGAAATGAGACCAGGAAAAGGGTATAAGTATTATACATAAATGTGCAAGACACTCAAGATCCTTTTCTTTTTCCCAGAATACACATCCACCCCCCATTTTGTTTATATGCTCTGTCTTTATATTTGTCTGTATGAAATAGTGGGATATGAATGTCTTGTGTTTGAAATGACATCCGCAGGTCTCTCTGTGATGACAGGAGGCTTGGTACATATCTGTTTATGGAGTTGTGCTAATCTTTTACTGTTACAGTAAAGTTCCGGTTAGTAAAACTGTTTTGAATGTTGGTTAACAATGTCGCCCATATATGCCATCACCACCAGAGGTAGAGGCAGAAACATGGGCACAAATGGACTTCTCTTGATTTCTTACCTGTATTTAATATTCATGAAAAACCTTTTGCCATTTGGTATTTGGGTATTACCTGATGACACTTTCACAGATATTTACTTAAGTACCTTTTCACTCTGTTCTTCAGTAAGTCATAGAGCTGTGGAAAGTGATTGAAGGATTCAGGTCTGCCTTTATTTATACAGGCTCTCCTTAAATGGTCAGCACTGGTTCTTCAGGCAGACATGAGCTCAAGAATTTGTTACATCTTGGAATAATTATGGTCAGTTATGCTAGACAAGACTGGTAAATGCTCATGTGTAGGTAACTGAATCAAGGAAAAAATATTGAATATCTATTTTTATAGTAGTCACCACATACAACTATACTTGTTCAGTGAAAGCACTGAAGAACATTGCAATATAATACATCTCGATCAGAAATGCAAGCAATATGGTTACATTTCAAAACACTCACATTACTTCAGAAGTAAGAAGAAATGCAACCATCTATGACGCAAGATAACAACAGACTTTTTTGTCCTTGTTCATATCATTTCATTGTGTGATTTACAACTCACATATGAAAAAAGATGAATCGTTTTAACACTGTACTATAGATGTGTGCCTTTGTATGTGCCAGGCTTGCATTGTATACAAACCTGTAAAGACACCTGCACTAATTAAAGGGAACACCACCATACCTCTCAACCTTTTAGAGCAAAACATCTGGACAAAGCCATAAATGGACAAAGGCCCCAAAATATTGACACTTTTTAAATATTACTCTTACAAACTTAGAACGTTGATAGAATAACAGGTGTTATGTTAGAATTAGCATGGATTTTCTGAAGGGTATGGAGTCTGAAACTCAAATGTCTGTCATTATTTTCTGACTTCAACCCTCAATGATTTGCCAGAAAAACACAATTTTATGGGAAACAGATGAAAAATATGAGACAAAAATCTGGACCTTTTGAGAAAATCTGTACAGTTGAGTGGTATGATATCACCAGATGAGTGGTTTACTGCTATTTTAGACAGTTTAGTAGAGCAGAAGTTCACAAACGAGGAAAGCTTTGCTTTTGATTTAGTATTTAAGCCCACTTGTGATATGCATCAACAAGGAAACTCTATATTTAATCTCACTCTCCAAAGGGTATCGAGTTTAAGCCTTGTACTTTAATTAGTCGTGTAATGTAACATTCATTTCATAGCCCACTGCTGATTCATACACAGCCCACCTCTCACCAATGCTTGCTGAATGTGCATTTTCTAAGCTACTAT
Source organism: Protopterus annectens (assembly GCF_019279795.1). Taxonomy (NCBI): domain Eukaryota; kingdom Metazoa; phylum Chordata; order Ceratodontiformes; family Protopteridae; genus Protopterus; species Protopterus annectens. Next base: position 558,113,266 of record NC_056739.1, on the reverse strand, counting down.
CCCTGAGTATGACATTGGCCTCTTCAGCCTCCTATACTTGTACATAGCTTGTGTTTATTTGTAGCGCTGTTATTTTCACTACTGACACTAGCAGGGGAATGCTTAACAGCACGGTAATACTTCTGTCATAGGGCTGTATTTTGCTAAGCAGGATTTCACAGACAAATCATACTGCTGTAGGTATTTATTTTAGGCCTCACTAGCACAGAACATTACAAAAAAAGAGGGCATAGGATTTCGGGGCATAGTTTCTTTTAGGGAAGTGTCATTTCATTTCTAGTGTTTCATGAGGGGCTACTACAGTCCTGTGATTTATTCACTGGCTATAATGTTGCATGTCTAATATCATATAATACAGGGCAGGTCTTCTGGCAGTCTCTGCCTAGATCAAACTACAATGGAATAAAATCCACTGTTTAGCTCTCCCCAGCTGTCTCGTTACTGGTCAGTACAATCTTGGCTTTATGTTTATGTGTTGTGCTGTTGCTACAGAAAAAAATGCAGACAGAATTTAGGCAAGAACACACATGCTGATTAGCATAATTGCAGTTAGCATTTATTAATTATAGTGCTCGAAAAAAAAAACTAAACAGTACACAAAGTGTTACAGATTTCAAGACAATAATTAAAAAGGCTATAAAACAATAGCTAAGTGCACTGAAATGAATAAAATATCAGAAGACTTGAAGTAGGAGTGCTTCTCTCACAAGGCACATTACCTTCTGTTCTTAAAAAGGTAACACCCACAGTAACAGAGTCAGAGACTGAGGGTCTGTTTCTATCTATAGACACATGCACAGACAGACAGACAGACATACAGGTAGACATATATATCCATAGCCCCACAACCACCTGTCTTGACTATGCAAACTTTAACTTTTCTGAAGAAGCCCATGCCATAAAACATGTCACATGCATAGCTATACATATGCACAATGGACTTGCATATACTAAATTCTGACACCTGGACTACATAAATATATATATACATGCATACCCACCTAGTTCACATGTATGTAGAAGTGCATGACATACAGATAGGTGTAGGCATACCACACACACAACGTTCACAAATTCATGCATATTCACATGCGAACATATTTCACCAAGCTACATGTGATGTGTACATGCAAGAGCATAAGTACATATGTGTAAGTTATATGTGTGCATGCACACACACATGCATGCACACACAAACACATACACGCATGCACACACACACACACACACACACACACACACACACACACACACACACACACACACACACACACACACACACACACTTACTTACATGCATGCATACAAAGTAAGGGGCAACTGCACAAATCAAGGTGAATGCTCTGAGATGAGGAATGGATTCATTCCAGTGTGGACATCAACCTTTATATGCAGAAACTCCATCAGTGGCAAATCAAGGTACAATGCATGGTAGCCTTGGTCCCAACACATGTCCAGTTAATGGTGAAGTCTTCTTCTGCATACAGACAATTCCACATGTTCACATGCAAATACACACTCACGCGCGCACACACACACACACACACACACACACACACACACACACACACACACACACACACACACACACACACACACACACACACATGTGCACATGGGAAGTTCATTACTGGTGCAGATGGAAGATAAAATACACATAAAGACAGTGAAAAAATTGGAAATGAAGAACCAGACTGAGATGAGCAAGGGGCTGGTCTGGATCTTTGTTAGATACTCTCCTTAAAATACAGTACAGTGTGCAATACTCACAATAACCACTGATGTTTGAAGAGAAGGATTACTGATGCAGTGCTTTCATAATATGAATAGGGTAAGCCAAAGAAAAGATGTCAGGGTTGAGGACAGATCCGAAGAGCAGTCAGACATCCCTGGTGGGGTGAGGTTACATTCCTATACCTGGCCATCTGCAAGGAGTCTAACAGTAAACAAGAGCTTAATCCACATTTTCTTCTTTTTTGAATCAGCAGGATATCCCTGTTAGGTGTTCCTGTTTCCCATTTCCCTTCCACCGAGTATCCATTGCCATAAGAAAGGCATTAAAGTACTGCCCATAAGAACTACTGAGGGGAAATTATAATAGTACTAGACTACCAGACCACATGAAAAAAGTCATTGTCATAGTCACTTACTAGTTCAAATCACAAGTAAATATCTATATAAAGCAGGAAGGTACCATCCTGATTCCTTGGCAACTCCATTAGAGAGTAACGTGGGAGCCTTTACTACAAGAATTACGGTTATAGTCATTCTCCCACATAGCAATGTTATATTCATCATAAGGATAACAACTGCTGTGCATAGGAGAGCACCAAGATGTGTGAAGTCTTGACTCTAGACAAAGTTGGAAGCTTCCAGCATTCCGTGCAGTTACTGCAGTGCCATACCAGGCCTGTTTTCTACACTGAACACCTTTACTGTAATGCTTGTAGAAAGTATGGATGGAAGTTCAAGTGACCTCAGAAAAGTTCTTGGCCAAAATTAATTCATTCATTCTTCTTTTACTTGTTAACTTAATTCAGGTTCACAGCAGAAAAACAGCCTGCCTGCTACTCTGTGAGTACAAGGCAGAGAAACTAGTTCTGTATGGGGTGCCAAACTATTGCAAAATGTAAATTATACAATGACCCTCATTAATATTCCAAAATGTGCACGCTGATTGGCCAGCATACCCGTTATAAATCCCACAATATACCAACGGAAAAAGTTCCGGTCACCCAGACTTTTTCCCGTTAGTATAAAGTGCTCAAAACATTTTTTTTTTTTTAACAAATAAAAAAAAAAAACGGAGCAACGGAGACTTTCTTTTCTCTGTTGCTTCCATTTCAAAGTATTGATGTACTGGGTATGCATGGGACACAAGTCCCATACACATGCTCAGTGCATCAAAACAAGGGAGCAGTGTACCACAACCAGCGGAAGAACAGTAATTACTAATGCTCCGTTATACAAATCAGGGTAAATCATATAAAGCCATGTCCAACCCGGAATTAATGGACATGCTGCACCTTAGAAAAAAAATCATCCCATCGCCTCACGGCTGAGACTTGAACCTCAGCACCAATATAAATACATACTGAGGGACACACTCAGATTCATAACCTCCCTTCACTCACTCTGAAAATAAAATCCAGGTCCAGGTTAGGCAGAGTCCCTCATTGACTCTCTTCAAGAGAGTGGATGATGAGTCGATGGTTTCGTTCGGGGTTACACTTCTGTGTCACTGTGTTAGATAGGAACCTATGAATATGTCACACCACGTCATCAGTTATTGCTTAATAAACACACACACAAATTCTCCTAGAGGAATTTTAGAGGAACACCAGTTCACTCCAAAACTTGATATAAAAGTGAATTCTTAATGTAGGAAACTAGAATCTAGTCTTTATAGAAAACTTGAGTTTGTCAATATGCATTTAAATGCAAATAGTGCACATCCTATTTATATTAAGAAAAGTGTGGTTACAGATGTTTAGGGTGAGTAAATTAACTCTTGAATAAGATAGATCTAAACCTGAATTGGAAGAATCACATAACTATTTTTAGAGAGAGGGTATGATACAGATCTTATTAAGGAATTTCCCAGGAAGTGAAAACAAATATAAAGGAGAAATAGTGACCTTACTGGCAAAAAACAAATCAGGTGAAATAGTTAAAACAGCTGGAAAAATTATGGTAAATATAGGTTGTCTTATTAGATATAAGCTAGACTTAAATTAAATTAAAAACATAATAAAGAAAAATGGTGTATTATAGAAGAAAATTCAGACTTTCATCAAGTTTTAGGAAAATAGCCCATGTTTATAAATAAAAAAGGGTGAAACCTGAAGGAAAAGTTAAAATGGAAATGTAATAAGAAAGTCCCTAGTAGATGAGAAAAACATGGAATGTATAAATGTGGTTATTGTAAAGCCTGTAGATATATTAATATTGGTAATAATGTGAATATCGAACCATACAAGAGGAACATAGTATGTACAGGAAGATATGAATGCAATGCTGAAACAGTGGTTTATTTAATCACTTGTGTGACCTGTAGTGTGTTTTATATTGGGAAAACCATTAGGAAACGTTCTGCTAAGGTAAAGGAACATGTGAAGTCTATGAAGTATGAAGGCATGAATAACTACCTTTATATTTTATATACCCAGTGTAGTTTGTAACAGCTTTAAGATATTTACCTTTTTGTAGTAGATCAAATAAAAGGTTGCATCACAAGAGATGATATTAATAGTTTACTTGAGAAGAAATATACACATACATACCCTTCTAGTGCACATATATTCAGAGTTGCATGCCATACAGATAGGTGTAAGCATACCACAGACACAACATCCACAGGTTAGGTTAAATGCCATATCTCCCCAGGTTTGAATGACATGCTTAACATCAAGTGTTTGCTTTGAGTTAAAAGAAATGTGACGTCTGATTGGGAAATGTTTTATTAAAGGTTTTGCATCAATGTTTGCAGTTCTGAAGAAGTCTGATTATGAAATACAAAAGTACTAAACATTCAATATTTTGTATGTTGTACGTGGTGTTTAAGTTGGCCACTGAGTACTACTGGTTTCCACAGTTGGTTGGTTGTTTATGTTTCTGAAACATGCTGGGATTGGATTTGTTTTAGTTTCCTTCATCATTAACTTCTATACCTTCTTTCCACTTCTTCCTATTTAATCTAATGATCTCCCCTGTACCTATACTTTACATGAGTTTCCACCCCTCCTAAACAATCCTGTCCAGACTCTTGTCTCACACCCGACTCCACCCTCCTTTCAGTGTCATAATTTTTCTCCATCCGGCACTACATTTATTCTCTCACTTGATCGTCTCTGCTACAAGGAACATTGTACTACATTTTTAGTTTTACTGCAGAAATAATCTTGATGCTCATGCTGAATGCAAGTAATTATCATTCTGACTTATCAATTGTATGCATTGCTGTCAGATGAACCCATGTGACTTAATCAATTTATCCTCATCATTTGAATATAACTATTCTACTCCTTTTTTCAATGTTATTGCCTATAATCTTTATGTATAACTGAAAATGGGCTGTGATCAGCTGGACTAACCCAGCCAACAAATGTAAATAAATAAATAAAAAGACTTGTACTGCCCAGTGTGGAGACATTAGGATACGTTCTTTTCTCTCTCTCTCTTCTTAGTTTTGAGGACATCTTTGGAATGACAGAAAATAAAAAGATTGTACTACATACAAGAAAACCTGATCTCATCTGGCAGGAAATGCACTGCTTGCTAGTCCTCCTCTACTAGCTATCATGGAATAGAACTTGGTCATGTGATGGTTCATTTGGGATGCAAACAGGCCTCTCCTTGGCTTCACACATTTATAATGTCCTGAAAGGTTGTAGTCCAGTTTCCCTTCGGTTGATACACTGAGTTCCCTGATCGTAGCATTTCTTAGAAAGCTGAGCTGGCTGGCTATGCCGATTGCTTAGGGACACAAGTTGAGAATGACTGTCAGGTCCTAGATCATCATGGTCAGTTATGAATACCCCTTATTTGTTCATATGCCCGACCCTATTGGGTTGTCTCAGAACCTCATAATGTCCCTAGTTGCAGCAGAAGTTGAAAAGCCATTGCAGTGTAATAGAAGATCATCCTTTCCTTAAGGTTAAAGTGTTTTTTCCTTTTACTTCTTGGATGACTGGCTGTTGATTAGAAAGGGTAGTGCATGCAGTCCTCATGCATCTGTTGTCACTACCTGGTTTAATTTTGGAAGAATAAGGTTGAGATATGGATTCCAGGAGATCCAGAGATACCATCATTCCTGATTGAATTAGAGGGAGGGTATGTTCTATTTGTTACTTATGCTGGTCCCAAAGATTCTTTATGTACCAATGGACTATTCCCATGTACAATCTGACATATCAGACAATTAGGATAGAAGATACCTTGGGGAAGGTCCATCTACTGAAGGTGTGGCCTACTGGAGATGTACATTAAAATGTTTTTCATTAACTTTATTATCCCCTGAAAGTTTTTTCAGGATGACCACTTGGATCCTTTTTTGTTTTGGTTTTATTATTATTATTTTTTTTAATCAGGGCCGAAACTGTACTCATGTACACACAGAGAGATTCCTGGATTCTGAAAACAGTGTAATTATGAGATTTCTGAAATTCCTCTACAAATGCAGCTTCTATTAAATAATCATTCAAGTAAGGATAGCCTGGAGCCCCTTTTAGTTTCATTTGTGTGAACAGGGGGACCATGCCTTTGGCAAAAACTCTGGAAGAGGTAGAGAGAGATTAAAGTGTAAGAACATAAAGTGATGGTGAGATTTGCCAGGTTTGAATCTAATAGACAGTGAACTGGGATATGTAAGTATGCATCCATCATGTCGAAGGTGATAAAGGCATCCTTCAAAAATAAAGGATGTAAGGGCTGTAGAGTAAGCAACCTCAGCTTTTTCACGATCATGTATTTATTCTAACTTTACAAATTTATCATGGCTTTTCTACCATTTCCCTTTTCAGGGAACTATAAGCAATCTAGAATAGTCATCTTTCTAGAGGAAAGACTCTGGATTTCTTTGCGCTCCAATATTTAGTTTGTATTAGGCAGCATATGCTACAGCAGGTTTTCAGGTGTAGGTGGAATGCCCTGAATGGTGGAAGTTAAGCAAATTCTGTTGTGCAGCAGGAGAGTATAACCCCCTTATCCACTCATCCAAGATTAGGTGAAAGCGCTATTTAATGACAAGGGAGATATGAAGAGGCAGAGAGTAATAGTAAGTGCTGTAAATTATTACTGATAAAGTAGGGGAAACTGTCTTTAGGTCATGGTCTCTGGTGTTGTCCACCCAGACCCTTTTTCTTTCATTAGGATTTATTTTTATGGAACTATCTAGAATGGAAATGCTGTTCCTAGAATACCTGTACATTGGAGCCTGAAATAGATGCAAGACAGATAGCACTATTGTTCATAGGTTCATAGGTGTGTACTAGGCCAATGCCCTGGAACCTTTACAAGCCTAGCCCATAGAAGTGCCCTGGCATCATGCTGCCGTTAGTTTCCAGTGCCTCTATCAAGTAGAGCCACTGGAGTGATTCCCCAGGGTGAACTTTCTATTTCCCATCTACTCATCAAGATTTTTTTTGAAAAGGGCCAGTGAGGCCCTTGTTCCCCTCTATTTCAACATTTTAAAAATATTTTGGGAAGGCACCATACCGCTCAACCTCTTAGAGCAAGAACTCTGGACCATGCCACAAATAATGGGGAGACAAAGGCCCAAAAATAGGGACACTTTCTAAATACTTCACTTACAAACTTGGAAAGTTGATAGAATGACAGGTTTTGCATTAATATGAATTTTCTGAAGGATATGAAGTCTGAAACTCAAATGTCTGCCATTATTTTTTTACTTCAGTCCTCAATAATTTGCCAGTGATCTCCCACAGAACCACAGTTTTATTAGAAACAGATAAAAAAATATGAGGCAAAAATCTGGGCATTCTGCGAAATTCTGTACAGTTGTGAGGTATGGCTCAAGGCATCAAACAATTATTTAGGGAAGGTATGTAGCAGGTGAACCTTTACTTCATTGGTTAAGTCTTGGATTCACAGTCATCATGTCTTTTAAACTACAAGTGCCTACAAAACAAGCCACAGAGCAAGCCTTTATGATATTATAACCATATTATCTCACTTGTTCATCAAGCTTTTCTGTAGTCTGAGACAACCCCCTAGTCATGCATTGTATAGTTTCAGTAGCTGATGACCCGGATCCACAGGATGACAACAGGACACATTTTCTTATCAAACCCACTATCTTCCTATCATCTGACAGTGTTTACAGTCTGGTACCACACTGACCCTATTAGTGCTTCCTTAGGGAAAAAAACACTTGGCCAATTACACGTTTTTTTGTATAACTGCTTTAACTGTTTCCATACCCACTTCAACTTATCTGTTTTTTAGGAACTGGGGGTTGACAGCCAGGTTCCACAGCTACATTATTAAAAACAGAAGACCTCAATTATTGGGATTACAGCCATTGGTCATGGCTTACTACATCTAACTGCTCAACATAACTTTTCTTTTAGGGACAGCTCACTTCTTCCCATTTAAAATATTTTTGCATGAGATTAAATGTGTCCCCAATTCATTCATTCTCAGAAAGAGACCTTGCAGAGATGTCCTTACTTTCTGCGTCATAGCTCATGGGGAATACATTTTGACAATATAGACAAGATCCTTCGTGTCCCAGTATGAGTCAGATGAATCTAGAACAAGCAGAAGGCTTTTACACTTTCTTTCTCCTCTCAGCATCTTTGTGGAAGGGTCCACAGAATGCAGAAATAGCATGTTGGATTATGGGAAAGTACTTCTATGTAAACCTTTTAAAATTTGGACTAGCTGGAAATCTTTTAATTTTATATGCAACAGGCATCAGACATCATGCTATCCAGTGCTTTTCTCCAAATAACAACTGTGGGATGGTCTTCAGCTATCCTGTTGACAAATATCCTACCATAGCTGTCATGATGGATGTAATATTGCTTCACGTGGTAGATTACAATATGGTGCAGTCTCTTTTCAGTGTGTTGGTACATCCTGTGACTGTTCATCGTGGATGTCTTAGAACTACCCTCTAGTCATGATATAGTGTCTGCTTTCATAATAACTACAGAATCACAGCCCTGCAATTATGATGTCAAAAAATGCAGTTTTAGTGACCAACAGAACCTTTCCTTTAACTACTCCTTCTATATACCCCCTTGGAAACAGTAGCTGAGCTAGGACAATATCAGCACAGAGTAAACCTCTCGGTCAAGGAGGCGTAAGCATCTGTTGTCACTGCAAATAAAGTCTAAAGTGTGATATTTGGCTGGTTGTTAAGGCTTCAGTCACCTGTCCCTGAGTGGAACAAATGCTGTTCTAAAACCCATTGTCAAGTCTTCTCCCTCTCCATGCTTTTTCTTTGGTGCCTGGGAGACTCATTATGTGTTTTTTTTTACCTTTGTCTGTGAAATAACTAGTTCTGGATATTAATCACCTCACCACTGTAGAGGTGGGCACCCACTGGGCTACAAATGAAGACTTTACAGTGTTCCACAAAGGCCATCAGGGTCCTGACTCACCTTAGTGAACTTTTGTTTTTTTATTTAATGAAGACACTGAAGACAGTGGTCTCAACTGTCTAAATTTTGATCCTCCCCTAGACAAAAAATAGTTTAAATGGTAGCTGTTTAGGGAAATGTGTCTTCTACAAATACATTTATTACTTACTAAACTTTCCCAATAATGGCACTGGCCAAATTCAGCATACTTGGTATATACTGCAGTCATGGCAATAAACAGGCTAAACACCGATAATATAATAAAAAATCATGTAGTAGTGCTTATTCACTAATATCAGCAGAGGAAGTATCTGTTAGACTGCCAAGACATGAAGGTGACTATTAATTCTGAAGGTGACGTAAGTTACACTCTCCTTTAGTGCAAAATATCTAGCAGGCAACCATAGTATGAATTCCATTTGGGCATGTTCAACTTCTCTTCAGATCCGGCGGGAAGACCAGTCCACCCAGAGGTTTTTCTCACTGATATTATGAATGTAGTGCAGTCATGGTTGTTTTGATGAATTTGGATAGATCACAGATTCCTTTTCATGTCTTCATGTCAGACCATAATATATGTGGGTAATAGTCCTTTAAGAAGCAGAATGCTTTAGTATATGATTCATAGCAGTGGATTCCCTTTCCCTGACTGGCTGGCCAGCTATCACTCACTCTCTGTATGGAAGGGAGAATAACTTTTACTTAATGAGGGTACAGTCAGTTCTCTGAGCTGAAGCACCAGAAATAAGTAATACATGTTTTAGGTATATCAGAAATGACAGGTGGCTAAACAATATTGGTGTGGAATAGCAGCCTGCTTCACAGGTCAGACTGGGTCACTCATTCTAACATGCAGTGACGAATAAAGAAGATGCATTTTCACAAATCTAAATGGTACCCCTGAAGAACAGACTAGGTCATACCGATTTACCTTACAGCAAATACACAGCAGAGAGAGTTACATCTGCATGGCAGATTCAGCAGTATTATCTTTAATGCCACACAGAAGCCTTTAAACTTTGCAGCAAGTTAGCTTTGAGTTCTTTGTCATAATTTTTACAGCTGCAACTACGATCCATAAATTGGAGCATCAGCTCAAACCCCAGCACTGTTCACTATTTGTGAGATCTCCCCAACACCCATGAGTAAATATACTGACTCTGCGGTCACTGTGCCTTGGACCAGGGATATAATTCCATGTCACCACATTGTTGGACTTAATATACATTCAACCACATTTACTAATAATATTTCATCATTCAAAGACTGTAGTTGTAATCTTCAAAACTGGGTATATAAACTCCTAAACAGCCTGCTCACAGCTATAGTACATTTGTCTCTTAACAATACACTAGGAAATTCAACACTAAACCAGAGAATGGGGAAGGCTAGAAGGAGCTAATTATGTAATGGCATAAAATTATTTACTTACAGTGAGTACTTCATACATATTCAGCTAAACTCCTGCTTTGAAAACACTGTCAATTTGTAATGCTTTTCAAATGTGTATGCCGAGTGTACCAAGAGGTGGACCTTGTGCAAGTGGCCATCTTTTTCTGCATACAGTTACCATGACACCAGACCACATTAAATGCATTCCAGTCATTACCACAAGGTAGAGATACCAAGTATATTAAAGCCATACAATCACATTAAACTGAGGACTAAGTAGCTGATGCACAAAAGTCTCTCACAGATACCCGCTTGAGGTATTTGTGACAAAATCCAGCAAAATCAATAATCCTCTTACAAGTAGTTTGTTCAGAAGACAGCCTACCCTCCTACCCTTCTGGGACTAAAACAGACAAGTAATCTAACAGATTTGTTTTTTTTTTCCTTCGGAAATCTAAAGTACCATCTGCTAAGATGCATAATAATCTGCTCATCTGAAATCTGAGAATGAGGAGAAAAGGATAGCAGATAGTTCATAGCAAAATCCATCATAAGTTGAGACTTAAAGGAAGGGTCAGCAGGAAAAGCTACTTCATCTTTGCGGAAAACTATTAAAGGCTCAGTGCATATACTCTGCAGGTTTTGATGACTTTTAAAACAACAACTGCCACAGTCAAAAAAGTTCAGTAAAGCAAAACATCATTCTTACTATCCGGCAGTTTAGGCAAGTTGAGATGCAGAACTCCTTTGACAAGCATCCTTACAGATGTGAGTAATGTCTGGGTTCCTATAGGAAGAAATAATAAAGCAGAAAAAACAGACTTTAGCTGAAGGGTTGGACAAGTCAATATAAGGAAAGGAGGACAGGTAACCAATATGATTGTGCCACTCTCAATATACAACTAAGTCAATGTCAATGCAACAGTAAGAAGGCATCTTGTACTTTGACAAGTGAAAATTTCTCACAGCACTCTTCCTGACATCTTGCAGGTTCCTCTTCAACTGCGTATAACAGATATTCCTATTAAAGGTGCAGAGCCATACACAAGTGGATTATAATGAAGAAACCACCTTTATAGGTCATGCTTTGATATTATAATATACTTTTTTAAGGCAAGCACTCTTATCTTAGATCACCACCGCAAGTTTTGTCATCCACAAAATAGAAAGAAAGAATGAAAGAAATTCCATTTTCTATTTGTTGGATGAGAATAGATGCTAACATATTCTTCAGTGGTGGACCCAAGATGGACACGTGGAGCACCATTTTTAAGGACAAACAGTGTTCATTAGTCAATAACATCATACAATTATTTCTGTACAATCCACATGCATGGCGTATTTAACCATTAATTTCCACTCATTTAACAACATCCTTGTAATGCTCTATTGGTACTTTTAGTTTTTATATCATATTCTTACTCTATGTTATACATCACTTTTTCAATCATTGTTACTGTACCAGTCAATTTTCAAAAAATAAGTCTTCCTATAATACACAAAATTTCAAACTACAAGCAGAGAGAACATCCTTCCACCCCCAACAATAGTTTTAATTAAACCTACTTCTTTCTCTGCTCCACCATGCTTAATCTTCATTGTTCTCTATATATTTCTGCTATTTTTTCATATATTTTTTCTTTTCTTTCTCCTCCACTTCCAACATTATGAATAATCTTGAAGTGACTTCCTCCACATTTGGCCATCTCTTTTTTAGGGTCTATATTAAAACACCAAATGCTTAAAAAAGCGAATGGCGATTGATCGACCCTATGTAAGTGAAAGCTTAAATGTCGAAGTGTCAGAACAGCAATTTTTTTTAGAACAAGGGAAAAAATCGCTGTTCCAACAAAAAAAACCCAAAAAACAATAAAAATGAATTTCAAACATTACATTAAGTGGCCCCCTCACCCCCGCTACTTAAATATACTAACTCTGAGACTGCACTACAGTGCCAAAAGGGGCAAAGTACCGAAGCAGCCAAGCAAATTCTTTCCCAGGAAAATAATTCACTTAACAGCCGCTTTAATATTTTCTGTTTTCATCATTTTAAGTTCAACCAAGACGCATTCGAAAGAATGCATCTTCGGTCTTCTAATATAGACCTCTTTTTTACTAGCACCTTTAAATCTCCTCTGAATCCTTCCAGGATCTTGCAACTCCAAAATATGTTCATCTGTGTGTATCTATGTACTCGTTTCTTACTCACATTTCAAAAAGATTTCCTGTACACTACATGTATCCATGTGCAGTTGTAAAAATATCTGTGTAGATACCTCCTTGCAAAGATTTGAAATCTTCAGCCTTTAGTGACGTAGCTTAGATATTGTATAATTTCTTCCCACTCTGCTTTCTTATCTGCGGACCAAACTCCTTCTCCCATTGCCTTGTTTGCTTTTTATTATCCTTCTTAGTCAATTATTGTCAGTTCTCAGCAGTCCTACTGTTCTTCTTGCCTCTTTTCTTCACAACTCTACAACTTGAACAAATCCTAGTGTTTTATACCTATACCTATCTCCCTTTCCATTATATTACAACTACTTTTTATCCCCTGATATTCCCATTCCAACCCATCTTCTATTTGAAACTCCAATTTTACTTCCTATGAAATTTTCATTCTATTTCCAATTGTTACTTGGGGCCAATATCTAACTCTGTTTTGTTTTGCTTGCCATCTTCATATCTCATTCTTCTGTATATGGTCAACAATTGACACCCACACACCCCACTGGGATGATTATATCTCTCCATTTTATCCATTCTGGGTACTTTCATTTCCTAGCAAAAATTCTCTGAGCTTCCCTTATCCAGTCTGATTGTGTTTGTCTTATATATGTTTCTGATAATACTTCTACAATATCCTGTCCTCTCCTCCAACTCTCTTCCCAGTATCTTTTCGTTTGTTTCCAATCTGCAATATATCCCTCATCTATGAGCCTTATAGTATTCAACACTACACTTGCCTGCAGGTTAGTCTGTAAGTCTGGGCCATCCAGTCCTATATTTTCAGTTGTTCCAATCATGCTTTGCCATGCTACTCTTGGCCTTCTTCCCTCCTGAATGAATTCCCTACATATTTGTTTCATCTTTCTCAAAAGGTCTAGATTTAGAGTGATCAAAATGCCTGTCCTATGCGAACAAACAGAGGCATGATCATCATCTGTAGTACCTTTAGTCATGATCTATATTGTTTTTTAAAGGATTCCATCTCACCAGCTAATCCCTTACTTTAATATTATTTTTAATATGTTACTTTCAGAGATTCTTTATATGTACTTGCTTTATATATAACTAGGGGATTTATCTGCTTCTCCCAGACCCCCTCAGTCCCCTTGCCCTTTTTTCTTTCCTTTCCTGTGGCTATTATTGCTTTGGTTTGTCACTATTCACTTTGTGTCCTGTGTCCTTCCTAAAGTCCTTAAACATCCCCATACTTGCCCTAAATCTTCTTTATGATTAGTCAAGGTCAACAAAATATCATCTGTGTATACTGCTAAACTAAGCAGAAAGGTCATCTTAGACTTTCTCTCCTCGTGTTTCAAAACTTTCACTATGTCTGGATCTGATGAGGTCAGCGGATATGTGTGCAGTTCCACAACTGCAGATCTATACATGTAATCAGGTTCAAGGAGGCCCATACCTCCTTCAGACCGAGGGATATATAATCTTGGCATACATTGATTTTTATATACGATTTGATAAGCATGAAGCATGTATCTTCTTTTAATGTCTAACTGGTCCAATACCTTTTGGAGCCAGTCAATCATTCCAAAACTGTTAAGTTAAAACAGAAAGAGCAAATTGATTTATAGCTTGGACTTTATTCCTAGATGTCAGGGCTGTTTTCAATATTAGTTTTAAGTTATTGAAGTATTCCTTACTGAATTTTACTCACATTTGTTTATGTTTTACAGACAATCCTTCATCGGTTCCTGAATATTTATACACTCCCAGCTCAAGTTTCGTTATATCACATCTCTGTCCTAGATTGACTCTTTTGTGGTACTGCAACTCCTGTCCTAGATTGACTCTTTTGTGGTACTGCAACTCCTGTCCTAGACTGACTCTTTTGTGGTACTGCAACTCCTGTCCTAGATTGACTCTTTTGTGGTACTGCAACTCCTGTCCGAGATTGACTCTTTTGTGGTACTGCAACTCCTGTCCTAGATTGACTCTTTTGTGGTACTGCAACATTCCTGCTGTATTCATTGCTTTTGCACATTTAGCAAGACTAAATGTCATTCTTTCATTACCTGAGAAAGTTTTAACCAGTTGTGCTGTCAACTCCTCATCTGATGAACTATATTATTTTAAGTCATTCACAAAATGTAGATGAGAAGTCTTTAAGGAAGGTTTTTTCTGGGAGCCAAATTATAACCAAGACCTAATCTATTAATTGCATGGCTTAGTGGGTTAAGGGCAAGATAAAGCAGCAGTGGTGACAAAGAATCGCCCGGGAATATTGTCTTTAAACTTTTATCCCTGAGATGATAATTTGCCCTTTGTCATGGTTTAATGATACATTGGTTTGCCACTGTTTCATGGTCACTGTAATATAAATGATCAATGTAGGATGTAGCTTATCTTATACATCTGCAAATATTCCTTTATCCATGAATGTGGAATGCTGTGAAATGCTTATTTGAATCTATCCATGCCATACTTAGATTCTTACCCTATTTACAATTTTCCATTATAACTTTATTTAGCAGCAAATGAGTCTTTGTTCCATATGACTTTGTTTTGCTACCCTTTTGTTCTATTGCCATGATTCTTATATATCATTTCTTCTAAATGACTATAAACTCTGTCAGCATCAATTCTAATATATAGTTTGTACATCAGCAGAAGGCCAGTTATTGGTCTATAGTTTTTAAGATGGCTTAGAGGTTCACTTTTAAGGAGAAGTATCATTTTTCCTGTTGTTAACCAGGTTGGTTTCTGTTTGGGATGTGAATATAAAGAGTTCTTACTTAAGGCTAAATGTTCATGTAAAAATGTCAATACTTTTAGCCAGAAGTTAGGTACTGCATCTGGGCCTGGGATTTTGGAACTAGGAGCTTTTCTTAATTTTGTTTCAGTTTATCTGGCTGTTACTTCATCCTGTTTCATATGCTGTACATTTAGACTTCTACCTGCTTCTTTTACTTCTTCTATCCATTCAGCATCTTTGTTATGTTCCACAGTGCCTTCAAAAGTATTTCTCCAAAATGTGTTATTTCACCTTTTCTGATGGTTTCTCTACATTTTGCTTTGTTTTTCAATTCTCTACAAAACTTTTTTACCTCTCAACTGTCCCTATTTTGTAGGGAGACCTCCTGTTGTTTCTCAAAGTTTTGTCACATTCCTCCTAAAACTAGAAAACATTTCTAAGATAACAGTGACAACATTTAAAATGTGGCCATATTTGGGGCCATTTCCTTAGTTATATTTTTAATTTGTTCCAAATTCATTTGGTAAAAGTTGAGGGCATTGCCATTATTAATGAATTCCTAATTTTGTGCTTTTCCTTTGTATTTATCTGCATATCTTCCACATTTTTCTGCCTGTGCTGATATCTTTGGTTTATTATTTGCAATAGTGTACAATAAATCCTGGTCTGTTCTAATACCATGCCTTGCTTTTATCATGTCTGTCTTTCTAAGTATTTTTATTGGTCAGTTCCCTCTTCTATACTCTTCTAACAGTGATACTTTTATCTTTATTGCTTTATAGTTCTCTGTATTCTATGCTTCCATTATGGTATTTCTTTCTTTCTTTCTTTTCCCTTATTGCTCTGCATTTTTTTGGTAAAATGCTATCTGTCATTGATTTAGTTGCAAAGTAATATCTCCTTTTTACTTCATCACATGAATTTCAGTTAATAGTTTTGATTACTCTGTTCATCTGTTTTATCAGACATTTAAAATTTTGGGTCTTATTCATTTTCTTCAATCTAATCTATTTTTACATTGATCTTAATATGTTTATATGTCTCTATTAAATCAAGTAACTCTTCCCTTAGCTCATTTTCTTCTAAAATGAGGATACATTCTTTGCTCTCTGTTTCCTGTGAGCATTCTTCAGAAGGTCAGTACGTTCAGAAAGACTGGCTTCCTGTAACATACTCTCTTCAGCTGCATCCTGAGTCATCTGTTGCTCTTTCATATGGGAACTCATTGGCCCATCACTCCACAACATTGAATACTTTAGAGTTGCCACAGTTTCCTGCTCCTTTCTTTGCTGTGCATCTCAAACTAAACTTTTGTACTTGTTTCCAACTGAAGGCTCCAGAGTACCTTCATGTGGTAAGTGATCACATGTTCCACTTGTTTCTCCCTAATCCATCATACTGTAACATTACCTCAGATGGATTTTCTACATTACATCCTTCACTTCTCAGGTAATCCATAAATTCAGTTTCTATTTCTTTAACCTCTATATTACTAAATCTCTTTTTTTCGTTCATTTAATAAAACACCATGAACTTCATCAGAATAAATACAAACACTTAAAACCACCCTTTAAATACTTGTCATGTGCAAGAAATCATCCAATGACAAAAATGCTTCAAATAAATTATTTAAATAGCCATTATGATGTCATGAGCATTTAAACATATGCTACAACATTTTTAATATTGCATATATATAAAAATGCAAATATATATATATATATATATATATATATATATATATATATATACATACACATATATATATATATATATATATATATATATATATATATATATATATATATCTGTGTGTGTGTGTGTGTGTATATATATATATATATATATATATATATATATATATATAATAGTCAATAATAACAAACTACTACACAGTGTTTCATCAAATAAAGCCCATTTTTATGAACAACTACATCAAAGCCTTTGTAACTAAAGAAAACACTTGATATTAATAGTTTCATTTAGTCCTGGAGGGTAGTCTGCTATTTAGTTTCCCTACATTCTAATAAGGCTTTAAAATTACCTACCAAAGGACCACACGCTACTTTATCTAAGACAAAGAATGTAAATTTCTTAAAATTGTTACATGATAAAACATGTCATGCCAGTGCATTATTCCTGTCTTTGTTTCTCACTGCCAACACATGTTGAAAAAACTGCTTGAAACCACCACGATGTAATCCAAAAAACATTTATTGTGAAATAAAGCAGGAACAAGCGCTTTCACACAAACAGGTTGTGCTTCATCAGGTTACAATCACATAGAGAAATCCATTCACTTTTATAGAGGCCCCTTGTCATAATTAACAAATTAATCAGTTCAGTTAAAATCAATTAATACACTAGGCTCATTAACAAAAATAGAAATTTAAATTGAATATAAAATAGCAAAATTATATCCAACTACGTAGCATTAGATTAAATGACCATTGCATAAAAACTATAAGTATTTCTTTTTAAACATAGCGTTAATTCTTTATCTTTCTGTAGATATTATATTAATTGATAAAGTGCATGAAGTTGTTTCAATTGCCGGTATCCCGTCTCCATAAATCAACTCAGGAAGCCATGCCCATATTTAGACAGGAAAGCAATCTAAAGTGTAGCTACATTAAAGCTAATAACTAATAATCCTGGTTTACTTTTTAAAAAGACAGGTTGCCATCATCCATTTTATTTTCGTTTTTATTTTCTACTTTTGCTTTCTTACTATTTTCAATGTATAGAATATTTAGTTCCCAGAATATATTAATTGATAAGGTGCATGAAGTTGTTTCACCTCCATAAATCAACTCAGGAAGCCATGCCCATACTTAGAAAGGAGAGCAATCTAAAATATAGCTTCATTAAAGCTACTAATTAATAATCCTAGTTTGCTTTCTTAGAAAGACAGGTTTCCATCACCCGTTTTTATTTTTGTTTTTATTTTTACTTTTGCTTCTTCATTGTTTTCGATATATAGAATATTTAGTTCCCAGAACAGTTAGATCAAATAATACTTTAAAAAGTCTCGGAACTTGCTATAGGAGATTATATCAAACCAATGTATTAGGGAGTTAATTTAGGTCATTCCATACACAATGCTCATTATTAAGACAAACCTAGTGGTCAAGTAGAATAATATTTATATCAATTAAAATTACATTCGCGAAGAGAAAAAAGTGTGTCATACATAGCAGCTAACCAAGCAATATATTCAGAGTTATTATATGCTGCCATGCTCGCTGATACAGAGAATTATATAGTCACTGAAACCATGACTAGAGCGAATAGCAAGTATATTCTACATTAAATAGTCAGACACATTCAGTATTTAAAAATATATAAGCACCTGAAAAACTGCCAACACATGTTCATAAATCCTTCTACTTAATGACCTGATGGTCTTGCCAACATAAAAACTAGTACAAGAATTACATATTGCGAGATAAACAATACCCACAGAATCACATGTAAACCTGTCCTTTGCCCAAATAACTTTCTTGAAATGTTTCAACTCAACAGAACCTGAATTGGCTATCTATCTACATTGCCTGCAATGACCGCAAGCAAAAGTCCC
The DNA here is from genome assembly GCF_019279795.1 of Protopterus annectens. Taxonomy (NCBI): domain Eukaryota; kingdom Metazoa; phylum Chordata; order Ceratodontiformes; family Protopteridae; genus Protopterus; species Protopterus annectens. Next base: position 558,094,254 of record NC_056739.1, on the reverse strand, counting down.
AACAGGGTCTTTGGCCCCCATTATGTGATGTCTTAGAAGTACTTTCAAGTATACTTCTTATATTACATACTTTTTTATAGTAAAGAAAGGTTCATTACCCAGGACTTTCACCAATTCAGAATGTCTAAGCAACACCTTCCAGTTTTCCTTAATAACATGCCTAATAATGTCCATTCCATCTGAAATGGGCAGTGGAAATGCCTTGTTGTTTTGATTCACCCTACTTGCCACACTGAAATTGCCTTTCAAAATGGGACTAGCTAAACTGTCTCTGAGAGTTATAACTTCAGCAACAATGTTACGTAACCAAAACAAATCATATCCCCTGGCTATAAAAAAATCCAGTCAGTTTGTTAACCTCACCATCAAAAACAGAATCTTCACTGGTCAAACGATTCAGCCTTATAAGTTGTCCCCTGACAGCCCCTCTTTTCATATGTTGGGGGTAAAGACTGTCCCTGTGTAGGTACTGATTGACTAAGGTAGATTTCCTATGAATACTACTACTGAAATTAAAACTGTCATCAGGTAGTTCCAAATGAATATCCAGGAAATCTATTATTTTCCCAAATCATCCCAGGGTAAAGTTCAAAAAGCTAGTTGAACAATTCAGGTCTTGCAAGAATAACTGGATACTATCAAGGCTCCCTTACCACAAAAAAAAAAAAATCATCAGGGTAATGCCTGTAAAATGAAATATTCTTAGCCAAAGGATGTGTCACAAGAAATTTAATCTCTCACATAGCCATAACTAGATTGGCAAAATAAGGAGCCACTCTAAAACCCATGGCCACACCGGAGATTTGCTGGAGAATACTAGTTCCAAACTTAAAAAAATTACTTTCCAAAATCATTTCCATCAAAACACACAAAGTGTTGATCTTATCATTGTCAAAGTCAATATGACCAGTCAAATATTCCCTAAAAAAAATCAATTACAGCTTCTTGTTCTATACTTGCATAAAGGGAAGTGACATCAAGTGTTACAAAAATATAGTTGACATATCAAAATTTTTCAAATTAAATTCATGTAACAACTCTAATAGATGCCATGAATCTTTTAAATAAAACCTTGAAATTTGAACAATAGGGTTCAAAATGTTATCTCACCAAATAGAAATTGGTTCAGTCTTAGATTATGCTGCTGACACTATGGGTCTAAAAGGGGAGGGGGGGTTCTGCATTTGTGGACTTTAGGAATACCAAAAAGAACTGCTGACTTCGGATGTCCAACCTGTAAGAACATGTATACTGAGTGTCCAATATTACCTTGACAAAACAAACCAAATAATAAAGTATCAATACACTTGAAACACAATAAAACTTCATTTATATTGACCTGTTTGTAGTTTCTATGATCACTCAAAAGTTGTAGCATAGCATTTTCATAGTCCACTGAAATTTCTCATCGGCTCATCTAGTACACGTTCCCTGGACATTGGACTACTGTCCAGACCTTCTCACTCACTCATCCAGGAAGCCTATCCCAAACCCAGACACACTGAAACTAACTGCATGGTTCCTTCAGTTTTAAAGGTGCCCAGAATGCCAAGCTTTCCACTCAGGTGGTTCATATTTTGTCAGCTTTGCAAAAAAGGTATGAGGAAAGGTTGCCTCTGCAAATGGAAAAGGTTTTCAATCTGGGCAGCCTCTAAAGGGATAGATCCTTTTCAGTTCCTGTCTCTTCTATTCTAGACTTCTTGATGAATCATTTCCAGAAAGGCTTAGCTTTTTGAGAATTAAGATATAATTAGCATCTATTTTCACTTGACATGTAGGGCATTATCAGACTGCTACAGCTTCACTAAATATTTCAAAAGCCTATTTGAAAGGAAGCTTCCTATTGAGATCTTCTATATGGGATCCATCCCTCCATGGGACATAACTATAATGCTTCAAGTATTAACAAAACCTGCCTTCAAACCCACAGCAACAGCAGATTTAAAGTATCTTTCTTGGAAGACAATCTTCCTGGTATCTATCACTTCAGTGAGAAGGATGTCCGAGTTGGAAGCACTTTCTTAAAAATATTCTTGATCTCCCATAGGGATGGAGTTTCTTCATTCCAAAAGCAGCATCCAAAATGTACCTTAATCAAACCATTAATTCATTAGTATTCTTCCAAGAACAAAGGAGAGTATACTCTGCATTTGTTAGATGTTCACAGAAAACTTAGATTTTTATCTCCACATGTCTAAAGATTGTAGGAGATCTGATCAGCTGTTTGTAGTTTTCTCTGGATCAAGTTAGGCCAGAGTGTTTATAAAGTCACACTGTCAAGATGGATTTCAGATTGTATAGTTTTTGTCTGCGATAAAACCTTATACCTTAGCCAAGAAACCAAGAGCTCATTCAACATGATCTGTTGCTACTTCTGCTGCATTTATGCAAAGAGTTCCCATCAACAAACCTGTGCTGCAGCAATTTGGTCCACAGTCCTCATATTAATATCCCATTGTAAGCTAGATGTACAGTCAAGATCCTGTACATCTTTTGGATCCACTCTTTTCAGGAATACCCTTCCTTGATACCTCCCAGGGATTTTTGATAGTTAGGGAATCTGTCCCAAAGGCTGAATCCAAAGAAAAAGGACAACACTGGATATAAAAGTTATCTATTCAGTATAATGACAGGTCCATGTTGTCTTTTTTTTCATCCGGTTCAATATCCCTCCCTCATGCCCCCTTCCAAATTTCTCACATGGTACTCCTCATTGATTGAATGGACCTAACCAGAAACGTTGTTATTATACAGTGTCAGTTGGTTGCAAGTTTTCTGGGTCATGTCCTGGTATAGATTATCAGGTTGTTATTTTTTTTTTGATGACATAATAAAAGTTTATTAATAAGTAGGCAAACTCTTTTTGAGGTATTTTTAGGAAAATATTTATTTATTTATTTATTTATATATTTTGAAGGAAGAATCCCCCTTTTCTCCATATAAAGATAGAAGGAATCAGAGGTAGCATATGCAAGGGAAAACTGGGTATGGAAAATGATATAGAATAGTTTGTGAAAATCAAGCACACAAATTTGAAGTAGTACAGACAAACATGAGTGGCTGTGCATACATGAGGTTTGGGTGACAAGATATTGACACATATGCTGAGTGAGTGCACAAGATCATACCACAGAACATTGAAGATGTTGTTCTGAGTCAAAGATGGAGGAGGGCACATATAGCAGAATGTAACTACCAACTAATCTCTGAGTATTTCTTCATGGAAGGAGCGGTATACCCACAAATGGGCTGTAAGAATAGGTAGTGGAGACAAATTCTATACAGTTATTCTGGAAGGCATGGTATAGCTAGAGAAAGGGTAAGGTGGGAGGTAGGGATAGAGGGGAGGTAGAATGTTGGATTTACTTAAACTACAGACTAATAACTTTATGTCTACTTCTATAAAGCAAATATAATTTAATATAATTGTCAGAGGGGAGCTCTCAGAGAGTAAGAAAGTTTAAAATGGTGCTTCAAGGGACTTCTGATATGGTGCCAAGCTGAAAACAGACAGTTCATGGAACACCACTAAAATTACTAGAAAATTAATGAGAAAAAGAAAAATTGCTTGAAAAAAACAAAAATATTTTGAGAACTGAAAAAAGAACTGAATGAAAATATGGAAAAAGATAGAGGAGAGGAGAGAAAATGAGATTAACAGTCAATACAGATGACTTCTAAGATGGCTGCACACTAATCCACAGCTTAACTTTAGCTCTCCCAGCGTGAAAACAGAAACAACAGCCAGTGGTATTGTCAGCTTGAGCAAAATTCAGTTGCTGGCTAGTAAGTACATTGTCTGGATGTTAGCAAAGAAGAAACTAAGAAAGCCTAAAAAAATCAACTAGAAAAAATGAGGAGAAAATAATGACTGCAGTTCAAGCTGCAGCTTTGGTGCAAGACATGGCTTCCAGTAATCTATTGGAAAAAAATAAATCAAATGTCCTCAGAGCTGAATAAAATAAGTGGAACACTGAAGAAGTATATCAACTCAAATAACAAAAAACTAGAAAAAATGGAAGAAGCCTTAAACAGATATTTAGATGAGCTGATAAAACTGCAAAATTAGAGGTCAAAATTAAGAAAAGGCTGTCTGAGTATGAGACTGCTCAAGAATAAATGTTTCAAAAAATGGTAGAATTAGAGAACAGAGCATGCACAGAAAATCTAGGATTTTCTGCTATACTAGAGAAACTAGAAGAAACAAACTGTATTAACTTTATAAAGCCACAAATAAGCAACTGGACAGATATTCCAATGTAGGAACTGTTAATTGAAAGGGCACACTGTGTTTATGCTCCATATCTAGCCATGAGAAAGCAGTCAAGGCATTTATTAGTAAAGATGCAATGCAGAAAGTGCTGATCCTCACAAAATTGTGGCAAAAAGGCAAATTATTGAAAGTTGGAGTCAGTAGAGTGTTTGTGGAAAATGATTTGTGTACACCAGGCAGAAGAGAAACAAATTCATTCCATTAATCAGGAAGTGTGGAGAAACAGGTGCAAGATTCAAACTGCTGTATCCAGCTGTCTTCAGAATATTTTTCCTTGGGGATCAAAGTCATTTTTTGATGCAGAATAAACCAAAGAGAAAATACAAATGTTTGCCCAACAAAAATTTAACCAGCAAGCAGAAGGGGACAGTTAATTTCATTATTTCGATAATAAAGCACATGGAGAGAGTTTGTCAGTGAAACCTTTTCCACTGTTCCAAAGGAAAATGCTTGAGAGATGGAAAAGCACAACAGATGACCAGAATAATCAGGAGTACCTTGGAACTGAACCAGAATCTGGAGTTGGAAGATGGAGATGAACTGGAGGAAGACCAGCAACATGCAAATTACTAAGTAAATGTGAGACTGCAAAGCATCAATTACATTTGTGAAATACAGCTGTATAGGAATAAGTGGAAAGAATAAACTTTTGCTGACTTTGCAAAATTTGTGGAGAACTGAAAAGCATTTGCCTTACTTCATGTCATTACTGTTTGGAAGAACTCTTAGGGGAGGGAAAGAAGAAGGAAAAAAGGGAACTGTAAGTAAAACAGTTTCTGTTTTTAACATTATTTTTATTAAACTTTTCACAACATAAATTGCATATTTTAGAGTAAAGTATTTTTAGTTGATCTTGTATGTGATAAATTTATTAAAGCCAACAGATGCCTTTTTTCTTCTTCCTGTTCTTTTTCTTTCTTCTTCTGGGATTAAGAAATGTAGATATTACAGTGCTAAAAGAGAAAAAAAGGTAGACAAAAGCATGTTTAATAGTCGGTAACCTTGGGTTATTGATGAGTGGGATGGGGTGTAAAAGTACACAGATCATAATACATGTAGAGCTGATATGTTTTTTCTTACGTTTACATAATGAATGCATAAATTAAGACCCTTGGCTTAATCTAGCAACACATTTTAAGTAGAAACAAGTAAATATGAGAACAATGAATATGATGAAAAGTTTTCCTTTAGCAATAAATGTTTTAGCTTGTCTTTCAGGCTTTAGCAGAGGACTACATTTTTCTTTTTTCTCTTACATTTCCATGCAGACAAGCTAATAATAGAGCAATAAAAGACAGGACGTTGGTTTATTTAATGCTAAAAGTTTATGATTTCAGAAAGCATGCAAGTTGTTTTCACATCAGGGGATAAAGATAAAAAAGATTAGACATCAATTTGTGTAAATAGATGCACAGGTAGTAACATGCATCTTAGCATAGATAACATCAGTTTCAGGTTAATTATGGTCTGTGTTACCAGCTGTCTGTTTGGCACAACTGTTACTATTAGGAGGTTTAAACTTCATTAAGGCTGTACACAGTTATGTGCGTTTATATTAAGATAACAAGTTATGGGGGCGTGTTTAGTTTTTTGTTTGAGGGTTCTGATTAAAACAAAATGTCTTGTAAAATGTAACATAGGTTCCAATGTTGATGATAAGAAAAAAGTGCATAGAGGATTAACCTGCCGAACAGTAATGTATGCATGTATCACAAAAGTTGGGAAACAGTCATTTAAAAATATGCCATATATATTAAGTGGGAATAACAACTTCTTAACATAATGGCAACATTTTCCATATTATCTTGAAATGTAATGGTCTCACAGACATAGACAAAAATGAAAGATTACTTAATTATATTAAGAAACGCAAAGTATAAATAGCAATGCTACAGGAGACACATTTGAAAAGAAATGAGCATGTGAATTTGATAATGAAATGATTTCAAGGTGAGTATTCTGCAGAATATCAGGGACAAAGGAAAATTGGAGTACTTATATTAATTCCTAGAGGATGTTCAGTAGTGATAGAAAGAGGAAAAACATGCTACTGGCAGATTTTGCTAGAAATGGGCTACTGGCAAGGGATGAAGATAACACTGACATGTATTTATATTCCACCTAAAACTGCTATTATGGAGCTTAAAAACTTCAGGGAGAAATAATCAGCTTTCAGCAGGGAATGCTACTTACAGGTGAGGACTGGAATTTGATTTGCAAAAGTGAGGATGTATCGGGGTGGGGGCTAGAAGGGAAATATTACAAAAGAGTGTAGATTTCTGAAGACATTTATGAAACTATTTCATGTGGAAGACATGAATTCAATAGTATGAACTTGAATAGAATTTAGATATTTACCAAGGTACAATAACTGGGCTGGACTAGACATAAATTATAATTCACAGGAACAGGTGCACTTAATTGAGAACTTTTGATAACCATCCAATAACTATATCAGATCATGCATCATTAATTGCTAAGATAAAAATGCAGGGCAATGAAGTAAAGATGAGACAATGGTGCTTCCATACCCACCTGATAAAAATAGGGGAATTTAAGGAGTGGGGAGTTGAAATTAGGTAAGATAGAAAGTACTCCAGAAGTTATAGCTAGTGAGTGGGATCAAATGAAAGTGGAGTGTAACAACAGAGTAGAAATAAAAGAAAAGAGATCTGGTTAAGAAATAATAAGAATTATTTAGAGAGCTGACAAAGGTTAAAGTATTATAATGGGAATCTCACAGAACAAGAAGAGGTGCAATTGCAGAGTGCTAAAGAGGAAATAAGGGATTACAGGAATATTATGCATGAGTTTAGAAAGATTGCTGTTAAGCAGCTGTTTAAATAACAAGTTCAGAGCACAAAAACTTTTGACACAATGACTTAGGCAACAAAAAGTTGAAAGGGTTGTTGCCACACTTAGGGAGCCTATAATAAGAAAAATAACCAGAGATCCTCTAGAGGTATTAGAGATATTTCAGAAATGCTATGTAAATTTGTATAAAGCAGAGAAATGGGGACAATCAAGAAGAAGCACAACTAAAAATATTTATGAAAGACTTAAATATGTCAATGTTAGAGGCAGATGAGGCTCAGCAACTAACAGTTAAGATAGGAGGAGATGAGATAAAAATGATGATGTATAGATTGTGTTCTGGTGAAGGTTGGGAAGCTAGGAGGGATTTTAGTGTAAATTTTCGTTGTGGTTCTTGGTTTCACTGTGAAATGTCTGGTCATGATTACAAAGTGTTTATGTCTATAATGGCTAAAAGAATGGCAAACGTGATGCCAAAATTGATAGATTTCGACCAGTGTGGTTTTGTAGAGGGGAGACATTTGACAAATTAGCAGAACAATGATGATCCAGAGGGAAGCTGAATATTAGAAAATACCACTATTATTGATGGGTTTTGATGCAGAGAAAGCAGCTGACAGAGTAAGCTGGGATTGTATGAGTATGGCAATGGAAGTATTTGCATTTCCTGATAAAATAATAAGGTTAATTAGAAGGATATATGAGGGATCGGAAGCAAGAATTAAAGTGTGAGGACTCCTCTCTGATAAGTTGTGTCTGAACAGAAGAACCAGGCGGGGGTGTCCTCTTTCTGCTTTGTTATTTACATTATATGTAAAATCATTGGCACAGAAAATAAGGGACTTAGAAATTCAAAAATACAATTGGCATGGTAATGCTTTATTTGCAGATGAAGTTATATTCTACCCAATGGAACCAGAAAGAGACATCTCAGAGTTGTGGAACATTCTGAGACAGTTGTGTTTTTTTTTCTGGATATAAAATTAATGAAGATAAAACAAAGTCTATAGCTATAAACTATGACTTGGTTCAGCAATACCCATATTTATGGGGGCCATGATAAAATGAAGTATTTCTGAGTATGGAATAAAATGATTTCGGTTACGGCATCTAGGGATATGTGGGAAGAGAGTAAACAATAGGAAACACAAAAACTGAGAAACTGGAAGCTCTTGCCTATAGATACAAACTATAAACATGTTTCAGTCCCTTTAATTTTATGTGCCATGTCAGGCATTTTTTTTATCAACTAGAGGGGAAGTTGTGGAAAATAATTAATAAAAATTTGAAGGATTTTATCTGGGGGGGCAAGAATTAACTGGGATAAGTTTATCTTCCCAGTGGAACAAGGAAGTTTAGGGTTACCTGATTTGAAGGGCTATTTTAGAGCTACACTGTTAAGGCTCTTATACATAACGCAAGCAGAAGGCTACAATTCATAGTGTAAAGGGATGATGATGATGATGGCGAAGCAGAGGGGTAATTTAAGAAATAAGGAAAGAATGACATTTTATCTGCAGATCCTTAAGGAAAATAACAATAGTCATACAGAATATTATATTCATAAATTAGCAGAAAGTATACTAAGAACTACGCCAACAAGGGAATGGAAAAAGTACAGTCTTCCTATAGGGATGACTGCAATTAGAGGTACAGAGAACAGGCAAGAGGAGGCTGGAATTTACTGGAGGAAGCTGACAAAGGAACCAAGGTATTGGGAACAAATAATTAGAGAGGGAAAGGTAATGGAATGGTAAGAGGCCAAGAAGATATTGGGATTGCAGGCTAGTGATTGCCTTTCATATCTAGGATTAATATCAGGGTTTAGACAAAGGGAAAGGGATAAGGGGAATCATAAATGAAAGACCTGCACTGGTTTTGTTTTTAAAAGAATCAAGAACAGACGCTGCTGTTAAACAAGGGATAATTAGTAGGGCATATAAAATATTGCACAGTAACTATAGAAATCAATCACAAGAGGTAAAAAAAGATTGGGAAAAGAGTTTAGTTAAGCAATTCACAAAGAAACAATGGGAGAACATATGTATGGCTGCCAAATATACAACAAACTCTAGATAACTTAGGATTTTTGCCTGGAAGTGTTTGTAAAGAAATTTTATACCCCAATGTCTCTAACATTCTGACCATTGTAGACTCCATTGTGAGACACACTGATGTTCATCTTACCAGGCTGAGTAAGGAGAAAGTCACGATCAGTTGCTTATCAGGGGCTAGGATCCACCACATTATGCACACACTTGGGTCATTGGACCACAAGTACCAGTATGGTCATAGTCCATGTGGGTGTAAATGCCTTAGACTATATAAAAAGAGACATCATGGAGCTCTTGGAATATGTGTCTCAGGCTGGTATGAGCCTAGCATTGAGCAGCATTTTACCTTCTCCAGGGATGATGCCACAATACAAACAAAAGATGATTGACTTTAATAATTGGTGTAGTTTCTGGTGTCATTCTAAGGGGGTGCAATATTTGTCAGCATGGAAGGAGATGGTCAACAGACCACGCTGCTTTGCCAGAGATGGTCTGCACCTCTCCCCTCTAGGCTTTTGAATATTAGCTAAAACATTGTCTTCCCTCATAATGCCTTTTTTAGGCAATGCCAAACTGAAAGTACTTCTGACATAGCAAATCAAAACCAAGAAAATGTAAAGGTATTACTGCTCAATGCTAGCAGTCTAAACAAAAAACTTCACTCCCTAGAAGCTCTCTTTACCCTAGAGATGTCTGTGCAGTCACTGAGATATGGTTTAAGGACACCACACCAACAGTGCAGTTATAATGCCTTCCACACACTTAAACCACCTACTACACAGACAGGAACTAAAGGTGGATGTGTCTCAATTTATAGACCTAAACCATGTATTTAAACTTATTGAAAACACTCACCATCCAACTCAATACCATATTCATTGGTAACTTTAACTACCTCACTATTAACTGGGAATCCTATACAACACCTAATGCACAGGCACAGAGATTCCTGGATTTTGTAAACACAAACTCCCTGGACCAAATTATCAAAACATCAACCAGGGGTTCAACCATATTGGATTTATTCCTCACTAATATGGGAGAGTGCTGCACACCCCCTAATGTAATGTCTTCTCTGGTAATGTCAGACCACATAATGGTCTCCTTTGAAGTAGAAATAAAACCTAGAACCCGAGCTAACCCTGGAATATTCAGGAACTACTCTAAGATTAACTTCCAGCTCTTAAATGATAACCTGGCAAAATTTCAAGCCTCCATAAACCCTAACAGCACTGTTGCCTATGCAGGACCATTCACAGAAACAAGCATGTTAATAGCTGCACAGAGGCAGCTGTACCCATGAGGAAGAAGTACAGAACTAACTTAAAAACAAGTCACCCTGGTGGAATCACAACTTCAATAGACTGTATAACAGAAGGAAGAAAATCATGACAAAAATTAGGAGGTGCAACACCCAGCAAGATAAAAGCACTCTCATCAAACTAAACAAACAACTCAGAGGACAAATAAAGTCTGACAATACCAAATTTGAGGTAGATTTGGACTCCCAGGCCAAGGACAACCATAAGGCGTTCTTTAGCTATGTCCACAACCAAACCCACTGGCCAACAAATTCAGCAACAACTTTAGCCCTCTCTTTCCCTCAACCTTCCCTCATGAAATATCATCAAATATAACTCTCCCTGCTATCACTAGGGAACAGGTCCTTAATGCTCTCTCTAAGGCAAAGAACACTGCATCAATGGGCCCTGACAATATCCCAGGATGCCTTCTAAATAGCATGACCTATCAGGTCTTCTAGAATTGCTATTAAACTGTAGCCTCTATTTAAAAAGACTCTCCAGCTCCCTAACAGCGCAAGCCACTGAAATTTCTTAGAAAATGTACTGTTCTTAAATGCAACTGAAACAAATTAAATTATTTATTTTTATATTTTCTGGTTTTCTAACTAATCAAGATTCTTTTAATGAATCAAAGCACGAGTCTCTGCTACAATAATCTAAAAGATTTAGAAATAAAAGGTAAAAAATGAATCCCAGCCTTATGTTTTAATCAAAGAACCATGCACAAATACTTTTCTGAACTCCTTTTACACAAATTCATTTTAAATATTGATTACTACTACTTGCTTCCCAATAGACTTGATGGGGTTGTTGATAAAATGTGCAGCATTTTTCTATTATTAAATTCCAGGTTTAAATTAGCATTCTTATTTCTGCATTTTATTAATCTCTACACACATACAATTATGACTCATAGGAGCTTGAGTAATACAGATTCAGTTGCTAAACACCATTGGTTCTGAATATCAAAACCAAAGCAGCAATATCAGCATCAGCTGATATTCAGTTCAGTGCTTAAGGCCCTTGTCAATCAATCACAGCCTCATGTTTCATACTTTAATGAGTTAAAATATATATGTGCAGAAATGATATGTTATTGCTGCTGTAATCTAGTCTTCCCAGTAACCAGTTAAATAAATATGAACTAAAACTGAGAAATGGGTTTGTTGTTAAGTTTCCTAAATCTGACATCCAGAATTCATTTCAAAATATCCTTTGCTATCTGTACATGTGCACACATTCAATGTTTAGAGACAGCTCCAAGTATCAAAGTTATATGCCCAGCTTGCAAGGCTGAAAAGACGATGTGCCATGTGGATTGTCGACCACATTAAAATTGTTTTGTTTTGCATAATATTGTATGCAGAATCCCAGCATTCAGAGAGCTTTTGAATGCTTTGATCAGTGGAGTCACAGCCAATATCTCTTTTACACTAAAGTGGAAACCTATCTAGAAAAGGGAACAAGTTTCATTAACTGACCACAGCTTTAAATGTGCTCCACAGCTCAAGTCTGGATCATCATTTAACCTGCTGGGAAATGAGAAGGAGAAAGTAGCTAAAGGAAGTACAGCTGAGAGGATGTCACTTACTATCTGAGGTACTTGAACTGACTAAGGAAGGACTCAACAGAAACTGTCATCTGAAGTGACTGCCTGACTGAGACCATACACCTCAAAGACAGTATTGAAACTTCCTCATATGTTTATTCTGTGCTACCATGATGCTAACTGACCTAGGAACTTAAAATAGAAAAAAAAAAATCACGATCAACCCAGCTAACATTCTGGGCTAGAATGCACACATACACAAATATGCCCCCCAATTCCTAACATAAGAAATTTCTGTCCTGAAAAGTGTCCAGTAAGAGTCAGAGAAACACTTTTTCCTTGAGTGGTAGGATTATATCATTTTTTCTCATTCATTGTTGAGTGAAGAAAACTAAAAAACAGGACACTTCACTACAGTATTGTCTGGACTGCATCTGAATGAGCCAATTATTCAGACAGAGATAAACGGTTATATCCATCAGTCTGAATGTCATCACTACAGGATCACAACACACTGGGGAACAGTCCCAGAGCTGTCATGAAACTGAAAGGCATGACTGTCAACTGGAAATAATGATTCCCATCTTGGTATCTGTGAAACCTGCATTGCAGATGGAAGAGCTGTTTGGAAAATCAAAGGTTGCACTACTGGGACAGTCATCTTGAACTTCTGTGTCTTGAGGTACTACTAAATATGGACAGGTCTTCGAAAGGTATCCAATGATTCTCTTTTTGGGGGGGATGAGAAGGAATCTGGAATAATACCCTGCTGCCTTGTAATGAGCAGTAAACACTTCCGTGACATTCTTTCTTAAGAATTCCCCAAAAAAATAGGTTTTACTCTAGAAAGAGGCCATCATCTTCATCCTCCTCCTCCTCCTTCCCATTTTGTATATGGTGTTGGGGTGTTATGCCAACTGTTGCCATCTCTCTTGATTCAGTGCCTTTCTTTGACAGTCATGCCCGACTGTTGCATGCCTTCTCTCACACAATCCATTCTTCTCTTTGCTCGAAGCCTCTGTTTCTTATTCTTTCTTCCTGCCTGTCCAAATTCATCTTCACCATCTTGTCTTCTGCTTTTCTTTACATGTTCCTGAACCACTGTAATCTGTTCTCTTTGACCACTTCAATTGATGTTACTTTGGCCTCTGCTCTGATGCCCTCTTTTCTTCTTCTGCCCCACAGTATGCTTCCTACCACCTATCGCAGGTACTTCATCTCCATCATCTCTAGCTTCCTGTACTGCTCTGCCTTTACTGCTCAGGTTTCTTTACAATACAGTAATACTGGTCACACCACTTGCATTTTGTACACTTTACTTTTCAGCATTTCTTCTGTCATACACTACCCATAACACTCTTGTGCCAGTTGTCTGCAGCCCCTCTGAGTCTAGCTTTGACCTCCTCATTCAGACTTCTCTTCTCTTCTCTTCAACCACCCCTTTCAGATAGTTAAAGCTGTTAACCTGTTCCACTATTTTACTTTCTATCTCAGTCTTAGCTTATTCTGATTTTCCCCCATCTGCTTCCATTACAACTGTCTTATCTATACTCAGTTTCATCCCATGCACCTTCAGGTTTCTATTCAATTCCCCTATTCTCTGATGAAGATTTTGCTCAGTCTGCCTGTAATGGCATATTGTCTGAATACAGCAACTTTGTTGATCTGTCTCGTCCATTCTGTTTGCTAATGTATTCCATTACCAGTATGACCAGTAGTGGGTTCAAAGATGATGTCTGATGCAAACTCACTCCCACTGGAAACCCCACTGTGAGAATGAACACCATCTGTACTTGAGTCATTAGGTCCTTTCACACAGCTAGCACTGTTTTTACCAGTGTTTCTGGGACTTCAAACTACTGCAGAACTACCCAAAATCTGCTTTCTTGTTGCCTTGTCATATGCTTTCTCCAAGTCTAGGAACGGCCAGTTGAACACTTTCCTCATCTCAAATTTCTTCTCAACAATCTGTCTCGCTGCAAACACTGGGTCAGTTGTGCTGCACCCTGATCTGAATACAGTCTGCTCATTTCCCATCTTGCCTTCTGCTGCTCTGCGTATTTATTTATCAGTCACCCTCTCCAGAACTTTCATGCAGTGTGACAGGAGTTTGATACCTCTGTACTGCTCACAGTTGTTGATGTCCCCTTTGTTCTTGAACACTGGTACTAGTATGCTTATTCTCCAGTCATCTGGGATATGTCTTTCTCTCCATACTGCAATGAATACCCTCAGTATCCACTTCTCCCCTGTCTCATCCAGCATCTTTTATTGTAGGCTATGTCTGGAGTAGTACAGTTTTGGGGGGAGTTCTTCATTCAGAAGCTGCTGGAAGTACTCCTTCCATCTGCCTTTGATGCTCTGTGAACTGGTGAGCAGGTTGTTGCTGGCATCCCTTATGAAGGGTATCTGACTATCTTCTTTATCTTTCTGTCTTTGCCTTGTGACCTGATAGAGTTTATTTGTGTCACCCACTGAGTCATTTTCCAGAAGCTATTAGAGTGCCTCTGATGCCTTGTTTTTTGCTATTGCTACTGTTTTCTGAGCTACTTTGCTAGCCAGCCAGTATTCTTTTTTAGCCTGGTCTGCCTTTTGTATCTTTTACTTTTTCCTGCACTCCTCTTTTCTTTTGATAACTGAATTGCACCACCAGCTCTCCTGATGTACCTTATTTCCATGTCTAGCTCAGCCACATATCTGTCCCAAACTCCTCACAATGCTGTTTTGAGGCACTGCTATACTTCTTGCACTCAGTCTATTTCCTCTTCCTGAGATGCTACAGACCTGATTAATTCCTTTCAGGTTCATATGTAGGTAACTACCAGGCTAGCTGCCCTTGTGGGCCATTTTAAGCCTAGAATGTTTCCTGTTTTGAGCTCAAAATAATCTATCCCATTTAGTTACAGACTATTTCCCATCGCCGATAATTATATATTGCCCCCAAAGAGAATAACCAGTTAAATAATAATTTAAGGGGAGCCATGCACTGGCTAAAGCATTTAGGAAATTCCTCTGTCCATTTTTTTACAGGGGGCATTCCTGTAGTAAATGTTCTGTTTACCATCCACAGATTTAAGTTATTCTTAAATATGGACAGAGATGAACTTTGTTTTATGTGGAAGGGGAGTCTGTTCACAGCAGCGGTATCCTCTGCAAAATGTAAATACATCAATATAGTTTGTGCTCACATCTGGCTAGATAAACTAAAGAAATGGAAAACAGTTTAAAGTGTATTGATCACTTTATGAAACATCTTTGTTTTACAATTAATACCATTTCAGTTATATTCCTCATATTAAAGTTGCAAATAATATTGTCAAAAAAAAGATTATAGTATACTGTTTTTTTTTTTTTTTTTTTACATTTACTTAGTCATTCTCTTTAATCACTTTTAAGATATTACATCATGGCAGATATTGGGTAATGGATTTGCATACACCTGTAAAGTATTCCGGGTAAACAAATAACTCTTTATAAGAGCATTATCTTACATACAGAATCTTACATTGATATTTGTTGGGCGGGGGGCACTTCACAACCTGCCTGCAGTGAACTTTACCACCTGCACCCCCTAATTTTTTTTCAGCCTTTATCAAAGAAAGCAAGAGAAAGGTGCAATACTGTCAGGGAGGGAGGCAGGACAGAATGAGAATGACAGTGGTTAGATACAAGGATGGAGCAGGAAGAGGAAGTAATTAGAAAACTGGCTGCCTTCTGAGAGGATAAAGCAGAAGGAGCTGACAAGCTGCCTCCCTGTCTCCACAGAAATCTTGTCAGCATACTTCTCAACTGCCAAGATATTCACAGAATGTCTAGACTTTTGGCTCATATTTTTTATCTATTCCTCATAAAATCTGTGGTTTTCTGACAAACCATTTAGGGTTGAAGCCACTAAATAATGACAGACGTCTCAGTTTCACAAGTCATATCCTGAAAAGACAAATGAAAGCAAAACCTATTATTCTAGCAACTTTCTAAGTTTATAATTGTAATATTTAAAATCTCTACCTACTTTTGGACCTTTGTCCAGATTTCTTGTGCTGAGAGGTTGAGAGATATGCTTGTCAGTGTTTTTACCACCCCCTCCCCCGACAGATATCTTCAACTGATTATTGGGCTAGTGTAGAAATGCCAAAGGACTGAAGGACAGAAATCATAGTACGCTTGTGTAAGGTGGGGAGTGCAGAAAAAATCTAGGGACCTTCAGGCCTGGCAGTGTAACAACAGTGTCAGAGTAAGTCTTGTAGCATTTGTAGAAGAAAACAATATGCAAGACACAAGGTTGTGGCCAGAAGAGCTTTCAGTCAAGACGTGGGTCAGCTTTGTGGCTGGTTTTTAAGTGAGGTAGAAAGGGAAGCACTGGTAGACATAATCTACCTGGGGTTCAGCGAGGTCTTTGCTTCAGTTTGAAAACAGGAGTTGGATAGTTAAATTTTAGGGGTTAGAGGTAAGACCAAGACAGAAAAACTGGATAACCACGAGGCAGAAAGGTAGGATGCAAAGAGTTATGGTGACAGGGACACAGGAATTAGAAAAATTACAGACTGCCTTGTGTCTATCCTCAGTTTAGTACTTTCAGTACGCCCTTCTCAGACATAAATGAGGGAATGTTTTATCGTTAAAAACTGTGTTTCCTCTTCAGTATAACAAAATAGCTTTGGAATATGATAAGACTGGTAGTTCTTGAATGTCAAACTCTACAGAATGTTGCTGAAATCAAGTATGAATGCAGAAGGGAAGAATTTCTGAGACTGGCAGTGTCATGCAAGTTTATTATGGTAGTTACTGGCTTAGAGCATAATAAAACCTTGTCTATCACATTCCATCAAGAAACACTTTACACTTCTCTACAAACTTTTTTTTTTATCTTACATAGATGCAGCAATGTTCTAGTACTATAAGCAACATTTTCAGTTCTGACTGCTTATGAACTTGTCCTACTCCATAATATCCTGTTAGTTCAGCAGAATTTACTCAAAACATCTTGATTAGATTTCCCTGTGTTAAATGACCTTGCCTCCTGTCCTAAGCCCTGGGAAAATTTGTCACAAAAAGCATTGTATCATTGCATATGGTTAGTACTTAAACTGTGTTGATGTCTGTGACTTCTTTTAAAAGTGCTCTGCATATTCAAAACATTCTTCAGTGCATTACAATGGTGTTATATGTGTTTTATCATCTAGCAGCCTGCAAGCTGATTACGCCGTCTTCGGATTTGGTTTCACTTCTACCAGATGCAACTTTTATTTGCCAAAAGATTCAAAATCACCACACAGTGTACATGAAGAGAGTATCTATTTTTAACCACAGCATTTATGGCAAACCTAAGCATTAATTTACTAAAGGTCTCTGTTCTGGAGTTATGCTTCTGTCTTTGAGAAATACTGCTTGATTTTAACATACTAGAAAGTTTTCCCTTCAGGAAGCCACTCTTGGACAAACAGATGCAGGGAAATAGCTTCCTCTACTAGAATAAGTTTAATTGTTTATTATTATTATAGATCTTTTATTATAGCAAATAAAGTCTTGATAAAGTAAATTTATTTTCAGAGTTAGTTTAGTAATGATATATTACCTTAACTGTTAAAGGGACAATCCCAGATTCTAAAATTTTGACCAAAAGAAACTTGTCCTGATACTTCCCAGTTGTCACCACCCACTTACCATGTCATCATCGACCCTAGTCTTGGTTTCAGTTTACTTTATGCAGCCCTGTTTTCATTCCCTCTGGTAAACACAATTAACAATATTCAGTTCCTGTCAAAGCTTTCAATCTCCAATCACTGGGTAACAATAAAGTTATTACATTTTTGTGTGTGTGTTTGTGGTGGTGGTGGTTAGGCAGCATTCTTATTGTTTACTCTTTATGAGCTCATCAAAAGCTTATCTTAATTGTGCAGTTCTTTATTTCCTTTATTCTGCATAGCGTAACTGTGAGCAGTATAGTCATAAGTACATTTAAGTGAATTCATACTAAATCTTAACAGTCTCTTGGTGTATTCCCCTTAGTCTGTAGTAAAGCAGCCTCAGAATTAGTACCTACAACTATCACAGGTTGCGATACCATACACACCCATTGTGACAGAAAGTTTTGAACCTCATTGTTTAAAATGAATTTATTGCTTGCATCACACACATTTTTTACAGCAGGTCAGAAAACCTTTACACATGTATTCAAAGATCAAAAAAAATAAAACATGAAGAAAGAAGACCGCTTCTATTACTATTCGAAACGTACATCATTCTGATGCTTTCTACAGAGCAAGTGTCAGTCATGCATAACATCATAGCACTTAGCTAGCATTCAGAAATCTATACAAAATAAAATATGAAATGAAATGAACAGAAAACTCTACTAATACTTTAGATTTGCATTGTTCATATGCTTTCCTGCAGGGTAGTAGCAAGGGAGGTCATAAAATTGCTGAAAGGCTACTTTTCTCCGAGTATAAAAAGCAAGGTGAAACTAATGTAAAACCCATTGAGAGCTGTTGTGAGTACAACTGCAATTTGAGATGGAATTTGACTAAGACCAATGAAACTTCCTGTAAGCACCCCTCCCCCAACCAAAGCTGGGGCGTGCTCAGAAAGCCAGACTGAAAATGTAAACAAAGACCAGACTCAAAACAAAAAAATCTCTGGGATTGTCCCTTTAAGAAATGGTTCTTAACTTTTCATGGGAAAAATGTAAAATTCCCTGGATAAATTTTCAGGAGGTTTGCTAGTGTTTGTTACCCCAAGCAAAAAGTTTTTTTTTCCTGGAACGTGCTCTTAAGGGTGCCTGTCTTTTTGTTTTTTCCTTGGAATCTTATTTGAGACTTTCTTCTTGATGTTTCCAAGTAGGCACATCCTTTTTAACACATTTCTGCTCTTGCAACAGAAGTCACTACCTCAGTACACTTTTAAGCTTGAAGATACAGTAATTTCTTACCTGTGTTTTGCATTATTTTATGATTTAGAATGGCAATATCAAAAAGCTTCCCAGAACAGTATATTGCCTTGGCTAGTGAATTCAGACTGGTTTAGTTTTTATGGGAAATCTGCATAAGTCCTACCGTGTTTAGTCACAAAAGATGAATGCAGGAGCTTTGTTCTTTGCTTGTGTTTCAGTTTCTCTGTATTAGCAGTTAGTACTGCATGCTAGTTTCTATTTCAGTCTATAATGCAGAAAATATACAGTGGAAAGTATGTAAAACACCTTCTGCTTATGGAGTCAAGGTTAAAGCTTTGTAAGATTTCAGCACTGAAACTCAGACTCACTTTAGTATCTTAGGCACAAAGTCAAATACCTGATCACTTTTTAACAATAGCCTTGCTCCTGTGGTATACAGACTTGTGACTAAGATAACCTGTGGTAGACTAGTTCTTCTTCTTCTTCTTTTTTCGGCTGCTCCCGTTAGGGGTCACCACAGCAGATCAACTGTTTCCATTTCTTCCTGTCCTCTGCATCTTGCTCTGTCACACCAACCACCTGCATGTCCTCTCTCACCACATCCATAAACCTTATCTTAGGCCTTCCTCTTTTCCTGTTACCTGGCAGCTTCATCCTTAGCATTTTTTTCCCAATATTCTCTGCATCCCTCCTCAGCACATGTCCAAACCAACGTAATCTTGCCACTCTGGCTTTGCCTCCAAACCTTCCAACCTGGGCTGACCCTCTAATATACTTATTCCTAATCCTGTGCTTCCTCGTCACACCCAGTGCAAATCTTAACATCTTCAACTCTGCCATGTCAAGCCCTGACTCCTGCCTTTTTGTCAGTGCCACTGTCTCCAACCCATATAACATAGCTGGTCTCACTGCCCTCTAGTAGACCTTCCCTTTCACTCTTACTGGTACTCGTCTGTCACAAATCACTCCTGACACTCTTCTCCACCCACTCCATCCTGCCTGTACTCTCTTCTTCACCTCTCTTCCACACTCACCATTACTCTGAACTGTTGATCCCAAGTACTTAAACTCATTCACCTTCGCCACCTCTACTCCCTGCATCCTCACCATTCCTCTATCCTCCCTCTCATTCACACACATATATTCTGTCTTAGTTCTGCTGACCTTCATTCCTCTTCTCTCTAGAGCATATCTCCACCTCTCCAGGGTCTCCTCCACCTGTTCCCTACTCTCACTACAGATCACAATGTCATCTGCAAACATCATAGTCCACGGGGATTCCTGTCTGATCTCATCTGTCAACCTGTTCATCACCATTGCAAATAAGAAAGGGCTCAGAGCTGATCCTTGATGTAATCCCACTTCCACCTTAAACGCATCCGTCACTCCCACCGCAGACCTCACCGCTGTCACACTACCCTCGTACATATCCTATACCACTCTTACATACTTCTTTGCCACTCCTGACTTCTTCATACAGTACCACAATTCCTCTCTAGGCACCCTGTCATATGCTTTCTCTATATCCACAAAGACACAATGCAACTCCTTCTGACCTTAGTTACTGTGGATAATTTATTTATTTATTGTTTTTTGTTTACCACAATTGTTGACTGGGCACTCAGGCCCATTTCCAGCAGAGGCCTAGGAAGAAAAGCTCCATTAAAGTTTAAAAAAATTAGAAACAAAAAAAAATTACAGAGAAAAAAAGAATGTTAGTTTCCTAACAGTACAAATGGAGTTTTAGAATCATGCAATGGGTAATACCATTAAGACAGGGGTTAATACAATTTGATTTCTGTACCCAGGGGTTAATACAATTTGATTTCTGTACGTGTGTTATATAATAATAAACAGGTTGCATTTACATATACAGCAATATAGACATTTAATTTACATAGGAATAATAAAAAGCAGTAGATAGTTATAAATGCAAACAGGATTTATTTACATTATTTGCAAGGTAAGAATAGGAGAGCTGGAAAGTTAGGGGTTGGTGATAGTCTAGAGATATGAGAGAAAGAGAGAGAGAGAGAGAGAGAGAGAGAGTTACTCAGTGTGTGAACAAGAACAGAGCCAGGAGGAGTTTAAGTGCTGTTTCAGGCTGTGCTTAAAGCTAGATGTGGATTTCTCTGTTTTAGTGGGATAGACATGTTATTCCACTGTCTGTTGACACAGGATGAATGTTGTGAGCATACAGATGTATTGCGGGATTTGCAAGTTATTATTAGGCTCTGATTACCTGTGAGAAGGCAGCATGGTGGGCAGTAGTGCTTCACAATGCTTTGTAGAGACGTGCATGTCTGTGGTTTGTTTAGTACTTTGTGGGCAATTTGAATTGAAACTGAGTGAATGTGACTAGGTAATTAGGTAGTTATAGCTAGCTGAGCTTCTTCAGTGTTAAGCAGTGGTGCATACAATAGGATGCATCAGATGTAAATTTGACTATGTTGTTTAAGCATGCCTCAAATTTATTTAGTAAGGTGGCTTGAATGTTGGTTAATATGGGTGATGCATAGAGAAGGGAGCGGAGAAAGTAGGACGATTTTAAGGATTTTCTTGAGGAGTCTGTGAGGTAGGGTTTGTTTCTGTAGAAAAAGCCCAGCTTTTGATGAGTTTTCATAATGGTCTGGGTGATACACAGGTCAAATTTTAGGTTATTGTCTATTATTACTTGTAGTAGTTTGGGATTTGTTACAGTTTATGTGTAGGTACTATTTGTTGAGGTAATATTAAAGGGTGTAATGATTGTTTAAAGAGATCTGGATGTGAAAAGCATTCATTTGTTTTCTGTTTTTTGTATTTAAAGTTAGCTGATGAGCTTTTAGCCATGTTTCTATGGAAGTGAAGCAGTCCTGAGGCATTTGCTTAAGTAGTGGAAGGGCTGATGCTGAGCAGATGATGGCGGCACCATCAACATATTGTACCTAGGTGGCAGGTTTGCTGTTTTTTTTTTTAAGTCATTTGTGAAAATATTGAAAAGTACTGGGCCTAGAGCTGACCCTTGTGTAACACCAACAGAAAAAGGGAGGAAGGGGGATAGATCCTGATTCCATTTTATGGCCTGTTGTCTGTTGCAAACATAGCTCCAGCACCAAGTAAGAGATGAATGCACTAGTGATAGGGAAGATAGTTCATTATTTAGCAGTTGGTGGGATACTGTGTCAAATACTTTTGACAGATCCAGGAACAGGGAGTATATTAGGTTACCTTTGATACTGTAGGTATTTTTGGTTTCTGAGAAACTAAGCAGAGCTGTTGTGTTGTGCTGTGGTCAAAAGACATGTGCGGAGGACAATAGTTTGTTGTTTATGAGATAGGTTAGGAATTGTAAATGTGTATATCTTTCTAAGATTTTGGACAGAGGGGAGAGAATTGCAGTTGGAGAGGTCCGTCATTCAACCACCTTTGTGAAGTGGATATTTCCAGATAGTGGATACATAATTTTCTGTGATAGATCTATTTATGAGTATTGAGATGGGGTATGCCAGGATGTCGGCAGCTAACTTGGGTATTCAGGTGGGAGTTTGCCAGCAGCTGATGCAGTGATTTTTAGTTTTTATGAAGGTAATTTTTGAGAGCTGAGCTAGGTATTTGGTAGAAAGAAAAGACAGGAGTACTGTGAGTATTGTTGGTGAGGATAGAAAGATGAGAAGGCATATTAGATCCTAGTACAGAGGACAGATTGAACTGAAGTATGCATTGAATTGGGTGGTTATAGGGTCTGTGTTGTGTGGTTTGACTGGGGTATAGTTGGGTTTTTGTGGTTGCCCAGAACTGTTTGTGACTGTGGTAATGTTTGATATGAAGTGAGTGAAAGAATGCAGTTTTGTCTAGTCTGACCTGTTGTTTACATTGATTTCTAAGTTGTCTAAAAATGTGCCACTTTTGTGGTGTTCTGTCTTATATTCCATGCCTTCCAGACTTTGCCAGTGTTTTTAGCAGGTGCTATTTAGTTTCTTTGTTGAGCAATGGAGCAAGGTTGCTTTTGTTTTTTTTTTTTTTTTGCTCTTATGGGAGCTAACTCATTTAGCATGTTAAGGAATGTGTTATTGAAATGGTTAACAGCATCTTCTAGTAGTAGGTTTTAGAGTATTCCAGTTGTATTGGCAAAGTTAGCTTATACAGGTGTCTTTGTTAAAAGATGATAGTCTACGTACTTGTTTTAATACTGTATATTTGGAGGTGTGATTAGTTTGTCTTGTGATAAATGTGGGGTGATGGTCACTGATGTTGTCTGGAAGACAATCAAAGAACCTTATGTTTGAGGGTGAGGTGATAAGGATCCAGTCTAGTAGTGAGTGCATGTTACTGTGTTTGTCAATTTTAGGGGGTGAGATGATTACTTGAGTAAAACTGAACAGGTTAATATAGAGGGTAGGGGAGTCAGTGTTTACAAGTAAATAGTCTATATTCACATCCCCATTTATTTACATTAGTGGAAAATAATTGAAGAATGTTTTCAAGAATGGGAATGTTTAGCTTGGTGGAATATATGTATTTGGCAGCAATGCAAGTAGCTTGTGCTTTTTCAGGTGTAGGAAGGTAACAGATATTTTTATGTTGGGATAGTTGGGGTGACTCAGTGGATATATGGTGGTGTTTAGTGTGTTTTTAAAAAGTATTGCAACCCTTCCATTTCTTTGTATCTGCTATAATTTCTTATTACATTGTATCCTGGGGAAGGATATCTTCATTTTCAATGCTTGGTTTTAGCCAAGTTTCAGTAATGATCAGAATGTCTGGGTTGTGTGCTGCAATGTATGAATGGAGATCTGGAATTTTGTGGTAGATGCTTCTGAGGTTTATGTGCATTAATAGTAGGTTGTGGTTAGGATTAGTGGGTTGTGTGTTGGTAATGTGGGAGCTGATGGGTTAGTTGGAGTTTGGTTGGTCTGAAGGGATGGTCTGGGGTTTGAGTGGATGTTTCCACAAAGTGGGAGAGTAGAAGTCTGGTGAGAGAAGTTGCACTACTTTTAGGTTCATAGGTTCATAGGTTGGTACTAGGCTATCGGCCCTAGGGCCTATACAAGCCTAGCCATACCAATTCCCTGGCTATTTCTTCCCACACTATTTATTTCCCTGGACCCTTGTCTAGCAGGGTGACTGACATGATCCCCGGGGTGAATTTCCTTTCTCCCATCCAATCATCAAGGTTCCTTTTGAAGAGGGCCAAAGAGGCACTCTGCTTGACATGTATGGGCAGTCTATTCCAGAGTCTGGGGAGTCTCTGGGTCAGGAACCTATTCCTCCAGCATGTTTTGTTTATTGTAATGACAAAGTTTAGATCCCTGGAGTGTGTGACTCTGAGTGATTGGGATTTCTTTAAGTGTAGCATGTCCAACAGCTCTGGGTTTGACATGGCCTTGTATGTTAAGCAGAGACTGCCTCAGAGTAGACGATATGCGACAGAGTATAGCTGGAGTTTTTTAAGGCGGTCAGCATAGGGCATCTGCTTTAGTCCAGTGATTCTTTTCTGCGGCCTTTCCCATTGTTGCAGATCTCTTGAGAGGTGTTTGTTGACTAGGAGTACAGATTTGGGAAAAAAGACTGATGGGGGATGGGGAGTGTGGTAGGATGTGGCAATGGAGAGTACGCTTACTATAACTGTGACAGTAGACTGGAGGAGTAGCATTTTATACATAAGTGAGGGGAAGCTAAACTTATCTGGGTGGAAGCTATATGTTATTTTTGTTGGAGTTTATTGGAGTAGACTGGGAGAACTGAGTGTGAGATGAGTTTGTAATTAAAGGAGTTTGGCCATTTGGACACCTCAGTGAATTTGGTTGGTTGTTTCGTTATTCACAGAGGGAATAGGATGGTATAAGTTTAGGTGAAGTGGATGTGGGTGGAAATAAGGGTAGGGTAGGGGAGCAGAATTAGCTTGAGTGTGGCAAAGGCAAATGGAGTAGGCTGAGAAGGTGGTACAGCTGTCATGGGTGGAAAAACAACTATCTGTAAGCCTGAAAGTGTTAGACAGGAACAGGAAATATAATTGTATTGAAGTACTGAGGTTTAGGAAGAGATTTAGGTGCATTATGAATATGCGACCTACCAAGGTGTGAGACTGATAGTTATGAAAAAGAAAGTTGGGAAAAATGAGAAAAAAACTTTTGCTTAAATGCTTTTAAAGCTAACTACTTTTTATGCTGAAAATAGAAGTGGTTTGCTCATTAGTTATTAGTGAACACTTCAGGGCATGGAAAAGAAAAGAAGCAAACCAACACAGAGCTGACTATACAGGCAAAAAGGGAGAGCCACAAAAGCAGTAGCTGGAAAGAGCAATTAGGAAAGTGCAGGCTGCCAGCAAGACTAGGCTGTAGCTCAGATACAGAAGGAAGGGGAAGGCAAGCATTAAGGTGCAGTGGAGGCTATTTTGATCTCAGTTAAAACATCCAAAAAGCAGACCACTAAGTACTGGCCAAGAAGAGAAGAGCTATTAAACTTGGTTCGATTTTCAACAAAGCATGACTAGGATAACAGCATGAACAAGTAAATTACCCTAACAGTGAGTAAAAAGACAAGTCTGTAAGCTTTTGCTGGGCTGGATACTTTAATTATTCTGCTGTAGTCTTTGGGGTGGGGGTGGGGAGTGCAGTCCACGACTATCTGTATTATAACAAACTTCTATGGTTAACTGCTAAAGTAAGACATATAAAAGTAAGGAAGGCAAAATAGCAAAGCATTAGTGTCAAGAAGACAGTACCTACGCGTTCAGTGAGAACTTAACAGAGAGATAGTATAATAAGGATAATTGAAATTAGAGTTACAGAACACTGATAAGACATGAAAGTTGCATTAGATCAAGAGTGTGACAGAGAACAACAAAACAGGATATTTTCTGTATGTCCTGGGGATTAGATGTGCAATATGTGACTCCCAAAGAGGTGAGCAAGAGGGCCAAGGCAGCAGTACCGATAAAAATAAGTAGATGAGCAAAGAAGCAGAGTCCAAAACAAGTCTAAACAGAATAATAAGCACTGTAGCAATTCACAGACAGTAAAGATTGAAAGAAAAATTGTAAAAGCAGTTTAGCAATACAATCAAGCAACAAGTGTGCCAGCTTGTCTACACCAATCCTACTTAGATGTTAGGAATATGACATTAGTACTTGCAGTACAAAACTAAATTGCAGGGGGAATGAAAACTACTAATATTGCAAATAAGCATGCTAGTGGGAACAGATAACGAAAACAGTACATAGTGTTACAATCTCAAAATAGGCATAATTCACACTTAAAAGCAAGTAGTTCCTTAACACAGTATATGTGTGGAGTCTCCTCTTAAGTCACTTCTTGATTTTAAGGGAGGTGGGTGAGGTAACAGAATTGCCAATCACAGCTGAAAAATATATTTAGCAGAAAGCATCAATTCTAACATTATTAAGGCATAAACATTTGGACATATTCAAGGAGTTAAACAGCATGGTAAAAGCTGAGACAGAGGAGAATGGGAGTAAGTAGCCATTGTAACGTTAAGTAGTATGAAGTGCTGTAACAGGAGTATTAAGGTACTGCAAGAAGCAGCTACTAGGTTGGTTTGGCTTGTGCCTCACATAAGCCTGAAAGGAAGTGTCCTGGTATGTACAGACATCTGTAGAAAGCTTTCCTAAAGCAGAAGCTTCAAAGACGTATCAGCTGCTGCAAGAATAGAGTAAGGTGGGGAGAGATGCTGCACTAGTAAAGTGAGGTGGAGAGGGCTGCTGCAGGAATAGCGTGAGGTGGGGAGAGATGCTGCACTAGTAAAGTGAGGTGGGGAGTGCTGCTGCAGTAGTGGAAGGCTGCTGCAGGAACAGAGGGAGGTGGGGAGGGTTGCTGCAGGACTAGAGTGAGTTGGGGAGGGCTGCTGCATAGTTTGTAGTGGGGAGGGCTGCTGCAGGAGTAGAATGAGGTGGGGAGGGCTGCTGCAGGAGTAGAGTGAGGTGGTGAGGGCTGCTGCAGGAGTAGAGTGAGGTGGTGAGGGCTGTTGCAGTAGTGGAGGGCTGCTGCAGGAATAGAGTGAGGTGGGGAGAGATGCTGCAGTAGTAAAGTGAGGTGGGGAGTGCTGCTGCAGTAGTGGAAGGCTGCTGCAGGAACAGAGGGAGGTGGGGAGGGTTGCTGCAGGACTAGAGTGAGTTGGGGAGGGCTGCTGCATAGTTTGTAGTGGGGAGGGCTGCTGCAGGAGTAGAATGAGGTGGGGAGGGCTGCTGCAGGAGTAGAGTGAGGTGGTGAGGGCTGCTGCAGTAGTGGAGGGCTGCTGCAGGAATAGAGTGAGGTGGGGAGGACTGCTGCAGGAATAGAGTGAGGTGGGAAGGGCTGCTGTAAGAGTAGAGTGAGGTGGGGAGGGCTGCTGCAGGAATAGAGTGAGATGGGGAGGGCTGCTGTAGGAGTACAGTGAGGTGGGGAGGATGCTGCAGGAATAGAGTGAGATGAGGAGGGATACTGCAGGAGTAGAGTGAGGTGGGGAGGGCTGTTGCAGGAGTAGAGTGAGGTGGGGAGTGCTGCTGCAGTAGTGGAGGGCTGCTGCTGGAATAGAGTGGGGTGAGGAGGGCTGCTGCAGTAGTGGAGGGCTGCTGCAGGAATAGAGTGAGGCTGGCAGGGGTGATGTAGGAGTAGAGTGAGGTGGGGAGGGTGCTGCAAGAGTAGAGTGAGGTGGGGAGGGCTGCTGTAGGAGTAGAGTGAGGTGGGGAGGGTGCTGCAGGAGTAGAGTGAGGTGGGGAGGGCTGCTGCAGGAATACAGTGAGATGGGGAGGGCTGCTGCAGGAGTAGATTGAGGTGGAGAGGGCAGCTGCAGGAATAGAGTAGGTGGGGTGGGCTGCTGTAGGAGTAGAGTGAGGTGGGGAGGGCTGCTGCATAGTTTGTAGTGGGAAGGGCTGCTGCAGGAGTAGAATGAGGTGGGGAGGGCTGCTGCAGGAGTAGAGTGAGGTGGTGAGGGCTGCTGCAGTAGTGGAGGGCTGCTGCAGGAATAGAGTGAGGTGGGGAGGACTGCTGCAGGAATAGAGTGAGGTGGGAAGGGCTGCTGTAAGAGTAGAGTGAGGTGGGGAGGGCTGCTGCAGGAATAGAGTGAGATGGGGAGGGCTGCTGTAGGAGTACAGTGAGGTGGGGAGGGTGCTGCAGGAATAGAGTGAGATGAGGAGGGATACTGCAGGAGTAGAGTGAGTTGGGGAGGGCTGTTGCAGGAGTAGAGTGAGGTGGGGAGTGCTGCTGCAGTAGTGGAGGGCTGCTGCTGGAATAGAGTGGGGTGGGGAGGGCTGCTGCAGTAGTGGAGGGCTGCTGCAGGAATAGAGTGAGGCTGGCAGGGGTGCTGTAGGAGTAGAGTGAGGTGGGGAGGGTGCTGCAAGAGTAGAGTGAGGTGGGGAGGGCTGCTGTAGGAGTAGAGTGAGGTGAGGAGGGTGCTGCAGGAGTAGAGTGAGGTGGGGATTGCTGCTGCAGGAATACAGTGAGATGGGGAGGGCTGCTGCAGGAGTAGATTGAGGTGGAGAGGGCGGCTGCAGGAATAGAGTAGGTGGGGTGGGCTGCTGTAGGAGTAGAGTGAGGTGGGGAGGGGTGCTGCAGGAATACAGTGAGGTGGGGAGGGCTGCTGCAGGAGTAGAGTGAGGTGGGGAGGGATGGTACCCTCACTTCAGTGACAGATTGCCTGGCATCCGACTACATCATGAAGGGTAACAAATGGGCTCATAGGACTATCACCAAAGTTAAGGAATGAAAGGGTTGAAATGCTTTCACTCTCCCTGGGGAATGAATGAGCAGCTCTTGTCATGGATGGGAACAAATGGGCTGACAGGGTGCTGGGGTTGGTTGTAGAGTGGGATATAAAACCACCTTTAATAGTTCAACATCTTTAACATGTGAACAGACTTCACAGACGTAGCAATATAAAAAAGCTGACACTGGACTTACAAAGTGTAAAGAACAACTGCATTATAAGCTATGTGTCTGAATGTACATTTCTAATTGGTCTATATTAGTTCCTTAAAATATTTAATTGTGAAATATGTATTTATTGACAGCTAAACAGCAAAATTCATTACAGTGAAGCATGGAATTTTTCCCAGGGTTAGGAACCACTGGCCCTGTAGCACTCCAGAATTCACACCACACTAAATCAAACCCACCCTAATGGAGGGCTGTGACCCCACACCCCATAACTATATATACCAACTCCAAGATTGCACTATGGTGAGGAAAAGGGCAATGTTGTGGTGATGGCCCAGTGGTTCCTAACCCTGGGAAAGATTCCATGCATCGCTGTAATGAATGTCGCTCTTTAGCTGTTAATGAATATGTATTCAATGGATACATATGTTGAGGAACTAATATAGACACTTTCTAATACGTGTGCCATCTCATAACACTCTGCAGTACTGGAAGGAAATAATGTCACTTAGGAACACGTATGTAACATATGCCACATCCTTCTCTTCAAGACACAAACAAAAGTCCGGCCCAATTAGATGTACACGGCCCTGCTCAGTTTGGGGGGCACTATTTAGTGCTTATAATGGGTGGCAAGAACTTTTAAGGACATGTACTATTATATGACAAGACATACTATAGCATCCATGATCACTCGCCTAGTACTGTTCCCATGTTTTGATAGTTCAAAAACTTTAATAGGTAAGCCAGAATTCATATAAGCAGAAACAAAAGAAACAAATTCGGATCAGAATGCTTCAAAGACAACAGCTGAGGGCAAAAGCACACAGCTTATCTAGTGAAATAATGCAGCACATCAAAACATATTATAGGACTGCACTTATGGCAAGATATTATGCCATTTTGCATGATTACTTTGCTAATCTGATGGAAATCATCCCACTAATTCTATTCTCACATCAGTCTTCTACTGTGCATCACAGTAACATCATTGTGAATTACTGTGTTTTACACTGCTTTTCAGAAAATATACAGAAACGGGCAAACTAAATAAAAATATATATCAAGTAATGTCAGAGCTCTTCAGTTGGTATTATTCTTTTGTCAATTAATTCTAATAATAACAGTATTTCTTCTGGTAAGTCTGGATACAGACTGCAGGCATGTTTATGCACAAATAGTTTCCATACTGAACATCTATAGCAGTGAGGTAAAACAGGAGAAAACAGTGAGGATATAGCTGTAGACACAGGTAGCAGAAGCCCAGAAGGAGGGGATGGGAGCAGTCCTTATTGTTAACAAGAAATTCATTGAATATATATATAATGTTTGTTAAGTTTACTCCCTTTTTCATGGATTCCCTTTTTTGGATGGTTATATTAGTGGTGGTAGTGAGGGGTTCAGGCAGACAGCCCCCATAAAATATTGGGATCTACCACTTTGTTGTTGGAAAACTCAGTGAAATGGGACTTCAGTGCTTCTGGCCTCAACATTTAGGACCAAATCTTGCTTGTATGTTTATTAGCATTTACGCCTTCACAAAAAATGATACATTTGAAAAAATAGTATGACATGACACAGTATGGACTTCTCCATTCAGCACTCCACATACCACATCTTTCACATTTTCTTTACAGAATATAGATGTTATCCCTTTTTATAATGTATTTTGTCATTACAAAAACACTGTCGCTCCTAACTCTGTACAGTCTGTTATGCCATTCATATTTGCATACACTACATAAAATTAGGAGTTAATGTGATGCTGTAACTCATTACGTCAGTACACTAATGTGTAGCACCCTTTAGACATGTACGTAGGTGTTTATGGCATGCAAAGAAGGAATGGTATTCTTATAAGTGAAATAACGAATGGGAAGTATTCCTAGCAATCCATTTCCCTGATGTTTTGTTTGTGCACAGAAGCCATAAATACTTTAAAAGTGGTTCTCTGATTAAACTTGTTTCTTGATTGTCATTTAAAAAGTAATCTCGTGCAAGTCATCTACAGGGAGTAGACAGATGGAGCCTTGTCTATAGTCCACATGATCTTGGTTGAGTCAGTAGCCTGACCATTGGAGGAGCCAATTAGAGAGGGTGGGATTGAGTGACCAATGCTGACTTCACCATCATTGGAAAGGGGATTTAGTCCATTCTGTTATGATTTTGACTTGCATGGTGAAATAGGAAAATGAGATGCAATATATGAGCTGGGAACATGTGCTTGCCTCTGTCAAGCCATAGTAAGCAGTAGTTTTTGGGGCATGGTCATGTACATGAGTTCTCATACTCCCTTAGAGGAAAGGTATACAAGGCCCTTCCACAAATGAGCAAGTATATCAGCAATTGGGGTGGGGGTCACATGACATCATAAAAAAAAAAACAAAACTAATAGATGAGGATTTCTTCTGACTGACTCTCACTTCAGAAGAGAATAAATGAGTCATCTGATCATGGAAGGGCTGATCGTTCGCAGATAGCAAGGATAAAAAAATCATAACAAATGTATCCGTGTCTCACTGAATCCTGTTCATCACTCACATCTTTTCTATTTACTCTTCCTGTTAGATATTAGACCTACAGGATACATAATGCTTCCTGTAAATACAGTAAATAACATTCGAGTACAGGGAATGAGAAGAAGCCTGAATTTATAAATTCTATTGCCAAATGTCATGACATGCATCTGGAAGAGATGAAAATGAAGGTTGCACAAGCCAGAAATATGTTATTTTATAACGTCTGGAAAAAGCCACTTATAAAAGTAGATTCCTGCTCTTATTCAGTAGTTAGAGAAATGGAAGAATATGTAGGCCAAGCAGCTCTTTATCTGTCATTAAAATCTAAATTCTTATGGCACAAATAAACACAAACATGTGTGGTCTGTCAAAGATATAGAGCATCTAAGAAACATTTATGTACAGACATGTCAGACTACAAAAATGATCTTTTGTGCTGTGTATTTTGCTTGAATTTCAGAAGTATTTAAGAGTACTTCTTTAGAATGTTACAACAGATTTTACTCTGAAGTAAGTAACCATCTGTACCTCGGTCAGCTCCATGACATAGAAGGCTGAAGCTCTAGTTGTAACTGATGAGCTTGGTTCAACTAGCAGCTCAGACAATGGATGAGTCAATAGCTGCAACAAGAAGAATGATAAGGTATGTGCCTGCTCACCTGTCTTACAGAAGGTGTCAAAATGGGCTAAGGGTGCACTTAATGCCACAGTTCTTGGTGGAGACTAGTAATGGCTGAAGAAGACAGCCAGTACACAAAGTTTCCAAAATATGTGTCAACACAGAGGCAGGCCTCACTTCCTTTCAGTACATACACAGCACATTCTACAAGACAATGTAATCCATCATGCTGTGGGAGGGGGGATTTAACCCAATAATTGTTCATTCAGCAAGTCTCCCTGTTTAAATTTCTGCAAATGTTTACAGTTTTTAACACCCCAATGGGAATGGACCTTATTCCTAAGTCAGGGCATAGTTAAAGTTCATGAAATCAGCATAACTTCCTTCTTAGATATTTGCCAAAAGTGAAGCTGCACTACATCCATAATTACCTCCTTCTGTAGTTCATATGGAGTTTGCTGTATTGTAGCGTCTTTAAGGACTCTCAAAGCTTATATTTTTATTATCCCAGTTACTCCTAACACTATGACAAATATTCTGGTGCCATTTTTGACACTGTTGTAGCATCTGCTTGCATTGACCTGATATTTTATAATTTTATGTCTCTCAGTACACAGGACACAACACTGTAGTCACTAGATGTGGCTATTTCAGAAGACAGCTCTGATCCTGCTGCTCTCACATTCCCTCACAGTCTTTCAGTCTCAATGACCCAGCTGAAAGACCTATTGGTTTGCGAGGTACAAGTGGCCTAAATCTCAGAGTTATATAACAGAGATTTTAGCCACCCCTGCATAAACGGTGTGGATGCTTTTTTCTCCAATATTTATTAATATATATTAAGGTTACTTTGTGAATACCATTTTGACAAGTATTTTTTTACATCAGCATTCAGATAGCAACTCTGTGCATGGTTATATGACAGCAATATTTTACAGTAACGTGAAAAAAAATTAATAAACATATATATGTAATTTTCTCAGAATTTTAAACTGACAAATATTGGTCCATTTTATAAATGTATGAGACATGAATGAGTAATATTGTAAATATTTTACAGTACATGTGGTTTAAAGATATTTACCTTACAGAATCGTGTCTAATGGCACCACTTAGTATATGGGTAATCTGTACACAATTCAGATGTCCTTGGATACATTTGTAAGGACTGACACCTAAAAGGCTGATAAAGTGGGCTGCTGACAAATAGTTTAACAGCCATGTTTCTCTAGAGAGTCATTATTCACCTGGACTTCTTACTAACTGGAATTTACTATCACTATCTCAGAAAAAAAAATCTCATAACACTTCAGGACCCATGATGTATGTCAAAAATGTGTTGCTGGCAATTGTAAGACAACTATTCTCTGTCATGTCTTAAACCCTACTTCTTAACAAAGTCCAGGAAACTGATGATGCACATTTTAAGGACTGCTATATTGTAAAATGGTTTTGAGACCGTGGCATAGTCAGCCAAGTTCCAGGTGGATTTCATGCCACTCATTAAATTCAGACTTTTGATGACAATTCTAAAAATGCTGAATTTCAAAGAAAGTAACTGAATCAGTCTTTTAGCTGTATTCTTTGACTGAAACCAAAACCAAAATCTGTGATGACCACAGTCCTGTGCTTTAACTGCACTCTGTGAGAATACATCATCAGTTAATTATAGTTATATTATATACAGGAAGTATGTGCAGATTACACACACACAGGTGCACGTACGCACAAACGTGTGCGCACGCACACACACACACACACACACACACACACACACACACACACGCACACGCACACGCGCACACGCACACACGCACACGCACGCACACGCACACAGACACACACACACACACACACACACACACACACACACACACACACACACACACACACACACACACACAACCTGTGTTTATATGGATATATTACAGGGACACACATACACTCATGCATGCACATCAGATTCATTAATAGTAATGATGTTTGATAATAATGGTGGGGCTTGTTAAATGGTGCAAAAATAAAACAAAAGCAGCTCCACAGATATAAAGTCAACCATTTAAAACACCCAGAACATCATATTCTCCCTCAGGGAAAGTAACCACTTGGCTACCCACAACCAAAATAGAAACGTAAGAAAATGAAACCCACCAAAGTGGGTGGCTTCACCCCCACACCCCCCAACTAAACATACTAACATCGAGATTGCACAACATTGGAGAAATGGACAAAGTTCACCATGGTGGCCAAGTGGTTACTTTCCCAGAGGGAAAATACTACGTTCCTGGTGTTTGTGATTTTTAAGTTTCGTCAATGTGGACTTGATAATGTGAAAGTTGATGAAATGGTAAATTGACTATATGAATATGTGTTCAGGAATGGGAAATATGCTCTTTTCGCAACACTGTGCAATCTAGGAGTTTATATAGTTTTATATATATATATATATATATATATATATATATATAGATATAGATATAGTTTATATATATATATATATATATATATATATATATATATATATATGTATATATATATAATAGTGGGGGAGGTGTGCAACCCTCCTCCTAAAAACACTGTTTTATTTTATTTTTTTGTTTTTAGCTAGGCTTTGCATGTGCTGAGATTGTTGCTTGGCACATATGTAGTAGTGTCCTGACATTTCCAAAGTGCACATTTACTGGTCGAGGTAGTGAATGTTGATATTGCAGTGTTTTGCTGATATATATCATTTGGGGATATTTATTCTGGGCCTCTGCTGAAAAGGAGACTCTGTGCCCAACCAGGCTTTCCCAGCCACCAAATGCAATATAAATAAATACAAATTTTTAGCATATCTTTATTTATTTATTCTTTGTTATCCAGTGTCAAACTCCTCTCAGTGCTATATCTCTGCAACTGACTACCTGCTAGCATAGTCAGCCTTTGGCATAGGCCAACTAGGTGGCCGCCTAGGGTGCCGCTCTAGGAGGGGCACTTTTCCAGTATTTATTTGGTGTAGGTAGACCAGAATGGGGGGACTGGCTGGTGTGGGGGGGTGCCGTGGAGCCATTCTGCCTAGGGCACCAGTTGACCTAAGGCCGGTCCTGCCTACTAGAGAAAGATCTTTTGAGTATTGGAATTTTGTATTCCATTAATTTAGAACATTAGATTTGCTCCCTGCTTGCCTCATGGCTGGATGTGGTTACAATGACTCTATGAAATTATTCAGCATTTCTTGATATAAAGTGTTTTATAAATAACAACCGATATGACCATAACAGGAGAATGTTATTATTTATTTATTGATTGATTTACATTTCATTTCTGGGAAAGTTTGACTGGGTGATAAATACCCATTTTCAGTAGATCCCCAGGGAGAAAAGCTCCAGAGAGTTAAATAACATCAAATAAAACAGTAGTTTAGATATAATTAAACACATATATAAATACAATTTGACAGTGCAATACATAGGATACATTAAATCATGAGGAGACACCAGTGATGTAATAATAAAAGAAAAAAATACAATTAAATAAGACAATCAGTATATACAAAAGTATTAGAATCATAGTCTACTATGCTGGGAAATAATAAAAAAAATTATACAAGTCCCCCTCAGAATGGGAAGACAGCAAGTGTTGAAAGTATAGACAAATAGTGTGATGAAAGGTTATTAAGAATGTAAAGTAGTTCTCGATCTAGATCACACAGGAGAAGTGGATGGGCATAGCCATGAGTTAGTGAGAAACTCTTTGAGAGAGAACTTCAGTAAATGGGAGCCTGATATTCTTCTGCTTGAATTTAGGACAGAGTTCCATAGTCTGGCTATGCGGTGTGAGTACATATTTTGTCCCATATGTTTTTTTTTTTTTTTGTTTTATAGATTTCAAACAGTTTTTTGTCTTTAGAGTGTAGAGGACCATTTAGGAAATAGTGATGAAGTACTGAAGATGTAGAAGGGCAGGTAGAGGGGTATACAGTAGTTTACAGGTTAGAAGAAATTGTGTACAGGCTAGGTGACTTCGGAGTTCTAACCAGCTGACAACATGTAATGCAGAGAAACAGTGAGCTCTGTGTGGCAGGTTAGCTGCAACTCCAGCTATCTTACTGTAGCATTGTTCCAGCTGTGATTTAAGAGAGATCTGGATGTCAAAATAGGTGAGCCATAGAGAGCAGAGGGTAAAATATAAAAATTAGCTAGGGTAATTCTGCTAGGAGTACTTTTTTTTGCTCTGTATAGCAGACCTAGCTTTTGATGAGTTTTTTTTTATAGTTTTGTTTGTGAAGATCAAACTTTAAATTGTCATCTATGGTGACTCCAAGCAATTTGAAGTCGCTACTTCAAATTGAAGGCACCTTGTGCCATGGATTGTAGCTGTAGTTGGATGACAAGCAACTAGATGAGAGCGGAGTCATCTGGATATTGAATAAGGCAAGTTTGCTGAGAGACGGTATAGAGGTTATTGATGAAAATGTTAAAGAGCAATGGACTGAGAATAAAGCCTTGAGGAATATCTGTTTTAACTAGGAGGAAAGGAGAAAGATAAGAGACAGACGTCTGACAGATTGATATCTTTCAGATAGGTAGTTAGAGGACCACAGATGGCATATTTATTCACTCAGTAATCACCACCATACCTATAAAAAATGTCAGTCAGCTTTGATGTCATATGTATAGAGCATGCTTAAACAGCAAACCTCAATTACTCCTGAAATGTGAACTGAATAAATTAATTGATATTGTAACAAAAATGCACAACAATGCATTCTCATAATGCAGGTGGAACAAATAGTGTACAATGTTATCTTGTTCCAGAAAAATGTCTCATCGAGAGCCACAGAATTACCTCAGAAACAAATGGAGACTAAAATCAGTTGAAGGGACACTAAAATGTAAATCAGTACCCATACAATTACCATACATATATATAAAAAAACTTTCCTGGCAGCACTTCAGAGGTATAGTTCTGTATGTATACTGCGTAACCTCAGTTATCAGAAACATCATTAATCTGAATTTCTGAATTATATGAACATATGTTTACCCCACCAGTAGAAAATACAAAGTTCAAAATAATACATCCATGGGATGCTAGTTTAATCATTCTACTTCCTAATGTGCTCTGTACAGTAATACTATGAAAAAAAAAGATTTATTGGGAATCACTCTCAAGTGGCTACCTCACTTTGATTACTAAACAGCAAAACCACTTATCACCTGACTGATATGAACTATTAGTGCTAGATATTTGCTTCACTGAAGATAGAAGTTCCAGGTGTTTGCTTCACTTATAAACATTATCTTCCTGGTTACCATGGACAGCTGCAAGTAACTGTAATACCAATGAGCCTGAACTTTACCTTTGGCCTTGTCTCCTTTAATGTTGTAAAAAAATGTTACACTCAATCAGTAAACTTCTCCCCATGTCTACCTCGCTGATATCTTGATTAACATCAACAGCCCATGGGGCTGCTGTGCCAGGTGGTAGCCTCTATGCCTTTCTTGCAAGCTGGCAAAATTTCAGTAACCGTTTGCTCAACAGGAATTAGCAGAACAGGTGTTACAAAGGGAAGGGGGCAAGCCCACTTGCACTCAGCATGGGAAGAGTTGTACCACTTACACCCCTGGCTTTACACAACTGACCCTGAGATCTATCAACCTTTATAGTAAGGATAAAAGTTCCTTACCTCTAAGTTTTTGTGACATTGAAACATCAAAGCCTCACAATGCAGTTAAATGGGAATGAACCAAATAAATTTGCAGAATCCCATTCCAAGCATATTTCACCTAAATTTAGCATGTGTGTGCCACCATGCACTATCCATTCAAAGGTTTTGCTTAATTTTTTGTTTATAAATTGCTGTCAGTAAGAAAAAAAGCTGAATTCTTAGAATCAGCAGCTTTTCTGCAATGTCACAAGAACAAAAGGAAGATTTACTTCAGCTAAATGTTACAGAATACAAACTATCTACTGCAGCAAGATACAGCAAATTGCAGAGTTTAGTGATATATGCAATGTAATGAACAGAACTCCATGACATGTATTGATCTCATACTGTTAGACATGGACTTGAATTAATAGAGTGATGTTATTCTACAACATTAGGAAGAAGTACTGAATGAAAGGGCAAGTACAAAAAATACTGTCACATAGCTTTTTTCCTGGCACAGTGGCACTCTGGATAGCATTGTGACCTCACAGCAAGAGGTTTCCTGGTTCAAATCTTGGCTGGGGTACCTATGTGTGGACACTGCATGTGTTCCCTGTGTTTGTGTGAGTTTCTTCCTGGTGTTCTGGTTTCCTCCTACATTCCAAAGACATGCAGTTGGTAAACTGGACACTCTAAACTGGCCATAGGTGTGAGTGTGCATGCAAGTGTGTGGTGTGGAAGAATTATCAAGTCAGGGTGAAGCCATGGCTCTAGATGACTGTCACTGCTGAAGTGACACCCTGAACCCATGAGCAAAAATGGGGAAAAAGGTTGTCGATTGATGGATGGACATTACTGTATTCCCACAACATAGATGCTCTCTGATGCAGGAAGATTAGCATTCTGTGCATTTTACTCCCATGACAGATGCTTGAATTAATTTCTCAATGCTGATGGGGGAGAGGGGGAGGGGTTCTACATTCTTGAGTGTAACATTTTTTTAGATGAAATGTTAAACCAGGGTGCCATCAGTGTATGTCGATGATAGATCAGGTGGATATATGAGATCTATCGACACTTATCAAAAAGAGTGGGGAAATTTCTCGACTGCCCTGGCCACTGGTCAGTATGAATACCACCTGATTTCTCTACTGAATAGAGGCCATTGTCCTAGGGGGATTAAACCTAGTCAACAAAACATAAATAAATAAATAAATAAATCTAGTAACACAAGCATATTAGACAGCAGTTAATTCCAACTAAGGCATAACTGCGATAGAAACAGTGTATAGCAACATGGGTGCAGAGTTCTAATCTGCAGAACAAAGTATGTACTGTTTGTGTACTTCTGTGCAGATATCTGCTGCTGTTCTGCAAGGTCTTTGCTGGTAAAGTTCTGGGAACTAAAAAAGCGCTCTGTCCACGAGAAAGTTCTTAGTATTGTTGACGCTGCTGTTGCTCCTTTACTCCATTCAGACTTGTGTAACAGTCTCCTGTTTTCTGCGGTCAATGTTCTAGAGAACGCTCAGTTTGAGTCTCAGCTATAATATGCTGCAGTAAAGGCAAGGTAAGTGTAAGCATTCATAATTCATTGTAGGGGGGATGCGATAGTATGAGGCTTTTGAATACAGGATATGAATTTCTGGCTACATTCTGGTATGAGAGATACAAATGGCTCCAATGTCTTTCCATTTATTTTGGTATCAGGTCAACTGCAGCATGCACTGAGCCATACTTACTACCATATTGCTCATACCTTTCCCAGATCAAACGTCAGGAAACATTCATTTTACCTAATAGATGCACTCAGTACTACAGTATTGACTGTCAATTTCTAAACCTGAAAAAGCATAGCAGTAGAGATTAAAAATCTGAAAAAAACTACTTTCTTATTTTTCAGAACAGAATGTCTTCTTATAGTTCATCCCATGCAGTTAGCAACAAAAAGCCATTCTGCTGCATTGGCAATGTTATTTAATATTTTTCTGTATCCTTAAATTGTTCAAGAGAAGTCTCTTTCCATCATTTTTGTGCTTTTAGTTATTTATTACTTCTAAAGACATGTATCAAGACTTGTTTCATTGAGAAAGAGTGAGGTGAACTCTAACAACTTACCATTGTGTTATATGTAAAGCACAGCGGATAAAAATACATACGACAGTGAGCAATCATCCCTCACCACTGCCCAGCAGAATTTTGCACCATTAATTATCAATAACTTATGAAGCACTTTGCCTCTTGAAATCCACAAACCTTCAAAAATGGTAGTATTTTTCACACTTACTAATAGCGAAACATAAAAGTCAATATAGTTATATCTGTTTTTAACAGCTGCATCTATAGGGAGACAATCCTGCCTCACATGCACACCATGGCTCTAGTGACAGGGCACTGTTGAAGGGCAGTGGTTTGGTGATGTGGTGCAGGTAGCTGAAATATAAATAAATGGAATTTAAAGGGGGCCTCAGGATTTTGTGGCACCCTGTTATTTCAGTAACAATATGGTATTTTACAGAAAATGCAGCACAGCTAAGTTGTATAGCAAGAAATAAAGTGTACGTAGGTTTGAGAATTAGAATATTTTGTAGGTATATGCCTTTCTGTCATCTCCATAAGTATGTAGCATTATGAAATAAGTTTTCCCACATATTCTGTACTGTATTGTTTTGTTTTGTTTCTTTAATACTCTTTGTGTATTGCACATCCCCACCAGCTAGCTGTTGTATCCCTATAGTGCCCCAGGTAGTAAAGTAACCAGCAGGGTACCACTGACCAGCAACAACATGTTATTAAAGGTGACTAGGTGGCAAGTCAGTTATATAATATTTACAATAAAACTATTGTAATGCTGAGCAGAAACTATTCATGGCCCATATAGAAAACAGATTCTAAGCTGAAGTGGTGAAATATACAAAGTAAGTAAATGACTCATACAGCATCTGTGAAACCATGTCATTTGTTAATTTTAACAAGGTGTTTTTTTTCATATTTTTCCTGAATATTTTGTAGTGTGTTTCACTTCTGTCTTATTTAAGTATATTGTTGTAGTTATCAGGGGTTAGTTTATATAAAATGTTTTTCTCTTTTTTTTTAATGGCAGTCTGTATGATGTAATACTGTCATCTACGTTATTACAAAGATCATAGTGGAAATTTAGTTGCAAACAATGATATTAATTTAAATATACAGAATACTTGAATTATATTCATTTATCCTCCCTTTTCCTTTTGTGTCTTTTGAACTCCTCTTGGCACTGTTTTCATATCAGTATATAAGAAAGTCTGAACCCAGAGCTCTGTTTTCATGGCATAAAATGTAAATTACACTGTAGGTTTAAGTGTGGTCTTATGTTTTTTAAAATACTTTACTGGGTGATAAACTGGAAACTCAGAGTATAATGAATAGCATAATTAGTTATTTTACCATTTTCCCAACATACAGCATTCAACATAAAGAACCATTGTGGTAGAAAGTGATGGGGTAGGTCATGGAGTTCATTGTGCCTTTTAAATATAGTCCTCACTGAAATAATTGTTATTATGGGATACTTAAATCCATGTAAAAATGAATGCAACAGAGTCCCACATAACTCCATTTTTTATTAGGATATCCTCTCAGATGCTCACCAAATAAAGATTAAAAACATGAGGGTAAAGTAATGGAGTCAGAGCATGACACAAAATCCAAAAGCACCAGGCTGAGCAGCAGCATTAAAACATAATAATACTGCATAAAACATAATAACACTGTATGAAAACATAATAACACTGCATGAAAACATAATAACACTGCATTAAAACATAATAACACTGCATGAAAACATAACACTGCATGAAAACATAATAACACTGCATTAAAACATAACACTGCATTAATACATAATAACACTGCATGAAAACACAATAACACTGCATTAAAACATAATAACTGCATGAAAACATAATAACACTGCATTAAAACATAATAACACTGCATTAAAACATAATAGCACTGTATGAAAACATAATAACACTGCATGAAAACATAATAACACTGCATGAAAATTATATTAATGAAAAGAGCAAAACGCTTTGTTACACACCCTGTAGGAGACACTGTGTCCACCAACCCTTGTGACTCCAAATGCACTACCCCTGAGATCATTCACCTTTGTGGGAAAGAAAAGCGTCCATAATCTCAATGTTCAGCAACCTGAGAGTTAGTATTTCAGCAAGCTTTTATATTACTGCATTCAGAATAGCAGCACATGAATAAGGCGATACTGCGCTGACTACAGGCTCCTGAAGGTAATTTTCTTTGTGATCTTGGTTAACCTTATTCCAATTAAGAGTATATCTATAAATTACAAAAGGGCAATTTTATTTCCTCCAGGGTTGAACCACTTTTGCATTTGGTGTTATAAAATCACAATAGTGATACTGTGTAAATCATAAAAGAGAGATTGTAGAGACCATGTTCCTCTAATGTTGATTATGAATAGGTTTACTAAAGTTGGGAAAGTAAAAACATCTAAGAAAAATTTTTTCTACTATAAAGCTGATCAGGTCTGAAGACCTAATTGTGATCTGTAAAGAAAACTCAAAGTAAAGTTTAGAAAAGGCATTTGTATTTATAGAAAACTGTGACTGGATATATTTAACATTCGTGAATGTGTTAAACAGAGAAATAAAAAAAGAAAACAATTTTTGTTAAAATTTATGATTTAAGTGATAATGTGCATAGAAATAAAGAAAATTCAGTAATGCATACTTGATTGGATCCTAAATATAAAAGTTGTATAATAGATATATGAATAATTATTTGAGATCTTACAGAAATCTGCACATCTAAAACCTAAGAAGGCATTAATTTCAATTAAAATATGTTTTTAAACACCTTTGTTGAACTATCACTTGTGACACAGGCAGTCTTACATTTATATAAAAGTAATCAAACCGTATTAACAAGTTCACATGTACAAACATTATACTATATGTATCATTATACCTACTGTATAATCTAAGCAGCATTACATAAATTATTCAGATCCTGCTTTCTCTTAATCCTCATTCCTCCTCCAAAACATTTTTCTGCATGTATTGTTCCCACAATTTCCATTTTTTTCTATGTAATTGTAATACCTTTTTCCAAAGAGCCCACTTCCTGTTCTGTTATCTCTGTTGCAATGTAAACTGCTTCAAGTAAAGTTGGTTTAAATTTTGATTCCCATTTTCTAGCAACTGCTTTTTTAGGTGTCACCAGAATTAAACTTAGCAAGGCCTTGCTATGTCTAGACAATTCAGATCCTGTACCCTAGCTCAAAAAAGTAATTTCCTTAGTTACGCTCATTTGCTCACCCAGTAGGGTTGCCACCTTTCGTTTTGGCTAAAACCGGAGTAAAGCCAAACCCCTCGCATCACCAGTAACCCTGCTCACCACACCCCTCTCCTGCCCACATTCCACCCATTTTGTGACATCACAATGACATCACCTGGTGGGGAACGCCCACTTTTCCCGTTTCTGCTGACTGTTTTCAGCTGATTTCCTATGCTTTTCTGTAAAAAAGCATAGTAAATCAGCCAATTTACAAACTCTGATAGTCTGTTTCCTTTTTTGAAACAGTATACTGGAGTTTGTACAGTGTTTTATGGACTACTGGAGAATCAGTTTGATTTCTGGATAGTCCGGAAAAAAACACAGGGGTGGCAACCCTCTCACCCAGTATTCCTCACAGAGTACTCCACAGGGAATTTTTAAAGTCTGCCAACTCATTACACTCCCAAAACATATGTTGTCAGTTACCTCTTTCTTCCCCATCACACCTCCAATATTTGCCATCTATCTGAGGGAAAATTCTTTTGAGTCTGCTTAGAGTATAAACAGCGATGGGTGTAATTCATTACTGTAATATATCGTTAATGTAATATATTACATTTGTAAGTATTAATATTCCGCATTACCTTTCAATATAGTAATGCAGCAATAGTAATATATTATCTCTTTTCGTAACTAGTAATGCAAATGTGCATTACTTTTGCATTACTATTGCTTGAATTGAGCGTCAGTCATCTGTGCATTTTGGTGCTCAGAGTACAAATTGTTGTTGAAGGCTGATTGTTTCATTTTACATACTTTATGATTGAAATCACTCTATCATAGACATTGAAATAAATTTATTATTAAGATATCTATGCCCTGTACATCTATTCTATAGTGACATCATCAGACAAGCGTTTATTTTCCATTTTTGCTCATGCTAGTTTTTAGTAATTACAAATTAATTACAAATGTAAAGTTGAAGTTCATTTGAGTGATCTGTGTACACAGAAAATTTGAACTAGTTACAAATGACGGAAAAGACATTGATGTGAAATGTAAGCTATGTCTGCTAACAACGTGGACTTAGACAACTTTGGCAAACATGTCAGATTTAAAGAAACATCTTGAGATATCACATCCTAGCACAAATGGAAAGCTAAATACTCCCAAATTGAAGGCAGTTGATTCAGTTGCTGACAAGTTGGACAAGAAATCTTGGTTCTGGTCATGTCACACAGTCCATTGTGGATAGTTTGATCATTCACTTCATGGTGAATGACATGTAGTGTTTCAGCATTGTCAAACAGCCATCTTTCATCAACCTTGTAACTGACCTTCAACAAGGAAGGTGGTCATGAATGGGTGAAGAAAGAGTTTTGTGATATGAAAGAGAATCTGATGGAAACCTTAGCAAGTTTTTCAACTGTCTGCACTATGGCTGACATTTGGACCCATCAGAATCTCAATTTTTTGGCGTCACCACCCACTGGATCAACTCTGACACATTTCAATGAAAGTCACCTGCTCTGTCATGCTGTAGAATACAGGGGAGATACACATACAATCTCATAATAACAACAGTTGAGAGCATTCACATCATTTCCAAGATAGATCAAGACAGCTTTGGCAATTTTGTAAAGGCTTTCATTGTCTTCGCAGAATGTGAAAGATTTCAGACTACAAGCATTCTGTCCCAAGATGAGGAGGATGGTGTGGTGATTTACAACAGCATGACAAACATACTGAATCAGTCAGGGCAAAGTGAGAACATCTGTTTGCTGCCTCCCAATCTGAGATGTGCAGCACACACACTGAATCTAGTTGCTGGGCATGATGCCCAATCTGCTTGTGATAACAGACAGTATAAATAGATCATGCAAAGCACCATGGCCAAATGCCATGCTGTTTGGAACAAGGCTAGTCGCAGCACCCAAGCTGCTGAGGTGGTTCACAGTAAATGCTATCTGGCATTGATTGTTCCCAATGTGACGTGATGGAATTCCACTTTCTATGCGATGGAAAGAATTCACCACATTGCAATTTAAGTGGAAGGCTTGCTGAATGAGATATGTAAACAGATTAGAGTTTCCATATTAAGCCTGCAGAAATTACATTTGTTGCTGAGCTTGTGAAACAATGCAGCCCT
The DNA here is from genome assembly GCF_019279795.1 of Protopterus annectens. Lineage (NCBI taxonomy): Eukaryota > Metazoa > Chordata > Ceratodontiformes > Protopteridae > Protopterus > Protopterus annectens. The sequence continues at coordinate 558,049,297 of NC_056739.1, read as the reverse complement.
TGACAATGGCTCTGGACATCCTGCAGGCAGAGCTGAACTGCTTCATGGGAATCCTGATCCCCACCATTATGTGCCTGAACAACAAGTTGTCCAAAGTCAGCCAGTCTGTAAAGCTCATTATGCCGCTAGCTGATGCTCTCTTAAAGGCATTGCGGCTCAGTTCGATCACCTTCTGGAGTGCAAAGAGCTCATTCTGGCTAGCATGTGCAGTTCCATTTGCAATGAATGGAAAGGGAAGAGTACAAACTCAGAGGCAAGTCTCCGCTCCTTGATGCCATGCAGAAACTAGATAAACCTGCAGGTGGTTCATCTGAAGCTTTTGCACTAACTGCTGAAAACAGCTTCTTCAGCTTCAAAGAGTCGGCATCAGTCAGTGTCAGCATATCTTCTCAGGCAGACATGTATCTGGTTGAGCCTTCCAGAGAAATATCTTTTCCTCAACAGTTCCCCTATAGTCAAAAAGATATTTCTGAACACTAATACAGCTCTGTCATCTAGTGCACCCATTGAATGTCTATTCAGTCTTGGTGGACATGTGCTGACTGCAAGAAGAAATAGACTCACCGACAAACACTTTGAAATGTTGCTCCTTCTTTGAGCCAACAGAAAAGTGTAATCCTTGTGAGTCTTTTTATAAGGTGGTATTTTGGTTGACTTTGATGCAATAGTAGTGTTGTTAGACCTATATGACATATTCTGTAGGCATTTTTGTGTCCTCGGAGTTAGTTTTAGCAGATTAGCCTAATGGATGTTGTCGAAAAGTACATTGAATAGGTTTTACAGTCTATGCCTAAGTCAGCACTGTCTATTGCAGCTGATCAATGATTTAGAGATATTGTGCTGAGGAACGGCTCCTGTGTGAATACTGAATCTTTCGGGGCATGAGCCCTGAAGTATCCACAACACTCTGCATGGATTCTCTATGATCAACCAACGTTTGTCTTGTCAGTTTTTTGCTATGTTCTATGTAAAATTATTTTTGCGATTAGATCTTTCACTGCTGATAATGGACAAAATTTGATGGATTGTTATGGGTCTTCTGTTGCTGTCTGTGTGTAGTTTGGTTTAAGTATTATTTGTGACTCTCTGACTATAAAGACTAGTCTGTGGGATAGTAAACTGTAAAATGCTATTCATCATTATTGTAACACTGTATACTTATGTAAAAGTAACGTAACAGTAATGCATTACTGTAGTTAGTAAGTAGTAATAGTAATATATTACTGTTATGGAAAAATAATAAGTAATAGTAATATATCACTTTCACTGAAAACTAACTAGCAATGGTAACTTATTACTTTTATTAGTAACAAGCACAACACTGGACGGCAGCGGTGGTGCAGCGGTTAGTGTTGCCTCACAGCAAGAGGCTCTCCGGTTCAATCTTCGGCTGGGGTGTCTTCTGTGTGGAGTCTGCATGTCCTCCCTGTGGTCGTGTGGGTTTCCTCCGGGTGCTCTGGTTCCTCCCACATCCCCAAAGACATGCTGCAAGTGGATTGGACATGCTAAAATTGGCCCTAGGCATGAGTGCATGCATGTGTGTGCCTTCCATGGAAGGTTGGGCGTTGGTCTGGCAACTCGACACCGTAAAACTCCACTGCCAATCATGAGTGGACAAGGTGATCTGCTGTGGCAATCCCTAACCGGGAAAAGCCGAAAGAGAGAGAGAGAGAGAGAGAGAGTAACTAGCACAACACTGGTTATAAAAGTATTCAAGCAAACACTTCCAGGAAAAAATGCTGAATCTTCTAGACTTTGTTACATATGTGTCCTCCCATTGTTTCTTTGTGAATTGCATATCTAATCTCTCTCACCAATCTTTTCTGACCTCTTCTCATTGATTCTTATAGTTATCATCCAATATTTTATATGCCCTACTGATTATCCATTTTTTAACAGCAACTTCTTTTCTAGATTCAATTAAGAACTCAACCAGTGCAGCTCTTTCATTTAAGAGTCGCCTAACCCTTTTTCGTTGTCTGTATTCTGATTTCAATCCCTGATAGGAAAGGCAATCACTAGCCTGCAGTGCAAATGTCTTCTTGCCCTCTTCCCATTTTATTATCTTTCCTTCTGTAATCATTTGTTCCCAACACCTTGTTTTTTTTCCAGCTTCCTCCAGTAAATTCTAGCCCCATTTTTTCTATTCTCTGTACCCATAATTGCAGTTATCCGTGTCGACCGAATATCCTTTCTCCATTTCTGTGCTGGCTTAGTTCTAAGTATACTTTCTACTACCTTAAGAATATAATATTTTCCTTTCTTAATTTCTCCAAATCTTTTGGGTTTCTAATACCATGATGGGAATGAACCCCATTCCTAAGTCAAAGTATGATTAAAGTTTATGAAATTAGTATTGTTTCTATCTTTGATGTCGACCAAAAGTGCTCTTCGCAGCACCCGCAATGTGCTTAGTAATGACTCCTTCTGCAATTCGTACCGAGTTACATGGATTGTTAACATATCTAAATACGATTGTATTTTTTAATAAGACCATTTGCTCCTGCTACTGTTGGAACTGTCTGGGTGTCTTTCTTCCACATTGTTCTCATTTTTGCCTGCAGATCCTGATATTTTATGACTTTGTGTCTCTCTCTACACAAGACACTGTAGTCACTGGGTACTGTGATTTCAATGATCAATGCTACTCTTGTCTTCTTTTCTTGGACCATGATATCTGGTTTTCTAGCATCTATCTTTTCAACTGCTGGCAATGGGTGATCCCATGTCATATAAAGTTCATCATTTTCTATGATGCTTTGTAGCTCATGTTTCCAGTGTTTTTCAGCCAGTTTAATACCATAATGTTTGCACAATCCCCAGTGCAACAATCTTGACATATTATTATGCCTTTCAGTATACAGTTCTTCTGCCATTAGTATGTCACAACCAGTAACTAGGTGTGCAACTGTTTCCAATTTGGTTTTACAAAACCTACATTTCTCTGTTTCTCCCACATGTTCAATGGACTTTGTAAACCAGCATGTATGTAGCCCACTATCTTGAGCTATCAGTTTTAACCTTTCATCTCTTGGTTTGAGCTCGCCACTGTTAACCATTCCTGCTTTCATTCCTGATCAACATGAGGTTCTTCCAGAAGTTTTCTATACTTGCAACTATATTTATGCTTTTTCCACATTTCTTGCCTTCTCATCTAGTCCTTCACCATATATTCTTTCTTTTGTTGTTTTGGCACATTCAGCTGCGGCCAGATTTTTATCTACTTCTGGCTTGATTTCCATTCCTGCTTGATGCTGATATGCTTCTGCTAAATTAATTAGAGAAGCCATCATAGATTTATTCTCCTCATGTTTCAAAACTTTCACTACATTTGGGTCTTGTGAGGTCAGCAGATTTGTGTGGAGTCCCACAGCTGCAGATCTATGCATGTAATCAATTTCAAGGAGGCCCCTCACTCCTTCAGAATGGGGAATATATAATCTTGGTATACACTGATTTTTATAAATCATTTGGTGAGCATGAAGCATCCTTCTTGTTTTCCGATCGAATCTATCCAACACATTTTGGGGCCAATCAGTCACTCCAAAACTGTAACTTAGGACAGGAAGAGCAAATTGGTTTATAGTTTGGATTTGTTCCTAGATGTCAGTGCTGTTTTCAGGATTAATTTAAGTCTTCTGAAGTATTCCTTACCAAGTTTTATTTGCATTTGTTTGTGTTTTATTGTTGATCCTTCATCAATTCCCAAATATTTATACACTCCTTCATGCTCAAGTTCTTTTATATCACATTCTTGTCCCAAACTGATGTTTTCCTGGTGCTGCATCTTTCTGCTTTAAAGGTTGCTTTTGCACATTTATCAAGACCAAATGACATTCTTATATCCTCTGAAAAGTTTTGACGACTTGCAGTTTTCAGTTCCTTATCTGATTAGCTATACAGTTTTAAATCATTGAGAAAGAGAAGATGGGAAGTCTTTACACTTTGTTGTTTTCTAGGAGCTAAATTATAGCCATGGTTAATAGGTAATATTCTTTGGGTCTATATTAAATCATCGAAAATTCAGTTCAGTGAATGGCATTTTCGGTGCTCTTACATTGAACATCCCATTCGTAGAACTGTTCGTACTGAGATCGCCGTACAGAGAAGATATTACAATTTGCCCTTTCCTCACTGTAGTGTGATCTTGGAGTTGGTATATATAATTAGTGGTGTATGTGTGTGTGTGGGGGGTCACAGCCCCCCACAAGAGCAGAATTCGATGAATGACATTTATGATGAAATGTCGTTCATAAATGAGGTCCTTTGATGATTTAATATTGACCCATATTCTTTGTGGCTGTTTTTATTCTCCTTAAAGATCAGTGTCCAATTCAATTAAAATATATTAAAAGGAAATAACTGTTTTGAACAAAACTGAATTTGCCAAAACAACTATACCCAGATAATTATGAAAAAGATCTTAAAGAAGGCAAACCCAAGGGGTTTGTCGGAGTTGATCCTAAAGGGAATAGGAAATTATAGCAAATAGTAGAACTATCTCATTCCTTCAGAGGAATTGTTTGTGTGAATTAGAGCATGTTATAGTAATTAAATTGGAATACAATGGTTCAATGCTAGGCTTGCAGAATCAGTTCATAGATAACAGGAAACTTTAGAAATTAACTGAGGATAATACGAGCCCATAAGTCAACAAGTCCAGAAGGTATTCCAGAGAAAGTGTTCAACTTTTCATTGGATGAATTGATTACTTTATTCTACAGCCTTTTTAACAAATATATTGAACATTGTGATAATCATCCATATTTTTGTAACACCTTTAATAAATTGTCACTTGGGACTTAGGAAAACATGCATTAATAAAAAAGAAAGCATCTTAATATTTGCCAGTTAAACACAACGTACATCACATATGTTTTCTTTGCTACTATCTTCAGTTCAACATTACAACATTCCTATTTAATATATTTATTAACAACCTCCCCACCTCCACTCAACATGCTAGTTTAGTTCAGTATGCTGATGACTTAACATTAATATGTGTGGATTCAACAATAAATAACTTGAAGACATTACCCAAAAATTTTTATCATCTGTAGAAACCTGGCTCAAAGAATCAAACCTCCTACTCAACCCCCCCAAAAAATAAGTTAATGCTTTTTCTCTCAAAATGCGGCCAAAATCAAAAGCAATCTTTTACCATAAAGTCAACAAATAATACTGTCACTGAAACTGTAACTCACAGTAAACTTCTAGGCATTATCAAAGATAACAATCTCAAATATGTTTAGCATATGCTGCACACCATTAAATATACACACCACAAACTAGGCTCCCTTTATAGAATCAATGGATTTCTTACAGATATTGCAAGAAAAACTACACCATCTTCTTATTGCCCACTCTTTTATATGTTGTTCCTAACCTAACAAACTTAAACAATAGTCAAATAAATAAGCTTGCCTCCTGCTAGAATAAAATAGCTAAATTCGTCACCAGTCTCTCTCATGGGACCCACCATTGTCATAACTTGAAGCAATTAAACTGGCTTGAACTAATCAACTGCCTAACATATTCACAATTAACTACAGCATACAAACTCATTCATCATCAAGAAAAAAAACCCTGCACTGCAAAACTTATCACTGCCCTACTGTGCAGCTAGGGACTTCCATTCTATTAAATTCTTACTACTCACATATAAGTCAAATAATATTGCAGGAGACTCACTCTACTTACAATACATTGCTAAAGTCTGGAATAGTATCCTCATACAAATAAAAATCTCTGACAAACTTGATAGTTTTAAACCACTTCTTAAACAATATCTTAACCAATCATGGTCCTGCACGTATTCATCACCAGGTCAAGACTTTGTGCTCACTGTGCGATACTCTCCAAATACTTTCCTTAAACAGAATACTGTCAATCTCTCACTGAAATACTCCCTGTGCAATCCATTAAGTTGCACATGAGCCTTCTGTTTAGTAACTTCCACCTCTGTAAAGTCTTAGAATGTATATGTGTATAAATAGAAATAGAAATGCAATTACTTTGTGTTTAACAGGAACTTAGTATAATGCAATGTAAGCAAATGGAGCTTTTCTCCCCAGTCGGACTTTCCCAGTAAACAAAAACCAATAAATAAATAATAAATGAAAAATGCTGAATTCCTACCTTCCCTTAAACCTCACTCCTCCTCCTGCTGAACACAATTTCCATGAACTTCTACGTAATTTGCTCCTTCCCTTTTCTAAAGATCCCTCTTCCAGGTCTTTTATCTCTTTTATAATATTCAGTACCTCAAAAACAGTTGATGTAGACTTTGATTTCCATTTTTTAGTAATTGCTTTTTGGCAACCAAAAGAATTAAGCTTAACAGGCCTTACTATATATAGACAATTCAGATTCTGTATCCCAGCTCAAAAGAATCATTTCTTTACTTAAAGCCATTTGCTCACTCAATATTTTTGACAGAGTACTCTGTAGGGAATTTTTTAAATTACACTCACAAAACATATGTTCCCAGTTATTTCTTTTGTCTCCATTACACCTCCAATATTTGCTATCTCCCTCAGGAAAAAGTCTTTGAAGTCTGCTTGGGGTATAAAAATACCCGTGCAAACACTTCCAAACAAAGATCCTAAACCTTCTGGCCTTGATTGCATACTAGGGAGCCATATGCATGCCTTCCCATTATTGTCTTGTAAATTACTTTTCCAGTCTTTCTTACCAATCTTTTCCAACCTCCTTTGATTGATTCTTAGACTTACCATGGAATATTTTATATGCCCTACTAATTATCCCTTTTTAACAGCTGCGTCTGTTCTACATTCAGCTGAAAACTTTACCAGAGCAGGTTTTTCACTTAAAATCCCCCTATCTCTTTCTCTTTGCCTGTACTCCAAGATCACCTCATGGTAGGAAAGGCACTCGCTAGCCTGCAATCCAAATATCCTCTTGGCCTCATCCCACTGTGTTAGTTTTCCTGTTTGTGTTATTTGTTCCCAGTATCTTGGTTCCTTTGTCAGGTTTCTCAGTAAATTCCAGCCCCCTCTTGCCTATTTTCTGTACTTGTACATGCAGTCATCTCTATTGGTAAAATCTTTCTCCATTCTTGTATTGGCTTAGTTCTTAGAATATTTTCTGTTGCTTTATGTATATAATATTCTGTAGGGTTGTTATGACCAACTGAAGGATATGTATCCACAATCCCCCTCTCTATTTCTTGAACCTCCCCCCGCTTCATTATCATCCCTTTCCACTTTGGAGTATAACCTTCTGCTTGTGTTATGTATACGAGCTTGAACGGTGTAGCTCTAAATTATTCCTTCAAATCAGGTAAACCAAAACCACCTTGTTCTATTAAGAGGATCAACTTATCCCACTTAACTCTTGCTCTCTTTTTCTCACAGATAAATTCCTTCAGTTCTTTATTAATTATTGCCCACAGCTTCTCTGTGGGTTAATAGAGATATGTCTGACCTGTATATAAGACTAAAGGGACTAAAAACATTTTCACAGCTTGTATCTTATTATCAATGTCCATAAAAAAGAGTTTACAGTTCTCAATTTTTTTAATTATTTTTTGTTTAGTCTTTTCCCACATATCATTAGTGTAACAGAAGCCTTTTTAATCAATATTCCTAAATACTTCATCTTATCACGTTCCCATAATCATTGGCATTGCTGAAGCAATTTGTGAGTGGGTATGTCATTTATGGTCATAGCCTTTGTTTTATCTTCATTAATTTTATATCCTGAAAAGACCTGAAGCTGTATCAAAATGTTCCACAACACTGAGATGTCTTTTTTCTGTATTTACTGGGTACAAAAAATACCATCTGCAAATAAAGCCAGCTTTTCTTGATTAGCATATCAATTATATGCTTGTATTTCTGAGGCCCTTATGTTCTTTGCCAGTGGCTCTGAATATAAAGCAAATAACAAAAGGGAAAGAGGACACCCCTGTCTGTTTCCTCTGTTCAAATACAGCTTATCTGAGAGGAAACCTCCCACTTTTATTCTTGTCTTCGATCCTTCATATTTCCTTCTAATTAACTTTATTATTGTAACAGATACTGCAAATGTTCCTACTCAAAGAATCCCAGCTTACTCTGTCAAATGATTTCGCTGCATCAAGACACACCAACAGCAGAGGTATTTTTTTACATTCTGTTTACCTCTGGATCATCACTATTCTGTTAATGCTGTTGAATCCTTGCCTTCTCCCACAAAACCACACTAATCCATACCTATCGATTTTGGCAATACGTTTGCCATTCATTTAGCTAGTAGAGTCATAAACACTCTACAAGCTGGGTCTGAAGGGTCTTTGCCATCTGTACGTAACACAGCCACCACAGCTTTTTTCCAAAATGATGGTGCTTTCCTTTCTTTTAAAATACTTTTAAATAAGAACTTCCAGACCTTTAACACTTTCTTTCCTCCCAATCTCCAAACTTCCAAAGGAATACCATCTGTTACTGGATACTTTCCTGAATATTGATTATACATCACTGTTTTTATCTCCTATCTTAACTGTTAATTGTTAAGCTTTGTTTACCTCTCACCTTGGCATAATTAAATCTTCCACAGATATTTCTGTTTGTACTCTTGCCTGATTTCCACAGTTCTCTATGCTTTATACAAAATTACATGAAGTTTCCAGAATATCTCTAAAACTTTTGTAGGATCTCTGATTATTTTTCTTGTTATAGGTTCCCTAAATATGGCAACAACCCTTTCAGCATTCTGTTGCCTAAGTTGTTGTGCTAAAAGTTTTTGGGTTCTGGAGTTGTTATCAGAAATAGTTGCTTAACTGCAATCTTTGTAAACTGATGCATATTATCCAGATACTAAAATACCACCAAAACCACCGATCCAAGAAGTAAGCAAATTTAATGAAGCACTTAGTGCCTTTGCACAAAACAATTAATCAATTAAGCATGCAATTCAAATCACATACTTCCAATTATATTCTTTGTTGAGTCCCTGAGGCTCCAAAGTACCATACTTTAAGGGTTTCTTTTTTTAAGAGTTTGTTTTTTAAACATGAAATAGGGATTCAAGCCTTGTTTCATTTTTGGGGGACTCTCCTATGTCTCATTTTCTGATAGATTTAGTTATGTTCTGTTTAAAAATTTTTTTTTATGTTCAGTGGAGACATTTTCCAGCAGTTACAGGGCACTGCCATGGGGGCGGCTTTCGCCCCCATGTATGCCAATTTAGTCATGGCTAAACTTGAAGATGACTTTATTTATAGACATGATTTTTTCAGATCAAAAGTTATTTTATATTTTATATTTATTGATGATCTTATTTTTTTATGTCAAGGAAGCCAGACAGAGGTCCTTGGGTTTGTTAATGACCTACAAGCTAATACTATGGGCTTAGGCTTTGATGGTATACAACTTGGCCCACAAGTGAATTTTTTGGATATAAACTTAAATGGATTTACTACTAGTCTCCATAGGAAATTTGAACATAGAAATGTATTTTTGTATGGGAACAGTTGTCACCCCAAACATTTGGTCAAGGTACTGCCCTACAATTAATTCTTACGAATTCATAGGTTATGTAGCCTTGATATGAGCTATGATTTACAGATAGCTGAAGCAGAAAAAATGTTTATTAAAAGAGGCTATGATGTCCAGCTGGTCAGGGAAGCTAAACAAAAAATTATGGACATAAAGTATTCTGTTAACTCTCAGGGAGATTCTCATTATGTTCGTGCTAGTGGAAAATATAATGTTTGTATTGGTGGAAATAAATCCACCAATACAGCTGTGAACAGTGGAGAGCAGAAGAAAGTTTTCTTAGTAACAACTTATAATGTTGTAACTGAGGAAATAGTTATAGAATAGCCTATGCTCCTAAGGGATACAATTTTGAATTCTATACTACCTGATGTTGTGAGTATTGCATATAAAAGAGCTAGGAATGTGTCTGATATTCTGGTACATAACCAATTTTGTTTACCAGATGTTAATGTCACTCAGAGCCTAGCCATAAATAAAGGCACTGTGCTATATGATGGTTGTTCCAGCTGTCAATATGTAGTAAGTTATTTTCTCTATATTAATGACATCAAATTTACAGCTAGGCATGAATACAGTTGTAACACGGAGGGATTAGTCTATGTGTTGAGATGTGGATGCAAGAAGTTTTACATAGAGGAAACTTATAGGAGTTTTAGGGTCCAGTTGCAGGAACATATTAGGGACATAAAAAACAAAAAACTAGAGAGTTCCCTTGGGAGTCATTTTTTGACAGCACACAACTCTAACCCTGATTCTCTTAGGGGTTGTGTTTTGGAAAAATTGCAAGTTGGCATAAGTGAATGTGTGTCTTTAAAAAACAAACTCTTAAAAAAAGAAACTCTGCTGATTTTAAAGTATGGTCATTTGGAGCCTCAGGGACTCAACAAAGAATGTAATTGGAAGTATGTGATTTGAATTGTATGCTTAATTGATTAATTGTTTTGTGCAATATGCTGTATATATAAACAAACAATATTTTGTAGTGTTTTTACTCTTGGAAGGCTGTGTAAGCCAAGGCGCTAAGTGTTTCATTAAATTTGCTTACTTCTTGGATCGGTGGTCTTGGTGGTATTTTATTATTTTATTTTTTTGTTTTTTTTACAGTTGTATTTGCTATATTATCCAGATACGCCTTTATTCTGTCTTTAGCACTCGGCATTTGCACCTCCTCTTGTTCTGTGAGATTCCCCTTATTATGCAATACTTCAACCTTTGCCAGCCTTTCTAATTTGTATTACTTCTTAACCATATCTGTTTCTAATTTGTTTCAACCTTATTTTTAAACTTCATTTTCATTTTATCCTAGTTACTACCTATAACTTCTGAAGATATTTCTATCTTCCCTAATATTCCTTGAATTCATCTCCTTTTAACAGGTTGGTGGGAAAGCACCAGTGTCTTATTTTTACTTCATTACCCTGCATTTTCATCTTAGTTTTTATTGGTGCATGTTCAGAAATAGTTATTGGATGTGTGTCGAAGCTTTCAATTAAATGTACATGTTCCGATTCATAGGTTCATAGGAGGTTACTAATCTATTGGCCCTAGGGCCTTTATAAACCAAGACATGTTATACCCTTGTTCCATTATTGACCAAGTTGTATGGTCTATATTTGCAGCTGGAGTCTATCTTCAGCACTGATTGCCCTTATCCAAGAGGGGCATAAGTGACACCTCCGGGGTAAATTTATGGTCTCCCATCCAGTTGTCTAAGTTACGTTTAAACAGGGTCATTGAGGAGCTATGTTTAACGTGATTTGGGAGTTTGTTCCAGAGGAGTGGCAATCTCTGGAAGACATGTCTGTCTCTCTAGCATGTCCTGTTAATGTTACAGGATAGGTTAATATCCCTAGAGTGAGTGAATCTTGTCCCATTTGACTTGTGGATGTGCAGGGTCCAAGACTGCTCTGTAGGCCAGGAACAAGTTGCCTGCCAGCAGCCTACAAGATACAGAGTACAGCGACAGGGCCTTCAGTCTGTTCATGTAGGTCATGTATTGAAGGCCCTGAATTTTCTTGGTGAGAAACCTCTGAGGTCACTCCATCTGCTGTAGGTGTCTGGTGAGGTGCATACAGAAGGGAGTGTTGTACTCCATTAGTGGTCTAATGAGAGATAAGTATAGGGGAGTTATAACATCCTTAGCTCTGGATGCGATGTCCTTATTTATGAGATGTGCAACATAGAAGGCCTTCCTTACCACTGGGGACAGATGGTGATCGAAGTTAAGTTTGCTATTAACCTGTGTACCCAAATCTCTCACCACAGGGTTAGAGCAAAGGGGATAATGTTAGTATTGTAATTTGCAGGGACTTCCCCTTTTCTGAAAGGGATAATAATGCATTTTTTCCATTTAGTTTAAGTTTGTGGCTTTAAAACCAGTCATTTGTCTGTGTAAGCCCTTTTGGTAGTATGTCAACATCGTTGGGAGATTCAGTGATTGCAGGCAGTTTGCAGTCATCAGCAAACTTGGTAAGCCACAGGCCATCTATTTTTGCCTGGACTTCTGAGAAATAGATTTCAAACAGTAGGGGGCTCAGAGCAGATCCTTGTGGTACACCACTGGTAACTGGTTTGCTGGTAGAGGTGGAATCCCCAACTTTGACTATATGCGTTCTATGGGTGAGCCAGTTGGCTACCCATTTAGCGACATACGGGTTAATCCCCAGCTGGGTGAGTTTCTCAATAATGATAAGTGTAGGATTGTGTCAAAAGCCTTGATTAAGTTGGGATAGTCTATATGTACTGTTTTCCTTTATCCAGGGCTTTGGTTTCATTTTTCAAAGAAGTCCAACAGGATTAATAAGCATAATCTACACTTAACGAAGCCAGATTGAGTTGGACTAAGAGTTTGAAGGTCACCTATGTCTTTGTTGATAAGGTCCATGATGATTCTTTCCATAACCTTGCAGATAAGGCCTGTTAGGCTTATGGGTCTATAGTTCCCAGGGTCAGTTGATGGGCACTCTTTGTGCAAAGGAATTACTGTTGCTGTTTTCCACTTTGCTGAGACAAAACCAGTACTTGGACTGTGGTTGAAAAGAATTCCAAGTGGTTCTGCAAGATCTTGTTTTAAACCATTTAGCAGGCAGCCTGGGATGTTATCCAGTCCCTATGAAATATAATTTCTATTTAGTCTAGCCTAGTTAATGTACCTTGGGGAATAATATGTAAATTCTATCTAAGTTCCTACTACTGAATTCACACTTTCCATACGAAATATTTTCATAAATTTTTTCAGAAATCTAGCCTCTTTTGTTATATTGTCCCGGTCCCCCCAGTACATCCTCACTATTGCAAACCAAATTTCAGCCCCTACCTATAAATAATATTCCCTGCTGAAAGCTGATTATTACTCCCAACATTTTCTCAAACTCCATAATAGCAGTTTTTGGTGAAATATAAATACTTGCTATTGTAATCCTCCTCCCTTGCCAATAGCCCCTTACTATCATAAATCTACATTTTTTTGTCTTTTCCCCTCATCTATCACTATTGGGACCCATCTAGAAGTTAGTATGATTACTCTTCTTTTCCTCTGTTCCTTATATTCTGAAATCCTCTCTTTGTCAAATTCACATTCTCACTTCTTTCTAAGCGTGTCTTGCAGCATTGCTATTTGCAGTCTGCATTTCTTAATATAATTCGGTAGCCTTTCCTTTTTATCTATACCAGTAAGGCGACTCACGTTATAGTACATATCTCTTAACTGTACAGATTTTGCAGAATGTCTAGATTTTTGTCTCATATTTTTGGTCTGTTTTCTCAATAAAATTGTGGTTTTCTGGCAAATCACTGGCAAATCATTGAGGACTGAATTCAGAAAATAATGGCATACATCTGAGATTCAGAATTCATAACCCTCAAAAAATTCATGCTAATACAAAACTTATTATTTGATCAACTTTTTAAGTTTTATAAGAGCAATATTTAAAAATTGTTCCTATTTTTGGTCCTTTGTTCCCCCATTATTTATGGCTTTGTCCAGATTTCCTGCTCTAAGAGGTTGAGAGGTATGTTCCAGAATAATATAGACAGCACAGCGATCATGATAAAAAGCTTTTGTTCCAACCTATTACACATGACAGTTTTTTTGAAGGCGTATTTCCAGCTTTTCTGTTACATGCATCCACTAATGTTTGTCAGGCTGATCTTTTGTGCAGTTGTTTGTTCTCATCTCCATTTGAACCTATGCCATATTTTTAAGTCTTTTTGTTTTAATGAAACATATCAAACAAAAAAGACTAACTGCATCACCCTCATTCCCTATTAACTTGGAATAAACACACAAAACTAAGTATGTCTTCAAAACATTTGTTTGTATAACTTGAGCACTAATCCAGGCATTCTTCAAAGTATTCAATTGTATTTATTACTGCTTGGTAGTAACTTGATTAAAGTGTAGCTATCATTCTAAGTCTTTTGGATTAAGCACTTGGGCTTTAGACCAGCTGTTTTACATTAGGAAGGTTTGTGGCCTGCACTGTGGTGGCAGGACATGTAGCTTACATCCTTCTAAGTTGGGAACTGCTGATTGAGGACTCAGTGTCTGTTATTCTAAAAGTGTATTAATTCTGGTTTAAGCACTTGGGCTTCAGGCCAGTTATTTTACATTAAGAGGGTTCATGGTCTGCACTCTTGTGGGAGGAGAGGCTGGACTCTGCCCTTCTGAGATGGGAATTTCTGGTTAAAGGCTTATAGTGTCTGCATATTTGAACTGCTTCTTACTGAAATTGGTACACCTTGTTTGCTGTAGCATAGACTAGATCCAGGCCTGCTGAATCTAGCTTTGTTTGTATGCTTGTTGTTTGTTTGCTTATTTCCCTGAAACGCTAATTCCACCTAAAACGCGGCTTTTCAGTGATTCTGTGGATCCCTAGTGATATCTGCATTGCTTACTGTACTTATTTCCTTGTTTCACTTGAATGAAAGTTACTGTTTGTCGTTTTTGCATTTAAGTTACCTGTAGCACATTGCATTTAAGTTACCTGGCACTTGCTCACTAAAGCAATTATATAAGTCAGCACTAAAAAACTAAAAGCACTACACCCTCACAAACTCCCCTTGAGTACCTTGTTCCACATTGGCCCTTTTTTTCAATTATAAAGGAATTCCCAATACTATTCTAGCATGTCCAAAGGTCAGTTGTCAATCTCCTCTCTGGTCCAGCTGGTGAATCTGTGAATCTTGAGGCAATGTTACAACTGCCTCATGTACACAGACAACCCTCTCCTCCTCCCAACAAATTCCAACACATGTGGGAGATGCAACCATATAGCCAAACTGGAGGTTAAGCTCTCTCAACTCAGTACTGGCGTAACCAGTCAGGAGGATAAGGAAACCACACTCACTACAATTCCAGTCTCACATAGACCTACCACGACAGCAAACCAAACACATAAACACACAAAGACATACTCAGAGGCTCTAAATAAAAATCTGCCTAAGCAGCAGAGACCTCCAAAGCAGACACCCAAGCAACCGCTACCCCAAAACAAAACACATGCAACACATAGCTCACAAAGCCAGTGTGCCGAACAGTCACAGCCCTTAAGGCTAAACAACACACCTGATACACTTGTAATAGGTGACTCTATCGTCAGGCACACTGACGTCCTGCTCACCAGGCTGAACAAGGAGAAGGTCACGGTGAGCTGCCTTTCGGGTGCTAGGATCCGCCACATAACAAAAGCACTCAGGTCACTCCAAGGCAAGTACAAATATGACTCAGTCATTGTCCATGCTGGTGTGAATGACCTGAGATGTACCTCCCTGGACTACATGAAAAGAGACATAGAGGAGCTCTCTGAGCATGTAGCCCAGGCCGGTATGACCCTGACCTTGAGTAGCATCTTACCCTCACCAAGAATGATGCCACAATATGAAGACAAGATGATCAATTTCAACAATTGGCTTAAGTATTGGTGTCATTCAAAGGGGATCTAATGCCTGTCAGCCTGGGATGACATGCTCGACAAGCCACAATGCTTCGCTAGAGACGGCTTGCACCTATCACCCCTGGGCTTTCGGATATTGGCAAAGGCTCTTGCTACCCCCATAGTGCCTTTTTTAGGCAAGGCTCAAAAGACAAACCCACCTCCATAGGTATCACAAGGGATAAGAAACTAAGAGTAGTGCTACTCAACGCCAGAAGTCTAAACCTCAAGATGCATGCACTCGAAACTCTCCTTAGCATGGAGAACATCGTTATCTGTGCAGTAACAGAAACCTGGTTCAAGGCTCCCGAGAGCACCCCAGCACTACCAGGTTATACCTCATACCATGCTTTTCGGCCCCAAAACTTGGACTGAACCACAAAAGGAGGTTGAGTATCAATGTTCGTCAAAGATACCCACACCTCCAGGTTGGTGGCACAGCACGAAGCATCAGAGACTATCCATGTGCAACTAACAGTGGATAAAACTGCCTTCCAGTTTATAGCCTGCTACAGACCACCCTCCCAAACCCAGGAACTCCACTCGGCCTTCCTGAGAACACTGGAAAATATGAAAGCCTCTCCAAACACCATTATATTGGGCGACTTCAACTACCCAAACATAGACTGAGAGCATTACTCTAGCTCCAACACCCTAGCCCAAAGGTTCCTAGAATGTATAAACTCAAATGCTATGGAACAACTTGTTACCACTCTCACAAGAGGGGAAAACTTACTGGACCTGATCATCATGAACATGGGGACTCTATGCTCCAGACCAGAAGTGTATCCCTCACTGGTAAGATCAGACCATAAACTAATCTCACTGGATATTCACATCCCGACCCCACCCCCTGCCCAGAAAACCACAGTGAAAAACTTCTATTTTGTAGTGTTTTTACTCTTGGAAGGCTGTGTAAGCTAAGTGTTTCATTAAATTTGCTTACTTCTTGGATCGGTGGTCTTGGTGGTATTTTATTATTTTATTTTTTGTTTTTTTTACAGTTGTATTTGCTATATTATCCAGATACGCCTTTATTCTGTCTTTGGCACTCGGCATTTGCACCTCCTCTTGTTCTGTGAGATTCCCCTTATTATGCAATACTTCAACCTTTGCCAGCCTTTCTAATTTGTATTACTTCTTAACCATATCTGTTTCTAATTTGTTTCAACCTTATTTTTAAACTTCATTTTCATTTTATCCTAGTTATTACCTATAACTTCTGAAGATATTTCTATCTTCCGTAATATTCCTTGAATTCATCTCCTTTTAACAGGTCGGTGGGAAAGCACCAGTGTCTTATTTTTACTTCATTACCCTGCATTTTCATCTTAGTTTTTATTGGTGCATGTTCAGAAATAGTTATTGGATGTGTGTCGAAGCTTTCAATTAAATGTACATGTTCCGATTCATAGGTTCATAGGAGGTTACTAATCTATTGGCCCTAGGGCCTTTATAAACCAAGACATGTTATACCCTTGTTCCATTATTGACCAAGTTGTATGGTCTATATTTGCAGCTGGAGTCTATCTTCAGCACTGATTGCCCTTATCCAAGAGGGGCATAAGTGACACCTCCGGGGTAAATTTATGGTCTCCCATCCAGTTGTCTAAGTTACGTTTAAACAGGGTCATTGAGGAGCTATGTTTAACGTGATTTGGGAGTTTGTTCCAGAGGAGTGGCAATCTCTGGAAGACATGTCTGTCTCTCTAGCATGTCCTGTTAATGTTACAGGATAGGTTAAGATCCCTAGAGTGAGTGAATCTTGTCCCATTTGACTTGTGGATGTGCAGGGTCCAAGACTGCTCTGTAGGCCAGGAACAAGTTGCCTACCAGCAGTCTACAAGATACAGAGTACAGCGACAGGGCCTTCAGTCTGTTCATGTAGGTCATGTATTGAAGGCCCTGAATTTTCTTGGTGAGAAACCTCTGAGGTCACTCCATCTGCTGTAGGTGTCTGGTGAGGTGCATACAGAAGGGAGTGTTGTACTCCATTAGTGGTCTAATGAGAGATAAGTATAGGGGAGTTATAACATCCTTAGCTCTGGATGCAATGTCCTTATTTATGAGATGTGCAACATAGAAGGCCTTCCTTACCACTGGGGACAGATGGTGATCGAAGTTAAGTTTGCTATTAACCTGTGTACCCAAATCTCTCACCACAGGGTTAGAGCAAAGGGGATACTGTTAGTATTGTAATTTGCAGGGACTTCCCCTTTTCTGAAAGGGATAATAATGCATTTTTTCCATTTAGTTTAAGTTTGTGGCTTTAAAACCAGTCATTTGTCTGTGTAAGTCCTTTTGGTAGTATGTCAACATCGTTGGGAGATTCAGTGATTGCAGGCAGTTTGCAGTCATCAGCAAACTTGGTAAGCCACAGGCCATCTATTTTTGCCTGGACTTCTGAGAAATAGATTTCAAACAGTAGGGGGCTCAGAGCAGATCCTTGTGGTACACCACTGGTAACTGGTTTGCTGGTAGAGGTGGAATCCCCAACTTTGACTATATGCGTTCTGTGGGTGAGCCAGTTGGCTACCCATTTAGTGACATACGGGTTAATCCCCAGCTGGGTGAGTTTCTCAATAATGATAAGTGTAGGATTGTGTCAAAAGCCTTGACTAAGTTGGGATAGTCTATATGTACTGTTTTCCTTCATCCAGGGCTTTGGTGACATTTTTCAAAGAAGTCCAACAGGATTAATAAGCATAATCTACACTTAACGAAGCCAAATTGAGTTGGACTAAGAGTTTGAAGGTCGCCTATGTCTTTGTTGATAAGGTCCATGATGATTCTTTCCATAAACTTGCAGATAAGGCCTGTTAGGCTTATGGGTCTATAGTTCCCAGGGTCAGTTGATGGGCAATCTTTGTGCAAAGGAATTACTGTTGCTGTTTTCCACTTTGCTGAGACAAAACCAGTACTTGGACTGTGGTTGAAGAGAATTCCAAGTGGTTCTGCAAGGCCTTGTTTTAAACCATTTAGTAGGCAGCCTGGGATGTTATCCAGTCCCTATGAAATATAATTTTATTTAGTCTAGCCTAGTTAATGTATCTTGGGGAATAATATGTAAATTCTATCTAAGTTCCTACTACTGAATTCACACTTTCCATACCAAATATTTTCATAAATCTTTTCAGAAATCTAGCCTCTTTTGTTATATTGTCCCGGTCCCCCTAATACATCCTCACTATTACAAACCAAATTCCAGCCCCTACCTATAAATAATAGTCCCTGCTGAAAGCTGATTATTACTCCCAACATTTTCTCAAACTCCATAATAGCAGTTTTTGGTGAAATATAAATACTTGCTATTGTAATCCTCCTCCCTTGCCAATAGCCCCTTACTATCATAAATCTACATTTTTTTTCTTTTCCCCTCATCTATCACTATTGGGACCCATCTAGAAGTTAGTATGATTACTCTTCTTTTCCTCTGTCCCTGATATTCTGAAATCCTCTCTTTGTCAAATTCACATTCTCACTTCTTTCTAAGCGTGTCTTGCAGCATTGCTATTTGCAGTCTGCATTTCTTAATATAACTCAGTAGCCTTTCCTTTTTATCTATACCCGTAAGGCGACTCACGTTATAGTACATATCTCTAAACTGTACAGATTTTGCAGAATGTCTAGATTTTTGTCTCATATTTTTGGTCTGTTTTCTCAATAAAATTGTGGTTTTCTGGCAAATCACTTGCAAATCATTGAGGATTGAAGTCAGAAAATAATGGCATACATTTGAGATTCAGAATTGATAACCCTCAAAAAATTCATGCTAATACAAAACTTATTATTTGATCAACTTTTTAAGTTTTATAAGAGCAATATTTAAAAATTGTTCCTATTATTGGTCCTTTGTTCCCCCATTATTTATGGCTTTGTCCAGATTTCCTGCTCTAAGAGGTTGAGAGGTATGTTCTATTTATTTATTTATTTATTTATTTATTTATTTACATTTGTTGACCGGGAGTGTCCGACTGGACGTAGGTCCATTTTCAGTGGAGGCCCGGGGAGAAAAGCTCCACAGTTAAAATAAACAGACAGTAGTTACATTGGATTACATAGCGATTAGCAATTTAACATAGCAATTACTTACAACATATTTACAGATGAAGAACATAGTACATCAGTAGACAACTAGAATCTTTATCTGTGAAGTACATAACAGACATTAACAAATGTTACAATAAGAAGTTCCTGCTGTATAATAAGTACTAGGCTTATGAGCATCTGAGCTTGCTATAATCAAGGTAGTTAGTGGAGTGCAAAGAAAGATAGTGGTTGGATGGGGTGGGTGATATTAGAGTAGGAGTTGCAAGGGCATAGCCAGCATATTTTTAGGTGCGCTTTTAGTAAAGTTTTGAAGTGGGTGCATGATGGTATGGAGGTAATTGTGGGTGGGAGGGAGTTCCATAATTTAGCTATGGTGCAAGAGAATAGTGCTTCACCAGCAGAGTTATCGGGTTTAGTGATCTGCAAATGATTTTTGTTGCTGGATCTTAGTGGTCTGGTGGTGCGATAGGGTTGGAGTAGATTCTGGAGGGATGGGACGTTTAGTGGATGGTTTACTAGTTTGTGGGAGAGTGAGAGTTGATACCACTGAAAGAGGTGAGGGAGTTCAAGCCAGCCCAGTTCAGCAAGTGAGAGACAGTGGTGACTACAGTAGGATGCCCCTGTGGCGAATTTGGCAATTTTGTTGTAGCAGGTCTCTAGCTTGTTTAGATCGCATTGCCTTAGGTTGGTATATATTGGAGAGGCATAAAGTAGGGTGGAGATAAGGTGGGAATTTGCTATTGAAATCTTTGCTGCTTTGGTGAGAAGTTGCTTATTTCTGTATAACGCTCCTAGTTTTTTGTGGACTTTTTTTATGTTCATGGATATGTGAATCTCAAATTTTAGTTTATTGTCTATTTCCACTCCTAGCAATTTGGTGTGTTCAGTTGGGTATATAGTGGTGTTGTCTTTTGCTGTGATGTTAAAGTGAGAGTTGTTTTGAGTATGTTTGGTGGGTTGGAAGATGAGTAGTTTAGTTTTGTTTGGGTTGAGTATTAATTGGGCATCAGATAACCACGTTTCAACAGAGGAAAAGGCTTCCTGTGTGACTTTTTGCAGTTTGAGTAGGGACTGGGCTGAGCAGATGATGGTTGAGTCATCTGCGTATTGTATGAGTGTGCCATGTTTGGTGGCAGAGGCTAGATTATTGGTGTAAACAGAGAAGAGTAGGGGTCCAAGGATAGATCCTTGGGGAACCCCTATGGAGACAGGTAGTTGGGGAGATATGTCATTCTGCCATACAACGGATTGTTGGAGATCAGACAGGAATAATATAAACAGCACAGCGATCATGATAAAAAGCTTTTGTTCCAACCTATTACACATGACAGTTTTTTGAAGGTGTATTTCCAGCTTTTGTGTTACACACATCTACGCATCTGCATCTGGCAGGCTGATCTTTTGTGCAGTTGTTTGTTCTCATCTCCATTTGAACCTATGTCATATTTTTAAGACTTTTTGTTTTAATGAAGCATCTCAAACAAAAAAAGACTAACTGCATCACCCTCATTCCCTATTAACTTGGAATAAACACACAAAACTAAGTATGTCTTCAAAACATGACGTTGATTATCTTCCATATTGAGTGTATAATTTTGCCAATTTATTTTTAAAGAAGGTGAGGGTAGAGTGAGTAAGTATTACAGGTAACTGTGCTTGTCAGATAATTAAATTAAGATTCTGAAACATTAAATAACAGAATACATAACAAATCTCCTTTGGTCTGGATTTAAAGTTGCTTCTTCCACTCTCTGTTTTTCTCTTCTTATTTACCTTCTTAGTAGCCACTATTAGGATGAAGAAATTATATGCTATGTTTTGAAATTGTTCATCTGCATTCAGAACACAAAACAGTGTCTTGATGTTTATTTATCAAATTGATTTTAATTTTATTTCTGTCACTATTGCTTCTCAGAAGTATAAACCATATTTCTGGGATTGTACACCAACTTCCAGAATATGCTCCACCCCTCACTACAAGTGTAGACCCTGAAACCTTAGGCAGTGTATGTCTGTTCAATGTCAGCCTGCATTCTTATTCAAAAAAAAGAAACTATATTACCAAAAAAGTACACAAAATGATTTTGAATAACTTTATAGTGTGATATAATGCCTTACTGGACAGACATCTAGGTAAATGTTAGGTTGACACATAATGACTTATTCACTACAAACGTTAAGTGAATTAGTGACAGGAAGCAGTGTTGTCATTTGGTCACAAAAGTGATAGCAAAACTAGGTTTACAGTATTCTGAAATCTCAATAAAAGGCATCCACTCCCATTCTATTATACATTCAGCAACAGACAACAAAATACTTTGATAAAATGCAAAGCTTAGACCATGCATGGGGTAAACTCAAGGCCATTTTCAAGTGTCCCTAAAGATATTTTATTTGAAGGTGCTTACCTTGTCAGACTGGTAAAGCTGAGAATTTTTCACACAGTAATGACACCAGCACAGTAGTTACTGCAGCAAAGAAAATCATCATTCAGGCCTTGGTATAAACAAAAGGAAGTTTATACAAGAATCTATGCTTTACAACAGACTATACTGGTTGTAACCTGCTCCCTACATATGGATACATCACCCTCATTCCCTATTAACGTGGAATAAACACACAAAACTATGTACATCTTTAAAACATGAAGTTTTAAAGAATACTGGAAATGATAGACTGCACCATTACGTTGACCTAAGACCTTACATAGGTGCAGGATGACATATTGGGTTGTGGCCCACTCATGGTTCCATTCATAGCAGCACTCCCCCCTTCCCCCTCGTCTTACTCAATGGTTAGAGAATAACACTGCCAGACACTTTCTTCAGGAAATGGCATCAATATCAGTCTGAAAGCATTTATACTGATGTCTAAAAGCAAGTGGCTGAAAGAGGTGTATGACTTGAATTAAAAGAGACAGCCAGGTGGCAACATTTTTCACTGGGAAGCTTTAGAGTGTGTATCTAGACCTTCCTGTTGGCACGGGCAGGTAATTTAAGAAGTTAAAGATTAAGATCTTTTCTTAGCTCTGAGTAAATGTCAACATTAAAACAAAATATTTTCATACATGGATTTTTTCAAGTAAGAAAACTCACAAGATCCCAGACGATCTATTACATCTAGTTAAAATCAACTCAGCCTGTAATATAGATGAATTACTAGTAAGAAATAACTTTTTCAAGAATTTACCCAATGATTTTGGAAGGTGGGATAACTAAACCACTCCCAAAAGTGCATAAGAACTGCTGATCGCAGCGGAAAGGTATAGCTTGCTGTAACTAAGATAGTTAGTCTGATGAGTCCATCTCCTAGAGTCAATAAGGCTGGTCTTTTAAGGATAGAGTATTAAAAAAATGACTAAATTATATAACGATCCATGTACAGCAAAATAGGTACTATCCATATGTAGGGAGAGGGTTACAACAACCAAGGATTCAGACTCCATAATGTAAGATTTAATAACTGGTATGAAGATTAACATTTTGAAGAGATTGCCTTTTATAACCGAAGCCAAAGTACTGCAATATAAACGGAAGTAGCAATGATTTTGTTTTATACACAAATCAAGCACTCAAGCTGATTAAACTGTTCAGTACTGTGTTGTATAAGCATTCTGACTCAAGTGACAATGAAGACATTTAAAAATCTGTGAATGAAAGGAGTTGTAGAGGCGACCCTAATATCTGATAGCACAGTGACCCTGGCTTCAAGCACGCTCACTACCAAGATTTGCTAGTAAACTTTTATATCAAGTAATAACCAAATGATTTTTGTTACATTAAGGACATATTGCAAGGGAGTACCCATGTGAAATGGTTTCACATATAGCAAAGATCAGTGAGATTAGGATATATTTGCCTTTTTTCACCTTCCTAGGGTACCCAGAATGGAAGATATGAAAAGACTGGTGTGGATGAAAGTTTCCTGGGAAGAGTCTGAAACAGCCACAATAAAGTGACAGAGAAGGGTAATCCTGTACTATATCCTATACATATATGAGGAAATATAATTCAAAATAATGTACAAGTAACTGATGGTGTGCCTCAAAATATGGAGATTCTATGCTTTGAAGCAGTTAATAGTTTATAAGTTAGCTAAAATAAAAAAAAAAGAAACATTGAAAAAGCATTTGTCACACTATCCATGTAGGAATCTCATAGCTTTATAGGTTCATAGGATATTGCTAGGCTAATGGCTTTAGAGCCCTTACAAATCTAGCAATTATTACCCAGGTACACCCAAATTTATAATACCTAGGTTCTAGAGGGTGGCTTAAGTTCGCGCCCATGCCTTTGGGTGTAAGAAGGACATAGGTACCATCCCAGAAGACCCTATCCATTGACTGAAACTGCATTTGAAGATGGTCATGTAAGGGCTCTGCTTCACATGAGCAGGTAGTATTTTGCAGAGAAGGGGGAGTCTCTGACACATATCTTTCCCTCCAGAATGTTTTGCTTGTCAAAGACCATGTTTAGATCCTTGGATCAGGTAATCCTTGTGCTGTTTTTTCTTTTTTTTTAGTAAGGAACCTCTGAGGCCACTCCAGTTGTTGAAAGCACCTGGTCGGGTATATGCTGAAAGGTGCATTGTACTCAATAACTGGTCTGATGAGGACTGAATATAGTGGGACTATAACCCCCTTGGATCTGGATGCCATGATCTCACTTATAAGCTGTGCCACATAGAAAGACCTCCTCACCACTGTAGACAAATGGTGGTCAAAGTTCAGATTACTTTCTATCTGTGTACCTAGATCTCTCACCATTGAGGCCACTCTTAGGGGTGTTCCATTAATGATACAATTTGCAGGGCCATTCATCTTCCCAAAGTGTATAATTATGCATTTTTTTCATTTAGTTTTAGGTCATTTGTCTGAGTCAGACCTTTCTGAAGGATACCTATGTCCTTTGGGGATTCAATGATTGTCCCCAACTTGTAGTCATCAGCAAACTTTGACAGCCAGACACTTTTTACATTAGCCTTGACTTCAGAGAAATATATTCCGAACAGTATAGTAAACCATTAGTAACTGGCTTTTGCTGGATCTGGATCCCCCCACTCTAACAACATGTGTCCTATCTGTGAGTCATTTAGCTATCCATCTGTTGATGTGTGCACTGTTTTACCCTCATCATGCCTTTGCTGACTTTCATAAAGAAGTCCACCAGATTGTTGCAGGCATGACCTGCACTTGATGAAGCTGAACTGGATTGGGTCCAATGTTTGGTGGTTTCCTATGTCATTGTTTATCAGGTATGTGATTATTCTTTCCATAGCCTTGCACATCAGACAAGTTAAACCTATGGATCTGTAATTGCTTGGGTCTGTTAATAGTCCTCCTTTATGCAGAGGAATGTCCATTGCTGTCTTCCACTCCTCAAGGACAAAGCCTTTCTGGAGGCTGTTGTTAGACAGAGAGATCCTAGTGGGCCTGATAGATCTTGTTTCAAGCTATTTAAGAGGCATCATGGGATATTGTCAGGACCATCAAAGCTGTATTTTGAACATTAGAGAGTGCAGTGATGACCTATTTATTGTGATAATTGGTAGTGGAATGGTTGAAGGTATTTCCTGGGGTTAACTGGAGGTGATGGGAGGTGAACTCTAAGATGAATTTATCACTTAACAGATGTCCTATATCTTCTGGCTAGGTATGGGTGATGCCATCTACAACTAGCAATGCACATTAGTGGGTGTTGTCTTTAAGATTGCGGACATAACTGAAAAAATCCCTATGGTTATCCTTTGCTTGAGAGGCTGTTTTTGCCTCAAAGCTGGCTTTTGAAGACTTGACTAGTCCCCTGAGTTGCTTCTTTAGATTAATGAAAGAGTTTTTACCCAGTTGTGTACATCCTCTCCTGCTTCTAGACAGCATTTTCTTTCTTTTGTTGTACGACCTATTTATACTAGGGATTCTCCTGGGTGGCTTTGCAGTTTGCAATAAGTTTATTTCAGTCTGGTACTGTTGTTCCTGTGCAGCTATTTATATGGTTGTACAGTGCTTTTGTTGCACCTCCCCATAGGCCTTCATGTTTTCTGTTTTTAGAGAACTTGGAAATTAGCTATGCCATTGCTTAATAGGAGGTATCTCACCTTATTAAAGGTCTTAAAAGGTTTTGAGGTTAGATGGGGGCTCCAGCTTTATATTTATTTCCAAGGAAACCACTATGCGATCTTATGCAACCAGTGAGAACATTGCAATTGGGGGGGGGGGGGTGCAATGTTCCTTCATGTTTGTGAGTACCAAGTCTAGGATATCTGCACCCCTAGTTAGAAAGCAAACTAGCATTTCCCGAACATTTGCATTGACAAATTCAAGAAATCTTTAAGCCTACATGTTAAGTTGTCATGTAAGCTTCCCAATTAATGAAGGGATGGTAGAAATCACCCATATGTATGGTGTTTGGCTGAATGGTAAGAGATTCTAGTAAATTTAGGTAGGAGGGATGGTTTTCTTAAGTCATAGTAGGGGACCTGTAATTAGCAAGTATATGGTAAAGCATTTCATCTGTGGTTAGCTAGACATGGAGTAGCTCAAGCATGTAATATTGTTTGACCAGTCTTGAAGTATGTTTATCTTTTACGTAGATTGATACACCTCCACCTTTTGTCCTTTCTTGTGCAGTACATAGTCAGTGGTCTGAATGTGTGGAAGGCATGATAGCCTTGTACTGCTAGGGTGCTTGCATGTAATATTGTTTGACCAGTCTTGAGGTATGCTTATCTTTTACATAGATTGATACACCTCCACCTTTTGTCCTTTCTTGTGCAGTAGGTAGTCAGTGGTCTGAATGTGTGGAAGGCATGATAGCCTTGTACTGTCAGGGTGCTTTCCGTGGCTTTGAACCATGTCCCTGCTAACTACATAAATGTCATCATTCTCCACAGTGAGCATTCTACAAAGCCAATGAACAACTAGACAATGCTGAATTAGTAAAATGCAGGAAGTCAGTGCTGTGGTAAGCAGGTGAAGTACAGATCCAGTTATGGCAGCAATACAAAGCAATCTGCTCTATCTCTTCATGCAGGCTAGTCTACTCACTGCAGTTTTATCTCTGTTTCAAAACATAAATGACACATTAATGAGTACAGCATATCTACAGACTATGGCAGCTGAAAGAAGGCATAGCTATACTTTCTGGCCTACCGTTCATTGACTTAGCAAGAAGTGAAATCTTCTTGTAGTATGGATGGCTGTCTCTCCCTAAACTTTTCTTTCCACTGACAGAGAAAGTCTACATGCCATTGTGATGTCCACTTTCTGGTCAGTAATCAAGGAGCCTGAATCGTCACCACTGACACTGGTAAGGGATGTTCACTTGGAACAAAAATAGGTAGACACAGTGTTTCCAGATGCAGCTTTCTACACCAACTGCAATTTCCCCTAAGAGCACACAGGGAACACACAATCATTCTGGGGTCCAGGTTTCCCTCTCTCTCTCCAGACCCTCAGTAAGACTTACCACTGGTACAACTATAGAGTTGAGTCCTCAGCCGAGTGTCTAAGGCCAAGTCCTCCACCACTCTCTTTGTGAAACCAGTGCTCTGTGTCCCTGCTTCAAGTAGCTGACACACTGTCTTTTAGATTTGATTTTCACACACACAGACACACACCTGGGAAAGTCTAGCACAGATTTACTAGCTATGCCCCTCTCCCCAAACTATAAGGTAGATACTGCCACCAGAACACTCCATAGCCAGTTACTCTAAGGTTCTTATAAGGGTACCCAATTATACTGAGTGAAATTAGCTGAATGCGCCTCCAGGCTTTTCTGCAGTTACCTCTTATTACACCTCTAGATGTCAAATAATACCTGTTCATATTTGCATTAATAGTTCCAGAACCATGTTACATACAAGTTATAAGAATATTTTATCTTGAAGCATACAGGATGATAAACACAACTGTATTGATATTTGACCTCTGTCAATGAGTATTTGTTAGAACTGTAAGGTGATAACTTCATTTTTTAAAGGTTTAAGCCACACCCAATAGGCGCTAAAGGTACATACTCAAAAGAGCTGTACTGGAGGGTGTGAGTTAATAGAAATGGTAATGTCAACCAATGCAATAAGGCTTTCCGGAGTGGCCACAGTGTCACCAAATAAATATAGGTGATCTCAAAGGTAAAAATATTATCTAAAGGACTAGCCACAATAAAATGTTTAAATATATTTAATAATAAATTATAAAAAAACATGACAATGCCAAATGTCTATTTACAATAAACACCAGAGTTGTATTCACAGGCAATATTAAAAATAACACAGGCGGACAGGTTCACACAGTTGCACAAAAAAAATACTTAACTAATCTCACAAAAGTTTCCTGACTGATCTAAAGAATTACTATTCCCTGGTTACTTACTAAAGCAAGGCAAGATGTAGTAGGTGAGTGATCCTTCTATGTCAGGTTACAAAAACAGACTGCTCTGAGACATCTGTCTCATCTGTTATTAAAACATAATTTTAGTGTGGGATTACAGAATGACATCATATGCATCTGGTCATCTGACTTTGGTTCCCATACTACTCCCCTTTACTAGAAACTGAACCAGAATCTCACACATATGTGCCATAATACACACACATAGAGATTTGCTAAGATCTATTGTAGCTTCTGAAAGTCATAAAACAATGTCAAACTTTCACCCTTCCAGAATAGCAATTAGTTCATCCCAAGGACAGTACAGAAGGCTTTCTAGTACATTCTTTTTCTCTCTGGCTGCATTGAGACCTGTGATATGCAATCTTTATGGCTTACCAGGTAATTTAATTTAAGACTATTTTTCAAAGTTAGCTGGACTGAGAATAGCCTCTTCTCTTCCAGTTTCCTATTATCCTCTGTTACAATATATTCATTTTAATAGTTACCATACAGTCTGACATGCAGGTATACTTCTTTTTCTGTCCAGCAGGACCCACTGTTGGTACATTTTTTAATACACGCAACTTTACAAATACATTTTCAACACAAGCACATGTACAAATCAGTTTGATATACAAATGCCATATAATTCTTTACAAAAACCAGCTAACTATGCTGGCATATGTTACACATCCATTGCATTACTTCTCCTGACATAGCTGGCAATCCCTCACATCATCACATCTCTCTTCCCATTAAAGACTCAATCTAATTTTTCAAGTGACCCTTGAGAAACATGGCTTGAGGGATATGAGCCTGTCTGGCAGTGCATTAACCCATACCCTGTCTTGTGAACCCATCTGCATTGGCATTGCTGACCCCACTACAGTGCTGCACTGTCATGTCATGTTATATGCCTGCAACCCTAGGCTCCACCTTGATAACTTGGTGTTTTGCTGGATGGCTGGATGCAGCCATAGATCCCCCTCAGACTCCTTCTACCATCCACTGCAAATACTCAGCACCAGGGCTTCCCTATCATCGTAAGCTTCATCATGTTAACATGGTACAACTCGTGCCCCTGCCTTGCAGTTCTACCATGTAGTTAACATCACTGACCTTCTTTACCACTTTGAAGAGTCCCTCCCAAGCTGCCTGCAGCTTATTGTGTCTGACAGGAAGGAGAACCATAACCTGCTGTCCCACAGCATACTCTCAGGCTCGAGCATTCCTGTCATACCAGACCTTTTTCTGCTTTTGGGCTTCTGACATGTTCTCCTGGGCCAAGCCCATAAGCTCCTTAAGCCTTGTCCTGAGGTTTAGGGCATATGCCATAACAGACTCCTTGTGGGAGTCACACTTACCCTCCCACTCATCACAAAGCAAATGTAAAGGCCCCTCAACTTATGCTCATACAGCAACTCAAAGGGTGAAAAACCTGTGGACTCCTGGCTTACCTCTCTGTATGCAAGTAGCAGATGGAGCAAATATTTGTCCCACTCTCTATTAAACTGGTCTACAAATGCCAGTAGCATCATCTTTAGTGTATTGTTTAACCTCTACACAAGACCATTAGTCTGGGGGGTGGTAGGGTGAGGTCTTTAGGTGCTTCATCCCACAGCACTCCCACAGACAAGCCAGCAGGTCTGACATGAAATTTGTCACCTTTGACAGTGAGTATTTCTCTTGGGAAACCTACCCTGCTGAAAATCTCAAACAAAGCATTTGTGATCTTCTCTGCCTCAATGGAGGACAGACACACCGCCCCAGGGTATCTAGCAGCATAATCTACTACCACCAGGATATACTTCTTCCCTGTGAAACTTGGGGTGCTCAGAGGCCTCACAACATTCATAGCTATTCTGTAAAACAGCTCATCAATCACAGGCAAAGGCTTCAAAGGAGCCTTGACCTTGTCTCCTGCCTTGCCCACTTTTTGGCACTGCTCACAAGTCCTGCAGTACCCTGTTACATCCCTTGGAATCACAGGCCAATAAAAGTTCTGTATAATATCTCTCTTGGTATGCTTTATGCACATATGACCTGCAAAATGAGTGCCATGGGCTATGGCTAGAAATGCCAGATGGCAGGCTATAGGCACTAACTATTGCTGTATTACTTCACTCTCTAGCTCTCCCTCAGGGCCCACTCTCTATACAGTAACCCTTTGTTCCAGTATACAGACTCTCCTTTTCCTTGAGGTTCAGGTGTCTTCCTAGCTACCACCCCAAGCCTCATAATGTAGGTTCCGAGAGCTGAGCCTGTCTCAACTCTATCTTTGTGACCCTTCCTAGCTCCCTTTCCACAGAAAGCCTGGTATCCTCCGACAGAGGTGCCTCACTGTCAGCCTGGGTAATACCACTCACCTCTGCCCTTGCAGCTACACTGTCCAAGGGAAGATAAGTACCTTCCAGCAGCTGTTGCTCACCTTCAGGCTCACTGCCCACTGCTCCGTCCCTGAAATAGCTACATCACCAAACCTGGCTTCAGGTGTGGGGTCTGTGTGGTTCTCCCCCAGGCTACCTGACCCACATGCCTGTCTCCAAGCCTAACTGTGTATAACTGCATGCACACAAGGCACTGCATTATCAAAATAATTCCCTGTCAAGACATCTGTAGAGATATCCTGAAACACACTTACTTGCTTGCTTCCTTTTCCACCCCTCCCAGTCCAGGTGAACCGCGGCCAAAGCCATTTGGAATGGGGTCCCTCCTAAAGCTCTGACTAGAGTGGACTGCCAAAGCAAGTACTGCTCCTCTTTAACTACTGCAGACTTCATGATGGTTATATCAGAGGCTGTATCTACCTCTTAGCAGTGGTCAGTTTTCCATCCACTAACATTGGATATAATCTCTGGTGGTAGTTTGGTACCTCTGTTGTCTCCAGACAACTTACCACTGGTGTTATTCCCACTTTCTGGTTCCCCCACCTTTTGCTCCCCACCTTGCTTCTGTGGATATCTATATGGTACATGGCCCCACTGGTTACATTTAAAACATCTAACCCTTGATCCTGGCCATGTACCTGAACTACTGACTTCCACTGTTACTGATGGAATCTGTTGGAGTGCTTTAGGCTGCCCACCATGGGTTCCCTTACATTCATGTGCAGCACTGGATATCCCCTTCTTGTGAAGTGATGCTCTGCATGCTAAGTAGGGATCACCTTTTTTCCACATCTCATCTACAGAGTTACACTCCTTGTCTGCCAACCATATTCTCATGTCCTCAGGCAAAGTGCTAAAGGCTTGTTCCCTCACCAAAAGGTCTACCAGCCCTTCAAAAGTGGTGACCTGACACCCACTCACCCACCTATGAATATAAATGCTTAGCTCAGCAATACAATCACATACACTTTCATCTGCCTTGCAACTATGCTCATGAAACTTTTTTTCTGTAAGCTTCAGGTGTTCATAGGTTCATAGGTGTTTACTAGGCTAATGACCACAAGGGCCTTTTTAAGCCTAGCCATGCATCCCAAATCTCTGGCAAGTTCTGATACCCTTGAAAAGTGTAAGTATGGGCCTGGGAGATGAGCCATTTACAGGTTACCTCTGTCCATTAGAGACATAGGTGCCAAACCAGGGATGAATTTCTGGTTTCCCATCCAATTGTCCAAGTTGCACTTGAATTGGGTTAGGGAGGAACTCTGCTTCACATGGATGGGGAGCCTGTTCCACAGAAAGGGTAGTCTCTGGTATACATACCTATCTCTCCAGGAGGTCCTATTTATATCACAGGCAAGGTTTAAGTCTTTAGAATGGGCAATTCTAGTGCTGTTTGTTATGTGGATATGCAAGAGGTCCATCAGAGTGGGGTCTGAGAATGCCCTGTTGCCAGGCATAGGTGTCCCCTCAAAAGCCTGTCAGAGAAAGAATACAGAGACAGGTCCTTGAGGCAGTCTGCATAGGGCATATTGCTTACAGTCTGTATTCTTTTAGTGAAGAACCTCTGTGGATGTTCCAGTTGTTGGATATGCCTGGTTAGGTGTTAACTTAAAACATTCTAGTAAACATTGCTTTACTTTATCGTAGTTTAAACAATCAATATCAGACAATTTAGAAACATCAGTTACAGCTTTACCATGGGGGTAGGGGGTCAGGAATTGTACCGACAACCCTTGATCACCATTATACTGTTTACATGCTCTTTCAAATACATGACTAAAACTATCAAAATTATCGCATTCTGTAAACTGTGGAAGAAATTTACTGACCTTCATTGCTTCTGGGGTTCACTTATTCCCTTCCCCATTACCTCCATGTTCCTGTCGAAGAGTCAGCATCTCCCTTTCATGTTGATGCTGCTTCTCATTTTATTTGGTGTCCAAAAACCACAGTCTCTCTGCTGATAACATCTGTTTCTCGTTTTCTTCTGCCTCCAAATGCCACAGTCTCTCCGGTGATTCTAATTCCAAATCTTTGGCCTCCAACTCAAGTCTCTTTAACTCCAGACAGATTTTCAAGTCCTCTGAGGAAAAGGTGAATTGTCCTGTTTCTGAAGGCTGCAAATTCCAAACCTCCTGGTTGCTGGTCTGAGCTGTGACTAAAGCAGAAATCATTTCCTTTTTAGTCAAGTTGGCATGTACCAGTTCTATGGCTTCAAACACATTGGCCAACTGGTTCTTTATTACCTTGCCATAATCCTCTGCCGACATCTTTGCCTGCTTTCCCTGACTAAATTAAACTAACAAAAAATAAGTAAAACTGTTGTGAAAATGAAACTCTGTATGTTTACCTTGTGGCTGCTGAGAGTACACACACCTTCAGTGACAACTGCCTACAGGCTACAGAAGTTCAATTGATATCCACACCACTGCTCACCAGTATGTGACATCCTCCCTCTGGGACAGTAATCAAGGAACCTGAATCCTCACCAATGACACTGGTGAGGGACGTTCACCTGGAACAAAAATAGATACACACAGTATTTCCAGATGCACCTCTATGCATCAAGGACAATTTCCCTGAAGAGCACAGTCCCACAATAAGACTCCCCACTGGCACAGCCATAGAGTTGAGTCCTTAGTCGAGTATACAAGACAAGTCCTCTACTACTCTCTCTTTGAAACCAGTGCTCTGTGTCCCTGCTCCAAGTAGTTGACTTGACACACACACACACACACACACACACACACACACACACACACACACACACACACACACACACACACACACTCTGATATTTGATTTACACACACACACACACACACACACACACACACACACACACACACACACACACACACACACACACACACACACACCTGGGAAAGGTTGGCACATATTTACTAGATATGTCCCTCTGCCCAAACTACAAGGTAGTTACTGCCACTAAACACTCTAAAGTCAGCTACTCTAAGGCTCTTACAAGGGTACCCAATTATACTGAGTGAAATTAATACTACTACAAATGGTAATGTTGACCAAACAACAAGGCTTTCAGGAGCACCACAGTGTCACCAAATAAATGTAAAAACTTTCAAAGGTTAAAATATTCTCTAAAGGACCAGCCACAACAAAACATTTAAATATATTTAATAATAAATAATAAAAGAATATGAAAATACTAAATATCTATTTACAATAAACATCAAAGTTTCAGCCACAGGAAATATTAAAAATAGCATAGGTGGACAG
Organism: Protopterus annectens; assembly: GCF_019279795.1. Classification (NCBI taxonomy): domain Eukaryota; kingdom Metazoa; phylum Chordata; order Ceratodontiformes; family Protopteridae; genus Protopterus; species Protopterus annectens. Next base: position 558,015,804 of record NC_056739.1, on the reverse strand, counting down.
GTTCACACAGTTACACAAAACAATACTTAACTAATCTCACTATATTTTTCTGACAAAGAATTACTATTCCCTGGTTACTTACTAAAGCAAGCCAAGATGAAGTAGGTGAGTGCTGCTTCTATGACAGACAAAAACAGGCTGCTCTGAGACTTCTGTCTTATCTTGTATCAAAACATCATTTTAGTGCAGGATTACAGAATGACATCACATGCATCTAGTCATCTGACATTGGTTCCCATTCTACCCTCTTTACTAGAAATTGAACCAAAATCTAACACATATGCACCACAATACACAAACATAGAGCTTTGCTAAGATGTTGCAGCTTCAGGAAGTAATAAAACAATTTCAAACTTCCACCATTCCACAGTAGTAATTAGTTCAACCCCAAGAACAATACAGAAGGCTTCCTAGTACAGACTTTTTGTCTCTGGCTGCATTGAGACCTGTGAGTTACACCCTTTATGGCCTACAAGGTAATTTAATTTCAGACTATTTTTCAAAGTATGCTGGACTGAGATTAACCTCTTCTCTTACAGTGTCCACTGTTATAGTAGATTCATTTCAATAGTTACCATGCAGGCATACTTCTTTTTCTGTCCAGCAGGACACTGTTTTCATAATTATTTTAATACAAGCAACTTTACAGATACATTTTCAACACAAGCAACTGTACAAATCAGTTTGATATGCAACTACCATATAATTCTTTACAAAACTCCAGCTAACTCTGCTGGCATATGTTACACATCCACTGTCTTACTTCTCCTGGCATAGCTGGCAATACCTCACATCACCACAGTCTTCTTTGCAGATCATTATATTTATGCCAGCACTGCTCACCACAATGGCTGCAGCTGGTAGCATCACTTATCATCCTGTGAATCACATTCAACATGTCCACCTTGTACATGGGACCATCACAGTCCCTGAACAGGTGCTCCCTCTGCTGTATGTGCAGCAGGTACAAAGAGCTTTTGGTCTCCTTCTTCCACCATAGAGGTGACCTGTCAGAATCAGATTCTGCTGTGTGCACATACACTCACCAGGTCTAGTTCAGACTGTGGTGCAAAGCTGTATGTCATGAACATGACATGACACACCCCAACAGTCTGCACAGTAATTAGATGACCATCTATGACAAGTAAGCTCCACAGCATGTATCGGCATCACATCTTATATCTAGAAACACTGAATAGCTCTTATGAGGCTGAGGCCTGCAAAACTTCTAGCACAGTCCCAGCTGGACACTAAAAGGTCCCTGTATCAAAAATAGCTAATGCTAAACAAGCCTTTGTGTCCACTGGGATAGGCATTTCAAGCAACCCCTTTGATCCCATGTGAGGTTGACATAAGTTTACTAGTTCCCATATGATACCTCTGCCCACATGGTAGTAGCTGTCTATGCTCCAATCATGGAGTGGATAGTATGTCACCTGATAATCTTCTGTGAAATGGAGGGCAGTGTAAGACAATAGCTCAGACCCTGGCTTACAAAGTGGCCACTAAAATATACTGACCAGCTAATGAGGATACTACTCCCAGCATCTTAGCATGACTGATGCACCTGTTAACTGAGAGCTAATTGCTTTGGCTCACCATGCAAATTTTATACATTTCTGAATTGTACCAAAATATTTGATTTAATCATTTATTTACACAATAGTTGTCATTAGTATGTTGACACACATTTGCATGTTGTCATGCAGTCATTAGCACATAATGCATGTCATGCTATTTTTCCCAATAGCAAGACTGCACCATGTACGTCTCTTAATCACCTCCTTCTCTTTGTATGTTGTCACTCACTGCAATGTGCCATTTCTTTCTGAATACCCTCTATACACAACACCAGAATACTCAGACAGATTAAAACACCCATCAGTCTACACTTATATTGAAATAAAAAATAGTAAAGTACTTAGATAATATTTCTCATGCATTTCAACATAGAATGCGTACACACAATATATACAAACAAAACCCTGAATGTTAAAATAAAAGAAAAAAATCTAAACCAAAACACTGACCTAAACTACCAATTAGAAAACAGCATTACTAGCAAACTGAACCCAGTTCTAAGCATTTAAACTAAACATTACCTAAATAATATAAATAAACTATTATAAAACTAAAATCCTAACCACAATCCTCACCAAGCTGCTAAAATGCATAAAAAATGAAATGGCACTACAACATGATTAAAAATTACTACAGAATTAAAATTCATAGCCTCCCATAAGATACTCCAGAATTAAAAACCTATACCAAATACTTAAAGCCCTAGTCAGTGTGAGGTGCAATTGTGCTCTTTAACAATTGGTACCCCGAATGGTCACCCTCATTGTCCTGCCTAGCTATGGTCTGACATGTACTGAAAGACTTAGGAATTCTTGTTCATGGCTTGTTAGCTTCTCTGCTCTTTCCAAAACTCCTTCCTAAAATTTACAGCACAGGATATTCATATATACATGTGTGTGTGTGTGTATGTGTGTGTGTGTGTGTGTGTGTGTGTGTGTGTGTGTGTGTGTGTGGGTGTGTGGGGGGGGTAAATTCATGTATACACACATACTAGATCCCTATCAGTTGATTGAGTTTTCAGAAACTTGAAATTCATATCTGCGAGACAATATGATCGAATTTACGAAAACTCAATGCTTTTGAATGGAGATCGCAGTACAGTGAGGATCGGGAAATATATTGTTTCCCTCAATGTAGTGCAATCTCGATGTTGGTATAAATAATTTGCAGGGGTTGTGGGGGGGTGCTTGCCCCCTGCAAAAACATAAAAAAAGATAGATTTTTTTTTTGTTTTTTTTAATGCTCAAGTTTTTGGAAATTCGATCATATCGTCTCACCGATATGAATTTTCAGTTTCTGAAAACTCCGTAAACTGACATTGATCCTACATACTTCATATGAAGGAAGTAAACAGTAAAATCAATAGCAAAGATTCTGCATCATCTGTGGTATCTTTGTGCTGCTGGGTACAGGAAAGTAAAATTACATGACCTCTGTTCATTATTTTTTGTCTTCCACAGCAAGAGATGGCTTCAAGAACCCTATCCACAATTTTTATTATTAGGCAGTATACTTTTGCATAACTTGACAAAAATGTGTTTATACTGCAGGCACCTCCCAAATGGAAAATGAAGTAAGAATCTCTTGGGATAGTTCAAACCCCTCTCATAGGACTATGTAATCCATCATCAAGAAGAAGGGCCCCTCCCATTAGCAGCCTGTAACTGCTTGTACCAGGCCCAGATAGATATGCATTAAATTTTCTACCAGCAGTCATTAAATGCAGAGGAATTACATCAACTGATCAGAGAAAGGGGACAGCACATCCTGTGAAAAATGCATTTAAACAGTTTTCTAAGGAACCACGTATCACTCACAAATATGCAGCACTAGTGTTATTTATATATAACAGCTTACTTGTTTCTTTTTTAAGCCAAGCAGATGTTAGACTTGCATTTGTTTACAAGATTTTGTCTGATGCTCCATCCTTCTTATATTAACAGGCACAAATGTGTTGGATATATGTCTACATTCTGGATATGCTTCTAACTTGAAAGGAACTCATTAAGTATGTTTGCTTGTGGGGGTAGTACCAGTAGATAGTGGGTTGTAACCAGATGATAGAAGGTTATAACCTGTAGATAGTGGGTTATAACTCACTGCTTAAACTAGTTCTGCCCCAATTGAAATCTGGTCAACAGTCAGAGTGTGGAATGACAGTTTTCACCTTGTTTTTTTTTCTTTAATAATACTCTCAGGATTTATATTCATTCAGGTTATCAGCTGCAAATACAAACTATAGCCAGGCATGTGTAAGAATTTAAGGACACGCCCTACCCAAACCTCACCAAAATAATAATGTTATTCTTCATACATATACTTAAAATACAACTGCTGTTAAGTCAGCATCCCTTTTTTTCTTCTTTTGAGATGATGTACCTCTGTGTCTCTTGGTTCACTTCTCTCTGACAACCTCTGGCAACATAATGTAATGAAGGAGCTTGTGCTGTGTGGCCACCTCCAGGAGAAAGACAGCTGAGTAAAGTGAAATTTGCCAAAGAGTAAGGCACTGAATCCTTTTGTCAGCGAAATCACCTGACAAGCAAATATACTCTTCCCCTAAATCACCATAATCAAATAGGTAAGCTTATTTCCTTCAGGGGATCAAGCACATTGTGGGTTGAGGTTTTCTTGTATGGCTTCTGGTAGCTGAAGGATTCAGCAAAGACCATTTATGGAATTATTCCCATTTATCCAATGAAATGCCCCAAGTCAGTTTGTCTATTTTACATGAGGCAGTGCTAAGAAACTTAAAAATACAACAAAGACACTCCAAACAATTCAAAGTATAGTACGACAAACGGCCAAACCAAAAACAACACCGTATGAGAGACAAATAAACTGATTTAATAAAGGTGACAAAACAAAAACACAATGCTCTTCTCTAGCGCTTCGGCAAATGATGCCTTCTAGGAGTACAACTTCATAAAAAATAAATGCATTATAAATATACTCACTAATAAAAAAGAATCAGTTATTCTATTACACAATTAACCCATTATATAAAAGAATCCTATTAAAAAATTACAATAATAAAACTAAAGCAGCAGCTTCCATGTGCATTCAGTAGTGCTAAAAAAAACTACCCTGTAAAATACATAACACGGCTATCAAACCACCCTGAGCAAGGTGCACAGCAATGTTACAAACCTAGCATGAGCAAGACACAAGTCAGCTGTACCAAAATATCAGTGAACATGGCACATGACAGCAACAAAACATCCTTGCCAGGCACATCTAAAGTATTTGCTCAACCAAGAAGCCATAATAACAGACTAGGTGGACTGATACACAAAAATATACAACCCAAACTGTTTGACACCATTAAGAAGATTAAGTTACTTAATACTACAACTCACATTCATCTAAAAGGATAAAATGTAAAGGTGCAAGAAGCAGTAAAAATTACAGAATGAAAACTTATTATTAAAAGCTGTGCAAATGGAATGGATAGAGCAATCAGCCTGCCTGACGTAAATACATTTTTAACCATGAGAATAAATACAGATGAGTGCAGCAATTAAAAAACAAATGCACTGCAAAGAGGAGAAAACAAATGTAACTATTATAAGGGTGGAAGATAAATTTCTACCACCATGACAGGCAAACATAATCAAATAAAGTGAATAGTAAAAAGTAAAAAGAAAAGCCAATCTCACTTCCAGTCCTTAAGCATTGATATATCCACATTTCTAATTTATCACCAAAAAAGAGACAAACTGTATCATGCCTAGTGTTCTGTGTAAGAGTCAGCACATACATAATCCACATGTCCAATGCATGTGCAGGACACTAGGAAGCCATCCCCAGTTAATAAAGCTTCTGAAGAAAAAACCCTACAATAGCACCAATGGTATTATTTCAAAAAGGTAAGCACATTCCTTTTTTCTTAATGATGTTATTGCATAAGAGCAGTAATGTACTGCTTTGTGTGAGTAATGCTTGTTTACTCAGAGCTGGCTTAATAATTTGATCACCAAGGCAATTACACCAACTGTGAAAATGCATGTGTGAAAAATGTTCATACCAATTACATTACCAGCTACCAGTGTTTGGTATATGATGCTCTAATTATAAATTGGCCCCTATCGTTGCCTGTTCACCCTTATAAATTGGCCCCTATTGCTGCCTGCCCATTTTCTTTCTTTGCTTAGTTACCACTCCACCCAAGGGCACTTGCTAGTTTTGCCTTTTCAGCTACTTTCTATCATTGATTAGTTTTACTGGGTGAGTAGTTACACTGAAACAACCATAATTCATTAAGTTAATTTAGTTCAGCTCTATGTGTTACTCTGTTACCATACTATAGTTTTCACTTTGCTATCACCCAAAAATTACAGCCTATGCAATCCACTGCATTTTCCAATGTCTGTGGGGCAGCCAATATGTGATCAAATAACTGGAAATGATAACCTAACCTTTGATTAGGCAGTACCATGAGTAGATGGTGAGAATGGAGCAATTTCTTCAGGTTAGTTTGATGCTGTCATTATACAGTTCCACTTGAGCAGACCTGCAAGCGTGGATGAGTGAGGCATTCAGAATTACAAAAGGTGCTGGACATTGCTAGGATGTCATGCTTAACATGCCTTTTCAGAGTACTGTAAAAGGCAGGGACAGTACTTCTGAAATGGAAAGCTGGGTTGCTGGTCTCTATTATCAGTAAGAGAGGCAAGATAGTATGCCAATTACAGGCAATTCATTCTCCCCACCCTACTTGGTAAAGCATATACTAAGGTGCTGGAAAAAAGGCTTCATCCAAAACATGATCTGATTCAGGAGGGGCAAAATGGATTTGATCTTGGCTATGGAACAGTGGATCAACTGTTTAGCCTTGTGGAAGTATTGTGAGGGTGTCATGGAAGTCTAGGTCTACTGCTTGCGTGTTTTGTGGAACTGGTAGAATATATACCTGCATACACTGAACTGATTGGTGGGAGGTTCTACTACAGTGTAGTATCCCAGCTCCACTGCTGTGTGCAGTTTGGTTGCTGTGTTTGAGAAGGACGAACTTTGCTCACATTATTGGCATTAAATCAATGCATTAAAAGTGGGAGCTGGACTTCAGCAAGGCTAGGGGCCGGATTCACGAAGGCTTGCACGAAGTCTAAGAGTAGAGTAAGACTCCATGCAGCCAACATGTCCGCCGAGCGATCCAGGAACAGCTGGCAGGGGCATGCAACAGAGCTCCTAAAACGACTCTTACACGGACAGGGCTAGGATATGCAAATTACCTCAATTGCAGGCGAAAGCTATGCAAATGAGGTAAATTTGCAATCCAGGAAACCCAAACCTGTCTGAGTAAGAGTAGTGTTATTTGCAGAAATGTACTCCATTGACAACTGAGTACCATTCTGCAAATAGCAAAACGGAGCCTTGACAGCTCCAAAAAAAGGATGCATCCAGTTGAGGAAGCATGCCAATGGCCAAAACTATGGCCATTGGCAATGTTCACTGATGCAAAATAAGAATAAAATAATTTTTTTTATCCCGATCTCCAAAGTTTAAGCATAGCGCAGCACCACGCAAACGCACTGCGCTCTAAAAACCAGAAAACCAATAATTAAAACCCACAAATGTGGATTTTTATTGTAATTTTTAATTTACAATGCAAGGGAATGGCAGGCCGAAGACAACATGGATACTGAGTAAAGGTTGCTAAGGGGGGAAGCTCAGTCTAAGAGATGTAACCAAGCATTAGTAGGCAATTCTATGCAAATGAGGGTAAGGATAGTGAATCCCAAGTTTGCATAGCAAATGAGCATAGTCAGTGGAGTGTAGGAGTAGGATAAGGGGAGTATCAGAGTAGGTGACATCACGAGGGGGGTATGTATGAAAGAAGTGAAGCTCATTGGAGCAGAGTGGCATGTGTTTGCTGTCAGTTACTCATTACTGGAAGAGGTGTGTCAACAGGTACCCTAGCTAAAGGCAAGAAATTGAAGGTGTATGCCGTGGATAACACTAAAGTTTCTTGTAGAAGTGCTTGCAATGTGTTTGCATGCGGTTGCGCACCCGTACATCTGATTAAAACTGTGTGCGCAAGTGTGCGCCTGTGTGTGCGTGTTTAAGCCGGAGTAAGCATGTCTAAGGATGTTTAAAGCTGTGTAAGTGCTTTTGCGCCTGTGTGCACGCGTTTTAGCAAGAATAAGCAAGTTTTAGTCCATGTAAGCATGTGTGCGCGCGTGTGAGCTGGTGTGAGCGTGTTTGCGCTTATGTGTGCAGCGCTGCCCCCCTGAGGAAACAGGAAGGGAAAAGGAAGCACAACGAATAGTAGGAAGTTAACCAGGGAGTATTAGCAGAGCTAGCAGGTGAAAACAATCAGAATCAGGCAATTACACAGGCAGTACACTAGCCCAGCCCAGCCCAGCACTTAAAACTCTGAAAACAACATTCCCCTATGTTTCTCTCAGAGACACTGCAACACTGCAGTAAGCTAATAGAAGTGAAAACTGTAAAAGCTTTTCTGAGACAAAGAAATGTTAGGGGCTGCTATTGCTGTTATAAGGCGACATATGCAACATGCTGAGGGTGGTGACAATGCAAATGTTGCTGGACAACCCACAGTGAGGAGACGGAGAAGAGTGTACAGGCCCAGGGTAACCTATCAGGGGCTACATGAGCTGGAGATAGTGGAGTGCTATAGAGTGGACAGTGATCTCATGCAGCAAATTGTTGAGCTGTGCAGGCCACGCCTCACACACAGAACCAACAGAGGGGAACCCATCCCAGTGGAAACCAAGGTATGTGTTGGCCTAAGAATATTAGCAACAGGTACCTTCCAGAGACCAACTGGTGATATGATGGGGATATCACAGGCATCAGCATCCAAGGTACTGCACCAGTTCCTGGATGCCATGTCAGCACATGTCGGTGATCATGTATATTTCCCCAATTCCCGTGAGGTATTGGCCAGCAATATGCATCTCTTCCAGCAAATAGCTGAATACCCTGAGGTAGTGGGTACAATAGACTGCACGCATATACGCATCAAAGCACCAGCTGGGGAGCGGGGTAGGGTCTACTTTAACCTCAAGGGCTTCCCCTCCATCAACTGCCAGGTTGTGTGTGATGCCCAGGGCATAATACTGAATGTGTGTGCTGGCTGCCCTGGAAGCTACCATGACTCCCATATCTGGCATCTGTCACAGCTGTACCAGACATTTGCCAATGGGGACATCCCTCATGGTCACCTAGTGAGGGATGCTGGCTATGCACTGGAGCCGTGGCTGATGACACCCATCAGAAATGCACACACACCTGAACAGGAATGCCATAATGAGGCACATGCACAAACACGAAATGTAATCGAGCGTGTGTTTGGGCTGCTCAAGTCATGGTTCCAGTGCCTGGACACATCTGGTGGAGCCTTGCAGTACTCACCAACTACATGTACCCAAATTGTCATGGTATGTGCTATGCTACATAATATGATCCTGCAAAAACAGCTGCAGCACTAGCAGCATAAGCCCGGGCCAAACAGCCCCCCACCATTGCCAAAGCCATCACAGGCACAGCATGACTCGGAGGAGGAACAACCTGAGCCTGCCCCAGTAGGCAGAAGGAAGTGTGCCCAGTATGCTTTGGCCTTGGCAAAGAGGCAATGCATAGCACATACACTGGCTCAGTAGGAACCCTGGAAATGATACCTCTCTCTGACACGCACATATAGTAAAAGGGATGCCTAACTTGATACTACCTGTTTTCAAACATGTATAGGGAGTGTAGTATGTGCATCTGACATAGGCAGCCCTGCAGTACCACGTGAGGCATGATTGCCATGTGTTAAGCAATATAAAGCAGTGCTAAACAGCTTTTACCACCATTTAGTATATGTAAACAAAATTGCACACACTAGCACAACTGTGGTCAATGTTGAGCAATATTGGGCAATGTTCAGCAATGTTGGTTAACGTTGAATAGTAGGTCACACAAGTTAGCCCATTTACGTTTAGTTTATTGTGCCTCTGTCTAGCAGGGACCCAGAAGATATCTCAGGGGTAAACATACGATCACCCATCCACTTGTCAAGATGTCTCCTGTAGGTGGTCAGTGGGGGGGCTCTGCCTATGCAGGACTGGGATCTCATTCCTGAGTGAGGGGAGCCTCTGAGATACAAATCTGTCCCTCCAGCATGTCCTATTAATATCTGTGTTGAGGTTTACATCCCTGGAGCGTGTAGCTCTAAGTGATTCGGATATCCTGAGGTGGAGCATGTCCATTAAATCTGGGTTGGACATGGCTTTAAACAACAGGCACAGATCGGATTTGAGTAGGCGGTAAGTGACTGAGTAGAGCTGGAGTTACTTTAGCTGAACTGCACAGGGCATCTGTGTGAGTCCCTAGATCTACTTGGTGAGGTACTTTTGTGGCTATTACAGTTGCTGCAGGTGTCGGGTAAGGTACATCCCAAATGGGGCATTGTATCCAATCATGGGCCTGATGAGTATAGGGGCACAATTACCTCACTTGATCTAGATGTGAAACCTTATGGGATAAGGTGAGCTATATAGAAGGTCTGTCTAACCACTTTGGCAACGTGATTGTCAAAGGCGAGAGTACTAACTACTCTTGTCCCCAAATCCCTAATAACTCCTACTGTACTTAATGGATTACCACCTATGTGTGGGCACGTTGTTATTCCCAAAGGGGATAACTATGCATATAATGGCATTTAGCTGTAGGCCATGACTCTGGCATCAGTTATCCATCTCTGTGAGACCCTTTTGGAGGATGCTTGTGCCAACTGGAGAGTTGATTATGGGACCCAGTTTGCAGTCATCTGTGAACATGGTCAGCCATATTCCTCCTGTGTAAACCTGTACGTCAGAGAAATATATACTGAGCAAGAGAGGTCCCAGGACTGAGCCTTGTGGGACTACATGTGTAACTGGTGTAGAGTCAGACATGGCACCTGCAATACTGACCATGTGGGTGCTATCCCTGATCCAGTTAGCAATCCATCTTGTGACATATGTGTCGATATCGAAGCTGGTGAGCTTATGTATAATGCTTGAGTAGGGTATTGTGTTGAAGGGTTTTGTGCGGTCCAGGTAGGCTGTGTGGAATATCTTCCCTACATCTATGGACCTGGTAACTGTTTAAAGAAGTTGACCAAATTCAAGAGGCAAGATCTGCCCACAACAAAGCCGAATTGGGTAGGATCCAGTGTCTGTAGTTTCCCGATGTCTGTGTATGAGTTCCATGATGATACGCTCCATAGCTTTGCAGACCAGGCTAGTTAGGCTTATAGAGCAATAGTGTCTGGGGTCCATTGTGGCACCACCTCTGTGGAGCGGGACCACTGTTGCTGTACACCATTTCTTGGGTACATATCCTGTAGTAAGTCTGATATTGAACAGTGACTTAATGTGAGGGTTACGTTCATCATGAAGCTCATGTAAGACGCAAGTCGGGACACCGTCCAGTCCCATTGATGCTGTGTTGTCTGCTTTGGAGAGGGCAGCACTCACCTGTTCATCTGTGATGTCAGGGAGGCTACACTCTGTTGTGATGGACATTTGCTCTTTAGGGGGGATGGGGGGGAGACATTTGCACTGAACCTGTTTGCCAGGATGTTGGCAACATCTGTGGGTTCAGTGTATATTTTTTCATTATGCAGTAACTCACAACATATCTGGGAGTTTCCACCCAGGTTCCTGACATAACTTAAGAAGGCCTTGTGATTGTCCTTAGTGTCTGGTGCAATTTTCCTTTAGAAGCGGACCTTAGATGAATTCATGAGTGATCGTAGCTTTTTGCTAGTACTGATCAGAGATGCCTTCCCTTTTTGGGATTGTGCTCTATCATGTAGTAGCCTCCTCCTTTCATTGTATAGCTTATTTATGGCCGGGGTCCATCAGATAGGTCCCCTGCCTTTGGAGGAGTGAGTCTTGTTGTTATTTGGGATAGCACGATCCATGCATTCCAGTAGGTGTCCATAGAATGCGTTTGTAAAGGATTCAGCAGTCTGAGCTGTATTTACCACTGTCCCAGGGTCTTTGAAGGATACCATCTCAGTTTGGAGAAGTGTGACATTTGCTTTTGATAAGTTCTTCACTGAGATTACCTAGGATGGGGGTGGGGACATGATATGGATGCCCAGTGAGATAAATGTATGGTCTGACCTTACCAATGAGGGGTATACCTCTGGTGTGGAGCATAGAGTCCCCATGTTGGTGATGATCAGGTCCAATATGTTCTCCCCTCTTGTGGGTGTGGTGACCAGCTGTGCCATAGCATTTGAGTTTATAAATTCTAGCAACCGTTGGGCGAGGGTATTCCCAGTCAATGTTTGGGTAGTTAAAGTCACCCAATATAATGGTGTTTGGAGAGACCTTCATATTCTTCAGTGTTCCCAGGAAAGCCGAGTGGGGTTTCTGAGATTGGAAGGGTGGTCTGATTATGGCTACAAAACTGAAAGGCAGTTTTGCCCACTGTTAGTTGCACATATATGGTCTCTGATGCTTCGTGCAGTGCTACTAACCTGGAGGTGTATGTATCTGTGATGTATATGGATACTCCCCCTATTTTTGTTGGTCAGTCCGAGTCTTGTGGCCAAAAAGCATGGTATGAAGTATAACCTGGTAGTGCTGGTGTGCTTTTGGGAGCCTGAACCAGGTGTCCATTACTGCACAGATATCAACATTCTCCATACTGAGGAGAGTCTTGAGTGAGTGCATTTTGAGGGTTAGACATCTGGTGTTGAGCAGCATTACCCTTAGTTTCTTTTACCTTGTTACATCTATAGAGGTGGGTTTGTCTTTTGAGCCTTGCTTAAAAAAGGCACTATGGGGGTGGCAAGAGCCTTAGCCAGTATTCAAAAGTCCAGGGGTGACAGGTGTAAGCCGTCCATAGTGAAGCTACGTGGCATGTCAAGCATGTCATCCCAGGCTGACAGACACTGGATCCCCTTTGAATGACACCAATATGTTAGCCAACTGTTAAAATTGATCAGTTTGCCTGTATACTGTGACATCATTCTTGGTGAGGGTAAGATGCTACACAAGGTCAGAGTCATACTGACCTGGGCTACATGATCAGAGAGCTCCTCTATGTCTCTTGTCATGTAGTCCAGGGAGGAACGTCTGAGGTCATTCACATCAGCATGGACAATGATGGAGCCATATTTGTACTTGCTTTGGAGTGACCTGTGTGCATGTGTTATGTGGCGGATCCTGGCACCCGACAGACAGCTCAAAGTGACCTTCTCCTTGTTCATCCTGGTGAGTGGGACATCAGTGTGTCTGACAATAAGAGTCACCTATTACAAGTGCATTAGGTGTGTTGTTTAGCCCTAAGGGCAGTGACTGTGTGGCACACTGACTTTGTGAATTATGTTATATGTGGGTATTGTTGTGGGGTAGCAGTTGTTTGGGTGTCTGCTTTGGAGGTCTCTGCTGCTTAGGCAGAGTTTATTTAGAGCCTCTGAGTATGTTTTTGTGTGGTAATGTATTTTGTTTGCTGTCGCTATAGGTCTATGTGAGACTAGATTTGTGGTGTGTGTGGTTAGCTTCACACCTGATAGACTGTGCCAGTCATGGGTCGAGAGGGCTCAGCCTCCTGTTTGTCTGTATAGTTGCATCTCTCACATATATCTGAGTTTGTTGGGAGGAGGAGAGGGTCGTCTGTGTACATAAGGCAGTTGTAACATTGCGTCAAAATTCCAATATTCACCAGCTGGACTGGAGAGTACACACGAAACCGACCTTTGGACATGCCAGGATATTATGATGAAATACTCTGTTGTCTGATCGCAAAGGATCAGTAGGGTGTTAAGTGTGTAAAAGAGTATAACAGGGGTTTAGTGATCAGATTTGTCGGTGTTTTGGAAAGATTATCTGCGAAGGAGTCCAGAAAGAACCATGACACCTCCTTCAGCTATGTCATAAATAGCAATGTACACTCATATATGTCCTGAGTCAGGGCCAACTGTACCTGACTGACAATGCCGACATCCTGTCAGACAGGCCCATACATACATACCCACCTCCCACTGACAAAATGCCCTATCATCATACCAGGAGATATCACATGTAGAATGGGTAAACACATCCTCCCAAAGCTGATAATATGGCATCAATTGGATTACATTGTTTCCCTATATGTGTCATAAGTGAACTACAGAACAAACAGACCCTGCACCTGAACAGTCTGTTGAGCCTCACCCTCTCTACAGGATCTGAAACTGTTGAATGTGTTACATCAACATATGGCACACCCCACAAGTGTTGGTGCACAACAGACCATGGGAACTATAGTCCTATAAGCCTATGAAGTCTGAACTGCAAGGCCATAGAGTCAATCATGATTGAAGTCATAAGCAGAGCTATTGGAAGCTGACAAACACACAACCCTACCAACTTTGGTATGTCCATGGGCAGATCATGGTTCCCAAACCTGCTAGACTGTTTGCAAGGCAGCCACCCAGGACATACATCACTGAAAGGAGCTACACACATCCCACATAGACTTTGAATAGCCCTTTATCAACATCCCAGACACATGTTGTATCCACAAAATCAACAATCTGTGCATACATATGTATTGTCATATGAAGGAATGGCAATTTGTCCACAGATAGATCACACAAGCTAAGAATTCTGGAGTACTGTTCAAGCTGTTAATACCTGCTGACCCACATGGTTCATTCCTGGGATTGCATAAAACAAAGTGCACACACATTACCATGTCCAGTCTGATGATGTCAGCATCCTACAAATATAGCAGGAGAAAAGAAACCACCCAGTGATGCATATAGCACATGGTGTTAATACCTATCGCTCTTGTATCATAATATAGCTAGGTAGTGGTTTGAATCCTCCAATTGCTGAGTGTGTGTGGGGGTGTATGTGTGTGTGCAATTTCCTTTGAGAGGAGTGCCCTTTTTGGAGACTAGGAACACATTAAAAGAAGTAGATTCCACTTTGGCAAGTCTGATGATGTCAGTGTCTCACAAATACAGCAGTGGAAACAGAATTCCCCAGTAAAGCATATTGCGTGTTGTGTTAATGTGCATCTCTTTAGTATCATAGCATAGTTAGGTAGGGGTTTGAATCCTGCAATTGCTGTGTGAGTGAGTGTATGATTTCCTTTGAGAGGAGTGCCCTTTTTGGAGACAGGGAAAACACATTAAAAGAGATAAATTCCTCTTTGGCAAGTCTGATGATGTCAGTATCCCACAAATACAGCAGTGGAAAAAAAAGCTCCCACTAAATCATATAGCGCATTGTGGTAATGTGTATCTCTTTAGTATCATAACATAGCTGGATAGGGGTTTGAATCCTGCAATTGCTGTGTGTGTGTGTGTGTGGGGGGTTATGTGTGATTTCCTTTGAAAGGAGTGGCCTTTTTGGAGACTGGGAAAACACATTAAAAGAGGTAAATTCCTCTTTGGCAACTCTGATGATGTCAGTATCCCACAAATACAGCAGTGGAAATGAAAACTCTCAGTAAAGTATATAGTGTGTCGTGTTAATGTGTATCTCTCTAATATCATAACATAGGTAGGTAGGGGCTTGAATCCTGCAATTGTTGAGTGTGTGCATGTAACACTGTTGATCAATGTGTTGTGGGTTTTGTTTTACTACTGTATGACATATTAGTAAAACAACAGTATGTGCATTGTACACT
This sequence comes from Protopterus annectens, assembly GCF_019279795.1. Classification (NCBI taxonomy): domain Eukaryota; kingdom Metazoa; phylum Chordata; order Ceratodontiformes; family Protopteridae; genus Protopterus; species Protopterus annectens. The sequence goes on along the minus strand of NC_056739.1, from coordinate 558,000,594 downwards.
TCAGGTATCTGTGCGGCAAATACATATATGTACATGTGACCTCAATTGGTAACTGTGTGGCAAAGACATATATGTACATGTGACCTCAATTAGTTTATAGGTGTGAAGCCTGCTTTCTACATGAATACATCTGTTACCATTGACAGTTTGTGCTGCTGCTTCTCAGACCTTAGGTCACATATGTATGTATGTGACAAGGCCAGCCACTGTAGTGATCTCTGGCCTAGGTCATCTGTGTCAAACACACACATGACAGTTTCTATAGAATAGTGTGAGTGAGGGTTCATGCCTGGGGTATATTTCAGACATGTTCAAACACAACACAGTCTGTCAATAATGGGCATTCATTATAGGTGTACAACAACTCTGTGGATATGCATACAGACCCCTTATTGCTTATGTGATACACTGAGGGACATCAGCATACCTTTGGAAATGTGAATACCAAAGGACAGATGACATAACATGTGGCTGTATGTACACATCGGTACCCCTGCTACATGTTGTGGGCTACTACCAATGTGGTACTGTCAGGATACTATGTATAGTAAATGTGGATGACTATGCTATAGTTGGCTTATAGTTTCACAGCATGGGTTGGTAAACAGGTATCTGTCTGTATGATACCCTTGTGGAGGATAAGTGTCTCATCCGGAAAATGCATTGTAGGCCACTGTATGCATTACCAGATGTGGACGGAAATATCCCTAGTGTGTTTGCTTGTACCTAGGATGGCCACATGCCAAACAGGAGTGGTCACAGGAATGTGTGGTGGTCAATACCACTGGTTACTGGCATAGTATAGTACCGGAAGGATTCAAATGCTACTGTGTATCCTACAGCTGTGCATCAGTTGTCAAGACATCATCTAATGATTGGTTAAAATCAGGCTGTTGAGGTTATGTACACTACCAGAATGCAAACCAATGACCAATATTAACAGTATCACCCACAGCATAGTGTCAAACCATGTCATACACACATGTGTACCCAAGTTGTAACATATGTGTAGTAAAATGCATACTGGCCACCAATAGGAAATGTGAAGTGTTAACACTGTGTAATACAGGGCATGTTACCCTTCCCATGTGTCCACCATGCACGTACATGCAGACAGTGCACCTCCACCATGTTCACATATGTACACCTGCAAATCTGTACTGCACACATCACACACGTACCGTCCACTCACCAACACATGCTGCCAGTACTGCACAGATCAGCCAAGTGGCACATGGGCAGATAATTCATTTTTGGAATTAACACTGGTGTAAACAATACTACATTGATAATCATAGCTTTAATGCATCATGCCTGCTCAGATATACCTACAAGGATATCATTACACTTTACTGTTGACAACATGCTAACATTGCTACACTGCTATTAGGTCACTCTCTGCATCAGCACCATGTTAGCCTGTTCCTGCATCAATGTCACAGATGACAAGAGGTGGCACAATTCCATAATATGCACAGGATGTGTTATTGGTTTGCCAAAGCCCAACAATGACCCATCCAATCGACATGTGTGTGTGTGTGTGTGTGTGTGTGTGTGTGTGTGTGTGTGTGTGTGTGTGTGTGTGTGTGTGTGTGTGTGTGTGTGAGAGGGACAACAGTGCAGTATCGGTCAGTGTTGATGTAATATGTGTGTGTATGGGTTAGCCCTAGGTGTTTGGTTTATGTGTCTGTGTCTGCATGCACACAGTTTCACCTTGTGGCTGCCAAATACGCGAGGTTGTGGGACAGCCACAGACTGTACCTGCCAGGCTGTACAGATCACTGTCTCCAGCCATGGACACAGTACCTGTGCCTGGCAGAGGTGCCATGGACAGTATCGGGTACTAAGCCAGACTCGGTACTATCATCAGAGGCAGAGGGATGTCGACTGGCCCATGCCCCTGCTGGGACTGGCCAGAGCCATGTGCACGTGGTCGTCTAGGATGGTCTATTGATAGCCTAGCCCCAACATTGCTGGGGTTGGTACTGCCACTACGAGAGCTGCTGGGACTTGTGTGTCGTCTGTGACGACTGCCAGCTGATGATATTGCTGGCATACATCCATATTGACGTCTCAGCCGTCTGGCACTGTCCTGGTGCATGGACATTACATTGCGGAGGACATCTAGTGTCTCCCCCCAATGTCTGTCAATGACCTCGGTGTAATTACTGATGGCACCGGCAAGGTCACGGATACTGTCATTGATAGCAGTATTATGAGCCCTCTGCGCACTTAGTCCCTGCCTGGTGTACCATTCCATACATGTCTGTGCCTGCATTACAGCCCAGAACATACCTGAGATTGTGAGACCAGTGGGGGCACGTCTGCCGGGGGCATTATGACTAGCAGTGCTCCCACGAGAACCCCTGGACATATGCCTTTGTGGTACCATTCCAGGTGTCTGGGTATGGCTGCTCTGTGGGGTTGCATGTGCCATAGATACCACACTATCCTGGTCAATGCCTACTGTATGCTGTTCCTCAGCTAAGGCCATTGGTGTTGACGGATGTATTGGCAGTATGAATGTGCGCATAGATGGGGTGGAAAGCTGTGTACTGTTGATTGGCGGACCAACGACAGACCCTGTCAAACCTGCCTGTGCCACAACACATGCATCATCATGTCCACTATTTGCGGCAGTGACTTCAGGTTCCCTGCTGCACTCATCCAACAATAACTCAGCACCTGTGAGAGGGAGACAGGAAACACACTTTACCATCTGTACAGGATGTTAGCACACATGAACACATGCACACATGCACACATGAACACATGTACACATGAACACATGCACACAGCCACACATGAACACATGCACACATGCACACATGAAAACATGCACACATACACACATGAATACATGCACACATGAACACATGAACACATGCACACATGCACACATGAACACATGCACACATGCACACATGAACACATGAACACATGCACACATGCACACAAATACACTACTCACACCAACAGCAATACGGAACATACTCTTTAATGGTTGATGGTGGAGTAGAGTATCACAAGCCAAAGAGTCCTATCACACGTGTCAGCATGCAGGATGTGTGTTGCTCAACAGTATGCAGTGCAAGTGTAGAGAGTCCTTGTTGATAACAGTATACATGTCTTTGATGCATGTGTGTTGTTCAATGATTGGCCTCACTCTGGAATACAATGTGTACATGGACACAACATTGCTGTGCAAGACTGAAACACTTTCAAATGTCCTGTGCACCATCACTCATAGGTACACATACCATGGCCAGATGCACACAACTGTCAGGTGTATACCAATGAATGCTATGCGTAGTACTGTAGTTACTGTAACTGGATGTAGTGTAGTACCATGAGCCATCATCAGGCAGCATCATGTGGTCACTCAAGGCCACTAATGTATGCCACACTGGCAACTATCTTGCTGTACCTGACCTGCACCACTTTGGCTACATTAACCATTTCACAGCCAGTTGTTACATGAGTATGTAAGGTGCTCAATAGGGAGCATTGCCTAACATGAATGTGTTGTGTGTTGAAACGTGTCACACTGCCCCATGATAGGCCTCCACCCCTCAAGTATAGTATGTGTGCTGTGTTGATGACATTTGGGATACTGGAGTATGACCTTACAGCAGGTGTCTACATATGCCATGTGTATCATATTAACACTTACTGCATATGACAAAGTGATGTATGTTGTGTGCATGTGTATTGACTCTGCCTATACAATGTCCACTACAGTGTACCACAAATGGTTGGGATGCTCTGTGTATTGCATGTGTTTGAGGCAGCTACTCATGTTACTGGGATGTGCATAGTCCCACAGAGAACATGCAGAGCATGCATTATGTGTAGGTGTTTTACATGTGTATATGGCCTACAACTCTCCTATGACATGCACATGTTATATGCTATATTAAATGTAGAACACTCACCAGCATGGGTCTGTTGTCTTGCTATCACACCGGAAGGACCTATAAGGATATGAGACAGTTTGTCAGTGTGAACAACTATGGCATTGCTGCTGTGTGTTTGCACTTTTACAGTAGTACAAGAGGTGACAGTCACAGGCATACAGATTATGTTCCAAATTGTCAGTATTGCATGACACAAGGCTCCACATCTTCTGAATACACAGTATACATCTGATAAATGCATGTTCTAACAATTGAGCTAACAGTAGTCTACAGATATGCCATGTTACCTGCACGCTCTGAGTCGACGTGCTGGGTGACTCTGGCCTCCATGATGACACATGTCTGTTGTACTGGTTGGCCAGGAGCCACCACACTGAGGAGCAGCTCTTCCACACTGGTGAGGGGTGGATGTGTTGCTGTACCACCACCTGTGGCAAGCTGTTGTCTGTGGACATCGGAGGCATGCTGCCGGACATGTCTGATTAAATCAATGCAGTGATGGCGTGCCTGCTCATAAGTCCGGTTATGCATGCCTACATCATTCACCCAACGGACAACATCCTGCCACAGTGCAGTGCGCCCATGCTGGTCCTAGCTGGTTCTGGAGAACAGCAGGTTGTGATGCTGCATCAGGACATCTAGGATGACTTCCTCCTCCTCAGGGGAATACGCAGGTTTTTTATTGTGAGACATTTCCCTGGAAGACAATAAAACAGTAATTGTGAGCAAGTCATGTGGCACACAACATTCTAAAGTGCAGACATCAGTGAACTGCCATTTATAGCAACCTATTGACTGTCAGTAGATATACACTGTTAATACCACATATCACTGCTCAGCCCACAACTGCCTGACAGTGCCTGTCACATAATATATACCAAACCATGGTCTGCACAGCAACAAAGTGAAACCAGTATGTAAGACTACACAACAGTACATGGCACACTGTATGTGACACAATGCACCGCCTAGCCACAGGAGGTGTATATGAAGCTAATGCATACAGACATTTGTCATCCATTGAAATGAATATAAAGTACAGTTACAGTACTACCAGTACACCACGCTACTTGTTGATAGCAAACCCCTCAATAACATGTGTGCACATTCATCACTATATGTGGCATACTGCTGTACTACACTATACGTGTTGCTAGATATGCACTTATATACTGTGACACACATACCACGAGGCCATGTTACAGGCATACCCACACACACATCAGACATACCTACAAGACACACAGGTATGGCAACCAAGATGAGTTTTACCTGTGTACCATACAGTACTGTGTGTCAGCACCTACAAAACCTCATGCCTGAGGTATGTAATGTGTGAGGACTACAGGTAACAAACAAAAAAGTGTTTCCAAGCAATGTGTATATACACCATACTGTGCTGTTTAGGCCTACAGCTTCAGATAGCACTACAGTTCATACGGGATTTGTATTCACTGGTGTTAACAATCAATAAGCATACATGTACTGCTTTAGCCTACAATGGCACACTCCAGTCAATACCATGGGACTATGTCACACCATATGCCATACTGCTTTTCCTGCCTAGCAATAGCATATGTATCTTTTGCTGGGATCAGAGCTACAACACTACATACCATGATATACACAGTTTCCCACTAGGCTATCACAGATATACACAACTTTGACACATTCACCTACACATTCACCATCACACCCAGTCAACCTCACATAGCAAGTAATGCAACAGGTACATGCGTGTGTGTATCGGGTCCTAGGTAGCTAAAAGGCTATTATCCGTAGGGTCTAAGGAGGCCTAGCCATATGATACCCTGCCCTTCAACACCCATGTAATTTAGGTTCATGTACCCCTGTCATGCAGAGCCACAGGAGTGATTCCCGGGTTGTGTTTCCTATCTCACATCCAATCATCATGATTATTCATGACAACTGCTAATGAGGACCTTCATTTGCTATTGATAGGTAGTTAGTTCCAGAGTATGGTGTGTGTCTGAGATGATAATGTACCACTCCAGCATGTTCTGCTTTTTGACGTTACAAGGTTTAGATCAGTACAGTGTGTCACTTGTATAGATTTTAATCTGTTTATATGGAGCATGTCCAACACCTGTGGGTTTGGCATAGCTTTGTATGTTAGGCAGTGGTTGCCTCTGGGTAGGTGGTATGTGACACAGTGTAGCTGTGGTATTGTAAGACAGTCTGCATAGGGCATCTGTTTGAGTCTGGTAATACTCTTTGTGAGGTATGTGTCTGGCGTCTACAGTTGCTGTAGATATCTTCTGAGGTACATACCAACAGGGCCATTGTACTCCATGATGGGTGTTATGATTGATGCATACAGTGGAACACTGACCTCTTTTTTCATGGATGACACACCTTTTCTGATGACATGTGGACCGTACACAGTTTACATGACTAGTGTGGAACTGTGATATTCGAATGGGACACTACTGTCCACCTGTGTCCCGTAGTCTCTTATCACACTTTTGGTGTTGAGTAGACTACCACCTATGTGGTAGTTCATGGGTACAGGGTTTTTAACAAAAGGGATGGCAATACGTTTACAACATTGAGCTTGAGCGTACATATGAACATCCATTGGTGTACATATAGATATACATATAGGCACATATACAGTCCACCATTCATGGTGGGAATATCAATTATGCAAAGGTTGAGAGTGATACAGTTATGTAATGATATTGCACAGTCTTGTGCAGAATGCATGGAAGGTATTCTCAGCTCATGTATCTTTAGCAGGACCCCCTGTCTGTATGACTATAAACCTAACATATACCCACAGCATTTAAACACCACATGTCATATGCCAGCACTGTATGCTGCCTTGTTTGCCACACACTGCAACCTACATATAAATATGCACATAACAACCTGCATCCGCATATAAATGTCCACCCTTCACAAACAGTTGCAGTATGTCCCTTGCTCTATGCACATGTTAAGATGCTAATATATCGGACACATAAATATCTCTCCATATGTGTGTGCCATACACGCACAAGGTCCACACTGTTGTAAGTCCGTACACCTCATGGATGACCTGTTGCACCTCGCTACAACATGGACAGTTGTCACATGTGTGCATACAGTAATAGTACAGGGAGTATATATAGCTGCAAATGCTACATTACTATACTAGCCTGGTACAGCTGTTGCCAATGCTAAGCTACACATTATGTGACTATCATGCATGTCTTACTCTGTCACATCCATGTTTATATAGGTGTTTGCACTACTCCCCCAAACTGCCATTATACACAGTACTGTACAGAACATAGATAACATGATCACGTTTGACATATAATGCTGAGCTACATACATCACAGTTATGTCCCACTGCACACAGCTACACACTAATTTGTCCATGGCAGTAGTTATGCATGGCATCAGTGCATACATACCTACTGCTGCCACATATGCATGTTTCAGAGTATGTACAGTACTATTCATAAACATCTACTACTTGCCAGTAACTACATATCTGTTACATACCTGTTTGTCACTTTCAGGTCTGTCTGTGTATGCTTTGACAACTTTTTTATTTTTTTTATTTATTAAGTAAGGTTTTTTTACTTAAGTTTTATTTTTGGTTATTAATTAAGTATTTTTTTCTTAATTGATATTTTTAGTTAGTAATTAAGTATATATATTTCTTAGCAAGAAGACAGGTATATGTGCGAGAACGAGGGGAAAACAAAAATCCAAAAATTCTTTTTGATTCAAGTAGCCAGGTCAGGTTGAAATTAAATCAAATCCGTTTATTCACAACAAATAAGAGTACAGGGATAAGCACTTTCGCTAGATTAGCTTCATCAGATCCTACAACCTTCCAATTAATTCAACACTTTATATAGTCTACGTTAATTCATTCAATGAATTCATCTGATGTAATGTTTGATTTTTTCAATCATGACATATCTAATTAGTTTTAATTATTTTTTTTTATAGAATGAGATAGAATATAATAAAAAAATGATATGGAAAAGGATGTAGAGAATGATAATCCTAAAATCTAAATGTGTAAATAACTTTAATTGTAACAGTGACAACCTCATCTGTTTTTTGAATCAAAAAATTTTTTTTTTCTTTTCTTTCTATCTCTATACTCTATTAATTACTAGTATTGATACTAATTTTTTTTTTTTTTTTTTTATTTTTTATTTCTATATATATTTCTTACTTAATTAAATATTTCTTTATTAAGTAATATTTTTTGTCACTACTCTCCAGGAGTTCTCTGACACATGCAATGTAATGATTGCATGTGGGGATAGCAAGTACAGTCTGCTTTTATAGGTATCTGTGCATGTGCATGTGATGCCCTCTGCACCGATTGGTGCCCAGCATTTGGTAAATGCATACAGCCTGCTGTGTGGTAATTGCAGTACTCACTGCCATAGCAACCCAATGCTATAAATTGCTAAGGTATGTAGGCGTAGCCCTTTCAGATTTCCAGAGTGGGGCCCATGCTTGTTTGCTGTGGACACTGTTGTGTAAGTCAGAAGGTTGGTATACTTCTTATATCTGAAGCTAGAGGTGTAGACAGTGATGTACATGTTGTACTCAGACCTGACTGTTGCCACTTGCAGTACAGAGCTATCAGTGTAGAGTTTAACTCACCCCTACAAATGCTTACACAACATTTATGTGACTGTAGTTTCTTTTCTACTCATATAATTAACTGCCATACAAATGTAGTTATTGAGAAGTATTCTTTTGGCACATGAACTGTTTGTGAACTGTTATACTGTGAATATTAATGTACTCACTTCTGCAGGGTTTGTGTTTTTATTGTTGACATTAGCACAGGGTTCTCAGGACAACTGGACACTTCCAGTACTGAGTATGCCTACCTACATCCTTGGTAGACCCTAAACACACAGGTATATTTAAATTGTGGGGGGGATGCTGACATACAGAGAGCATTATGTATTATTGTGTGAATGTTATCTTACTGGACTTAAAGGATTTGTGTGTACCTGTTAGTTTATCAAGGCAAGTGGTCTATCTGCATAGTTCCCAACTGTGAACCTATCCAGATGGTAGCCAGATGTTACACTGTTATTCTTTGTCTGTGAAACTCACATGTGTTTTCAGCACTGGTACAATGGCATTGTTACAGTCAGTTGCTACCAGTACATGGCTACATCCTTTGGTACTCCTGTGTTGTACTCCTACATAAGGGTATGCTTGTGGAAGTCCTACCAAAGCTATTTGCAGAGTGTGTAACAGCAGAATAGCTGATATGTGGGTGTGTTTGTGCCTCTGCCAGGCCTATGAAACACTCAGATACACCTTTGCATGGAGTCAGGGATAGGTAGTTAAAAGTGAGGTACACCTTACACATAATAGAGACAGTACGTGTAGACTTGAGTGAAGCAGTGCATATGGATTAGTGCTCCTTTTATGAAGTACAAGCGGTGTCTACTGTTATTAATGTCAGTATTCATTGTGTAATACCCCACCTTTCTGACTGACGTCAGTACTTTTCAGAGGGATTCAGAGGGACACAGCTAAAATATGTTTCACAATCAGGGACATCCCTGAAAAGTAGTCATAGTTAGGAAGTATGGCCACTGCCCTAATCAGATATGCCAGTGTCTGTCCTGCTACGATACTGTGTGGGGGTTGTAAAGTGCCTCTGCAACATTATTTGCTGCTAGAATGGCTGCTTCTCATATCACACTCTTGTAATGCAATTCCACAACAATTGCTGGTAAAGATCCATAGAACAAGCTTTGTGTTATGGCCTTCCTATTTTTCTTTTACATTCACTCATTGTAGTGCATGATATATTTATTTCAGCACCAAGGTATTCTATATCTGCTGTGGCTTAGTGGTACTTCATACAGTCTAGTGTGTCCAAGGTCTGGGGTTCGAGACTGACAGAGGTGTTTTATTTTGCTGATGAGCAGAACAAGGGCCCTGACATAGAGTGACTAAGGCACTTTTAAGCAGTTGTAAGTGGGTTTGCGTGATGCTTATCGATGCTTAGCTAAGTGTACACGTGTGCACACTTGCTTAAACCTGCTTACTACTGCTTAAAAGTGCTTACTCCCACTAACCCCCACACTAATTTCTTTGAAAGAAAAGAAAATGGGGAGATAGGAAAGTGGCGAAAAAGGGGGCACAAAAAGGGAAAGACAGTAGGGAAACCAGCTCGGGATGTGCAGGACAGGTGTAGGGAAGGTCCATAGCTGCACATTTCTTTACCAGCAACAGCTGTGCATATGCAATAAATTTGGAGGGATATTTGGAACCTTCCACCCTGGGGAGAGGGGTGAGGACAACAAAGTATGTTGTACTGCCAATTATAATTATCAGTTTATATGTCCAGCGGACATGTGTGTGAAATGGGTAGCTATGTATGGGGAATAATTTTTTTGTGGGTACAGATTGCCCTTTTCTTTTTTTTTCAGGTGAGAGTGGAAAATGAGGTAGAGGAAGTAGGTATATTTGGGGAGGTAGGTTGGGGAGATAGACAAGACAAACAAGACTCATACAGGGGCAGTGTATGACACATGGGGTGGGTGAACACAATTGACAGGGACGGATGTTTGGAAATCGCAAGCCCATGAGCCCACAGATGATAACAATGGAACTGAGATCCCCACCCATGGACAGTCACCACTGCACCTTCACAGCCCTGAGGGTGGCTGTGCTGGGGGCTGCATAGGATGGGCAGGCTCACCCATGAGACACGCCACTCTTGCCTCAAACTGGCACAGGGGATCAGCGACTGAATGCTGGATCTCCCTATGCACCACAACCCGGACCCTTCGAAGGGTGACAGGTGGCCCTTCTCCACCCATGCTTGCACAGGGGGATGAGCCCCATCCCCTGCAGCGCTTCCACCTAAAGGTGTCACAGGACCAACGGAGGAGGGGAACCCGGGCTGGGCACCGGACCTGCCGGTGCCTGGTGCACTCGCCAGCTGAGGAGGGACAGGTGGGTTCGCTGGGACTGGCCTTCCCATACGTTCTGTGATTAGGTGTGTTTAATTACAAAATAAACAACAGCATTCCAAATTAGTTGCAACAGCATGCAGTAATATTTCCATTAACCCAACACACCAAGGTTCTAACAGTTGAACAACAAGCATAACACATGCATATACTGAACAACAGTGGACATTCCAACAGCATGCAGGGATGATTGGTGGCAACAGACCACCATGATTGTGGTGTTTGAACAGGGCACATGCATCAAAGTGAATGCAGATATTTATAGAACAATAGGACATATGTCCCAACACACATACCCATTGAGGTGTGGAATTGCATTGTTTATGCACATACAGTAGGGTGTAGAAAGAAACCTCAATTAACATTGTATAAGTACTTTTATTCTACACTACATTCCTATTGACTGCAGGTGTATATCCCCTACATGTATTATTACACTTGCCAACATGCATTAGGTTGTGTAATGAGTTTGGCTAGTTCATTATATACCTGACCTATATCTGACATACTAACTGTCCAAGATGCAGATGTTACTGCTACATATTTATTGATTTTATTTATATTTCTTTATCTACATATCTGGATGTGTTCACATGACATTTTCAGTTACATTTGTATGGAACCCTACATTTCATGTAGCACACTCACATTTCTGGGGAACAAATTAACAAGCTACTCGTGTGTCGGATTTACTTATGCATGCCAGCCAGTAACTGACTGTTGAGGACTGTATATATGCTTCACAGCTACTGGCACTTCCATCAACCACTTTAGATGGGACTGCCCAACTGTGGGTTGCCAGCACTTATTAAAACAGTACTATTTGTATAATGCAAGGATACAACAACATTTCAAAGTAAGTGACACAGACACACTCCAGGTTTTATACCTTTATTAATTATATTACACACTTTTCCACAGGCTCTCTCCTTTATTTGATATTACAGTGCATATGGCAAACATATTCATGACTTATTATACCTTTATTAATAGGTTAGAACACTCTTTTTCAGGCTCGCTCACTTATTTTATATGACAGTACATGCAGAGGAATTATTCAGGGCATTTTATGGCTGTGTTATTGGGCTACAACACTTTCTTTCAGGCTCTCTCACCTATTTTATATAACAATACATGCATAATAATTACTAAACTGCCTAGTGGCGCAGCCTTAGCAGCCTATCTGCATAGGCTTGCTGATTCGCAGCATGGACACCTGCAGCTGTGAAGTAAATGAAGGGATATTGAGACATACCTATCCATTATATAGAATATATTAGCATGTTGTACATACTTCATTCCATGGCTACCTACTCAGTTGTGGGGCATCTTGCATCCCACGGGCCTCCTGTATTCATTGGTTCAGTAGGTCCTGCTTCTGTCTCTTCAGGTCTGCATGGTGGTGACGGACCTGCTCACCAGTCCGAGGAATGCCTGTGACACTGGTGAGGTCATGAGCTAACCGGTTCCAAGCCTCTGCTTTGTACTCCATCCCTTGGAACTGGCCCTGCAGGTGTCTTGACTCATGATGGTGGACAAGGAGCCAAATCATGTATTTCGACTCCTCGATGCCCCAGTGTTGCGCTCTAAAGCATGTACCCTCTCCAGCACCAGCCATTCTAACTGCAGATGAGAGCTACAATCAGTTATGGTGAGTATTCCTGCCTATGGGGCTTAAATATGCCGCATTTCCCACACTTTTTTGTGATTGGCTGTTTTTGAACATTCTCGGCTGACTGCAGACCTGCTTAGCAATGGTTAATCTACCATTTATAAGTATATGTATGTTAACAGTGGCTGTTTATCCTAAGCTTTCGTGGCTTAGTGGTTCAGTACTTTGATTATGGTGCACAGTGTCCTGGGTTCGAACCTTGTCATTGCTTTTTTATTTTACTACTGTCCAGACAGCCTAGGGGGTGTGGCTGTGTTTAGGCAACTTTGCTCTATGTTGCTCCACATTGCCCGACAGTGCGCTGGTTGGCACGGCGCGTACCTCCACGCAAACTGACTGTACTGGGTAAAGTGCTATTTAGCTATGGGCAGCTACATAGAGCTGGGTAAAGCGCTGCTTAACTACGGGCATCTATATTGCGCTAGGTAAAGCGTTGCTTAACTGCGGGCAATTATATGTCAGGTTCCTTTATAAATATGCATTTTGTTCACTGATACATAGGCCATTTCAATGCTTTTTCATAAAATTTTAATCATATATGTCAGGAATTATTTCATATACTAATTTAGAACATAAAATAGGAAGGGGAGTGGTGTGACTCGAACCGTGAATGCCTTCTCTTTGTGAGAACGCTCTACCACTATGCTATTGCTATTTGGCATAATTTGCATAAACATTCCTTATTATGCTCTTCCATGTCGAGATTGCTAACTGCAGCTAAGCAATGGGCACACCTGCGCACACACATGCGCAAATACGGGCAGCTATATCAGGAATTAGAAAAAAAATAATGTTTTACTTTTTATAACTGTGCTGGGGGTTTACAATGTCAGGGAGTGTAGTGTTGGGTACATGGACATTTGAGGAGACTCGCTCTTGTGTGTTGACATTTCACATTTCAGACACTTGCAGGGGCGTGGACCTTTAGACTGCTCAGCAATCAGACAAGCCCCCTGCTTTCCTGCACAATCCGTGTTAGACTTGGAGTGGAGTTAGCATGCCCTCATGAATATTCATGGCACGCTGATGTCATACCGTTCAACTGCAGTCTCCGAGTAAGGCTTATTTAGTCTTACACGGAGGATTTGTGAATCCGTGGTGTGTCTTTTCTTCCCTCATGTTTGTAATTATCATGGGCAAGATATCAAAGTGCAGCAAATGTCTGGAGAGTATACAATATGGGGACATAAGGGTGCCATCTTTGATGTGTATAGATGATCTCACTATCTTATTCACAAGTGGCTGTGATCTCTGATATGAAATGGGGTAGTTTGCTGCTGAATGTAAATTGGATGAACTAAAACTCCACTCCTCAAAACTATATAACATAATTCTCTCTTGAGGAGGACTGGTGTGTTCCCTACAGGTGAGTTGGAGCACTCACCGCCAGCAAGAAAGTTAAGGTGTCTTGTTCATTAGTGAAGGTAGAAGGCTCCATAACATGAGGTGTTGACTAAAAGGATAATCTCATATATACGATTGACAGACATGAGGTTCCCTTTGAGGGCTGCTGAGCTCACTCTGTCATGACAGATTAGGAAACCTGACAGCCTGGGGCATTTCAGAATAGAGTCACTGCTCCTCTGGGATGAGAAGAATACCTTCAGATGATGTGGTATCTAGTCAGGATGCCTCTGGCTGCATTAAATATGAGGTATACATGGCATGGTATGGCACAACCACCTGGTAGGAGGCCCAGTATAACCGAGGACACACTGGAAATATTATATATCTCTCTCAGCTTGCCTGCATCCTGGTGCCTTATTTTACTGGTGAACTGGAGACTGTAGCTTGGGATAGGCATGTCTGATCTCCCCTAAGCTTGTACCACTGGCACCCTCATTATGACAAGCAGTGTAGGAAATGGACAGACAAATGAGTTTAGCCTTTACCCTTACAGATCATGCCATTAAAAATGAATGTCCTGTAAGTATATTGCATTGGTAACATTATATGTAGATGACAACATCAGCAGTAGATCAGTGTTGCTGGAAGATGAAGGTATTCCACCTAGCTTTAGTTACATAAAATACAGCAGAGGGAGAAAATATTTTATAGCAGAGAAGATTTATTTTACCTTTAACCTCACATTTGTATTATGCATTTTCAGTAAAAAATAAAATATCAGCGTTTTTTAATCAGATTAGATTTTTTTGAGTCAAAAGACACTAAAGAACTATATGAGAAATTTTCAATTTACAAATTCCAGTTCCTCGCATCTCTAAAACATAGACCTCCTGGGTATGGCCTTTACACGGGGGACACATACTCCCATTTCTCTCCTATTTAAATGTACTAACATAGAAGCCACCCTTTTAGCAGAAAAGGTTACACATGATGTACAGAATCAGTAATGCTTTGCTTAATCTCTTGCAGACTGTACTTCAGCAATTTCCCCACCCCAAAATCTAAATTCTGACAACCCAAAGCCACACTCGCCTCTTCATCCAGCAACTTGCAGACAATAATGCATAATTGAAGTTCAGATATCAGACCTATGGCTGATTCAGCTAGTTCTTGATATGAAGCCCATGAACTGAAAGTCCACAGATTACAATGTGCACTTATTACTCTTTAGATGGGGAGCACAATGGATGGGGTATATGAAGAAGGGTAGAACATTGAATGAGATCCACATAAAGGAAAACACAATGAATTGGTGTACGAAGAAGGGGAGCACAATGAGTGGGTGTACAAAAGGGGAGCACAATGAATTAGTGCACAAAGAATGGGAGCACAATGAATGGGTGTACGAAGAAGGGGAACACAATGAGTGGGTGTACAAAAGGGGAGCACAATGAATTAGTGCACAAAGAATGGGAGCATAATGAATGGGTGTATGAAGAAGGGGAGAACAATGAGTGCGTGCACAAAGAAATGGAGCACAATGAATGTGTGTACAAAGATGGGGAGCACAATGAGTGGATGTACAAAGAAGGGGAGCATAATGAATTAGATACATACAAAAGAAAAGCACAATGGATGAGTGTACAAAGAAACAAAGCACAATGAATGACTGAAGTGACTTGGCATGCAACTTCCCAAGGTACCAACTGTGAGGCTCACAAGGCTAACACTAGTGATGAGGGATAAGGCACTCTTCCTGTCACCAGCATGGCGCTGAACCATCCGTGATCTCCTAACCAGCCCTGGATATGAGTAAGCTTAAGCCCCGGGGAGGCTACAGCTTTGACATCTGATGATCAGCTGTATGGAGTGAGAGCACAAAATAAATAAATAAATAATAATAAGACAGTTCTGGTGAAAGAGATGTTTTTAGAAGTAAACAAATTTCTAACCTGAAAGAAAGGGCAATAAGTACATGCTTTTTATACCCTAGTTACCTAGTGCTATTTTAGTACAGTAAATCTTTATGGTGCTTTGACCTTTGGTGATCTTTGTGGCCCAATGCATAATAAGTAGCATCATTGCCTCTTAGCAATAGATTCTCTGTTTTTATTCACAGCCTGAATTCTTTCTGTGCAAGTCTGTGTGGGTTTTTGGCAGGTACCTTGGTTTCGTCCCACATCCAAAGGACATGGAAAGGGTAGACTGGCAACTATACCTCTCAACGTTTATAGCCTTTGCAGAATGTCTTGATTTGGTCTGCTTCTCATAAAAGTTGTGGTTTTCTGGCAAATCACTGAGGAATAAAGTCACTAAATAATGACATACATTTGAGTTTCAAACTTCATATCCTTCAGAATATATATGTTAAATTAAATCCTATTATTTTAGCAACTTTTTAAGTTTATAAGAACAATATTTAAAATGTGTCCCTATTTTTGGGCCTTTGTCTTCCTATTTTTTAGACTTTGTCCAGATTTCTTGTGCTAAAAGGTTCAGAGGTATGCTGTCAACTCTGAATTTTCTATTTTCTGTAGTAGGCATGAGGTGGGTGTGTATGTGTGTATGATGCTGAAGAAACGCCTGTCAATCTTCTTTAGTAAACTCTGTCAGAGGTGACAGCTGTTCACAGGGTCCCTTAATGAGGGTCTATATCAGTTGAGGGAAAACCCCTTTACGCAAATACGAATACGTCAAACCTCGAACGTCCAAAACCACAAAGTCAGAAATGTCGATTTATTTTGGTTGGCTTGTCTGTGGTACAGCTCCGTAAGGTGTGTGTGTGCGTTAGATAGGACTTTAGGGTTAGGATTTGGGTTAAGATAAGTGTATAGATAGGTAATGTATGTAAGACTTAGTGTAGTGTTAGATGTAGGGCTTTATTCTAAGTGTATGTATGTGTGTTATTTATTTTGTTTGGATGTATGTCTGAAGGGAAAGTGTGTCATTGCTACAGACCTTAGGGTTAGGGAGGGGTTAAGGATAGTGCATAGATAGTTGTGTTTGTGGGGTTTAGTGTAGTATTGGAAGTAGGGTTTTGTTAAATGTATGTATGTGGATTTTTTATTTTGTTTGGGTGTATGTCTGTAGGGTTTGGTTAGTGTATGTATGTGGCTTATTTATTTTGTTTGGGTAGGTGCTAAGTAGCGGGTGGTGGGGTTGGCCAAGTATGATAGTTTGATATTTTATTTTTCATGGTTTAGTGCGTTCGGGATTTTCGCAGTTCGAGGTATAGGGGTCGATGTTTAGGTATTCGCGTAAAAGGGTTTTCGATCAACTGGTATAGACCCCCTTAATGATTCATATGTGAATCAACAGTAATGGATCAGTATTACCTGCACTGACTTAATACTATTTTTTCTTTCTTTTCAATAGTAAACTCTATTATTGTGATTATTGTATATACTATGATATATTATTGTCATTTTCCATTGTATTTTACGTTTTGATGATTCCTTCTTATTGAAGTCAAACAGTTCATTAGCCTTGTTAAATTAAAAACAAAAACTAAATATTTACAAATGTTGCCTTCTTCTGTAGTTAATGCACTCCTTAAATATTTCATATTAGGCAATCCCAGTTTCAAAGTATGCTTCATAATGATAAAAGGAGAAATTATTACAAAAGCAGTAATATCTGGAAAAATTAAGTTTGGTGTGATTAACTAAACACAGGTAGAAAACACAACATATCATAAAGTGTATGATTTAAGCAATAACCCATGCCTGGGTGTGGGTAATAAAGACAACTGTCTGTAAATCCAGCATTACCCACACCCAGAAGTGGGTTATTGCTATTATACAATGACATTATTTAAGAAAAAAAACTTACTTTTCTTTAATAATGGCATTGTATAATGCCTCCGTGCTGCCCTTCTGCAGCTGTCCGGTATCATAGGGCAGTTCTTATGTACTGCGCATGCGTATGCTTACACAGTACATCAGAGCTGTGTGCAGAGGAAGCAAAGGAGAAAGGAAGATCTCCGTTGCTTTTTTTAAAGCTGTCTCGCTATGTTAAACTCGTTTAACATAGCGAGACAGCTTTAAAAAAAGCAATGGAGAAAGGAATTTTATCAAAGGATAAAACCACCACCGTAACAGATACAAGCATGCAAAATCTGAAGGTAATGCTACTCAATGCTAGAAGTCTAAACCTCAAAATGCACTCTCTTGATTCACTCCTAAAAATGGAGAACATCGATATCTGTGCAGCAACTGAGACCTGGTTCAAGGCTCCAGAGAGCACCCCTGCAATACCAGGCTACAATTCTTACCACACTTTTCGGCCACAAAACCAAGACTGAAACACTAAAGGTGGAGGAGTGTCCATATTCACCAAGGATATTCACACCTCCAGGCTAGTTTCCCAACACAATGCATCTGAAATTCTCCAGGTGCAACTAACACTAGGTAAGACTGCAATCCAAATTGCAGCTTGCTACAGATCCCCCACCATACCCCAAGATTCCCACTACACCTTCCTAAACATACTGGAAAATATTAAGATACAACCAAACACCCTAATACTAGGTGATTTCAACTACCCTGCCATTAATTGGGAAAACTACTCGGGTACCAACTCCTTTTCCCAACGGTTCTTGGAATTCATAAATTCCAACGCCCTGGATCACCTAATCCATTGTCCCACCAGGGGCTCCAGTATCCTAGACCTGGTCATTACCAACATGGGAGATAGATGCTCCACACCAGTGGTCACCCCCTCATTGGTCAGGTCTGACCATAAGCAAATCATCCTTGACATCCACATCCCACCCCCACCCCCCAGTAAGGTAAACTCCTTAAAAAACTTCTCCAAAGCCAACTTCATGCTACTGAAGTCAGAAGTGACAAACTTCACAACACCCACGCAGACAGGATCTGGAAGTTCAACTGCAGAATCCTACACTAAGGCACTGTACAAGCACATCCACTCGTGCATGAATCATGCCATCCCAAATAGAACCAAGATGCTCTTCTCCAAAAAAGGAAGCCAATCTGGTGGTCCCCTGCTATAAACAAACTATACAACAGAAGGAAGAAACTGTTGCAGAAAAGAGGAAAATCCCAGGATGCAAAAAAACTCCCTCACCAGCCTCAGTAAGAAGCTGAGATCCCTCATAAAATCCTCAAAAGCTAGTTACGAAAATAAAATTGCCAAAGATTCCAAAGACAACCACAAGGCATTCTATAGTTATGTCAAGAATCTAAATGGCAATGCTCAGATCTGCTCTGAGCTACAACAGAATGGCATTCAATATACTGATCCCAAGGATATTGCCAATATCCTGGCAGATCGATTTAGTGCCAACTTCACTCCCCTCTCACCCCCTAAAGGGCCCATCTCAATACCAAAAGATTGCCAAATTCCGATAATCACAGCCACACAGGTAGAAACAGCACTCTACAAAGCTAAGAATACAGCATCCATGGGACCAAATGACATCCCGGGCTGTGTACTACATGAATTACAAAGTGAACTGGCACCCCACCTAAGTGTAATGTTTAATCATAGCCTCACCTCAGGCTTTGTGCCCACTGAGTGGCACACAGCTACAGTTATCCCGCTCCACAAGGGAGGATCCACCTTGGATCCTAGGAACTACCGTCCCATCAGTCTGACAAGCCAGATCTGCAAGGGCATTATCATGGAACTTATAAACAAAGACATTGGCAACCTCCAGACACTGGACCCCACCCAGTTTGGGTTTGTGAAGGGCCGATCTTGTCTCCTGAATCTGATTGACTTCTTCTAATCGGTCTCCAGAGCTGTGGATGAGGGTAAGGAGGTCCACACAGCCTATCTGGACCTTGCCAAGTCCTTCAACACCATCCCCCACTCTGGAATCATAGATAAACTTACTGAGCTGGGCATAAATTCATACATCACTCGATGGGTTGCAAACTGGCTTACTGACAGAACCCAGACTGTAAAAGTAGCTGACTCCAAATCCAGCTCCAGACAAGTGACAAGTGGAGTACCTCAGGGTTCAGTCCTGGGACCACTCTTGTTTGGCATCTCCTTCTCTGAAGTACAGGCCAGCACTAAGGGACTCTGGCTAACAAAGTTTGCAGATGACTGCAAACTGTGAGCCATTATTGAATCCCCAAATGATATGGATATTCTACAAAAGGGCCTTACAGAAACAGATGCCTGGTGCCAGAGCCATGCACTCAAGCTTAATGCCAAGAAATGTATAGTCATCCCCTTTGGAAAAAAAAATGTACCCATGAACATAGGTGGCAGGATACTAAACATCGAAAGTGTGATGAGAGACTTAGGGACACAAGTGGACAGTGGTCTCACTTTCGATAACCACATTGCCACAACAGTCAGGAAATCCTTCTATGTGGCACACCTCATCATTAAAGACTTTTCATCCAGAAAAAAGGAGGTCATTGTCCCACTGTACTCATCCCTCATTAGACCTATTATAGAGTATAATGCCCCATTTGGTATGTACCTCACAAGACATCTGCAACAGCTGGAAAGGCCACAGAAATACCTCACTAAAAGAATCACAGGCCTAAAGCAGATGCCATATGCTGACCATCTAAAAAAACTCCAGCTATACTCTGTGGCATATCGTCTACTCAGAGGTGATCTCTGCTTAACATACAAGGCCATGTCAAACCCTGAGCTGTTGGACATGCTCCACTTAAATAAATCCCAATCCCTCAGAGCCACATGCTCCAGGGATCTAAACCTTATCATTACAATGAACAAAACATGCTGGAGGGATAGGTTCCTGACCCAGAGACTCCCCATACCCTGGAATAGACTGCCCATACATGTCAAGCAGAGCACCTCATTGGCCCTCTTCAAAAGGAACCTTGATGATTGGATGGGAGATAGGAAATTCACCCAGGGGATCATGTCAGTCACCCTGCTAGACAGGGGCCCAGAGAAGTAAATATTGTGGGAAAAAATTTCCAGGGAATTGTTATGGCTAGGCTTGCATAGGCCTTAGGGCCGATAGCCTAGTACCAACCTATGAACCTATGAACCTATGAAGATCTCTGTTGCTTTTTTTTTAAGATATCTCGCTATGTTAAACTCATTTAACACAGCGAGATTACAGCAACGGAGCTCTTCCGTTCTCCATTGCTGTCTAACACACAAAAAAAAGTAAAGACTTATACTAATGGAAAAAGTCCAGATGACCGGACTTTTTTCAGTTAGTATAAGTCGAATTTACAACAGGCACGCTGACCAATCAGTGTGCACGTTTTGGAATATTAATGGGGTGTCATTGTATAATTAAGCAATAACCCATGCCTGGGTGTGGGTAATGCTGGATTTACCCACAGTTGGTGTGGTTTGGTCATGAGGGCGAAGCCCGAGTGACCAAACAAAAACAACCGTGGGTAAATCCAGCATTATCCATACCCAGAAGTGGGTTATTGCTATTATACAATGACATTATTTAAGAAAAAAAATACTTACTTTTCTTAAATAATGTCCTTGTAGAATGGCACCGTGCTGTCCTTCCACCTCTGGCTATCTCCTCCTTGCCCTATCTAATGTACTGTGCATGCATTTGGAACTTGCATTCTCACGCATAGCCAGTACATCAGTGCTCGGGAAAGTAAGCAACGGAGAAAAGAAGCTCTCCGTTGCTCCGCTTTTTTTTTCTTTTGAAAAAAAACCCTTAAAATTAAAGAATATATCAACGGAAAAAAGTCCGGGTGACTGGACCTTTTTCCTTTGTATATTCTCAATGGGCACACTGGTTGGGCTGGCCAATCAGCGTGCTCGTTTTATGATGTTAATGGCCAGTCATTGTATAATTAATAATAATAAAGAAGAGGTAGTACTATTAAGTGTAGATACATAATATGAATATGGCAAAGTCCTCACATTCTTGTTTTCTACTTTACATGTATTTAAGTACCATAAAAATGCATGTGAATTATTACCCAGAAAGGAAAACACATATTCTGTGGTCCTGTCACTCAGTTCACTTAAAATGAGAATATTGAAACTGTTTGCTTTCACTGATTTTCTTCTAGACAAATTTATGTTTATTATGTTTATCCCTTTCAATGACTCTTGTTTATTTATTTATTTATTTTTTATTAATTATGTTTAAGGTCCTTTGAATGCTAAGTTTGAAAAGATTCTCATGTTCTCATATAATTGTCTTTCTTCAAGCTCATCTACATAGTTGTAGGCCAAATTTTCTGGCTCAGTAAATGACACAACCTAAAAAAAAAACTCTATAATAAGCATAGGTCCACAGGTGTGTACTAGGCTAATGACCACTGGGACCTATTAAAGCCTAGCCATGCATCAAAAATCTCTGACCAGTTCTGGTACCTTTGGTAAGTGTAAGCAGGGGATTGAGAGATGAAAGATTTGCAAGCAAAAGCTTGGAAGATGAACCATTTACAGGCTGCCTGTGTCCATTAGAGACATAGGTGCCAAACCAGGAATGAATTCCCAGCTCCTTATCCAATTGTCCAAGTTGCACTTGAATTGGGTTAGGGAGGAATACTGCTTCACATGGATGGGGGAACCTGTTCCAGGGAAGGCATAGTCTCTGGGACACATATCTGCCTCTCCAGCAGGTCCTGTATCATAAGCAAGGTTTAAGTCTTTAGAACGGGTAAGCCTGGTGCTGTTTCTTTTGTGGATAAGCAAGAGGTCCATCAGAGTGTGATCTGATGATACCTTGTATGCAAGGCATAGATCTCTGCTCAACAGCCTGTAGGAAACAGAACACAGGGATATGGCTTTGAGATGATTTTCACAGAACATGTTATTTATGCCCTGTGTTCTTTAAGTGAGGAACCTCTGTGGATGTTCCACTTGTTGGATGTGCCTACACAGGAATTTACCAAAGAGGGAATTGTACTCAGTGATTGGTCTGAATAATGCCGAATACAGTGGATTAATGACCTCCTTGGACCTAGATGCCATATATTTATTCATGTTTATTTTCTCACTATTGCAGACACATGACGGTCAAAGGCTAGATTACTGTCTATGTCTATCCTAATTCCTTGACTCGTGGGTCGACTCTTAGGTGTGTGTCATCACTATCATAGTTACAAGGGGTGGCTGACTTCCCAATGGATATTATTATACATTTCTTGGCATTTAGTTTTAGTCCATGACTCTAACACCATTTATTTGTCTGTGTTATCCCTTCTTTGAGAACATTAATATTGGTGAGGGATTCTATAACTCCTCCTAATTTGCAATCCCCTGTAAATGTGGTCAGCCAGAAACCCTTGATGATAGCCTTGACATCAGAGAAGTAGATGCCAAAAAGGAGCAGTCCTATGACTGATCCCTGAGGGACTCTACAAGTGACTGGCCCCTTTGTAGAGGTAGACTTCTCAATTCTAACTTCCTGGGTCCTGTCCAAGAGCCAGCTGGTTATCCATCGTGTGACATAAGTATGTAGGTTTAAGACTTTTTACTTACCTTGAACATGGTTAGAAAGCTAGAATCGGTAAGCCAAATACTGTTTTATATTAAAGTTATGCCTTGGGTGTAGCTAAATCTACCTTATTCACTGACTTGTCTCTACCAAAAGACACTTTTTAATTTCTCCAAATCTTTTGGGTTTCTAATACCACAACGAAAATGGATCCGATACCTAAATCAGGGTATAATTAAAGTTCATGAAATTAGTATTGCTTCAATCACTAATATTAGCTAAACATGCTCTTTGTAGCACCTGTTATGTGCTCAGACTCCTTCTGTAATTCATATGGAGTTACATGTATTGGTAGCACATCTAAATATGACTGTATATTCTTTTTTATTAGACCCATTACTCCTACTACTATTAGAACTGTCTGAGTATCTTTCTTCTATATTGCGCTTGTTTTTTTGTCTGCAAATCCTGATAGATTTTTACTTTGTCTCTCTGTACATGAAACACTGTAATTGCTAAATGCAGTGATTTTAATGATCAATGCTACTTTTGTCTTTTTTCTTGGACTACTATATCTGGTTTTCTCACATTTATTTTTTAACTGTTGATAATGGGTGATCCCATGTGATGTATACTGCATCATTATTCATAATACTTTGTGGATCATGTTTCAAATGCTTCTTAATGACTCCTATATTGAAGTTTTTGCACAATTCCCTGTGCAACAGTCTTGTCACATTATTGTGCCTTTCAGTGTACAGGCCCTCTGCCATAAGTATATCACATCCAGCAGCAAGGTGTGTAACTGTTTCTAATTCTCTTTCACAGAACCTACATTTGTCTGTTTCTCCCACATGTTCAATGGACTTTGTAAACTGGCATATATGTTGTCTACTATCCTGGTCTGCCATTATTAACCTTTCATCCTTTGGTTTCAATTCACTTCTCCTTAAGCATCCCTGCATCCAATCCTGATCTGCATGAGGTTGTTCAGGGTATCTATGTACTTTTCACTATATTCATGGCTTTTCCGCACTTCTTTCCTTCTCATCTGATTCTTCTTCTTATATTCTTTCTTTTGTTTTTTTTTTTTTTGGCACATTCAGTTGCTGTCTGATTTTTGTCTACTTCTGGTTTGATTTTTACTGGAATGCTTCTGCTAAACTAAGCAGATTGCTCATCTTAGACTTTATATACTCATGTTTTAAACTTTCACTATATTTGGATCTGATTATGTCAACAGATATGTATGCAGTCTAACGACTGCAGATCTATGCATGTAATCGGTTTTGAGAAGGCCCATACCTTCTTCAGAGCATGGACTGTGTAACCTTGGTATAGAACCAGGAATAAAAATAACCAGCAAACACAAATCCAACAGATGTGGCCAGGAACACCAGCTGCATGACCCAACTTTTCTTTTTACCACAAAATAAGCGCTTTTGTTTGGTACCTGTGACCAAACTTCATCAGACAGTTGAAGACCAATGACCTTGGTATACACTGATTTTGATATATTATTCACACCAAAATTGCAAGTTAGAACAGGAAGAGCTAATTAGATTATAGCTTGTACTTTATTACTAGATGTCAAAGCTGTTTTTAATTTTAGGCTTACGTAAGTTAGCTTTTCAGAATACCTGTACATCTTCAGTCTAATAGAAGAATGGCAAACCACTCTGTATTCCAGAGTAAAAAGCAACATAATTTATTAAAGCCCATGAAAACACTTAAAATTTAAGTAGGCTTGTCCTTACATTCCAACGGACTTCTTCAGAACTCATTAATCAGCAAGTAGAACCCTTTGTTATAAACATTCAAAAATAATGTGATCAATTATTTAAAGTTGTGACAGCCCTTCTTTACCCCAGACAGTAATCAAGGAGCCCCAGTCCTCACCACCGACACCAGTGAGAGGCAGTCACTAAGAATGGATTTACACAGTATTTCAAATGCACCTCTCTGCATCAAGCTCAATTTTCCTCAAGAGCACTCAGGAACCTGCTCCAGATGTGGGACTGAACTCTCTGTTTCTCCAGATCCCAAACAAGACTCACCTTGCAGCACTGTGCCCCAGTTACAAGCATCTGACACACACACTTGAATATCTGATATTACACACACACACACACACAC
This sequence comes from Protopterus annectens, assembly GCF_019279795.1. Taxonomy (NCBI): domain Eukaryota; kingdom Metazoa; phylum Chordata; order Ceratodontiformes; family Protopteridae; genus Protopterus; species Protopterus annectens. The sequence goes on along the minus strand of NC_056739.1, from coordinate 557,975,151 downwards.
ACACACACACACACACACACACACACACACACACACACACACATCTGGGAAAGGCTGGCACAGATTCACCAGATGTGTCCCCTCTCTCCAGACTATAAGGTAGATTGCTGCCACCAGTCAGACACTCTAAAGCTCTTATAAAGGGTAACCGATTATACTGTGTCAAATTAATACTGATATAAATAGTAGAGTTTGACTGAAGCAGTAAGGCTTATCACAGTGGCCACAGTGTCACTAAAATAATCACAAGTACTCTCAAGATGTTAAAAGTATTCTCTAAAAGACCAGCCACAGTGAAAAAGTATATAAATATTTAATAATGGATAATAAAATAGAAAACAGGAGAATACTTAATATTTAGTTACAATAGACAACATAATTTTCTGTCACAGAAAATATAAAAATAACACAGTTGGATAGATTCTCATAGATACAGAAAAAGAAAATAATACTAAACTAATCTCACTGCATTATTTCTAACTGAACTAAAGAGAAACTGCCCCTAGTTAACTCACTTAGTATTGCACGGTAAGATGTACTGCTGAGATGCTCACTTCCACAAGGCAAGATGAGATACTGCACACTAACTGAACTATATATCTAACAACTGAACAACTGAACTGTGAAAAGTGACATAGATCTTTTATATTAGGTTTCAAAGAAAAGCAAAAACAAAGAACAAACTGTTGCTGCCAGAGTTCCATCCTTCAGCTGGTTATAGAATGACATCACATCTAGTTACCTGACTCTGGCACAATTCTCATTCAGAACTCTATTAAGATTCTGCCACAGCACCTCCAACATAAGCAACTTTACAAATTCATTCCCAACACAAGCATCCACACAAATCAATGTGATAGTCAAATGAAACAAGACTACCCACAAACATGCTGGCATATACCACACATGCACTTCTTACTTTTCCTGGTACAGTTGACAACACCTCACAATGTCACAAAAGCCATGAATCTGCAGTGGTTTTTGTCGTCTTTCTATTAGACTGAAGGCATCTAGTATCCTAAAATGCTAACCTATGTGATCCTGGTGTGTATTATATGGTTATATGGTGTTCTTTGGACTGAACAGATTTATGCTAATTCTGTATAGATTCCTGTTTTCATTATTGGTTTTAGTCTTCTGAAGTATTCCCTACTGAATTTTATTCATATTTGCTCATGTTTTATTGCCAGTCCTTCATCATTTCCCAAATATTTATAAACTCCTTCCTGCTAAAGTTCCTTTATACCACATTCTTGTCATAGGTTGGTATTTTCTTAGTACTGCAAGTTTCCTGCTTTAAGCATTGCTTTTATACATTTATCAAGACTAAATGTCTTTCTTATATTATCTGAAAAAGTTTCATCTACTTGCAGTTGTGCTTTTAACTGCTCCTCTGATGAACTATACAGTTTTAAGTCATCCTCAAAAAGTAGATAAGAAGTCTTTAAGCAAGGTTGTTTTCTGGGAGCCAAATTGTAACAAAGACGCAATCTGTTAAATAAATAACTTAATGAGTTAAGGACAAGATAAAACAACAGTAGTGACAAAGAATCACCCTGGAATTCCCCCCTTTTAATTTTTTATCCCTGGTGTAATTATTTGCCATTTGTCATGGCTTAATTGCAAAGTGGTATGTCACTGTTTCATGGTCATGTAATTGATCAATGTAGGATGTATCTTATACATCTGCAAGCAGTTCTTTAGCCGTAAATGTAAGATGCTGTCAAGTTTTTTTTTTAATCAATCCATGCCATACTTAGATTCCTCCCCTTTTCACAATTCTCTATTATGTCTTTGTTTAGCAACAGATAATCCTTTGTTCCATGTGACTTTCTTATGTTAACCTTTTGTTCTATTACCATAATTGAGATTTCTTCTAAATGATTATAAATTTTTTCTGCATCAGTTTCAGTACATAGTTTATACATCATCAGAGGATGGATGGACGGCAAGTTATTGGTCTATAACTTTTAGGATGACTTACAGGTTCACTCTTAAGAAGTACTATCATTTTTTTGTTGTTAACCAGGTCGGTGTCTGTTTGGGATGAGCCAGTAATTAGTTCTTATTCAGGGCTAAAACTTTGTGTGAAGATGTTAATACTTTTAGCCAGAAGTGAGGTACTGCATCTAGTCCTGGGGTTTGCCATTTAGGAGCTTTTCTTAATTTTGTTTCATTTTCTCTGGCCGTTACTTCATCCCATTTCATAACCTGTAAATTTGAACTTCTTACTGTTTCGTGTAATTTTTCTATCCATTCAGTGTATTTTTTTATGTCCCACAGTGTCTTCAAAAATATCTCTCAAAATTGTGTATATTTCTTCTTTTTTGGTGGTGTTTCTACTCCTTTTCCTTACTTTCCCAATTCTCTGTAAAACTTTTTCGGGTCATCAATGAATTGCTTATTTTGTACTCTTTCTTTATTTTATCTGTATATCTTCTATGATATCTCTAGTTAATTATTTGCAATACTGTATGATAAATCCAGGTCTGTTCTGATGCTGTGTGTTACATTATCATGTCTATCTTTCTAAGTATTTTTGTTGATCTGTTCCCTTTTCTATGTTCTATTAACAGTGAAACGTCTTGTCTTAATTGCTTTATAGGTTTCTCTGTTGAATGCTTCCATGCACACTAATATATCCTATTTACTTCTGTTATACTACATGAACATCTGTTTATAGTCTTAATTAATGTGTTCCTCTGTTTTATCAGACTTCTAACATTTTGCATCTTATTTATTTTCTGTAATCTATTTCTTTCATCACTCTTAATATGTCTATTCATCTCTATTAAACTAAGCAACTCTTCCATTAGATCATTTTCTTCTAAATCGAGAGCACGTTATTTGCTCTCTGTTTCCTGCAGGCATTCTGCAGAAAGTTTCAGAATATCTTCCTGTGACATATTCTCTTCAGCTGCATCCTGCATCATCTGTTGCTCCTTCATCTGGGAACTCATTGGCCCATCACTTCACAACATTGCCTGCATCAGAGTTGATACTATTTCCTGCTACTTCCCTTGCTGTGCAACTCCAACTGAAGTTTTGTTCTGGTTTCCTTCTGAAGTCTCCAGGGCATCTTCATGTGCCATGTGATCAGATGTTTCCCATTCCACTTACTTCTCCTTAGTTTGGGGACTCACTAATTCATCATGCTGTGACATGGCCTGAGTTGGATTTTCTACATTAAATTCTTTACTTTGCAGATAATCTAGAAGTTCTGTTTCTATTTCTTTAACTTCTTTATTACTAATCCTCTTTTATACTTTCCCCTTTGTTTTCTTATTTTTTATTGTGAAATTGTCCATATCTGAATGCCTTCACCTGTATGTCTCTTCAAATATCATTGGTATTGCTTTTTTTCTATTGATTAGTTTTGCTTTCTCCTTTGCATAAATGTTGCACCATATCAAATCTCTTTTTCTTTCACATGTCCATATCTCTTCTTCAGATATCACCTGCTCCACCTGTTTCTCCTTAATTTGGGGACTCATTCCATCATGCTGTGACATTACTTGTATTAGACTTTCTATACTAAATCCTTCACTTCACAGGTATTCTGTAGCTTCATTTTGTATTTGTTTAACTTCTATTTTACTAATTCTCTGTTCCACATTCCCTCTTTTCTTCTTAATGTTTGTATTGTGACATTTCCATATATGGGTGCCTTTGCCTGTATTTCTCTTCAAGTATCTTTGGAGCTGCTTTTTAGCATTGATTAGTCTGGCTTTCTTCTTTGCATAACTATTGCACCATAACAGATCTCTTTTTCTTTATCAAGTCCATGTCCATGTGTTTTTTTTTTTTTAATATCTTTCAAAAATCTCTGGATTTTGTTCTTTCTTTCTTTCTTTATTTTTGCACTTATTCTGTTGCTTCTTTTCCCCGGTGGCCCAAAGTTTCTTTGTGCAAATAATGTTATTCATGGATCTGTTGTATTAACAAATGCAAATCTGCATTTGAAGCTTTTGACAGTTTTTCTTGTGCAAGTATTTTTCTTTCCTCTGATTTCTCTATTAATCTTTCTGAATATCTTCTATCTAGAAATGTTGGGTTTCTTTTCATAATACTAACAAAGTATAATTTCTTTCTTATCCTCAATAGTCCACTCTGTCATCTTTATTGGCTCTTTTTTGGCCCCTCAGTTTTTATAGTTTTTGTGATGTACTACTTTCTTCTACAACAGAGGAGCTATCCCTATTTGTTGAACACCTATGGGATGTAACCAATGCTGAGACAAATTACAGAAGTATATAGTAGTCCAGAAAGCTGAAACAATTTGCAAAGTAACTGCAGAAAAGATGACTTAGTGTTTTATTTGTATGCCAGTACTCTTAGAATTGACCTAAAGAGAAAGCATAGTACTTTGTGAGGATAAAAAAAAACTGCTTGGATAGCACTTTTCTTTTACGGGATGCAAGCTAGTTGGTATGAGTACCTCCTTACAAGTACGACCAATGAGAATGCGTCTTGTTAAGTTACTTGCTCAAATTTACATTGTATGCAGAGGGGGGAAATGGTAATCAAACTAGGATATGCATGAACAGGAGGGTAATATCATCAAGAACAGGCATGGGTGGGAGTTAAGGAAATGTGCAAATTATCAAAAGAAAAACAAAAGAAACATACTAACATCATAATCCAGTTGACTTTTGCCAGAGATGCAAAAATGCAGGAAAGGCATTCAGACATTATTTCATTTGTTTTTATCTGTCAAAATAGTGATCCAGGATCTTACATACTGAGACAAAGAGATGTTTTAAAGAAAAGTCTTATCAGAAAATAAAACTCTGAAAGAGTGCCCCATGCTTGCTAATAATGTATAGTACACATCAAGTATAATGCTTTATCCTGAAGCTATTGTGTAGTGGCATTCACAAATGTACCTTACCTTAGCCGAGCTTCATTTGACAGTATTACAGAACAGACTGCAAGTTTATACACAGTACATATTAACATTATATCATTTACATCTTACAAGACTAGAAGAGTCAAGTGTGCATATCTAAAATAAGATAACATCTTCATTGTTTTGCAGGGAGATGCACACACACACACACACACACACACACACACACACACACACACACACACACACACACACACACACACACACACACCGAATGACCTGGAGTAGGATTAGAACCCCTGCCTATCTAGTCAAAAAACACTATAAATTACAGTACTTATCACACATGCCATGGCTGATGTCTGTTGGATGTGTAACTGTAGATGTGTATATATTATATATACAAATAGAAATAGATGGAACCAGAAAACATTGAAAAACATTTAAAAAATGTATGCAGAAGGCAAGTCCCTACGTACCCTAATAATTCCCAAAAACAGCAAACCAATCCGGAGAACGACCACCGCTAGATATTGTACGCAGCTCACAATGAAGGTACCTCGAGTTCCAAAATTTAGGTTTATTAACGCCACAAACAGTTCTTGTTGCAAAAACACGTTTTCATCGACAATGCGACTTCTTCAGATAAAACCAATATAAAATGAAACTGCTTAAATACACACTTCAATTAGTACAATTGATGCTAATTAATTGTAATTAAACAATAAATGGAAATTAATACTGAAATCCTTCATATTTAAAGCAACAACCAAAAATTAAACCAACTAACCAAATATATATTTGCAAAACATAAACATATGTAAAAACATATAAGCACATAATGTAATCCATGCAACAACAAGTTACCAACTAAATATAATTTGATATTTAAAATTTTGAAATTTTAAAATGTAAACCTCACACACCATTATATTTGCCCTGCCTTAAGTACATACATACCCTGCTACTTACATAGAACAACTCAGACATCACATGGCAGTGGTTAAAGGGCAAATTCCCAGTCCCTATGTACCGTCATTTCACAATGCCTACATTAAGACAAGTCAGTCTCTTAATCTGCAAAAACAACATAAAAGCAATATTCAAGATAACAGATACTCAAAAAAAAAAAAAATATATATATATATATATATATATATATATATATATATATATACACACACACACACACACACACACACACATTCATGCACATATATATATATATATATATGTATATATATATATATATATATATATATATATATATATATATATATATATATATATATATATATATATATAGATATATATATATATATATATATATATATATATATATATATATATATATCTACATACATACAGGTCTACTTCACATAATCGAACATCCAAATGTTTGACTTTCATATGGCTGAGAGCATATGATGGAACATTTGAATATTCGAAAATGTGAAAAAACATAAAAATAAAAAACTAAACTGTGCTAGCAGGGGGGCAAGCCACCCTGTACCCATCACATGTGGGGGGGCTGTGCCTCCCACATCCCCCACAATTTAAATAAATATACTAACTCCGAGATCGCACTACATATAAGTGGTAGAGGATTTATTGCTCCACATATTTCGTCACTTGGAATTTTCATTGATGGTATATTTGGTTGAATTTTGTAACGGTCGACCCTCATCAGATCAACTATTGCATAATTCAGTCCTCCTCCCCCCACTTCTATGAGGTTGTGTGACCCTGGATTTAGTATATTTAATTTCCAGAGGTGTGCATGGGGTTTGTTTTTGTTTTACTCTGGTAATTCAACTTTTGGTTTACATTTGCAATGACTTTTTTAGATGATTTAGGTGGTGCAAATGTAAGCCGCGGTGGTACAGCGGTAGCGTTGTTGCCTCACAGCAAGAGGTTCTCCTGTTCAGTTCTTGGCTGGAGTGCCTTCTGTGTGGAGTCTGCATGTCCTCCCTGCAGTTGAGTGGCCTCCGAAAGACATGCGTAAATGGGTGTGCCTTCGCTGAAGGTTGGGTGTTGGGCTGGCAACTCGGCACCATAAAAATCTACTGCCAATCATTAGCGGACTGGAGTTCCAGTGTGGCGACCCCTAACTGGGAAAAGCCGAAAAGACAAACAAAAGGTGGTGCAAATGTAATCACAGATGAGTTTGTTCAATGTTTTATAGGTTCATAGGCTCACAGGTAAGTACTACATTAGATGCCCTTGGAGGCCATTTAAAGCCTAGCTAATTTCCCTTTTTGTGCTCAAATTAACCTACATCATTTGGTTAGAGATTGACCTTGCCATCCCATGGTTGATAATTATGTATCACCTCTTTACAAGAATAAATAGGAACATAGCTTAGATAATTGAGGGGACCCATGCATGAGATAAAGCATTTAGGATCTGCATCTCTCCATTAGTACTACAGGGGGCAGTCTTGGAGTAAATTTTCTGTTTGGCATTTTGGACAATCTAATCAGCAGTTATTCATTATATTCTCATATTTTAGCAATGATCTACATCTGGGTGTGTGTAACTCCTGTGTTACCCACAGACACAGGAATGGATTATTGCTATTATACAATGACATTATTTAACAAGAAAAAGGCTTGCCTTTTATAAACAATGTCAGTGTATGAAAGAACTTTAGTGCTCCTATGGTGGCTTCTGATAGTCTGGGGCATCAATGGCATGTTCTCGGCATGGTCTGTGGCTTCCCAGCACACTGCTGTCTCTGCTTTTTTTTTTTTCCTATTTTATTTTTTGTTGAAAGTCTATACGGTTTGAGTAGACTTTGAGAAAATGTGTAAACATTTGCCTCACATTTAAAAATACAGATTTGTTAGGAATGAAGTTATTAAATTAGCAGAAATATCTATGTGTTAACAGGTAAGCACTGGCAATATATGCCATGGAGCTGTTTATTATGGTGCTCTTGGCAAACATTTGTAAGTTTTATTTAATTTAATTTAACTTATTTGTTTATTTATTGTTACTGTATTGTTCTGCTCCACAGAGCAGTCTACCATTGTTAAATACTTTTTTTTAAACATTTAAAATTCTCCACTTAGTAATGTGGAGAAAAATAACCAGAGTTGTTTCCTGAGAGGAACTCTCAATTTCAATGAGCATGCTGATTGGTTTGTCCAATCAGTGTGGACATTTTGGAACACTAATTGTCAATTTTATATATATATATGGGTCTACTTCTAAAGACCGAACCAACGATTCCCCGACACAGAAATCACCGACAGAAAAAACGACACACACACAAAAAACGCCAAAAACACGAACACCATAACACATAACACCGACACACAACACAACAACACACAACACAACAACACAACTATCCACCCAGCTACTACCCAAACCCTACCCCTAAGACACTCTCCCACCCCTACTGCAACCACACCTACCCTAACCCTAACACTACCTAACCCCTACACACCACACACCTACTACCTAACACCCTACACACTACCTCCCTACCCCCCTTCCTACTAACTCCTCCTCCCCACCCCCGACACTGCTCTCCCCTAACTCCTCTCACTCCCCCCCTACCCCTACCCACCCCTAACTCACTCACCCCAACACACACTACACCCCCATACCTCACATCACCTCACCTATCCCATCACCTAATACATACCCTACTGTATTGCACACTTCCTCATTACATACCTGTCCTCCTCCCCCGTCTCCTCGTTCCCGTCGTTCCATCGCGGTCCATGTCGGTCGTCGTCCTCGTCTCTGTCGGGATTCGGAATCGGGTCAACGGCGTTGTCGGTCGCTCGGTCGCCGGTCGTATATATATATATATATATATATATATATATATATATATATATATACACACACACACACACACACACACACACACACACACACACACACACACACACACACAAAGGCTACTGAAGGTATAACTGTTTGATGAGCTAAGAAACATTTTGTATGCTCTTATTTAATAATTAATGAGTTTGTACACTGCATCTTGGTTCAGAAGTATGGAAGCACTTTTGAGAAACACAGTGACAGCCACCCATTTCTAAGCCCAACATGTCATTAACTGACATACCCACTGTTTATTCTGTAAAGATCAAATTGATTTCTTTCCTTAACAAATGTACGTTTCAACATTAATATGTCATGCTTTACAACATTAGCACTTTAGTCACTCACTGCATACTTAATACTGTAAGTCTGAATAAATGGATTTACTTTCCTTTTGGTAGAATAAAATACTGTGTACTTGTATACCTTTGGATCGGTTGCAGCAATACTCTTTGTGTGTTTAAACTCAAATGTTACTGTAAGTGTTCCTGAAAAAGAATCTTGTGAATCCCCTTAGACTGTTTAATTATCAAAGCAGCCAAATTAAAGCTACTAGCAAATAAATAAAATGTACATAGTTTGTGGGAATCCACACTGCTCTGTTTTATCTGGACTCAGACAGACTATAAGCTGAGCAGTTAAGAGTGGGTGTGTATGTGTGCTGACAACTGATAAAAGGCTAGGCCTCACCATGTAATGGGTTCATTCCCTTCCTGAGAACCATTTAGTACACACTTCACATAAGTTTATCTTATAGAAACTGTGCTGTTTCTGAATGCAGTGCTTCTGAGAAGCTGACTGTGAGGTTTTCTGAACAGGAAGATTATGGTCCTTGGCAGCTCTGTGGATCAAAAGCAAATTATGTTAATCTCTGTCTGACTGGAACTAGCTGAAGGCTTGGACAGTGGTACTACCAGCTGATAGTATCTCCTGCAGTGGGAGGTATAAAAGAACATTTTAACTCTGTGATTGCCAAACTAGTCTGAGAGGAAAGCGTAAAAGGCAACTATGTTGAATTCAGGCAATGTGATAACAAAGAGATGACTGCAGTTAAAAAGATCAAACAACAGGTCTGGTCTTCAAATGTTTAAAATGAAAATATACTGCACCCTGTGAAAAGCAAACAAAAAATGGCCCTCCTCATATGACTCTTTCTATGACTATACAAACAATACTTCATGAGAAAGTGTTGCATGCTGTTTGTTTCAACCTGCCCTGCTGTCGTAGTACCCTTCCCACTTAACTGTGCTCTTTCTGCCTTTCTGTTTCTCTCTGTGGTGCTATGTACCATGCAAGGCATGGCTAGGTCACCTTTTATATTTACCAGCAGAAAGAATAATGTAGAAGTGCAAACGTCATTCCACCAAGATGTTTTCAGTCTCCCACTAAGTAGTGACAGGGGGTCTGCATCCCAGCTTATAATAAATATTGGATTAAGGTTGAGATATCATGTATTTCTCATTGTTCTGCCCACTGCACAATCTCAAGAGGAGTACCATGCCAGTTGCGTATGCTGCAAATTTTGCAAAACTGCCATTCATATGGTAAATTTTCTAAGAAGAAAAAAAATCTACTGAATTTTTTCTCAGCAGTGATCCAATCTCAACACATACTTAACTTTAGAATAGCTGACTATATCCTGCAGCTCAATCCTTATAAGCACAGTGAAAAAGTCAAGAACATGGTATGGGTCAACACAACAGAGGCAGCCTTTAGTTGATGTAGTCAGTTTGTAAAGAAATAGTAGCACTATCTAAGACATTTACAACAATGCATCACGTACCATCCATGACAAAGGATGCTTAACATCTGCCATTTAAACCTGATCCAGTTTTATGACTAGGCTACAGTTGAATTTGATAGAGAAGTCCCAGTAGATATGACTACCTGATTTCAGCAAGACTTCTGACTTGGCTTCACAGGTAAGGTTCATAGGAAAACTAGTGAAATTGAGATAGGACCAAGAATACTGTACTAGACAGAAAAGTGACCAGTAGAGTACTACAGGGGTCTGTCCTGGGTACACTTCTCTTCAGTGACTTTATCTAAGACATATCTTAGTGAATAGAGAAAAGGATCAGCATCTGCACTGACGAGACAAAAACAGGTATAAAAATGCAGGATGGGGGAAGACTCCAAGGGAGAATTAGGAAACACTGAAAATATTAGGGAGAAATGTAACAGTTGAGGTTTATTGAAAACAAATGCGAATGAGTGGACTTATGCTAAAAGAGTCAGTTGTGAAGTATCAGCCTGGTGTACTGGAAGTGATGACAGTGGATAAGGAAAGTAGCTGGTAGTATTGACCATACCTAGATTACATGATCAGAAGTGGAGTGAGGGGATTGTTCCAACAGTAACAAACAGAATGACGGGGTATGCTCTCAAGGGGAATAGGTCCCAAAAGCAAAGAAGTAATGCTTCCATTCTATAAGGCCCCAGTACGACCACACTATGATTATTGTGTGCAATTCTAGAGGCTGTATAACAAAATGGATCTCAGGCTGGTGTCAATAATCTGAAGGAAAGCCACCAGAAAAAAATCTGTGGAATTGTGAGGAAATGATTGGATCAGACACAAGAGGGCTTACAGCTCTTTTTCCTAGAGGCCAGAAGTGACAATCAGGATAGGATATTGGTGAAAAAGAGCACATTAGGGGAAATATGAAGGAATCATTCTGGACAGGAAGGAGTGTGGCAGAAGGTGAGGAAACAGGCAGCAAATTTCAAGATCTTTGAAATCACTTTTTCAAAGAGATGGTTGATGACCTATAGAACAGACTACTAGAATGGGTGGTGATAGACAAAAAATATCTTAGTTTTATGTTGTGCTAAAATACCAACATAGATTAGACTTTGTTTCATTAATTTTGGCTTCACATCTCAATCCTACAATCACCACCATTTTTGAAATTGTACAGGAAGCTTTCAGAGAACTGGATGCCCTGGATTCAACGTGTTGAGCTGTTTCTTGCTATCAGTAGCTTAGGAAAGGAGCCAGAGAGGATCCAGTGTGCCATGTTTCTTCATACCACAGGGCAGGAAGCCATTAAAGTACTCAACAAACTTACTTTTTAAAAGGAGGACAAAGACAGACTAGCAGTAAGAAAAAAGTGAATTCTAGACAAACTGTGAGGCAGCCACAAATGAATAAACTATAGATGTGACATTTTTTTATTTTTTTACCAGACATCAAAGGATTTATAAGACAATAAATGTACATGTTGCAAACTTAAGGCCAAATAGAAAGACTGTAAATTTACTGAGCGGCAGACTACTGAAGCAGTTGAAAATGTGTGCCATGTGACAGAACTGCTGTGTATGCAATTAAAAGTATTACTGGAGAGCCTGAAATATATAGGACTGTGACTGTGTAAGAAAATAAGTAAAAACAAAAGCCAGAGATACTAAAATAATAAAAATAAAATGATAAAATAGACCACATGAGTTCTAAGGCATTCAAGATTGCACTTGGTAACAAAGCGTAAATGCTTCAGATTTATATATGAAAATGCACACTGTAGAACTAAACATCAACCATTAAACTTCTTGATGACAGCAAGCATTTAACCAGTGTATATCTGAAAAAGAAAAGCCTGTAGCAGCAGAGTATTAATGTTCTAACTAATGTGACACTAAAACCTGTAATGTTTCTAGCACAATAGATGTGGGTCTAAGACATTTCATCAAATCATAAAATAGTGAACACCTCCTCATGCAACACCTATTTAGCAAAGCTACCAATTATCAAACTGACTTTTCAGCAAAAGTTTTCCTATGACAAGGCAATGGTAGGCCACTCTAGTGACCGAGAAGAAAAGACTAAAACTTAACACAACTAAAAGTAACATCTTAAAGTAGAATTACAAAGTTACAAAAAAATGGGTCATTAACATATTATAAACAACTAACTAAATATACCAACTCCGAGATTGCACTACAGTGGGGGAAAGGGCAAATTTTAGATGGTGGCCAACTGTTGCCTTGCCCTGGAAAAATTTCCACTGAAAACTCCATTCGACAATCTGTAGGTTCACTAAAAAAGTGTTCGATGAAGAGGTGTTTGCTATTTTAAGACTCAAGAAAATGTCATAGACCCAGTAGAAGTACATTCAGTGAATGCAGAGCATACCAGACAGGATAATAAATTCAGATATGGCCACAGTGACTGTTTTGCAAATTATTAAAGCTATGAATGAGGTAAAACAGAATTTTAGTCTGAAAAGATATGGATCAGAGCCAAAGCTTATGTTTATACTGAACACTGGTAAAAACAGTAGTAGGCTTAACTTCTAAATATTTTTAAACTGTAAGGTGGATAAGTGTACATGCATCATGTTATTTTTTTCTGGGCACAAGTTGACATTACTGGGCTAAGTCTGGATGAGCTGGATAAACAAAAACAGAGTACAAGCTACAGTTTCAGCTTCACAAACTCAGCTAAAACAACCAAAATTGTGGGCAGAAATGATTGCCAGTTTTTGCATATGATGAAGAAAGTTCATGCTGTCCAAGTGAAACACAAAAAGTTGTTTACATCTGAATAATAAAATAAAAATCAACTGAAAACAGAACATGCAGCCTTATGATACTAGAGACATGAAGAAGAAGAAAAAGGTTATGACCCAGTTCGGTCTGGAAAGTCTGTGAAGGGCTTCATGAAATTGAAACTGATATTTATGTTGAATGTCTAAGCATTGCTAAGGTGAATGCAGAAGATAAGTAGACACATGTAAACATAGTGCAGAACTCAAGGAAAAAGAAGGTATATATTGAATTCTACTGTCAAATGAACTCTTGCAGCAAGGAAAGGCAGTAAAAATGTACCTGTGATTAACACTTCTAAGTACAGAAGCATAAGTCAGAAAGTACAGAGGCTGTAGCACAGTATACAGATGACACTCTGTGATGTTATGCTGATGTCTTTGAAGGCTGAGAATGTCTACAGGCTAAAAACAATATAAGGATATCACCTGAGACAGATCTTGTGAATTATGCTCCACGCAGAGTATCTTACTGTGCTTAAGGCTAAAACTAACCAAAGTCAGAGTTGTGACATACAGAGATAAATCAATAAATATGGCCTAGGTGATCCAGGTTCAGTTACTGGCTTTGGTGCCTGAAGCAGGGCAGGGAGGGCTGGGCATGCTTATCCTGGGGGTGGGGGTATTGATCTTGATGCTTTCTGAGGGGAGGAGTGGTCCATAAAGCAGGGAATAGCCCTTGGATAATTTCCAGGATGAGAACTGGGGAGGGGTGAGGGACAAGAGGATTAGTCATAACACAAAAATCCTTCCTCCTCATGAAAGCAGTTGCCAGCAAGACCCTCCAGGACATTCTTAGATTCCATACTAGCCCCAGCTCAGAATGAATAGTAGTCTAGTGGATGGAAGGAGAAGCTGGTAAATGTGGCTATCGATGGAGCGACTAAGGTAGAGACAAAAAAGTGTAAACCGAGGAGAGAGGAAGGGAACAAAAAAGGCTAAAAATGAGCAAGAATTAAAGGACAGGGAGTCAGTATGACTAATAGTCAGACAGACAGACCCTGCATAGTAGGTTAATAGCATGGTGACTACGAATGACTGTGATCAAGCAGGACAAGGTCAGAGGTTGTAAGAAAGACAGTATAAATACATTAAAAGGGAATACTATCATTTTCAAACTAATAAAAAAGTTGCAGCAATGCCTAATATGATATCCTTTTTTGTGCTTATTATAAACCAGGGATTTTGGCAGAGGAGCTTGATGAAGCCTGCTTTAAATGCTAAACATGTAAAACTCTCTTAAGTAGATACAGATTCTTAGGGCTATCTTTTGGGATCTTGTTGGTTGTTGGCACCAGATATGCTCTACTGAGCTATAGTAAGCACACTTGAGGAGCTAGAAGGCATATTTAGTTATTTATTTATTTGCAGTTTATTAACCGGGCAAATCCAGTGGGCCATGTTGAGCCCGTTTTCAGTGAAGGCCCAGAAAAGCTCCACAATTCAAGAAAAGCAGCACAGTACATGAAAAGTAACATCTTAAAGTAGAATTACACAATTACAAAAAATGGGTCATTAACACATTAACATTATAAACAAGTATAGAAACTGAAAAGTGGTGGCTGATGGAAAACCTCTGTACAGAATGTGGAAATAATACAGATATTCCAGCCCGAGACCTATAAAGACGGACTATGAGAGATGCAGTGGTGGCTGGTGACTTCAAATCAAACCACAAAAACTGTAACTTTAATTAAATACTCTGCCCTGGTGCCAAACCATCATTATGAGAGTCCCAAGCGAGAACAAATTAAGTGTGAATAATATCTAGATGGAAACAAAAGGTTGTGAGGGCATGAAAAAAATAATTACTTTTAAATACATTACTGGGAAATGTCAAAAAAAATCAAGTATATAAATAACAGGCAGCACTCAAAACAAACCACTTCTCCTTGTAAGTTCTATTATTATATATTTTATATCAGCTTAAGTAAAAAGTAACATGCAGAAGTGCAGTAGCAACTGTGATACCCCCCAAAAAAAAAAATTAAAAAAAAAAAAAAGACCTGCTGCCTGCTATCTAACATCTTGTTTCATAAACAAGCTCAAAATACATTGCTTAAAGGATTATGGACCAGGATATGGACCACACATGAGTTCTAAATAATGTAATTCTGTCCTTTATTACATATACTGTCATATGCATTAATACCCCAAAGGCTTATATGTTATCTAGTTATGTATCATCTCTGCATGGTGACAACAGAAAGGCTTTTTCAATTTAACTTTAACAGTATTATTCCATTCTGCAAAATCAAGGACAGATGAAAAGCCATTGTGTACTTTAGATGGGGATAGTCTGCACATTTACACTGCATAACTGCTCAGAGTCACTACATGGTGGAGTGGGGTGCAACAGTATGTCACACGATTTGAATCTCTCTGGCTGACTGATGGCCTGACACATTTGTTCATACTCTCTCCTCTCCTCAGAGCAAGGACAAATCAAAGCAACATTAATAGAAGACAAAGTTCCCAAAAAAATAAAATTTTTTTTTTAAATGTTGCTGTTATAAAGAAAGAAAATAGAACAGTAGGTAGGTCTTTATTTAATATTTTCTGAAGGGGAAGGGTATGAAATCTGAAAATGATGTCATTATTTTCTAACTTCAGTCTTAATTTAATGATTTGCCACTAAAAAAAACAAAATTTAAAAATAAAATAGCCACACAATACAGCTGGGAACCTGTCAAAGAGAGGACACTTTTAATATTAGTACTGCTAACTGAGCAGCTGACAAAAAAAAAATAATCTACATGCATTTCTGAAATAAAAAGTAATCTATAACTGATTATTACAGTTATTTATTAATTTCTTCCAAAATTTTTGCAGAGGGGAGATTATAGGAAAGAGAAACATTTTTGAGCCAAAATCGAGGACAGAGTTGATGTTTGGATATAATATGCTCTATATAATAATTTATTTGCATGTACCTCTCCTCCTGTTAATGGGTTAATGCAGGAGGACAAAATATATGGGAATATAAACAAATAAAAAGTAAAAAAAAAATTGTAAATATGGAGAGAGTTTGATCTATAAACAGGTCTTGCTTTTTTGCATTTTTTTGAGGTTTGAAGAAGTCTGAAACTCAGGCTCTGTCATTATTTAGTGACTTCATTCCTAAATGATTTAAAATAAGAAGCAAAAATCTATTCATTCTGCAAAAATCTGACAGTTGAGAGTATAGTTCAGCCGGGGGGGCTGTCTTTGAGTTTTGCCCTTTAATAGATATCATATCTCTTTGGGTTTGGGCTGTTTTCAAATAAAGTCTACTCAAACTTCTACAGTCCACCAGTATCAGTACATATGCACAATCTCTGAATATCTGTAACTAATGAAGAGGTTGCTGCTAAGCAAACAATTTGTATTTCATTGTTCATCAAATAAAAGCAAGTATACTACCTGTTGTACTATTAACAATGCAAGCAGACTCAGCATGAGCAGCACTAAACTTTTGCTCCCCTGCCTCTCAGCTCCTTGTAAAAATCTATCACTCAGTTGTAGCTCTGAACGGGGAGACAAAAAGCAAAAACAGGGGACACATTTTTTACATTGCTTGTATAATGTTGGAAAGTTGCTAGAATAAAATGCTGTGTTACCAAACCCAGGACCCTGTGCAAAACAGTCAGAGCAACATACCACTATGCCAAATCAGCTGTTTACCATTTAGTGAATTCAGTTCTCACCATAGCACAGCTGTCAACCTCTTAGCACAAATAATGGGTGAATACAGACCCCAAACATTCAGTGAATTCAGTTCTCACCATAGCTCAACCATGGGGAATACAGTCCCCAAAATAGGAACACATTTCAAATATCCATCTTATACACTTAAAATTGCCATGCACTTTCTGAAGAATATGAAGTCTGGATATTCAAATGCATGTCATTTTTACATTTGTTAACCAGGAAAGTCCTGACAAAAGCAAACACTCCAGACAGACAAATGTGTTTGTAAGATGGGAGGACACTAGAGGAAAAAAAAACAGGGGGGCATACAGACCCAGCAAGAATCAAACCAGAGAACATGTAGCTGTCAGGCAACATGCTACCACTACTACTACTGGCTTTGCCTACCTGGGACAGGTCTATTCATTGCAGCTCTAAATAAATCTTTCCACAGCTTTTTGTTAAGCCAGTGAGATGTCCCTGATGAGCCTGCTGATGTTGCAGTTCTCAGCAGCAGTCCGGATATCGAAAATGCTAGTGCTGGCGTCTTGTCTACTACTACTATTTGTTTTTTTTTTTTTTTTTTTTTTTTTTTTTTTTTTTTTCTTTTTCTTTTTTACAGGGGGGGGGGCTGTCCCCAGTCCAAAAGCAGGCCCCTGCCTGGAGAGATGACTAATTAAGTGGTTGGACAGATTGACGTTGCATGGTTTGAATCTTAAAAAGGTCAAATGTCTAATAAGTGCCATTTCTCTGAAATACATGGGACATGTGTCAACTAAGAATGGTCTACAAACAGACTGTAGAAGATTTTATATACTAGTGAATATATAAAAGCCTGATGAATGTTCATCTCTTACACAGTTTTTGGGAATGGTAGAGCATGTGTCAAAGTTTATTTCACCCTTGTTAGGGACTACAATGTCAAGAAAACACTAATAGAAATTTATGTATCATAATGCTGGTCTGCAGATTATGACGAGAGTTTTGCATTGCTAATGTGGTTAGTGACCACAGAACACACTTTGAGATACTACAACATGATACTTTCCAAAGCCTTCAACTTAATACAGGTCAGCAAGGTTTAGGAGCACTACAAAAAGGCAAACCTTTTGTCTATGCATCAAGGATCAGACTGACACATGTTAAGAACAAACAGAAAAAGAAATGCTGGCACTAGTTGTGCGTTATTAAACATTTCTTGATTACATCTATGGCCAAATCATCACAGTAAAATCCATTCACAAGCAGTATGAATGGATATTCCGGAAGTTTTACAAAAAGCATCTGAAGACTGTAGGTAAGGTACTGGCATGACAGAAGTACGAATTAAACGTACAATGTAAGCCAAGGAGGCTTATGCGCGTTACATGTATTCTTAACAGATTATGTCTAAAGGAATATAAACAATCGGCTAGAGACTTAGTACGACTATGAATTACCTGCAAGAACTGAAAGCTCCTGGGTGACATACCTCACAATACCAACTACTGCCATCATGACTAAATGGCTGGATGGTGTTAAACAGTTGCAACAATTAAAACAGCCATGATTTTCTCTAAGGAATGTTCTGTCAAGCATGCAAGGGTGATTATCCCTACACAAGTGTGTGGTCAAATATTGGTGTAACATTATGATTACAGTGGAATGACGAACTGCACGGAGAGGGGGAGCATCAAAGAAAATGTATTGGCCCAATATATTTGTACAAACTGGGCAAAATGTTCATGACTGTCATGTATTCAGAAACCAGAAGCAACAAAAAAAGCTAATTCCACATGAAATTCCTTCACGGATATGGTTGAAGTTACAGTGTGCTCTTTTCCAGTGCAACAATCACAATTTCTTGTTGTGTGTTGACTATTATTCAAAATATGAGGTTGTTCAGTTAAAACATATTACAAAACAGTTTGTGATCCCAGTAATGAAATTCATATTTTCAAGACATTTTATACCTGAACAAGTAGTGTTGGGAAATCGTCCATAAGTATAAATTTTGAAGCCAGGAATTTCAAATTTTTGCTTAATGTCTCCCAAATATCCAATAACATCTAGAAGATTTAGGATCTTTGCTTGAAAGTGTTTAAATAGGTATTTTATACCCCAAGTAGACTCCAAAGAAATTTTCCTCAGGTAGATAGCAAATGTTGAAAGTGTGATAGAGAAGAAAGAGGTAAGTGGGAACATATTTTTGGGAGTTTAATGAGTTGGCAGACTTTAAAACTTCCATGCAGACTACTCTATCAGAAATATTGGGTAAACAAACTGGTATAACTAAGGAAATTATTTTTTGAGCTATGATACACTATCAGAATTGCCTAGACATAGTATGGCCTAGCTAAGTCTAATTATTGTGGCTGCCAAAAATAATTGCTAGAAAATAAAATCAAAGTCTAAACCAACTGTAGTGAATATAGTAACAGAGATAAAACAACTGAAATGGGATGTTCAGAAAAGGGTAGGCACAAATTACATAGAAAAAATTGGATTTGTGGAACAATGCATGCAGAGTAATGTTTTGGAGAAGGAATGAGGTTTAAAAGAAGGCAGTAGCTAAATGAGCTATGTAATGTTTGGACAACAATGACTGGATATATTACAAGTGATATATAATGTTTGCAAATAAAAATATGTCAATATGGTTTGTTTTCATTTATGTAAATGTATGATTGTCATGTAGGAATTCCTGCACACAACTTCAGATCCATGACAGTGCCATGACATGCCTTTGTTCAGGGTTTTCTTTTGTAGTTCAAGAGGAATTGACAGTCCCCTCCTCCCACACTACTGCAGAGGTGTTAAAACTGTCACTGCATTGAGAAACCCTTGCAGAATCAATTCCTCTTGAACTACAAAAGAAAACCCTGAACAAAGGCCTGCAGTTTAGTTACTTTTCTGGCTGTAGCTGGATAACTTCTAAGTATAGTGTAAAATAATTTGTGAGCCAAACATAAACGAGGGTGATTAGAGACAGAAAAGAAGCAGTCCTTTTACAGAAGGTAAAGAAGATAACAGTGACTCACACAAATCCCATTAAATGTCAACGGCATGGGAATTCACAGTTACTTCCTTATGTCTGGCATGAGTCATACAAAGTATTTATGGGAAAGAGAAAGGGTCGAGGGAGAAGATCACATTGATACATCAAGCCCCATTGATAGCCATGCTGTGGAAAACAGGCTAAAATTACAAATAAAGCGCTCAGAGTGATTTTGAGGTGTTAAAATAGGTCAGGAAACAAAGATAGATTTTTTTTAGTTCTAGGGGGAAGTTTTCCTTTAAGCACCTTATACCTACCTCTGACCTTCCTGCCTTGGTTTCCTCATACTTAGCCTATTGCAGAACCTTTTATGTTGATCTTCATGACCCTGGTCAAGCACAACTACACCTGGTTCAAAACTCTGCATGTCGCTTACTTATAAGAGCTATAAAATAGTAACATATCACATAGTTTTGTAGAACCTGCACTGACTTTCTGTAAGACAGAGTATCATTAACCTAACCCTTGTCTTGGCCTATCTTGCACTTCTCAACCTAGGTCCATTTAGAGTATCATTAACAAGATCCTTGTCTCGGTCTATTCTGCACTTCATGACCTAGGTTCATTGCACCTACTTTACGTTGGTACAATCCAAGCAGCACACTGCACTGTAGTTCTTATGGTGTCCTTTTAGTTCCATGTTACAATCTCAATTCCTCTGCTTGTCACTTTTTAGTTACTAATGTCTTTTTTTTATGAAGCCTTCTTCTTGGCTGGCTCTGGGATACACCTATATTAGATGCTTTTAAAAGGGGGTTAAAAACACATTTCCTTTACTTATTTTTTTAACAAGAAACATCTTTATTAAATTATCATGTATGACATAGGCCATGTTACATTTATATAAATGACAATAAATCATAGAGACACAATCTCAGTTGCTAAACTTATACATTCCAAACTGTGCAGACACAACTGTAGTTGCAAACATTATACATCACTTTTAACATATTCAGTCATTGTTAGTCAGCCATGACATATTTCATTCATATGCTGCCTTTTTTAAACCTTGTTCCTCCTCTGCATGTATTGATCCCAGAGTTCCCATTTTTTCATATGTAATTTGCTCCTACCCTTTTCTAAAGATCCCAGTTCCAGTTGTTTTAACTCTGTTACTATCTTTACTAATTCTAGTAAAGCTGGTTTACAATTTAATTTCAGTTTTCTAGTAATTGCTTTTTTGGTAGCCATCATAATTAGACTAAGCAAGGCCTTACTATGTCTAGACAATTGGGAGTTTGTATTATAGCTCAAAACAATAATTTTCCCAGTCACTCCAACTTGCTCACCCAACATCTCCAACAGAGCAGCCTACAGGGAATCTTTAAAGTCTACCAACTCATTACACTCCGAGAAAATATGTTCCCAGTTACCTTTTTCTGCCCCATCACACCTCCAACATTTGATGTCTACCTGAGGAAAAATTATTTGAAGTCTGCTTGGGGTATAAAAACTCCTATGCAAGCACTTCCAGGCAAAGATCCAAAATTTTCTAGATTTTGTTGCATACTTGGGAGACATACATATATCCTCCCATTGTTTCTTTGTGAATTGCTTATCTATTTATTTTTATTTTATTTTATTTATCATTTGTTGACCGGGAATGTCCGACTAGGTTCCACAGAGCCTGTTTTCAGCAGAGGCCCAGGGAGAAACCCTCCAGATGCATGTCTTTGGAATGAGGGAGGAAACCGGAGTACCTGGAGGAAACCCACACGAACACAGGGAGAACATGCAAACTCCACACAGAAGGCACCCCAGTCGAGAATCGAACCAGAGAACCTCTTGCTGTGAGGTGACAATGTTAACCGCTGCACCACTGTGCACCACCACTGTGCACCGGTAATCTATCTTCCCAATCACTGCTAACCTCCTTTCTTATAGTCATCATGCAATGTTTTATATGTTCTACTAATTATTCCTTTCTTAATGGCAGCTTCTGTTCTAGATTCTACTAAAAACTCTACCAGTGCTGGTATTTGCTTTACTTATCTTATAAATAACCACAAATTTATCTCTACAATTTGTTATTATTGCCTAATCTTTGTTATGTTGTTTATGCTGTTTTATGTTTTATATGTTATTTATTGACTTGCATAGTATCTGGGTTCAGACACTTAAATAAACATGAACTCCAGCTTTACCATGTTGCTCTCATATGACCTGTGAGCTGACTGTGAGTGACTGGAATCATGTGGTTGGAATGACCAGGAAAACAAACATTAAATCCACTCTTGCTTCAGGAGATCAGTTTGGGAAGAAATATTTTTCATATTTGACATGTGGTCCATAAGTGAAGCTGTGGCTAAGGTAGAGGCCTTGTAGCAAACAGTGCTTGTCTAAGTTTTGTTCATCTGCACTGCACATCATGATTTGGCTTCACAGGCAAGAGGCAATCATTCAATTAGCTCAATCTTTATTCTTAATACTAACTTTCCACAATGAATCTCTTTAAGCACTAGAATAGCTGCTGTGCGTTGTATTGAGCAAGACTTGTGCACTTTCAGCATATCACCTCCAAGCTAAGGAGCGTGCTGTTTTGCAACAGAAAAAGGCCAACTTATCTACTGGCTCATTTTGTTAGTGACATGAATTGCCATCCAATCCACTGGATCTCAACTCACTTGGTTTGGACATCTCCTCAGCTCAACAAGGTTAACAATCTGCACAGGTTTGAAAAACCAACAATTATCTCTTCGTTCATGATACCATCATAGCTTAAGGAAATGCATTTCAAGTGTGCTCATACCTCACCATCTTGAGTTTGATTCTCACAGCCTTAATCTGCACAGTGTAGAATCACTTAACTAGATCAAAGTTCCTGTGGCATGTAGTAGCAGATAATGCAAGCATACACACAGACACCCAGACACCAGCATGCATACACACACACACACACACACACACACACACACACACACACACACACACACACACACACACACACACACACACACACACACACACACACACACACACACACACACACACACACACACACACACACATACAGCTCTGTGTGGTACAATAATGTTGTCAAATCAAGGTAGCCATCCATTAAAAAGGATGAGCACAATAAATCCTTCCTATATGAGGGATCAGAAGAGGCAGTCAGATCAGTCAGAATAAAATAAACTTGTTAACTGGCAAGTCCATTGGAGACACAGTCCCTTTTCAAGGGTGACCCATGAGCAACATCAGACTAAATGACTTGCTCAGCGTTATACAGTAGGTTGGCAAGTTGCAATACATTCTCAAAGCTTTGCTCCCAACTGCCTTAGTAAAGATAATATATGTTTTAGTGCTTTGAAAGGACTTCAGTAGAGTCATTGGGTCATAGGTGTATACTAGGCTAAGGACCAATAGGGCCGTTATAAGCCTAGTTATACAACCCAAATGTGACCCACAAATTTGATTTATATAGGTGGCAATTTACTGACTGCCTCTGTCCATCAGAGACATAGGAGACAGATCGGGGTGAATTTCCAACTACCCATCCATTGGTCTAAGTTGTGCTTAAAACAGGATAGGGAGGATCTCTGATTCACATGGATGGAAAGCCTGTTGCACAGAATGGGAGTTCTCTTAGAAACATATCTGTCTCTTCAACATGTCATTAGACATAGAACAAATAAAACTATTAAAAAGTCTTCCATCTGTAGTTGAGTGTATGTTTATCTTACTGCTGCCATATCAAATTTATTTTCACTCTTGGTGTTAACATTCTGCAGTTTTATTTTAAAATGTAAATGAATGTTAAAAAAAAAAACTTGAAACAATGCAGCTCTGCAATTAATGTTTGTCAGAAAAAAAGGATAGAACCTGTATTGCTAGAAGGTTCATTTTCTGCCAGCCCTTCTATTCAAGTTATAGCTGTTCCAACATGAGAACTGAGAAGTAAACAGTAATAAGAGTTCAGCCAAGATTTTTAAAATAACATTCATGAAACGGCATAGCAGTTAATCTTCACTTAATATAAACCAAAAGGTATACCGCCCTGTTTCTCTGTGCTATTGTACTGTCTTCCTTTTCATTCAATATATACTATTATATACCCAGTACATTTCACATTGTAGGATATAATTGTATACCCTGTAATCTAAGAAACTAAATTTAGTTGAGGTTTACTTACAGTGTATGCAATACATTAGGGAAAGCTCCTTGTAATAGATTTGTGGTGTCAGAGTTACAATGACACAAGTGAGAGGCAGTTTTTTTTTTTTTTTTTGGTAAGAAATGAAAAGTAATGTGTGCTTTTTGATGTACACAATAATTTGGTTCATCTATTTATTTTCATTGCCTCTGACTTCAATACTCTGCATCTTTAAAAACAGCTAAAAGAAATATTAAAGGACTGCTGAAAAGGGGAAACAGTTCCCCTGGTATAGTGAGTACTGTGCCAGACTCTGTTACTGACCAGACAAAAGACGTAAGTCACCTCAGAGTTTTTGTAATGCATTTAGTTAGACTATTGGATCTCAAGTAAACACTGTTGTATTGTTTGAATGAAATTATTTTAAACATATTATTAACTAAAAATAAAATCTAACAATACTGTTTTAGTGATGCGACAAAAATGGCTTATAGCATTGTAAACTTAAAATTAAACTCCACTACAAAATACCTTCTGTTTCTGCTGGGTGGTTGCTTGAATATTATTGATGGATGGTGCTGTTTTATATTAACGATACTTATACAGAAATTAAAAGCAAATGTTAAAACATCAGTATAAATGCTGTTACTACAGCAAAACAGATACCATTGATTATTCAAATGATACAACAGGGAATGCATTATATGAAAACTCAGTAGAAATTCCATTTAATCTTCCCTTTAATAACCACAATGAAATGAGTGGTGGAAAGGGTATATAGTATGCTGTTAGAACTGGACATATATTTCACTAATATTCCACAAGAATATAGTGAAACCTCAATCCAAGTTTACTGAATAACCTATGAGGACTTATGACCTTATTAAAATCATGCAGAATAATGATAAAAGGAACAAAATGTAGACCTTGAAAATGATGACACAGCCTTTTCCAGCTATCTGATTCAGCCTGCTTACATCTTATCACAGACTAACTAATAAAACAAAAGGATACAGTGTAAAACATTTCGTGAATGGATTCTGTAGTGAGGACTGAGACACTCTGTTTTAATTAATTCTTTGGTTCACTCACTGTTAACTTGGTAAGCCCACACTTCACAGACTGTTAATAGGTAAAACGCCAATACACAAGCAGCAGGTTTCATGTGTGACAAAGGTGCACTATCTAGTTAAGGGACTAGTTTAAAGTTATGCATTAGGCAAAGGAAGACTAAAGGAGTAAAATCCAAGACTACAGAATGAAGCTTGACTGCATTTTATAGCCTTATTTGTTTGCATTAAATAATGATTTTTCTTTTATTTTGATTATATCTTTATGTATATTTCCATAAATTTTTGTTCCAGTAATTATCTAATGGTACTTTGAGTTTTGCTAACTTATTTACCTTCCTTACCAGTTCTGGAAGAACATTTCCATACCTTCACTACATTCTCTCCAAGTCAATTATTTGGGTCTAGTATGTTTGGTTAAATGCAACTTTCATAATTCAGCTGTAGTACTTCAACTTTCCACTGCATCTGTAAACACAATTATTATGCCTCTGACAGCATTGAAAGCAGTTTTATAATATTTAAGGTAGTTCATAAACTTCTTTTAAATACAGATATTTTACTTGTTATACTTTAAAAGTGCCTTCTCTGCTGTTTGTAAGGCTTGTAGGTTTACTAGCTCATTTTGCAAGTACTAGTTTTTTCCTGATCCTACTATTTTTTCGTCTCAGAAAACTGTCTAGGGTACTGTAAAACTGCCTGTAAACTTTACTGCAATGTTCACTTCCTGAAATTTCTGAACCAGTAAAGAATATGGATTTCCTTACTATTGTTAACATACAGTTCATTGATATGTAAATGTATAATCCCACTGAACTGAGGTTTCCTTTCCTTGATCATGTTTGCTATTTTAGCAGTCGAACTGAAAGACTGCAGGTTGTGCATCTACTGTATTTTTTCTTACAGCTTGTTTTTCCTTTCACCATGTTTGGGTCATAACACAATATTTAAGTAAAGTAGGTGTGGAGTCAAAGCTGCTATATAGAGGACAGGCAGGCTTACCACCCTTTCCAGCAAAAAACATGGCATATATTGTACGCACTTTGGTGGTTCAGGGAGACAGACTTTGGCCATGTAGGACTGGTAATGCTGTTGTCAACTGTATTGCTCTTGACCCTTCACAGCAGAATCAAGACTATGTTACGCTGGCCATTTTCTAGCCATGGTTGCAAACACAATTTTAACTGGAATGAAGCCAGTGACTACTTTATTTACGCATTATAGCATATTGCTTACTTCAAGCTTTCCTTAGTGGGTTTTCTTATGCATAATGCCCTCTGTCATAAAACAATGTACAACTTCTAAATAGCAATAATGCCTGGTAGGTTAAATGTTACAGGGAAATAACAGACTGCCTAAGGGTGTTGTGAGGACTGACTCCACAAGAAGAGGGCCCCCAAAGCCCTGGAAAGTCTGTTATTTTTCTGAAAAGTGTATACTGGAAGGCATTTTTGTGCTTAGAAAATGGGCTGTTTGAAAGTTGATTTTTAGTTTATATATATATATATATATATATATATATATATATATATATATATATATATATATATATATATATATATATATATATATATATATATATATATATATATATATGGGTATACTGTATAACTTCGAAAATACACTTCTTCAAAATTATACAGCAGACCCTGTGTTCCGCGAAAGTGCATTTACTTGAAAGTGCACTTCCGCAAACACTGCTTCTTCGAACGTATCGCACCACAGTGGAGGACAGTAGGAAAGCATTCTATGTCCTCCACTGTGGTGCGATAGTCACAGGCCTTAGGTTTAGGGCACGGGTCATGGTAAGGGGATAGCCCTACTAGCTATCCCCTTACCATGACCCATGCCCTAACCCTAAGGTCCATGACTACCTCACCACAGTGGAGGACAGGCTATGTCCTCCACTGTGGTGTGGTAGTCACGGACCTTAGGGTTAGGGCACGGGTCATGGTAAGGGGATAGTCCTACTAGCTATCCCCTTACCATGACCCATGCCCTAACCCTAAGGTCCGTGGCTACTGCACAAAACTGCAGTACGTAGCCCATTCGCTGAAGTGGGTTTCACGAAAGTGCACTTTTGAGTAAGTGCACTTTCGTGTAACCCAGGCTCTACTGTGTGATTTTGAAGAAGTGTATTTTCGAAGTTATAAAGTAGACCCATATACACACACACACACACACACACACACACACACACACACACACACACACACACACACACACACACACACACAAATGCACAAACAAATGCATAGGCATAAAGATAGTCTCTCACACATACTGAGAAACTCAGATGCACACACAAACACACATACATAATATAAATGCACATACAGATAATCCCCCCCTTCACACACAAACACAGACACACACAGGAAGGGGCACAGACAGACACACATATATGCAAGAACATGCACAGATTGATTCATATGTATAAACGCATACAGAAATGCAGAGGGACAGACTAACACACATAAATAGAAACACATACACATACAACTGTTCAGGGAATTACTGACACTTTTTGACTGTGTGTACATTAAACTTCGTATTGTGATCAAATGAATGCAAACATTACACACAGTACACTGTGACTCCCTCCCAACACATCCTTCTAATTGCTGCTGTATTAGTTTTATTTATTTATTTTCCCATGCTCACTAAATGTGGCTTTTTAATAACTGTTGACAACATGGGGAAAGCACCATATGTGAGAGATACAATTACAGCAGCTCACCCTACTATTCAGACATGACCAAAGGGCAATTTCAGGTATACTCTCTAGTCCAGCTGGTGAACCTGGGTATCCTGAGGCAATGTTACAACTGCCTCATGTACACAAACAACCCTCTCCTCCTACCACAAAACATTAACATATGCGAGAGATGCAGTTATATAGCTAAATTGGAGGCTAAGCTCTCTTCACCCAAGACTGGAACAGGCAGTCATGAGGAGAAGGTTAACACTTGCACCACACCTCCAGCCTCACATAGACATACTAAACCAGCGCTGGTAAAAAATACACATAAATACACAAAATCATACCCGGAGGCTCTAAATAAAAACCTGCAAAAGCATCACAGACCTCCAAAGCAGACACCCAAAAAACCTGCACCTCCCGTCACAAACCAGACAACACATAAAACACAAAATCAGTGTGCTGCCCAATCACAGCCCTTAAGGCAAAATAACATACCTAACACACTAGTAATAGGTGACTCTATAGTCAGGTACACTGACGTCCCACTCACTATGCTGGACAAGGAGAAGGTTACTGTTAGTTGCCTGTCGGGAGCCAGAATCCACCACATAACACAAACACTCAGGTCACTCCAGAACAAGTACAAATATGACTCTATCATTGTTCATGTTGGTGTGAATGACCCGAGATGTACCTCCCTGGACTACATGAAAAGAGACATGGAAGAGCTCTCTGATCATGTAGTCCACACGGGTATGACCCTGACCCTGAGTAGCATCCTGCCCTCACCAAGAATGATACCGCAGTATAAAGAAAAAATTATCAATTTCAACAATTGGCTAAGCTTCTGGTGTTATTCAAAGGGGATCCAGTGTCTGTCAGCCTGGGACGACATGCTCAACAGGCCTTATTGCTTCACAAGAGATGGCTTGCACCTGTCACCCCTAGGTTTTCGAATACTGGCCAATGCTCTTGTTGCCCCCCTAGTGCCTCTTTTAGGCAAGGCTCAAAAGTCAAACCCACCTCCGTAAACAGCACAAATAAAAAAATGAGGGTTATGCTACTCAACGCCAGGAGTTTAAATCTCAAAATGCATGCGCTTGAAGCACTCCTCAGTATGGAGAACGTTGACATTTGTGCAGCAACTGAAACCTGGTTCAAGGTTCCACAGAGCAGCCCAGCACTACTGGCCTACAACTCATACCACACATTTTGGCCACAGAACATGGACTGAAACACAAAAGGAGGGGGTGTTTCCTTATTCATCAAAGATACCTACACCTCCAGGTTAGTGGCGCAGCATGATACCTCCGAGATCATCCATGTGCAACTGACATCAAGCAAATCTGGAATGCAAATTGTGGTCTGCTACAGATCACCCTCCATGACCCAGGACCACCACTCCACCTTTCTGGAGACACTGAAAAACATGAAGGTCCTACCGAACACCCTGATATTGGGCAATTTCAATTACCCTACCGTTAACTGGGAAAACTACTCAAGTACAAACTCTCAGGTCCAGCGCTTCCTGGAATTTATCAGCTCAAATGCCCTGGATCAGCTGGTAAACTCCCCTACCAGAGGTGAAAACATATTGGACCTGGTCATCACCAACATGGGCGACAGGTGTTCCACACCAGAGGTCAACCCGTCACTAGTTAGATCAGACCATAAACTAATCACTCTGGATGTCCACACCACACCACCACCTTCAACCAAGGAAACCACAGTGAAAAACTTTTCTATAGCAAACTTCACCTTACTTAAGACAGAGGTGGTAAGTTTCATAGCCCCCACGCTAAAGGATAACAGTGTCCAAGATGCAGGAACCTTTACAAATGCACTCTGTGAGCACCTACAAGGATGCATGGATCATGCCATCTCTAGCAAAACCAAGACTCACTCCCCTAAGAGAAGGAAACCAGTCTGGTGGACCCCTGCCATAAACAGGCTATACAATAGAATGAGGGAACTAGTTCAGAAAAAAAGCAAATCCCAAGAAGGAAAGGCATCCCTGATCAGTATCAGTAAGAAACTAAGGTCCCTCATAAAATCTTCCAAGCCTAACTTCGAAAGAAAAATAGCCAAGGATTCAAAAGATAACCACAAAGCCTTCTTTAGCTATGTCAAGAATCTAAGTGGCAACTCGCAGATATGCTCTGAGCTAGTGCAAAATAGCACAAAATATACTGAACCCACTGATATTGCCAACATCTGGCAGATAGATTCAGTGCAAACGACAGCCCCCTCTCACCCCCCAAAGGGCCTACAACAATACCAGGAAAGTGTAGTGCCCCAGAAATCACAGATGCCTAGGTGAAAACAGCCATTTCAAAAGCCAAAAGCACAGCATCAATGGGGCCAGATGGCATCCTAGGCTGCGTCTTGCACGAACTACAGAACAAACTAACCCCCCACCTAAACACACTGTTCAACCTCAGCCTCTCCACAGGCTACATGCCCATAGATTGGCACACAGCAACAGTTATTCCGCTCCACAAAGGAGGGGTCACATCTGACCCTGGTAACTATTGCCCCATAAGCCTGACTAGCCTGGTCTGCAAGGCTATGGAGCGCATCATCATGGAACTCATTAACAAAGACATTGGGAACCTCCCAACACTTGACCTGACCCAGTTCGGTTTTGTTAAGGGCAGATCATGCTTACCAAACCTGGTTGACTTCTTTGAGACAGTCACTAAGGCCATAGATGAGGGGAAGGTAGTTCACACAGCCTACCTTGACCTTGCCAAGGCTTTTGACACCATTCCCCACTCGGGAATTATAGAAAAACTCACCAGCCTGAACATAAAACCCTACGTCACGAGATGGGTTGCCAACTGGCTTACAGACAGAACTCACATGGTATGAAAAGCTGTCTCCAAGTCCGACTCTAAACCAGTCATAAGTAATGTCTCACAAGGCTCGGTCCTGGGACCCCTACTGTTCGGCATATACTTCCCAGAAGCACAGGCAAACACAGGAGGACTATGGCTAACCAAGTTCACTGATGACTGCAAACTGGGAGCCATAATTGACTCTCCAGTTGACATGGACATTCTCCAAAAGGGCCTTACTGAGACAGACACCTGGTGTCAAATCATGGTCCCAAGCTAAATGCCAAAAAATGCATAGTCATCCCGTTTGGGAAAAACAAAACACCCATGAATTACCACATAGGTGGCAACCCCCTTAATACAGAAGAGGTAATAAGAGATCTGGGGACCCAGGTACATAGTAATCTCTCCTTTGGCAATCATATTGCCAAAGTAGTTAGGAAATCTTTCTATGTAGCCCATCTAATTACTAAAGAGTTTGCAGCTAGAAATAAAGAGGTTATAGTGCCCCTCTACTCATCACTCATCAGACCCATCATAGAGTACAATGCCCCGTTTCGGATGTACCTCACAAGACACTTCCAACAGCTGGAAAGACCACAAAAGTACTTCACCAAGAAGATTACTGGTCTCAAACATATGTCCTATGCAGCCCAACTGGAAAAACTCCAGCTGTACTCAGTGGCATATCACTTACTCAGAGGTGATCTCTGCCTGACTTACAAAGCCATGTCCAACTCAGAATTGATGGACAATGCCATGTCCAACTCAGAATTGATGGACATGCTCCACCTAAAGAAATCCAAGTCGCTGCGAGCCACTTGCTCTAGTGAGCTAAACCTTGCCACAATAATAAATAGAACATGCTGGAGGGATAGATTCCTGTTACAGAGACTCCCCATGCTTTGGAACAAAATACCTAACTACATTAGGCAGAGCCCCTCACTAACACTCTTCAAGAGAAACCTTGACGAGTGGATGGGTAACAGAAAATACACCCCTGGGATCACTTCATTAGCTCTTCTTGACAGAGGCTCAGTTAATTAATCAATGGGGCAGCGAAAGCTGACACACTCTGGCTAGACTTATAAATGCTCTTAGGCAGATAGCCTAGTACCTAACTATGAACCTATGAACACTATGAAATTGGAATCAGTTCTCTCACTTAACAACAAACCGGACATCAAGCAGTCTGCCAGCATATACACTTCACCTCTCACACAAAATGAGGCCACAACACATAAACCCACATACACGGAGGTACTCCCTAGAAGCCTACCAAAAGATCAAAGATCTCCCAAAAGTAAACCACTTGCACACACCGCTATGCAAACAGAAACCACTACACATAATAACACATGCACCAGCGTCTCGGTAAATAAGCCTATAAGGCAAAACACCAAAAAACCTAATGTCTCGGTCATAGGCAACTTCATAGTGAGACACACAGATGTCCCCCTCACCAGGCTGAACAAAGAGAAGGTCATGGTCAGCTGCCTGTGAGGTGCCAGTATCCATCAAATCACACATGAACTCAAGTCAATCAACAAAAGTACCATTTTACTATGTCATAGTCCATGTTGGGATGAATAATTTCAGACGTACCTCTCTGGACTACAAACATGACTGAACTCTCAGAATATGTGTCCCAGGCAGGTATGACTCTAGCCCTAAGCAGCATTCTACCTTCACCCAAGATGATCCCACAGTATAAATAAAAAATGATTGACTTCAACAATTGATTTAGCTTGTGGTGTCAGTCCAGGGGGTACAGTACCTATCAGCCTGGGAAGACATGGTCAACAGGTGATGTTGCTTTTCCAGAGGGTTGGTCTTCACCTGTCTCCTCTAGGTTTTCAGATACTGGCAAAGGCACTGGCTTCCCCTATAGTGTATTTTTTAGGGAATGTCAAAGCAACGAAATTTCCAACATAACAAAATCCACTCAAGACAAACTCAAGGTTCTGCTGCTTAATACTAGGAGACTAAACATGAAACTACACTCCATGGAAGCATTCCTCACCTTAGAAGATGCTGACATTTGTGCAGTCACTGAGACATGGTTCAAGGCCTTGGACAACACCCCGGCTGTACAAGGCTACAATGCCTACCACACGTTCAGACCTCAAAATGATGTGCAAGAACCAAATGTGGAGGTTTTATCCATCTTCATTAAAGCCAAGTATACCTTGAGACTGGTCAAATAGTATGACTCTCTTGAACTACTCCATGTCCAATTAACTATATGCAAAATACCCTACCACATCATTTCTAGCCTTAGGTCCCCCACCATGAACCAAGAAAAACACACTGCCTACCTGGACTTAGCAGAGTCACTCGTCATGCTACACAGCCCAATACCTTATTCATGGGAGATTTCAACTATCCTTCCATCGGCTGGGTGACATACATGAGCATGAACATGCTTGCCAAAAGGTTCCTGGTCTTTGTCAATACAAATGCTCTGAAGCAGATAGTCTGTACCCCCACAAGGGGTTCAAATGACCTAGACAGAGTACTCACCAACATGGGGCATCACTGCACTCTCCCCTGTGTGATGCCCTCCCTGGTAAGGTCAGACTATAAATCAATCTCAGTCAAAGTAACTATTGAACCTGTCACCACCACAGGAGGAAAAAAAAAAACTTTTCCAAAGCAAACTACAACCTACCAAGCAATGGTATAAAAAGTTTTATACCCTCTGCAATCACAGACAGCAATGACTCCTGTACAGAGGTGTACACAAATGCTCTGTATAGACACTTAAACAACTGTATAGACGTGGCTGTACCTGACTTGATTAAAACCAGGTCTTCCTGAAAAAAAAAAACAAGTCACCCTGGTGGACCAGAAGTGTAAATATGTGATATAACAAAAGGAAATGCTCCAACTTCATCAGACAAAAGAAAAGACAACAATTAACCACTTTATATACTTACAAGTGGATGCAATTAATCCAATCACAAACTAATCATCAGTAAAATACATTCACTAATTCATGTAGTGTTATAAAAACATCTAATTATTCAACTAATACAAAATATCTTCTCCATTTACAATGTGTATACTTAAAACCATATGTAAAACATATCAAAAACCTATACATAAATACATGCATATAATAAAATATATGTTGAAAATTAAAAATTAACAAGGTATAATACCCTTTCAGCTAAAATACTAGGGGAGCTAAACACATAGTTGATACACGTGTGAATAATTATAAAGTAAAAATTAAAAATTGAAAATTGCATGATTTTTACTTAATTATTCAGACATTTAAAAATGCAACTTATGTACATGAAAAAAAAAAAATAAAATAAATATATATATATATATATATATATATATATATATATATATATATATATATATATATATATGCGTGTGTGTGTGTGAATAAGAGACCAAAAAACATGGTCCAGTAGACAAGACAAGTATATATAAATGCAACCTTATGGTAAATATGACACTGACTGTAGGTAGGCAAACAAAGGCCAATGTGACACTCACTGTAGAAAGGCATACAAATTATACTTGAACACTTAGAAAAACTAAAGTGCTGGTCCACAAGCTAAAGGCACTACCTGGCAATTGCTTTACGCTTTAAAAGGCATTTGATTGATACATATTCGTTAAGGCTAGGAGGTATGTGGGCCAATGTGCAAACTTGCCACATAAGCTCACATTCCTCAAGTTTAAGTTCCATGGGCCACCTCGTATATTATGTTCTAACTGTTGTATTACTGCAAACACAAACTTGTGAGTGGGGTAATCTAAAATGTGTTTTGCCAACGCATTTGTAGTAATCTGTTTGCGTATGCTGTACTGGTGTTCGTATATCCTTTGTTTTATTTTTCTTTCGGTTTTGCTGATGTAGTATGATGCACACCCCTCGCACAAAGCTACATAGACTACCCCTTTGGTGTCACAGTTAAATTTGCCTTCTATGTTGTATGTTTTGTCCCTGATACAAAGTTTGTTGCCCGTTTTAATAAATTTACACTGAGGGCAACTACCACATTTTGCCATACCAAAACTTCCTTACATATTTTTCTCTGTTTCTCTAACAGGCATTTCATATTGGGTCCCCTCCTATATGTGAATCGTGGGGCTGCTTCCAATATTTTATTAAGACCATTGTCTTCCAAAATTATGGTCCAATTCTTAAAAAGAATGTCCCTAATGTTTTTGGAATCTGTAGAATAGGTAACAAGAAATCTTGTGCCTGTATCAAGTGTTGGGTTCGACCTCTTTTGAATTGACTGTTCAAAAGATATATTATGTATTGCTTCATAGCCTTTGTGTACAATAGGTCTAAAATACCCTGACAGCCTTTTAGTATTTACCTCATGGAAGATGTGTTCAAGAAAACTTAGTGGGTACCCTCTCCTGAGGAACATAGATTTTAACAAATCATATTCTATCATGTAATCATTGTCACTCGAAACCATCCTAGCAGCCCTAATTACCTGTTCCTTGACAACCGCCTTCTTCTGATGGTAAGGATGGCTGCTTGAAAAATGTAAAAAAGCATTTGTGTAGGTGGGTTTATGATAGGTGGTGGTCGTATATCTACTATTCAGCCTATCTTTAAATAGATATACGTCTAAAAAGTTAATGGAATCTATGTCCACTTGGAATGTAAACTCCAGAAACTCTTTTAAAGTGGTAATATCTGCAATAAAGTACTCAATACGGGTGGCCTCACCTTTCCAAATGAAACAGATGTCATCCTGGTATCTTGTATACCAAACTACATAGTCTTTGAACACTGTGCTGTTAAACAAAAAAACTCTCTCCCAATAGGCCATCACGCAGTTGGAGAAACTGCTACCACTGGGTGAACCCATTGCAATACCTGTTTTCTGAAGAAAAAGATGCCATTAAACCATAAAAAATTGTTAGACAAGAGTATCTCTAGAAGGGTTTCGATGACACAAATTTCTCCCCCATCCATTCCTTTCATGAGCAAAAATTCTCTAACCCACTCAATGCCTAACTCTTGTGGTATCACTATGTGGAGGTCTTTAATATCTACTGTGAGGAAGATAAAATTCTCATTGAATTCTAAATTGTTGATGTTCTCGAGGAAACTCTATGAGTCATGGCAGATTTGTGGTTCAGTTTTTATATAAGGTTTGGAAGCAGCCCCATGATTCACATATAGGAGGGGACCTAATATGAAATGCCTGTTAGAGAAACAGAGAAAAATATGTAAGGGCAGTTTTGGTATGGCAAAATGTGGCAGCTGCCCTCAGTGTAAATTTATTAAAACAGGCAACAAACTTTGTATTAGGGACAGAACATACAACATAGAAGGCAAATTTAACTGTGACACCAAAGGGGTAGTCTATGTAGCTTTGTGCGAGGGGTGCGCATCATACTACATCAGCAAAACCGAAAGAAAAATAAAACAAAGGATATACGAACACCAGTACAGCATACACAAACAGATTACTACAAATGCATTGGCAAAACACATTTTAGATTACCCCACTCACAAGTTTGTGTTTGCAGTAATACAACAGTTAGAATATAATATACAAGGAGGTCCATGGGAACTTCAACTTGAGGAATGTGAGCTTATGTGGCAAGTTTTCACACATTGGCCCACATACCTCCTGGCCTTAACGAATATGTATCAATCAAATGCCTTTTAAAGCTTAAAGCACTTGCCAGGTAGTGCCTTTAGCTTGTGGACCAGCACTTCAGTTTTTCTAACTTAGTGTTCAAGTATATTTTGTATGCCTTTTTACAGTGAGTGTCACATTGGCCTTTGTTTGCCTACCTACAGTCAGTGTCATATTCACCATAAGGTTGCATTTATATATACTTGTCTACTGGACCATGTTTTTGTCTCTTATTCACACTCACATATATATATATATATATATATATATATATATATATATATATATATATATATATATATACACACACATGCATATATATAGTCATGTACATAAGTTGCATTTTTAAATGTCTGAATAATTAAGTAAAAATCATGCAATTTTCAATTTTTATTTTTTACTTTATAATTATTCACATTTGTATCAACTATGTGTTTAGCACCCCTAGTATTTTAGCTGAAAGGGTATTATACCTTGTTAATTTTTTATTTTCAATGTATATTTTTATTATATGCATGTATTTATGTATAGGTTGTTGGTATGTTTTGCATATGGTTTTAAGTATACACATTGTAAATGGAGATGATATTTTGTATTAGTTGAATTGTTTACTGTTGCTATAGTGGAATTAGTTGTTTTTATAACCCTACATGAATTAGTGAATGTATTTTACTGATGATTAATTTGTGATTGGTTTAATTGCATTCACTTGTAAGTATATAAAGTGGTTAATTGTTGTCCTTTCTTTTGTCTGATGAAGTTGGAGCATTGTCTCTGATGAAAGCACTCACAATAAATAGTGTGGTTTGGAGTACTTACAGCCTGCTTGCTTTTTTGTTATTTTACCAGTTTGTTCTTTTTTGGAGTTCTTATATAACAAAAGGAAGAAATTGATGTCTAAGATCAAGATGGAACTAACTCAGCAGAAGAAGAATTCCACACACAACTTGAATAAACAAATTATAAATCTTGTAAAGTCCTCGAAAGCTAATTCTGAAACTAAAATTGCATCCCTAGCTAAGGATAATCATAAGGCATTCTTTAACAATGCTGAAAATCTAAAAAGGAATGCCCAGCTTTGTGCCGAACTGGTAGTAAATGGTACCACTCATATTATACCAGTGAAAATTGCCAAACTGCAAGCTGACAGATTTGGTGCACACTTCACCTCCCTGTCCTCACCAGCCATACCCCAAAGCATACCTGACACCAGTCCTCTGCTTAGTATCTCTAGAGATCAGGTCATATCTGTGCTCTCCAAAGCCAAAAACATGGCCTCACTGGGACCAGATAACATCCCAGATTTCTTTATTAAGCAATCTAAAACAGGACCTAGTGGACACACTTGGTGTTCTCTTTAGCCATAGCCTGAGAACTGGCTTTGTTCCAGCAGAGTGGAGAACAGCAACAGTAATCCCCTTGTACAAAGGGGGTCCATCAACTGACCCATCATGGACCTTATCAATAAGGACATAGGCAACATTCAGACTGTAAACCCAGTCCAGTTTGGCTTTGTTAAGGGGAGATCATGCTTATTAAACCTAGTAGACTTCTTCAAGAAAGTCACCAAAGCCCTGGATGAAGGTGAGACCGTGCATACTGCTTATCTTGACCTAGCCAAGGCATTTGACACAATCTTCCACTGAGGTATCATTGAAAAAATCTCCCAGCTGGGGATTATGCCTTTTGTCACTAGATGGGTAGCCATTTGGCTGACCGACAGAACATATACAGTCAAGGTTGGTGACTCCACCTTTACCAGTAGACTCATCACCAGTGGTGTAACACAAAAATCTGTGCTGGGCTCTATACTGTTTGGAGTCTATTTCTTGGAAGTCCAGGCTAAAGTAGACTGCCTTTACCTTATCAAGTTAATGGATGATTGCCAATTGGGTTCAATCATTAAGTCTCCCAATGATGTTAACATATTACAGGATGGGATAACACATACAAACGACTGGTGCCAAAGCCATGGTCTAAAACGAAACATAAAAAAGTGTATTATTCCTTTAGCAAAGTGGAATTCCTTGCTAATTACAATATTGATAGCACCCCCCCCCCCCAAGTTCAAATCCAGTGGTGGGAGATCTGGGAACACAGGTAGATAGCAATCTGAGCTTTGACCACCATGTTTCCAGAGTGGGAAGGAAAGCCTTCTACATTTCACATCTAAGGATGCTATAACTCCAGTGTACTGAACACTCATCAGATCATTAATAGAGTACAATGCTCTCTTTTGCATGTACCTCACCAGACACTTGCAGCAACTGGAGAGACCACAGAAGTTTCTCACAAAGAAAATACAGACTATGTGGATAGTCTGAAAGCCCTGTCACTGTACTCTGTATCATATAGGCTGCTGGGAAGCAACTTGTGGCTGGCTTACAGAGCAGTCTCTGACCCTGCCCAGATGGATATGCTGTACATTCACAAGTCAAATTGTACAAGATTCACTCACTCTAGGGATCTTAACCTAGTCTGTGACATTAACAGAACATGCTGAAGAGACATATATCTCCCAGAGACTGACGCTACTCTGGAGTCAACTTCCAATTCACATGAAGCAGAGTTCCTCACTGACCGTATTCAAGCGCAACCTGGACAAATGGATGGGAGACTGAAATTCACCCTGGGAGTGACACCCATGTCCCCTCATACAGTGCTCATTGACTCACTCTGCACATTACATTCATGTAACCAAGGAGAGTTGAAGCAACTTGGGATTAACATGCTTAGGCTTGTAAGGGTTCTAGGGCTGCTAGCCTAGTAACCTCCTATGAACCTGTGAAGCTATAAAATGACAGCTCCTTGTAACTGCTGCTGCACTTACTTTTATCATTTGTTTTCTTTTTATTTTTCCTCTTATTTATTTTTTAATTTGATACTTGCTAAACAGTTACATTCAAGGAAACAT
This sequence comes from Protopterus annectens, assembly GCF_019279795.1. Lineage (NCBI taxonomy): Eukaryota > Metazoa > Chordata > Ceratodontiformes > Protopteridae > Protopterus > Protopterus annectens. Next base: position 557,935,961 of record NC_056739.1, on the reverse strand, counting down.
AAGTGAGATGGCGTCTGTTTGCTTTTTTCCTGAATGTGCTTTATGGTGGCTTAATACATTGCTATGAAGCAATGGACTTGTTACTCACTTCTCCTTGTAGATTATGGATCCCCCAATTAGTACTTCTGCATTTTGTCCTCTGTCTAATCCCATTCCTCACTCCTTCCATGCTTCCACTTCTCAGTAATTTCCCCTCTTCTAAGAACCAGAACTTTCCTCACCTGTACTCTCTATCACAGCCAAACTTTTCATTCCCATCAGGCTACCTGACTGCATCCTACATATCCTTCAACCTTTACATGAGTGTTATCTCATTTCTCTGTCAAAAAATCCCGTCTTTACAGCTATAACTCATTGCTCCCCTAAAACAGCCTCAGCCTCCATAAACTTTCATCAGTGTACTCAGCATAATGTTTCTTAGTACTTCTACATGCTTAGCAAATATTTATTTCTTTATTGCACACAGGTAATAAACTGCTTAGTGTAACTGACCTTATTTAGTTATTGCCATGTATATGTTTACTCACATTATTTGTGTCTTGATACCAAAGTTGTTTTATCCTATATTCCTTGTTTGATCGTATTTCTATCTTGTAAATTGTAATTATTTGCACTAGTCAGTTGTTGCTTTTGTTCATATTTACCTTGTATTTAATCAATGTTTTTCTCCTCATGCACCTGTTGCAAAGGAACCTTTGTGGTTCAGCCAGACTATGCCAGCTAGCGAAAGTAATTCATAAATAAATATTAATACCCTTTGTAGAACATTTCCTCTCCAACAGGGTATTGACTTTAAGCTTTGCTCATTTTCTGAATGTTAATAAACTTGTCACCCACTAGCCATACACTAAGAAAAAAGGCCATAATACAACACTGTCCATTAGTCCTGCTTGTAACAGAGCACTGCTTTCTGAAGAGCTGAAATTTTTTGGCTTCTGCCATCCACTTCATCATCCAGACATGCTGGCATCTGTGAGGATATGGCAAAGAGGTGTAGAACATAAACTACTGGGATTGGTAGAATGAGGTATCTTAGTTATATCACATTATAATTAAAGGAATGCTGTGGTGGCATGCCACACTGTAGATGTAGAGGCCAAGCATGCTTACAACAGGTGGGTGTGCCAATAGGTAAGTAAAGAGTAAGGTAGTCATCCCTGCTGCCAAAAGTTGGAGTTACCCCTGTAGTTGTCAGTGATATGGCCCAACGTTAGTACATTGGGAGACACATGTTTAGGCATGTAACTGTTGTACTCACCCCATAGGCCAGCATGTACAGAAGGCAGACTTTAAGATCACCATAAGAATGACAGGCATGTACAATGACAGATTGTCCAGATAATATTGGTTAATTTTTATTAGACCCTCCCTCCAGCACACTGTACATGCAGGCAAACATAGTCCTGTTGCAGACCTTTTGTCATGTGGATTCCAGTAGAGGAGTGTAAATTGTTAGCAAACTGTAACCATGCATTTTCAGAGTTCTGTGCCCCTACTGAGGCTGTGTAAATGGCCAGATAATGTTGCTGCCTGTGCTTGGGTCTGGCAGATTATGACCTTGAGCTTGTGCTGGAAACCTGCATGAGTATGAGTGCTGCACTACATTGCAGGTGTATGTGTTTTGGAAATTACACTGTAGGTGAGATTCACAGGCTGACATTCTGCTCCTTGTGAAACTGATACAATTTTCAGTACAAATTCAGAAGAATGGTAGCTGCAAGTAGGTGCTGGACAGTGCCTGCGTGTGCATGGAGGAATGCAAGATTATGCTTTGCCTCCTTCATGGTCATTTCAGGGATTGCCTACTATGCAGCTATGATGATGCATTAAAAACATGGACGTCTGTTATGACCTGACTGAGGAGTTGTCTACAGCAATAGGCATAAACAAAATGAAGGAACAGTGTAGACATTGCTATAATTATATGTAGGGCATTAAACTAATGATTTCTGAGGATATCAAGGAGATGTTAGGACAATATTACCCTTAGTGGTATAGTATGTGGATTGCATTTATATATAAACAAGGATGGCACATTGGCACAGCAGATAGTGTTGTTGCCTCACAGCAAGAGGTTCCCTGCTTCATTTCTCAGCTGGGATGTCTTCTATGTGGAGTTTGCATGTCCTCCCTGTGTGGAAGAACTACCATGGCAGGGCTAGCCACCCAGTGGTGTAAACTTTGACTGTAGATGATTGTCACTGTTTGACTGACACCTTGACCCCATGTGGGAAAAAGGGGTTGTGGATGGATATATTTATATATTTTTTTGTTAGTTTTATCATGTTTTTGGTTTGCTACTGTTGTTGCTACTGGCAAGTATTTGTAAAGAACACTGTAAGAATTAGATATCTGCTACTGTCAGGAAGAACTTGTAGTGGTGGCATTCAATGTAATATGCCTGACTAGATTTCATGTGGTTTCCTGCAGGTCTCTGTATTTGGAGTGGAGTTATGCTGTGCCATCTTACTCAGCCTGTACAAAACATGGTGTGTCCCCATGTATAAATGTGCCATATTCTATTTAAGGTTCTTAATATATGGCAGTTAGAGCAGAGGATTAAGGCTCTGTGCCCATAATGAGCTGCTTTCTGACAAAAATAGTACGGAGTTTGAGTCCTTCCACCTTCACTTATCTTCTGTGTGACTCTGAGTAAGTCACTTAACCATACAGTGCTCTTGGGTTCCTCCTGAAAAGGTATACGTGTCCAGTAGATTTTTGCAGAACACAAATGTAAAATACAATAAATAAATATCTGCAGGGGACTCACATTTGCCTGCTGCCTGTCACATGGCTAATGAGAAATATAATGGGGTCATATCTGCTCTTGCATTTTACCTTATAGCTATCAGGGCTCTCTGATGTGCCCTTTCACTTTCAGCATGAGTAAAGCATGTCAGCAATTGTGTCATCATCCATTGGAACAGAATTACTGTTTTTCTGTTATTATCAACACAGCATGATATAACAGCTGGCCAGCTTCCAAAGCTTCAGACAACCTTTGACATGCCCAAACTAATAGTCAGCTCAATCTAAGCTACCTAAAAACACAGGTTTGAGCACCAAGCCCATCAGAGCTTTCATGCCAACTGAGACAGGCAAGCTGAACCCTAAGAGGACATAGCTAGAAGTAATATATACACACCCTGGCAAAACAACATACTCAAAAAAACAAAAAACTAAGGGGGTGGATGGAGGGAGGGAGTGGCTACTACAGCAGTGATCATTTGAATATCTACTCTTATGGTAAGTTTACTAACACAACTATACTATGTTCATCATATTGATCACTGCTGCGGTAGCCTAAGCTATATGGATAGATTACCCTAACTTAAAGCACTTGAAAGGTAGAAGGAGAAGGGTCCAGGAGGCCCGAGAGAAAGGCCCTAGCAATCCTGATCTGGACCTAGAGAAGGAATCAAGCTTGTAGTGCTTTGTGAAGGTATGTACAGAAAAATGTACAGGCAACCAAGCCACTTCTAGAATCTAACCCTTTCTAAGATGTCACAGATGAAGGCAAGGCCCTGGTAGAGTAGGCATCAGCCCTGCCTGGAATAGTTTTGTCGTGGTGAGCATAACAAAAGGTAATAGCCTGAGACAACTATTTGGAAATAGCCTGAGTTGATTTGACAGAAGAAATGAACAACTGATCTGAAGATCCAAAAGATCCGACAAGGTAGTGCTGGAGTTGTCTGGGGACATCCAAAATGTGGAGTATCCTTGTCTCCTCAGTTTTAGGTTCAGGAAGGAAAACAGGGATATGGATAGTCTGGCTTGAAGTAAACTTGTATACCACTTTAGAGATAAAGGAAAGATTACTTCTCAAAAAAGAACTTTCTCTGTAGAAAATGAGGACAGTTATTAGCTTCTCAAATAAAAATTAAGATCCCAAGGAGGAGCTACCAGTTTCCTTGGGGAGCTCTTATGGAAAACTACTTTCAAAAAGATTGTCACGAGCAAGTAGAATGAAAGAGGAGGATCCATGGGCAGACATGCACTGGCCAACAAATGAACACTAATGAAGTAAAAAAGGCCATAGGATTGTAACTCACACAAATATTGTAAAACCAGAGAAACACTAGCCCTGAGTGTGTGCTGATTATGATGTTGGCACCAACTAGAAAACCTTTTCCATTTGCTAATATATGAATTTCTACTATTAGTCCTTCTTGCCTCCATAGCCTCAGTGGACAGCTGCCTAAAGGGAATTAAGGCCCTATCATCCAGGCAGTCAGCTGAAGTTGATTGGGGTCAGCATGTATCAAACACCCCTGATTGTGTGTGAATTGATCCATTCTGTGAGGAAGCTTGTGGTAATTTCCCCTGGCCATTTCCAAAGGAAGAGAGAACCACTGTTGCTCGGGCCAGAAGGGAATCACCACAATGATCCTGGGGGATTCCTTCTAAATCTTCAGAAGTACCCTGGAAATCAGTGGAAAGGGTAGAAAAACATGCAAAAACATTCCTGTCCAAGGAAAACAAACAGCTCCTGTCTTCCAGGCCTTCTTGTATTGAGTCCTGGAGTACAATTTTGCCAGCTGATTGTTCAGAGAGGAAGCAAACAGGTCTACTTGAAGAACTCGCCACAGATCAATCAGATCTTGGATGACCTCCCTGAACTAGTTTCTATTCATGAGGGTCTGCTTTGCCTGCTCAGCTTGTTTACCACAGTTTTGTTCTGAGGGGAATGTAGGTTGCCTGTAGTGTGACACTGTGCTGTAAAGCTATATCCCAAGCTAAAATGGCTAGTCTGCCAAGGGGGTTAGACTTGGTCATCCCTTGAATGTTGGCATGCCACATAACTGTGGTATTATCTGTGGCAACTTGGAAGATTTCCAGGGGATGAAAGATGACTCAGAAAATTGAGTGCCTTGATTACAGCAAGCATTTCTTTTATGTTTATGTGCTTGCATCTGTCCTTGGTTTCCTGAACACCTTGCACTTTTGTCCTTCTGAAACTGCTCCCCAAGGAAAGTCTGAAATGTCTCTGGTGGCTGACTTGTTTGGAACAGGAGGGGAGAGGGGAAGATCTGGATTTAGGAATATTTGATGTCTTCACCAAGTGAGTACTCTTCTGAAATCCCAGAACTGGGATTTGAAAAGATAATGGGTGTGAGTGCTGGAAGCAAAGAGACTTCAGATATGATTGTATCCTTCTTATGTGGAGTCTTGTCAGGGGTATCATGAGAGTCATAGATGCCATGAGACGTAAAAACCTTCCCTTGCAGAGACCGAACTCTGAGTGGAAAACCCTTGAAATAGATCTAGATATAGAACTATATTTTTTCTTGTTGAAGAAAAGCTTTTTGAAATGAGGTGTCTAGCAGACATCCCAGGGACACAATCCTGTGTGATGGTGTCAAAAAAGACTTTTGAATGCTCTCTTGGAATCCCAGCTTGGGTAAGAGATCTCTCACCTAAGTGAGAGATTCCTGACTATTTATAATAGACTATGCAAAGATAAGCAAGTTGTCTAAATATAAATAAATGTGGTTATCCTGTAGCCTGCAATGAGATATAGCTGGAGCTAGACACTTTGTGAACACTACTGGTGCACTGGATAGTAAAAATGATAAGGCAGAGAACTGATAATGTGATCCAAGCATACAAAACCTTAGGAAATGCCTGAAATTTGGATAAAAGGAGATGTGATGATAAACAAATCATAAATCAAGTGTTACCAGAAAAGATAAATGAGGAAGAAGATATAACGAGTTGTGAGATGACATCAGTTTGAACTTGAGCACTATCAAAAACTGGTCTAGTCAAGAAAGATCTAGAACTGGTCACCAAGCATTTTCTTTTTTTTTTTTTTTTTGGCACTAAAAACACCCTTGAATAAAAATCTTTCCAAAACTGGGAAAGAGGATCTGGCTGTATTACTCCCTCATTCATTTGTTGAAGGACAAGGAGAAATAATGGAGTCTGGTCTATTGGATGAGAAATTACCCCATGGAAAGGAGGAATTTCCTCCCATTGCCATCTATAACTTTGATGACTTATTTTCAGAACCCATTTGCCTGAAACTATCTGTTGACAAAGACAGGGGGTGGAGATTCAGTCATTCTGGAAGGGAAAAGGAACTGCCAGTGGGAGGAAAGACACATGGTCCCTTAAATAGTCACTCTGACTTGTTGAACTGCATTTTGTTTTAGGGAGTTCCTGTATTCTTTTTGAACACCCTTGCCACTGTGTCTTAAATGTGTGAGTACCTTCATTTTGCTCAGACTGTTTATTTTGTTTCTTGACAAAACTGAACGATGGGTTAGAGAATCCCTTGGAAAATCTGGAAAAGGAGGGCTGAAAAATCTTAGAGATTCCCTGTGCTAGCTTACCTCTCTCATCACGTTTTGATAACCTTTGCATGCTGGGTGTGAATGCGTTGATGGTTTCATCAAAATATTTTTAGACCTATAATCAGGTTCTCTAACAAAGAACAGCAAAGATACTCTTGGGTAACCTTGTATAGCATTTATTTATCGACTGATTCATGTCAGTTTGGTATGCCAACAGTGAAACACACATTGGAATAGAAACAAAATCTTAACTCATAACAAAACAATTTAAAGGAAAGAAAAAGGCACTGCTTAGCTTTCTCACCTCTGAAAACTGATATTTGTCATTGGTTCTTGATAATTATGTCTGCAGTAACAAGCCTCAAGACCAGGGACTTGCGTCTCAAGACCAGGGACTATGTGTCTGGTATTCATGACCAGGAGCCAGTTGTCTGGTATTTGAAGTACAAGCCAAATGCAGGAAACATTCTATCCATTTCTTTTGGAATGTTGCTTTAGTTACATTCTTTATGTTAGTACCAGACACTGTTAACAATGCTGAGTTATTTTATGGAAGTTTTACATGTTATACTAAATGTGTACTGTGTGGGGGACTTAAGTTATGCTTTTTAAGTGAAAAGTGTTATGTATTATTTAATTGAAGCAGTGTTTTTGAGGAGGCAAGTGTGATTGGACGCTGAGTGAAACTGGCATATTCAGCAGTCTGGGTATGAGTCCCAAAACCTCTCCTTCCATACTGTATGATGTCAGCAAAATCACTTTACCATCTTAAAGCTTCTAAGTCAACCAAGGAAATAAGCAATGGAATAAGAGAGTCAGTCTCACTGAACCAACAAAGAATAACAGTATTTTAAAAGAAAAATGCTCTACTACTTCATGTATTTTAATGTACTTAAATGAGTAAGATGTTGAAGACATTTGAGAAAGCCTCAAGTGTGGGACTAAACCTTTCCTGTATTAATATTTTTCTAGAAAAATATTTTTGGCTTTCTAACAGAATATACTTATGGGCCTTTTATTCTTATAATTAGTTAGGTGTTAAAGAATAGGATGACCATCTGCAAATACCCATTATTAACTGCTACACAATTTAACGACTAAACATATGTAGCTGCTGCTGATTGAGGAAGCGCTCTGGTTCAGAAGTTCACCAGCAGCGGTACAGCTAGCCCTACCTATCTGCCTTTCCCACTCAGTGCCCGTCTTCCCTCTCTTCTAGCTACCATTAGACCACTCCTTAGACCTACATACTACCATATCCTCTATTAATGCCTTTAAGGACAGGAGACCTCCCACTCTGAAACATATATTAACCCTCCTTCCCACCAAGTTGTCACCAATGCCTTCCATTTTACTCTATCAAATTTCACAGCATGGTTCTGACTGAGCAGAGTTAAAATGCAGCCAGGTCTGTTTGTCTGTCTGTCTATATATTTATGTATCTTCCTTTCTATCTATCTATCTATCTATCTATCTATCTATCTATCTATCTATCTATCTATCTATCTATCTATCTATATTTCACTCTCTTCCTAACTTGTACTTATAACCTATAGGCTGTCCCATGATTCAGGAAGTAGCTTGTTAATAGTCCATATAGACGTATATGGCTCACACAGCTGTCCTTCAACAAAATCACAGGAGACCCATGACATGAGCAATGAAAAGAAAATATATATTACTAGTAACATATAATTTTTACTAATAAGTATCTAAGTGGATCATAGCAATAAGAACAGTTAAGCAAAGTTAATGTACAAAATGTGCAGTAAGTGCAAAAAGGCTGACATCTATATATAGTGATCTAACAGGATGAATCTCTCTAATCAGCACTCATTCACTAACAGGTAGGATAAGGAGTTCCTCAATGCAAAAGTGGGACTGCATAGATGCTTCTGAAATAATGATCAAGCTGTTAAAGGAATGAAATGCGACCAGCATTTCTGAGTTTGATTCCTATGACCTCCACATTTATTCTGCATGACACAGAACTGTGTATTTAATTGCAGTGTGCTCCTGGGTCACATGACTACTGAGCCATATGTGACTGGTGAAGATGAAATATATAGGATTTAGGAGCAATTTATTTCCTTGTCATCTTCAGTAATGCTCTATAGATAATTTAGTTTATAATTACAGATTATAAGATGCAACAAGCAGAAATAGACTGTTCACCCAAACCAGAAAACGTATTAACATGTTAGACATTCCTCAAACTGGAAATTATCAGTGGCGATAAATATGTCTGAAAACAGAGTTTGTGCTGAAAACATCAAATTTATAACTAATACTTTATTCTCTTCAGAGGGAAGCATAGGTCTCGGATAAACATTAAAAAGATTGTTGTGTATGTAAGAACAAGACAAGTTGTCAGCAGAGTTACTGTAGGATATGGTAGTGCTTTTTGCATGTTATGACCAGTCTTTCCTTATGTGCAGCCATAAAATACCATCACAGGAAATGAAGGGCTTCAGATAATGTGAGAATACATTTTATTGTTAACCACATTTTCAGCTGTGGAATGTTAATTACTCTGACTTTTCACATGGGAAGTTATTTTAAATAGAAAGACTACATAGACAATTTAAAATTAAATATGCAAAACTAAAAAAGAGAGCTGTGTATGACCTCATATTGATGAAGAAGTTTATCTGTACTGATTGCAACATGATTAAAATACTTAAAAGTGGCAACGAGAAAGATGCAGAATTATTAGTAATGTTCCCAATTTCAAAAATTAAAGATTTGCCATTGAATAATCCCTTTTTAACTAATAAAAGCAATCACATTAAATGCTCCTAATTACATAAATGAAAGATCTGTCATTGAATAAACCATATTTAATATAACCACTTACATTTAAAAATTTTGGTTTACATTTTATTCCCCTCTAGCAGTATTATGCGCTGTTTAGTCTATGCAATTAATAGTCTGAAGCTTAACTATTCAATATCTTGTGTACTAACTTCTCTGTCCCAGATAAGTTTTTTTCTAGAACTGTTTCATTTCCTCACTGACCTACGACACTGATATTACTCTGAGGGATAGAATTCTCAGCATTTGCACGGGTGCAAATTTAGTTTTGTATGAGAATACCAGCTCTTGTTATGGTTTATGCATTCATTAAACCATCACAGAATGAGCAGAGGTTTACAGCGGCAACAAGGGACTGTAAGTATGAATAGTAACCATTTTCCAGATGCAAAATATGCTGTGTAGTGACTTCTGAAATGTTCCCTGGTATTCAAGAAGCTTGGCACAAGGACGGTTTTAGCCTTGTGCTGAGCATCCTCACTATAGATGGCGCAGCAGTGCCATATGAATATGTATGAGGGCACACCGCCACACCCTCGACGTGCAAAGGAAACTTGTGTGAGTGCAGGGGACATGTACAAGTGCTCTACAGAGGTGTAAACATGCCCCGACACTTGCAAAACCTGCTATGCCTACTAGTAGAGCCCACCCCTAATAGTAAGCCAGTATTTCAGTGTCTGTGGATACTGAAATGTATGCTAAGTATACAAGAGTGTCCACGAACAGTGAAATAAAATCGAAGTAGTAAACACACAAGCACGTAGTGGAATGTTGAGCCCTGTCCCTATAACTTTCACAATTAGATTCCCTGTCCCTGTGTTCCTATTATACATTCGAATTGCTGCAGTATCGAAGGTGTAAGGAAAGAGCAGCATGTCTCCGTGTCGCTGCCCTCCGCCGAGCGTAGCTTACACATCATATTCATTCAAATAGAGAAAAACATGCAGAATCAGCATAAATGTCAATAGTGTAGTGTTTAGAGCATCCGCCTAACAAACAGACATTCACGGTTCAAGCCCAACAATAGCACATATCATTTTCCATGTGGAATGAATGTCATTTTGCCATAAAACTGACATAAGAGTATCGCATGAGATATTTAACTTAAATATCATTCAAGCAAAGTGGCACTGTCATAATGAATAAGGTACTAGTAAGCAGGTGTAAGCACAAATAAGCAGCAGTAAACACATATAAGTACCAGTAAGCAAGTCTGAGTGCAATTGCGCGGTACTAAGCAGTCCCCAGTATAGGAAATGTATATAAGTATATACAGATATATAATATATATATATATATATATATATATATATATATATATATATATATATATATATATATATATATATATATATATATATATATATATATATATATATATATATATTTATATATATATATATATATATATATATATATATATATATATATACACGTATATATATATATATATATATATATATATATATATATATATGAAGAAAGAATGACGTAACGATAAAAGAAAGAATGACGTAATGATAAAGCATACAAATGGAATGAGAAGGGAATCGACAGCAACCCCAGTATTATATAGTGCTGTCAGCGTATGTCATATTAAGCTGGGCAGGTGTGAGCAAAGCACCGCTACTCACACTACAGGCAGGATATTACCAGTGGGAGTAACATTGTTGATCAGAAAAGTCTACTTTACACACAGAGGGTAGTCCCTGGTGGGACTACCCAAAAATTGATAGACCATTTGGCCATCCGACCATTACACAAGCAAGGGCAGGTATGTTCAAGGACTAAATGGTGGGAGAGCCTGAGAATACATGGGTTGGGACAACATACGTGTAGGGCCCCTAATGCTCGGGAAAGGGCAATGTGTGGAGGTGTGTAATGGCTGCGATAACAAGTGGACAATGGATGATATGCACGTATTTTAAACACAGGTGGGGTGGAGGAACTATGGGTATGAAATTATGGAGCCAGGCATGCCAGGGTTGGATGGGCTGGTTCTAACTGGACTGCCCCATGGAAGTCAGAGAGTTCGTTATAAGTATATATGCATACAGACATGCAGACATCAATATGTAGAAGTACATTCTCTGTAACACATTTATTCCATTTGCAGACATAAATAACATAAATGCGCCCTTACAAACCTCGACAGTAGATAGAATAATAGGTTGTGCAGAAGAGGGATGGGACGAAACTGCAAAAATGCGGAAGTGTGTACAATGTCCGAAGTCAGTGCTGTGCTGAAAATAATCAAAAGTGAGGACTTTCCCACACATGGAATCATTCCTGTGATCTGCCTGCTATGGCAATGCCAATTACTAAACCGGTCTATTTGCAAAAGAAATACGCTGAACACGTACATAATTAGGCTTGCATGTGTAATGTGTGCGTTACCACATATTCATACTTATTAATTTATTGTAGTGTCATGTTAACGGGAGTAAGGATGTAATGAAGTATAGAGTCTAATCTTGACATAAACACTTGCGTGTCCCATGTGGGACAACCCAAAAATTGCGAATAGTATTCTTTTGGTCACTCATGTCACCAATGTTTGTGGGCTAAACGTTTGGGAGATCTGAGGATACGTGGAGTGAGTTAACCGATGGGATGGGTCTATAGGAGTAGGGAGTGGCCAATGTGTAGTGGTGTGGATACACCGTAAATCCAACTGGAGAATGGATGACTGCAGTGTTAGGGAGGCATTGGGGTGTGTGTTTAGGGAACCAGGAGCAATGGGTATATGGGTATATATGCAAATGAAGCAGCACAGCAATAGTGTATTGGTTAGAGCAACCACCTAACAAACAGACATTCCCGTACCGAATCCCACTGTATCACATATCATTTACCATTGGTAATCTGTACATGAACATATTACGACATCTGTCCACTGTATAACCTGCAAAATATCAATTAAGTTAACTGGAGTGAAGTGTCAGTGTCATACATATATATACACACATATACATATACACATATATATATATATATATATATATATGTGTGTGTGTGTGTGTGTGTGTGTGTGTGTGTGTGCGTAGATATACACAGATATACAGCTATGATAGGAAACAGCACACAAGAATGACATATGTTCACAGGCTATGCCAATGGATGTGAGGAGCCCAAACAAGAAACAAGAAACACGTAGCATGACCTTCCACCCCCCCCCCCCAGCCAGACACGGGAAACATACACACAAACAATGTAAAGAGTCCACTGCTCCCCAGACCACAGGCAGGATACAACCGGGGGGGGGTACACAGTGCACCCGTGAATTCTAGTCTTGGAACACAGACAGGAGTGTCCCTTGCGGGACACCCCAAAAATTGGCAAGATCAAAGCAAGGTGATAGACCGTGCATTCTGGCTGGGGTGTATACATACTTGGAATACAAGGGTGGGAAACCCTGATGATCCATGGGCCGAGACAATTGTATGAAATTGGTCCCATGAAGTGGGGAGTGGGCAGCGGGTAGTGGTGTGTCCAGAACAGACCAGGACCCAGAGTAAGGATGGGTGGTGTTGAGGAGGTGCGGGTGGGGGAACTATGGGTAGCTTCTTATGGGTCTCGGTGTGCAGGTGTTGGCTGATGTGGGCCTATATGGACAGCCCTAGGGATGTAAGCGAATGTGTTCATTGGGCAGAGGCATCGCCCAGTGATCAGCCACACCCACTACAAGTCCCACTGCAGCAAAGTGTAATCTATATGGCAAGGAACGGAATAACCAGATTTAGACGTATATATGTAGAGGTATGTGTGTGTACATCTACCCATAACGACATAGAGATAAGCCTCTCCCTCTCCGTAGTACAAATGTATGCATACAGAGACAGAATACAGATACATGCCCACATATAAATATATACATATGCAGACACCCATAGACCCATATGTTGTGATATATATATATATATATATATATATATATATATCTATATATATATATATATATATATATATATATAGACAGCAAAATATAAATACACATGTATGCATACATATACAGATATATCTGTATATAGTAATGTAAATAGATATATATATGTGACTGTAAATATAGACATATATATAGCTAGGATATGATATAGCAGTTACGAGTAACATACGTTCACAGGCCATGCATATGGGGTTGAGGGGTCCAGTAAATAAACATGTAACACGTAGCATCAACCCCCCCCACCCCCCAGCTAGGCTGGTGAGACATACAGATGCACAATAAAGGTCAACACACCACTGCTTCCCAGACCACCGGCAGGATACTACCAGTGGAAGAGACCTGCCAGGTCTAATCTTGAAACATAGACTTCGATGTCCCTTGTGGGACACCAAAAATTAATGATCGGAGGCAGTCCCGGTAATGACTTATCAAACCAGGCTGTAGATGTACACGGACCAGTAGGCTGTGCAAGCCTGAAATCCATGGGTTGACACAATATACATGGGTCCCGACACGGGGAGAGTGGGCAGTGTGTAGTGGTGTGTTTATACCCCAACTGCAGTCACAGTAAGCATGAGTGCTGTAGAGGAGTGGCAGGTGGGGGAACTATGGGTATGCAATTATGGGCCTAGGCATGCAGGTGTTGGCTGGCACAGTCGTATTAGGACCACCCCGGGATGTAACTAATATTCCGAAATGGGCATAGCTGACGCCCATACCTCTCAACCCCTAAGAGCACATCCACTGGACAGGACATATAGCGACCATACCTCTGAACTGTCCCCAATTTCCAGGGACATCCCTGATTTTGACTCAGTTTCTAACTCTGTCCCACTTAATCCCTCCAGTGACATTTGGAGTAAAGGTGGTGAATTACACATAATGAATAATGACAACAATTAAGAGTTATAAACATCATTTATCTCAGAAAATGTGCATGAATTCATATGCTCTGAGTCTGTCAATGTATCAGGTTAATAGCACCAATAATTTAAATGTGTCCCTGATGTTGTTATGCCATGTCCTTGATTCAGTTTGTATTTTTCCCCATTCGTATGAGAGGTTTGATAGGGACAGAAAGCACATATTCCACTGACAACCTTAGAAAGATGATAGAATATTAGGTATGCAGTAGCATGACTTGGTTGAAGGATGTGGGTTCCAAAACCAAATTGCTTTTTTGTATTGAAGAGTGTCAGTTCCCTTGTATTAGCCATATGGGTGCAGATTGTAAGAGGAACACACCAATAATATGAATCAAACTCTGGACAGGCCGAGGATTCCGTACAGTTGAACGGCATGCTGTCGCCTAATGGGCATCCATTCCCGATACTGTAGGCATGTAATTCGATGTAATAGGCATCACAAGGTAATATCGTAGTCCTCACTCCCACCCAGGGGTGTGAGTGTCAGATGCAAACACCAAATACAGTGCATTTGCAAGTGCAGGAGCAAGTGGGTGTAAGCCTGTTTGGCCGCCAGTATGTGAGTATTACACTGGTAAAGCAATGTAGAGGCTAACTGAGTGTAAGAAACTGTAACATGAGGTTAGCATTGCTTAGCACCACGCAAACCCATGCACTCCCGCTCCCAACTGCTTTAATGTGCCTTAATCACTCCGTATCCAATGGCCTTGTTCTGCCCAGCAACAAAATAAACGGCCTCTGCAAGGCTCGAAACCAGGACCCTGCACACACAGCTATTGTGATTTACCACTAAGCCATGGCAGATATACAGACATCGGATGTTATCACAAACATATCATCCAGTGCAGTCATTCAACAGTATAGGAAATGCATCAATCATGTAGATGTATGTGTGAGTGCTTATGTCCAGCATATACATACATCCATATATACAAATATATCAGGAACATCCTATGTGACAACAAAGCATTACAAAAGAATTAAAAGGGGAAACACCAGCAATGCCTGTATTATGTAGTGGTGTTGTCCTATGTAATATCAAGACTCCCTCAGGCAGACATGTGTCATTCATACACGCAAACATTTGTACATTGGCCATATACATCATTCTGTGCATGTTATTTACATTAACACAACAGTTCCTGTCCAATCATTATGTGAGAACAGTACTCTTGCAAGGTGTTGTGTGCGTCATCATCATCATGATAAAGGTAAATGGGGTTTCCATAGAGGGACCAGTAGTGTTGTGTGTACAATGAGGTCACCCGCATCACGTGTACCTGGAACATTTAGGAGTCATGTGCATACAAGGATCGTGTGCCTGAGAGACCGGGGTGAGGACAACTGGAGTATGTTGTGATGGATATTAAAAGGGTTACATGTGTGCAGTGGACATGTGTGAAATGGACAGCTATGTATGGGGCAAATGTTATTCTAGGAACCGATTGACCTTTTGTTTCTGTAGGGTGAGAATGGGATGTGGGGGAAGGAGAGTAGGTATGCTCATGGAGGATAGGTAGGGTAGGATGACAGACAAGACAGCATACAGGGTCGGTATATGACACATGTGGGGGGATACACCTCAGATGGGGAGGGGTGTTTGGCATTCACAAGGCCATGAGCCCCCAGATGGAAACAGTGGGACAGAGCTCCCCAGCCATGGGCAGCCACCACTGCACCAAAACAGCTGCAAAGGTGGCAGTGCTGGGGGCTGTCTAGGAAGGGCAGCCTCACCCTGTAAATGTGACACTTTGCCCTTGAGCTGGCGTATCTGGCCTCAAAACTCCTTATTGAGCCCCCTACACACCACGTCAGGGAATGTATGACAGAGGACATGTTCATGTCTGGACCTGCTCCCAGGGGGGACAAGCCCCATCCTCAATGGCGGTACCACCAGAAAGTGGTGCAGAGCCAACAGAGGTGGAGGTCCAAGGCTGGGACCCAGATGTGCTGGTGCCTGGTGCCATGGCCAGCTGAAGTGGTACAGGAGGTTCTGCCAGGACCTTCAAACCCATACAGCCTATGGTGTTGCAGTTTAAACACAGATATGGCTTAGTCAACAGCATTTAGGATTACTTATAACAGCATTCATAGATATGACCATCAACCCAACACAACAGATGGTATACATTTGCAGAAGGAGCACAACACATGCATATATACTGCATGACATCTGTACAAAGTGTAGAAGACTTGTGACTGCAGCTATGAACGTTGTCCCATTATTGACATGTCACTGAGAACCCCAGACAGTGTCTGTCATACCACTGTTTCATGTGACATATGTCCAGTCAGGGATGCGATGGCAGTAACTCATCACTATCGCCATGTACTGGCTGCAATCCTCACACTATGCTCCTGCTGTCAACAGATGTGTGTTCAGTGAGTAACACAGGAAACAAATGGTTCCACACATTGACCAGTCCACAGATGGCCCTACAGATGCGGGTCCCTCACAAACAGAGCAGTCTTGTCAGTTTTAAAACATGCAGAATAGCCATTACCACACAACTTGTTAAACAGGCAGTAGTCTCAATGAAGCATAGCTACACTTACATGCTGTAGTCATGTCTGGCACATCACCCTCCTGCCTTTAGGTTATTTCCCACTGTGTATGTTGTTTGAGGAACATCCAGATATCATATGTGATGCCGTTTACCAGACACCAGATCCAGGTACTACTCACAGTGACTGTCATGGGCAAACACCAACATGATGTTCCTAGATATTGTACTGTGTTTTTCATGCAAATGGCTATGGAAACATCATCACAGCTGTTTCCACATGCAATCAGCTAAAGGAGGACTGCAATAGGTGCAGAGCCCATCACCTGATCATGACCATCACTTACAATACACAAGCTGCTGCTGAGTAGGTGTACACCTCCACATCCACCAGTGAGTGTGTGGGAGGGACAGACAGAGGCAAAGTACATCAGAGAAGGACTTGGAGACTAAAACCTAAGCATCGTCTGTCACACACCTACCAGTACAGGGGTTCAAACTCCTAGTCATTATTATTACAAGTGCATGCAGTTACTCCATGTGCCACACAGCTGACATGTTGGTGTGCTGTAAGAACATATATGTGTGTTGGTGAGCGACATCTGCAACAGAGATATAGTAGACATACATTAGGTGTAGAACACATGGCTGCCCACATGAACGGATGTCATTGTCAACACAACCACACTCTCTAATGGACTCACATTGACACTCTTTGCCAGGCCCACAAATACACTCCCAAACTACTTAGTTTGCCACACTGCAGTAATGCACAGGTATTACATGTTCCACAGGGGATATCCAGAGGTTCTATGGGCTAGGGCATGTGAACGTGTTTGACATCTGTTGGTATGCCAATGGGAGTTATACTGGGAGTGACTGTGGTTGTTCACCAGGCCTTTTGCCAGATGTAGGGGTATGGCTTGCCAACACAGTCCCTTGGCTGACTGACATCTGTACTCGTCGTGAGGTGGACATTGTGACATATAAGATGGACACCATAGAGCAAAACTACGAAATCCGCTCCCCAATATGTCCAGTGGTTAGACACTCACAGCCACCTCTACACAGGCTCTGACAGTCAAACACACAGACACACACACCTGCCATGTCCTGGAATATAACTCCTACCTAACTAGTGTATCACACAACAGCATTACACAGTTACAGCATGCGCTACAGAGATTACTGGATTACAGCAGTACCAGAGGTGTATGTCTAGGTGGGTGACATCAGGAGGATTGCCAAAGGTGGGCATATGAATTGTAAAGAGTGTGCATACTCTAAAAAGCATTGTTCTTGTCTCACACCGACAGAGACACACACACACACACACACACACACACACACACACACACACACACACACACACACACACACAGTTGGTCTCTCTTGTAATAGAACCCCTACCTAACTAGTTTATCACACTACAACAATACGCAGTTACAGCATGCACTACGAAGAATACTGGGTTACAGCAGTCCTAGAGGTGTATTTCTAGGTGGGTGACATCAGCAGGATTGCCAAAGGTGGTCATGTGGGTTGTAAAGAGTGTGCATACTCTAAAAGCATTGTTTCTTTCACAGACACAAACACACACACAGTTGACCTACTTGGGATTAGAACACCTACCAAACTAGTTTAACACACTATAGCATTACTCAGTTACAGCACACGTCATGGAGACTACTGGGTTAATGCAGTCCCAGAGGTGTATTCATACGTGGGTGACATCAGCAGGATTGCCAAAGAAGGGCATTCCAAGTG
Organism: Protopterus annectens; assembly: GCF_019279795.1. Taxonomy (NCBI): domain Eukaryota; kingdom Metazoa; phylum Chordata; order Ceratodontiformes; family Protopteridae; genus Protopterus; species Protopterus annectens. The sequence goes on along the minus strand of NC_056739.1, from coordinate 557,917,708 downwards.
TACTGCAGGTTGTACATGTCTGTACCTGTGTGTACCTGCTGCTTACTGTCACAAAAACACATTTACACCTGCTTACAACTGCCTTATGCAGTCCTAATTGACAGTATCAACAAGGCTTGCAGGTCTTGAACCCTGGACCATGCACACTGAGATCACTGGACATACCACTAAGCCATCTGGGTTGTACACATGCTGCATGGAGTCTATAATGCACATCCTACTACAGATATTCCACAGTACTGAAAACAAATGGGACAGTCTCTTTGTGTACATATGCACAGTACCCTTGAATGTACTGTACTCTGTGAAACAACAAAGACAAGTCTACATCTGCACAACTGTCATAACTACATATATATAGGCACCTACAGGATGTGTACACACACACACACACACACACACACACACACACACACACACACACACACACACACACACACACACACACATATATATATATATATATATATATATATATATATATATATATACATATATATATATACATATATATATATATATATATATATATATATATATATATATATACACGTCTGAACGTCCTTTGTGACACAGAAGGGTTCCAATGGAACTGATGTGTACACAAAACAGAGGCATCTGTTGTGTTATAACATTTAAATCATAAGCAGTTCACCAGAGAAGGGATGGTTGCTGTGTATGTGGAGTTTGGGGTGGGGAATGATGGCTAATGTAATCTACCCCGGGGATTGTGGAGTTAGGGTGGGGGGAATGATGGGTATGGACCTACACCCCAGTGACCACTTCTGTGTCACTGCTCGACAGTGGCACAGGAAAATGACATACCCAACTGTAGTCATGCTTGACTGTGTATTCTTTACCATTCCTAACTATGTAATACTTTGTAGACACTGGTCACCACAGATGGCTACCATGGTGTGCTAAAAGACATTACATGTGTATGCCTGGCTACAGGGTAGTCACACACACAAACACGCACACACTTGCCCGTATTGTGCATACACATCTTGCCTATGTAAAGGTAACTAGTACAGCGATATGCAGTTGGGGTATGTGCCACAGAACACATACAATTACACTTACTGATTCCACGTCTGAGCTGGGTGAAATCACAGGACTGATTACTTGCAGTGAGGAGGGGGGAAGAGAGAGGTTTAGTGGCTGACAAGGATAAAGGCTAGTGCAAAAGGAGGTATCTCTTTGGAATGCAGCAAAACCCACTGCCATGACAGGATGCAGACACAAATACTCACGCACAACCACACTCAGCCATTTGCTGGCACACACACTCAGGCATTTGCTGAGATACACACACACAAACACACTCAGCCATTTGCTGACATACACACAAACACACGTACACAGTTGCCCGTGGTGGGATCAGAACTCCTGCCTATCTAAAGATCACTATTACAGTACTACGCAGTTACGAGACACGCCACAGAGATTACACGTTCCAAGGCAGTCAGTCTGCCCTTCTACAATTGAGGACAACAACAGGGAGACTGACAGTCACAAAGGACATAGCTGTAGACCTGTGTGTTTAAAGTAGGTGTCCATTACAACCTGTATGCACAAACAAAACACATCATCCGCAGGTAGGCCTGAGAGGTATAGTTGTAGCACAACAGGAACCTGAACTGGAGTATGGCCATCTGTGGAATGGACACCTACTATCACTATACAGGGTTACAGTGGGTATGCTCATACACTTAGTAGCACAAGGCCATTTGGGATGCACTATGACTACAACAACACAAGGTTATACTGGGCATGCTCATACACTTAGTAACAAAGGGCCTGTTGGATGCACTGACTCAAATTACACAAAGTAGCAGTGGGTACGCTCATACACTTAGTAGCACAAGGCTGTTTGGGATGCACTCCGATTCTAACCACTGAAGGCCACAGTGTGCATGCTCAAACACTTACATGTACAGAGCATGCTGTAATGGACTCCTATTGTAAACACACAGGTTTACAGGTAGGTACATTTTACCTGTCGGTATATATGCACATCATACTGGTTTACTACCTGATACCTGTATGTGGCCTGTAAATGATATATCTGTGTCTGTGCTGTGTGATACACATGCATGCATGTATATGAAGTACTGACACATATATATATATATATATATATATATATATATATATATATATATATATATGTTATGTATGCACATTCATGCATGTGTGGATGCGACAGACAATAGGTTACCTGGGTCACACAGGCAGATGCTACCTACAGCATGTGTCACACACCTTGCTGTCCTGAAAGGCATACATTGATAGCATGTTGTGGACAGTGGCATTATACGGTGAACAGTGGCATGTGCAAGCATAATGTGTGAGCCACCTTGTGTGATGGTACTGAGGTGCAGGTGTCAAGATGACCTCTCCCGTCTATGTTAGTAGTTGTTATTATTAGCAGGACTGCTACCCTAAGTATATCTCACATTGGTCATATACACAAGTTCTGCCACTGTCCGTCACCTTACATGGGGCATTTGCTACCAAACACATTAATGCTACGTGCAGTGATGTCATGGTATGGGTGGCAACTGCTAGACCAAAGCAATGAGTCAATGTCCTGCTGTTATGAGGTTGTCCAGTGTCTGTCATTCCGGGCTGTCATGACCGGATGACGAGCCTTCAACACAGAGCACATGCATCCATGTTACATGTGTGTGTTGATAATACCTAGGTCGGATTTACCCATATAGCTGCATTCCAAGGCAAATGTCCTACACACAGAAGTAACACCCTGACACCTACATGACAACTGCATTGGATGCTTATACTAATCCGTGCTAGATGTGTGGCTTTTGTAATCCATTTGCTCAATGTAGAACCTACAATGGGGAATACTGACATCTGTGCAGTGAGGAACACCTGGCTGAAGGCTCTGTAGTGCACAATTGCACTATCACCATATAACTAAGATCCAGACATGTGGGCCATAACAGTGGTATGGACCATTCCAGGTGGTGGTGTACACATATTCATAATGGCTACTCACATGTAAAGACCACTACTCTGACATAACACATCACAGATGAGTCAGGTTCAGGTGACAGTGGCAAATGCTGCATTCTAGGCTGTATCCTCATATACAGTCACCACCTTGTTCCCAGACTACCAACACACATTCATATGTGGTATGACATAGTATGGTAGACCACCAGATAACCCTCAATTGGTGGACTGTACCTAGGCCTACATCAGCTGTGCAAAGTACCCATGTACAGACACAGCTGCATAATGTGTTATGCAATGCAATAATACCACTGTTTGTAACCAGCTCAGTTGTACACATACCAGGGTTCCTCGGATGTTGTCAGCATTAAGACAGTCGGCTGTTGCTGTACACCAATAAACAACACCCTCTTGGTTGGATATGACCTAACCGTACCTGCCCTGGATATGTACATCCCACACTCATACAACATAAATTACATTACCATAGCTTTTGTTTACCTTTCTACATACAGGCGACTACAGTCATTACAAATATGCACATGGCAGATAGCATGCTAACAGTACATAAGGTTCGATATCTATGTTGACAGAGGTAATATCCCCTCTCTACTGGTCACCCATGACACCTATCATATCATACAGCACCCCATGTGGCATGTATGTCTTTAGACATGTCCACCTAATGCAATGCCTACAAACATACCCAAATAACAGGACCATAGGACCTACACAAGGCCTGTATTGACAGACTCAGGGAAATCCAGCTCTGCTCTGTATGTTCCTGAGTGGTCACAGGTGATATGTTCATGACGTACAGCCATGTGTGGCCACAGCTCCTACATATACCCCATGTTAACAATTGTAAGTCATGCATGATGTGTGCTGTCTGGACATTAGCCTTAGTACCACAATAGCCAGTACATGCTGGGGTGAGATGTTTACAAGCCACAGACCTTGCACAAGCTTGAATGAGTGTACTGCCTAGCTCTAACAGAGCACATTGCTGGCACTCTTCCAGTACACATGAGGTGTGTGTAGCAAATATGATGTGCTAACTGTTGACCATTACAGTGCCCTGGCTTCACCATGGCACTGTCAAGTAACAGTTTGTAGGAGCATGACATGGAATAATGCTGTGTGTGTCATGCTGATATGTGCTGTTGTAATATATGTACACTTGGCTACTTGGTGAAAGTGGTGGTGTCCTACCAGTACATGAATACAACATCCATTATGGTGTAATGCTTGGCTATGTTTCACACATGGTGTGGGCAAGGTGTGGAATGTATCCTCTTGACCTGCTAGTGCACATACTGATGTAGACCGCATATGTGTACATGTATTGCTGTTTGTGTAGATTCCATGTGTGTGCAGTGTCTGATATCTGAAGGTGACTGTTGTCTTAGTACATCATGCTGTTGCAATACAGCCTCAACATTGCCAACTGTATATGGTGATATGCTCTAAGTACAGTAAGCCATACATGAGGTATGGACAGATGTTTGGACATGACTGCTAAGTGGTGGGGCTTCTTTGCAGATGAAGGATTACTGAGGACAGCTCACTGGTGTGTTACAACCAGTCCTACAATAACCTGTGTACCTGCTAATGTTAGGTTTTGTTAATTGAAGTGGAAGACAGACAATGTAGAATGCTGTAAGGGTGACACTGAAGGCAAATCTCATGACACCTGTAACAGTAATACCTCCCTTGTGCATATATTGTGCATATATCAGCACAGTTGTCAAAGGAAAGAGTCAGTAAGCATTGTACCAGATGCGATAGTGCTGTACTTCTGTAGTACCTATCATGAGATAGGCCAGTGTTTGATTAACAGTACTAGCACGTGTGGGTGTGTGTCCATATATGTCACGTATGGTTGGAAATACATCCCACATGTTATCACTCTTCTGAACACTGTTGTTGACACCAGTACAGAGTGAAGTGTAGAAAGAAAGGCATAGGCAGGTGGTTAAACCTCACACATATAAAGTGTCTGTATGTGTGTGACATAGGTGTACATCTTTGTGAATGCCAGTGTGCATGTGTGTGTGTGTGTGTGTGTGTGTGTGTGTGTGTGTGTGTGTGTGTGTGTGTGTGTGTGGATGTCCGTGTTTATGGCTGTCCGGTTCCTGGAGTGAAGCTGTATTTTACCATAGTGAAATGTTAATGCCCCCTCCCCCCATCCACTCAAAGCAATCTAGCATCCCTGTTGATATCATCAATCGTAGAAGGGCATACTAACTGCCTGTTAACATGTACACCCTGGGGTGTGAGCTGTTGTTACATAGCCTACTGATGGACCCCCCCCCTAAATACAATCACTGCACTGTAGTATCCCTGTTGATGTCCTCGATCTTAGGCCATTCCAACTACCTGTACATGTGTAATCTCTGTGTCACGTCTTGTAATTGCGTAGTACTATAATGATGATATGCACATAGGCAGGGGTTCTCATCTGAACACTGACAACTGTGTGTGTGTGTCAGAGTGTGTGTTACTGTGTCTGTGAATCCCTGAGTGTGTGGGTGTGTCTGTGTTCGCATGCTGTCATGGCAGTGGGTATTACTGCTTCCCAATGAGAAGCCACTATTTCCACTGGCATTTACCTTTGTCATCCGGCATACCACTCTTTTACCCACTCCATGCTCCAGGTAACTATACCTGTGATGTCACCCACTATGGATGTGATGGCTCTGAACACAGTAGCTTACTACACAGTTATCATGCTCTTGGATCATTAGAACAGTATACATAATTGAAACATGGGAGAATATAACTGTGATGTGGAAGCTACAAAGTGCATGCAGGTATTGTCATACTGACCTGTGGGTAGTCAACATGTACATATGGCACTCCCGCAAACACCAACATCCCCCGGCACATGCAACTACACCTGAAAGAGGAAGGCAGAACGTCAAGATCAAAATGCTGTTAGTGTTATTACACATGATACATACTGTCAAATGTACAAAATGCATTCTAAAACTGCAATAAATGGTATGTCTGCTGCCTGTCAACACTACTCAACAATATTAATCTACAATTGTCTACCTAGTATGTTCACCCTGTGCATCAGACCATATGAACATGTCCCTGCACCGATGGTGTGGATGACAGGGATGCAGCACAGGCATCATCATATGCACAGGGTCATAATGTTTGCCAGAGGCCTAGGCTGTGCCATTGGATGCCATTTGATTATGCGTGTATGTTAGGGCCTGTGATATCATTGGGCATGTGTGGATGTTATGCGTGTGTGTGTTGAGGTGCCCTACATTTGTTTCCAGTGTGTGTGTATGCATACACACAGGTCTGGCATGTGGCTGGCCTACACAGGGGTAATATTGACAGCTACAGACTGTACAAGGCAGGCTTCACAGTTTACAGTGTCCGGCCACGGCCACGTGACCTGCGCCTGCCAGGTGTTGCATGGGTACTACCAGGCAGAGGTCCAGATTGGGTACCATCTGATGACACATGTCCACTGGAATTGTGTCCCTGTTGGGACCATCCAGGACCATGTACACATGGCCTGCTGTGTCCTGGTGTGGACTGCACAGCACCAGCTGCACTGCTGCTGCTACTGCCACTATGGGATTGGGCATGTGCAGTAGCATGTTCACATAGACCTTCAACAGGTGATGCAGCTGACCTACATCTATGTGCCCGACACCTCACTCCCACCAGATGTTCCAGCACAGACATTCTACGTTCAAGGATTGACATGCCATGGTCAGGGACTCCCAGCATGTCAGCCAATCATCTATCCAAAACATCTGCAAGATGATGGTGAGCATTTGAAAGTGCCTGGATGTTGTCAGTTAATGAATGGACAGCAGCCCTCTGAAGCCTCAGACCTTCTCTGTTGTGCCATTCAGCATGTGTCTGTGCCTACATTACAGCCCGAAACATGTGTCTGGTGACTCCAGCTAATGTGCTTGGTCTTGCAGGGGCATGTTGGCCAGTGGTCCTCCTACGAGCAGCGCTGGGCACATGCCTGTGTGGAACATCACCAGTCAGTTGACTGGGATCATGGCGTGCAGGCACATCTTCCATAGTCACCACACTTCCCTGTTCCATGCTACCACCTGCCAACTGTCCTTCCTCTATGGCCGGTGGTGATGGGGTATGTGCAGGCAGTGGAACGTTGTGTGAGGATGAGGGGGAGACAGGTGGAATGGCAACCAATGGCACAGATTAAGCTCCCTGACAACCCTGCCTGTGCCTCAATCATACTATCATCATCACTGCTAGAGTCTGTGGGGAAACTAACATCAGGTGGACCGCAGGAGAGCAATGTACCTACATCAACACCTGTGAGGGGAAGACAAGAGCTGTACATTGCAAGTTATACCAGGCACATACAGATAGACAGACAGAGACACACACAGACAGACAGACAGAGACACACAGTCAGGCAGACACAGACACACACAGACAGACAGACACAGACACACACAGACAGACACACAGAGACAGACACAGACACACACAGACAGACAGACAGACACACACACACACACACAGGCAGACACACACAGACACACACAGACAGACAAAGACACACACAGACAGACAGAGACACTCAGTCAAACACACACACAGAAACACAGAGACACACAGAGACTGACAGAGACAGACAGACAGACAGCGACACACAAACACACACACACACACACACACACACACACACACACACACACACACACACATAGACACACACACTGACACACACACTGACACACACAGACACACACAGACACACACGCTACATGCAGGTGATATGGCAGATGGCATTCAGCTTAGACAATTATAGTTTCAGCTTAGGCAATTATAGTGGTAGTTATCCTACATCCCTGAGTTGCACACAACAGCATGCATGGGTTATAGCAGACAGCATGCACCTTACATAGTTATAGTGGTGGTTAGCATACATACCTGTATTGCACCATTTGCGTTAGTAGCCTATGCCCTATACCTGCAACACAATGCATGCACTTTGAGCCATTGCACTGCACTGCCATGGTGTGTGCAACATACACCAAATGTTAACAGACCATCGCTGACCTTTGTACATCTGCCACTGATGCTTTGTGTTGGCCACTGCCCCTTTGTGTGAGGACATGAGCAATAGGGTACGTCGACTGCATACTATGTTTGCCTGAGCCCTAGCTTGCATATCTCCCCCAAAGCAGTGCACGTCTGTTCAACATTATTCCGCCTACCCCTGAGCTGAGTGTAGACATTGTGCATGTGGTTGTACAGACATGTTTGACATGGCTGTCCCTACTTTGCAATGGTGCCACAGACCAGCACAGGTTTACAGTACACTGTCCTGCTGTGGCATATGACCTTGCCAATCACATGTAGTATGACATGTTTTCTGCTGACATGTTGCATGACATGCATACATGTGTAACACAATGGTGTCCTTTCCAATCTACAGTACGGAAATGATGTCCCAATGCAGGGGCGTGTTATACTAACATGGGCCTTCAGCTGATGCAATGTTGTCTGTATACCCTACAAATATGCAGGGGCATACTGCAAATTGAGCTGATGTGCATAGCCATTGCAGGGCATCATGTGGCTTCACAATTGCTTTACAGTGTGAGCTACTGATACAGTTCATAGCCATGACTATGTTCACATACAATACATATCTAATGTGGAATGTGACCCACATCACCGAGGTGTATACACAATAAACCCTAATGTGGACTGTGTGACACATGTTACAGAAGGGTATACGGATGACACCCCTGCACATCTGCAACCATATTACTGATACCTGGCAACTATGCCCACACATGGCTAACTTACAAGTACTCTATGTCCCACATGCCATCTGTGTACCTCACACACATGAGGAGCAGGCATGACAGTGATGTCTGACACCAGCAAGGTGAATGTACTGTGTCTGTAGATTGATGTGGATGTATGTGTATGTTGTGCAACACATGTATGTATTTGGATACTGTATAGGTGAATGCTTCCATGTCATGACACACTCCAGATGTTCAAGACATGTTATGTGGTGGTTTCATGTTATGCCTACACAAGCTGTGCACAGGCCTGTATGATGTTTAGTGTTTCACATCTGCAATATCACCATTACACAAAGGCCATAGCTGTATTGTGTCGAGCCAATGTACAACAGGGTGTACACACATGTACATCACTTCTACTGTGTGTGTTGCTTCATGTCTCTGGCCATCCTCCATGGCCATGTGTAAACATGTTCAGTCCAATGGTTGTGATGGCCATCTTTTTCACATGTCAGTGTTATCCCATATGACATACACCCGTACATGTCATATGCTCCACTGAGGACAGGGTTATGAAGACAAAGGGTGGTATGTGTGGGATGTGAGACATGTTTTGCAGGATAGTTGAGCAGTGTTGCAGTCAGCACACTACATGTCATGGACATGTGTGATAGCACATGACATTGTGTGACATTCATAGCAAGGATATACTTCACAAGGGTGTATCCTATGGGCCGGGCATACTCCAGCTCCAACACATTTAGTGTGTGTGCACACATATGCTCTCTGTACAGTACTGTTCGTATTCTCAACATGTGTAATGCTGATATGTAGTACCTGTCCCTACAGTGGAACACACCTCCACCATTGTATTCACTGTTGTCCACACATCTGGCAATGACAGTTTGGAAGGTTTGGTGTAGGTGTTTCATATAGTCTCAATTGTTTCACATAGGTAAACAGTGTGATGCATTGCAGGTCTGACCAGTGTCCATTAACAGGACCACTATACATTATGTGTATGTGTGTTATGGCAGATAGCATGCAATTAATATGTTCCGTGCATTATCAAGCCTGGTAAATAATAACAATCTCACCTGACGCAGGCTGCTGTCACTGCAAAATGCCAGAGGTACCTAAACAGGAGTGTCACAGCAGTAAGATCATTATCCACACCTGTGTGATAGCTACAGGGTGCAATGTCTATGTTAGCACATAAGCCAGTACAATACACTATACTATGGAGTATGCACATCTGTGCATACATAGAGTAGCAGACTATAGTATGTGGCAAGTGTGCATACATGCCTTGCATATGATGTCACATTACATATTGTGCAGTAACACATGTAACTATGTGATATATAATTGTGTTTTATGTGCAGTAGTGACTTACCAGGCAATTCCAGGCTTGGTGGTTGAGAGACACCCACCTCCACAATACCAGCTAAAGCTTGTGGATGGAGGTCTGCAGGTGTCCCCAGGTTGGCCAGTAGCTCCTCGGTACATGTGAGTGGGGGCTGGGTGAGTGGACCCCATCTGTTGCACCTTGTTCCTGGCGATTTCATTAGCACTCTGTTTCGCCCATCTTATCAGGTCAGTGCAGTGTTGATGCACCTGCTGATAGGTGCAGTTGTGACTGCCAACATCATTTACCCTCTTGCAGAGTTCCTCCCACAGGGCATCCCGCTGCTGTGCATCCTGTGGCACATGGCTGAAGGGCATTGTGTAGTTGTCGAGGAGGTATGGGATGAGGACCTCATCCTCCAAGTGGCTGTATGGTGGTAGTCTGCTACGTGGCATACCTGGAAGACATAACAATGGAGAGATACATGTGTATCACATTTATTAAGATTACGAATACGGCTTTGTAAATCTACATGACACTAACACCACTGACATGTATAAATCACACACATTTGACACCTACTAGTGATGTGATGTTATCGCCATATATGTGTGCATCGTGATGACATTGCTCATACACCATGTGGATGTTGTCTTGACGTGGGGATGTCTGTGTGCCTGTAGTGGTGTCTTTACCTATCAGCACATGCCTGGATGTGTTCACATTAATGCAATCGACCTTAATGCTGTATATATGCCACATATATAGTCATACATAGCCATTAGGGACATGACCTGTGACCCTGCAAACGTGCAAGCATGTATGTGTTTTGCTATATACATCTACATGGCACTGTACAGCTGTGTAGCATCTTGGCATGTATTGCCTGTGTTGCACACGTGTAACACATGGGACAATAGCTAGCCTGATGGTATTTGCAGGATTGGATATCAACTATAGCATGTATGATCATAGTGATCTAGTAAGCTATATGCCCTGGGCCATTTATGAGCCTAGGCAGACAGGTTACCTAACTCTAGGCAACAGACAGGTAAGTTTCAGTGGCCAGTTCAAGCAGTGCAGCAGAACTGATACACATGGTTACTGATATATTTGGCATGCGGTCATCACACCATGTCACAGAGAGGGGCGATGTGCAGCTTCGCTGGACAAGGATGCATAGTATGGCATGAGTATGTTAAGTGTATGGGACAGGGATGTGTCAGGCATGTTGTGATCCTTGTACTAGAAAGGTGGATGTCCATGACATATGTGTTTATTTGGGATCAGGATGTGTTAAGTGTAGCATGTCCAACACCTCTGGGTTGGACATGGCTTTATTCAGGGTAGGCTGCATGCTACATAGTGAAGCTAGGGATTGTGAAGAGCAGTGTAGTCCATCTACACATGGGCAATAACCCTTAAAGGAAAGATGTGATCTATTATGGGTCACATGGGTGTTGAGTATGGCTGAGCAGTTATCTCTATATTCCTGGATGGCACCCTGTCATGATTAGGGGTGCGACATATGACTACCTGTCTTTTGTGGTGACGTAACTATCAAAGGGGAGTATTGTCCAGCTGCATCCCATACACACAGTTGCCATTATGTTGACCGCTGCCTAGGTGGTAGTTAATGGGTACAGGATTTGTAACATAGGGGATGACAATGCAATACTTAGCTGTCAGATTCTGGCCATACATCACACACCACACATCTGACACACTAATGCCCTTCTGTATGTTGAACGCAGCACACAATGAGTCAACTATACTCCTAGTTCATAGTCATTTGCAAACATCAATAGGCTGATGCCTTCTGTGTTAGTCTATGTGGTATAGATAACAATGAGGGGGAGTACCAAGAATGACTGTGACTGGGACTGGTTTGATGTGCGTGTATTCATCAGACATCTTCTGTAGTGTGGGTTCTGCCAGCAGTCCAGTTGCCAGCCACTCCTGTGACATAGGAATATACACCTAGTTTACTGAGTTTAGATGGAACACAGTATGGGTGATGGTGTCCTACGATCTGGCAAGGTCATGATATGCAGTGTGAATCAACCCTACTGTCATCTACGTCTGTACCGAGTACATCAATTACGTTGACCATGGTTCATGGCCGCATAGACCAGACTCAGCAGGGTAGTTGTGCACTATGTCCCATTATCAATGGTATCTCCCACTTTGCGGGTTGTGATAACTGTTGCTGTGCACCATTCGGTGTGTACACAGCCTGACATGGAGCTATGTTTGAACATGATGCGTATGTGGATAGCTGAATATTCTTACATTTGTGTAGGATACACTCTGGGATGTTGACAGGTCCCATGAAAGCTGTATGTATGGCTTTAGAGAGTGCAGCTTGTACCTGCATAGTCGATAGTACAGGGGCCCTGTAGTGTACATGGATATATTACTAAGTGTACCTGTTGGGAGTGGGGGGGGGTGGGAGTGGGTTTAGGTTCTCCGAGATCCAATCTGGATGAACGGGTGCTATTTCTGTAGTTGCAGTACTTTCCATGCCATAGTGCTGTGCAGCATGGCAGGTCTTGTTGTTGCCATTACGATTAATGACACAGCTATAGAATGCTCTGTGCTTGGCCTCGTAATATGTGACTGATTAGTTTCACAGTAGCTTTGCGTGGTTTTATATGGTGTATCTGCATCTTACTGAGGCTGACCAGGGATGACCTACACTTATGTGTGTTCACTCTTGCAACAGTTACTACCTTATGTGGTACAGCTTAAAGCATGGTACCACCAGTTTGCCTACTTGTTTGTGTTGGGTTGACTCCTGGTTCTGTTTCAATGGCACAATCACTGCACATATGCGACTGCTTAAGGTTCATTTGTGTAGGATTCAGAATTTGCACATGCATTGTCCATCTGCATGGGTGCCATGGCACTCACCACATTGGCATTGGAGACTAACTATGTGTAGCATACTGTTAGTCCTGTTTGTGTGACTACTGTGATCCAGGTCAGTGGGGTCAATGGAATCCAACATGCATTGAGCACAGGTGTTGGTACATGAGGAGTCTTCCCAGTTCATAATGGAATAGTTGAGAGTAGCCATTATTATGGTTCTGTCTCAGACCTAATCTTCCCCAGTACAGCACATTATGACAGTTGGGAAGTCCGCAGCCTGGTGGGTGATCTGTCTTAAGGTGCATTTTGAATTCCACTTTGGCACAAAGGTAGTTGCTCAGCATAATGCATCTAATGTTATGCAAGTGCAATTAGCATTTGGGTGTACATATCCTTCAGGAATATGGACACACCTGCGGCCAGTGTGTTCCAATAAAGGATAATGGGCAAGAGGTGAGGTATGTGTTATAACATGGTCATGCTATCCAGAGCGTTGAAACATGTCTCAGCCACTGCACAGATATATTCTCCATGTTAGGGATTGACATATGTGTGTCCGTGTAGAGGTTCTGACATGTATCATTGTGTAGCGAGACCCGCAGTTTATTGCTTGCTTGCTGTCCCTGTAACAGCAGTGGACCCTCACTTGAACCGTGCATGATGAAGGCACTATAGGGGAAGCATGAGTCCTAGGCAGTATCCAGATTCCCAGGGGTGACAGGTGCAGGCCCTGTATGGCAAAGCATCATGGTCTGTCATCCATGTTATCCCAGGACAACAGATACTGGATACCCTGTGACATGCACCACTACACTAGACAATTGTGGAATACAATCCTTTTGTCCCTGTACTGCAGTATCATTCTGGTCAATGGCAAAATGCTACCCAGGCCTTGGGACATACCTGCATGGGCTACAAGACCTGACAGTTCCTACATGTGTTTCCATGCAGTCCAGGTTACTGCATCACAGGTCCTGCACAACAAAATGGAATATGCCAGAGCCATGTGTATAGTTCAAAAGGTGGTCTGAGTGTATGAGTATGTGGCTAATCATGGCAGACAGACAGCTGACAGTATGTATCCCCTTGTATAGGTCAGTGTGTAACATAGTGCTAGACTCTGCATTAACAAATAAGTACTGTTGTGCATGTTTCCAGTCATATATTCAGAGGTGTGGCACAATTATGCAAACTATGTCATACAGTTTCTGTATTTTGGTGTCTGTCTCTTCCTGCTTGTGGGGGGCACTTGTTTGGCCAGATACGTAGATGCGTCTGTGAATGTGTGTGATTTCTGGTAGTGCGTGTGGGTGTCCTTACTGTGTTCTGGTAAGGGTATATGTTGGTTGTGTTGATGAGCTGCATGTGTTAACCTACACCTCATGATTGTCCAGTCCAGTCATGACTGTAGACTGAGCTGCCTTCCAGCTTACCCCTGTAGCTGCATCCCAAACAATGTATGGGGTGTGGTGGTAGGTGGGTCTGGCAGTGTACATGGCATAGAGATTACATTTCCCCAGGATGGCCACATACACAAAGCTGACATTAGGAAACACCAGTAGCTGACTAGTGGACATGCCTATATGAGGAGTCAGTACTACAAGTACCAAGTACTGTATTTAATTTACATATTGCCTATGAAGATATTTTAGACAGTGATACTCACATGTAAATATTTGTGTTATGGACGTGACAACACTGGCTATTATGGAAACATTGTAGCTACCTTTAGCAGCAATCCTCTTCTGAGGAGGACATCACATCCTGTTAGTTGATTACAGATGATGCAAGTGTCTACAGGTCTGTTTCCTTCTCTGGGTATATACTCATATATCCACCAGAACCATGAGCTCTTTTGGGCACAGACACCCACTCTCCAAACAGAGTCATGTATCAATAAGCTCAGGATATAATCAGATAGTGTGAGCCATCATCTATGATGCAGCTATTACACATGGACAGCTGTCTCCTACATCTTACACTCCTACTGCAGATGTTACACTGGAGTTAAAGATGATGTGCAACCTGTTTCATTACCAGTGCTGTGCACTACCTTACATACAGTATGTGCAGGTGGCTGTTAGGTTGGCAGTGAGAGGTTGGGCTACACAAATCTGGTAGTTCAACCAGTGTGTCTGTACTCAAAATATCCACTCTATGTAGGTGTGCACATAGCCATTTGGCCCAGCCCTGTGACAAGAGTCACTACACATTTGCATAAACATGCACAGCTGTTATTGCTTGCAAACGATAGTAGAGAGGTGGATATTACATGTGTTATGTGCATGGATAGTTACCTGGCTCCTCCAGTTATCTTTGCTATCATGCTGCTAACCTGTCAGATGAATACTAATGCTATGTATCCTGTCATTGAGTATTATAATTGCCAATAGACATAACTACTGTTTGCATAACATAACAGAACTGCTATGTAGAATAGAATACAGATCTGCCTAGAATACTGTACATTACACAGTTATTGGCACAATATCCCACAATGCAAACCATATTTGCATGGTAAACCCACCTTTAACATGTTCATGTTACTTATACACCCATACATATGTCGACTGTTACAATATATTGACATATACTATCCCCTGTTATAGCACATACTTGTTGGACCAATCCTGACTGACAGTGGCTGGAAGCGAACTGGTGGGTTCCAAGCCCATACCATCCCTTGTGGTGTATGTGGAGTGTGCCATGTGACCTACAGCAGTACACACATAGAATACTACAAGCATTACTACTGCTCAACAATACAGTGCTACAAGATAGTTATTTCCACTATATGCATTGAGTACACTGTAATTCTTACAGTACAGGTACTACATACACAGACATACTACATGTTATACATACCGTCTTAGTAATTGGAGGTGTTATTAACTAGTGTAATACTCATTTTCGGTTCATCTTTCAGTGTTTTGTACTGTCCTACAGGTAGATACAGATGGTTTGAATGTGTGACAAGGCAACCTTTTATAGTTACAGATCAGTAACATGTGCTATCCCGAGGACCAATTGGTGTTCCTAAGTAGCTAATTACATGCAACATCAGCTGCACTGCTACTGCTTTAGCCAATACCATGGCTACAGTGGAGTATAATTGAGTACTCCACTTGTGCGTTGTCCCTTTGCCTTACTTGTAAGGAAGACAGCGTGGAAGTTTTGTTTGGAATCTATTGCAACAGCTATATGGAGACGAACAGTAATTTATTGTGTGTAATGCCTAGAGGAGTTGGTCTAAATGTGAGTACTGCTGTTATATTTCTGAACATTAACCAACAACAATAAAAATCCAGGCCACAAACGTAGGTACAAAATCCTTTATGATTCCAAAGTATTCCACAGATGAGCGCTTTCGTCAAATAATAAGACTTCATCAGATCTGATAAAGTCTTATTAATTGACGAAAGTGCTCATCTGTGGAATACTTTGGAATCATAAAGGATTTTGTACCTACGTTTGTGGCCTGGATATTTATTGTTGTTGGTTTTAGTTCTACATTTTATTTCATATTTCTGAACATTTCTACTTGTGCAGGGATTGTCTGTATCTAATACTTCTGCATATGTTTCAGTCTGGCCCGGTTGTTTGTCCAGCTCAAGGCTGCATAGCTATGCATATAATGTTAGGGGGTTTACAGTGTGCTTACCAGACATATTTAGTTTGGTGTTACTGTGTATCACACTGTGCTAATAATCAGTACTCTGTAAAACTTCCTTGTGTACGAACATTTCAACCCTCTGAAACGGGATTAGTTCATACAAACCCTGTTACATCAGCAGCTGTTCAATTGTATAATGGCAACTATTTCACATAGGGCCATGTTAGTGTGTCTGGTCCAGGTATGTTAAGGTTTCAGCAGATGTTGTGCAGTAGTTGCATAATTGGTTATGGTATGACAGTATGTACTGATGTAATTATTTCGGTTGTGGGGTAGATGTTGGTGGGTGTACATAGCACATGCAGGTGTGTAGGAACCCCTTTTATACAACGTCTGTATGTGTGTGGGTGTTCTTTCTCTATGTGAACACCTATCCCTTAGTGGACTAATACTATGGTAATTGCAGGTGGATTCATTAAGGCACTATTAAATGCTTCCTGTATAGCATGCAGGTACTGTTAGTCCTTGAATCCTTTTGGCAATACATTGGAATGTAATAAAGATTTGCAAAATGAAAACTGTCTGTGTAATTCTGTCATGGATATTTGCAGTCATTGCAGTTGTGTTGGTGACTGTGTCCATAGAACATATTTGTAATAGTGTATTGGCATATACTCTTCATATGTTATGTTCATATTGTTTGGGGGGGTCGGAATGTGTGATTGCTATGGTCCATGTTATACTCAGATATGACCACTTTGGATGCTGTCTACAGACATGTATGTATGTGTGTATAAATATATATATATATATATATATATATATATATATATATACATATATATACATATATATATATATATATATATATGTATATATATATATATATATATATATATATATATATATATATATATATATGTGTGTGTGTGTGTGTGTGTGTGTGTGTGTGTGTGTGTGTGTGTGTGTGTGTGTGTGTGTGTGTGTGTGTGTGTGTGTGTGTATATATATATATATATATATATATGTATATATATATAGGAATTAATGGACATGCTCCACCTCAAAAAATCCAAATCCACCAAAACCACTAGAGCAAGCGACTTAAACCTTAGCACGGATATAAATAGGACGTGCTGGAGGGATAGATTTATCACTCAGAGACTCCCTATGCTGTGGAATAAAATCCCGGTCCATGTGAGGCAGAGCACCTCGCTGACTCTGTTCAAGAGAAATCTAGACCTGTGGATGGGAGATCGTAGGTTTACCCGGGAATCATCTCTGGGTCACTGCTGGACAGAGGCACAACAAACTAATGGGCACAGTATTTTTCATATAAGGGGTGGCGTAAGCCACAATAATTTGGGCTAGGCTTATAAATGCCTTAGGGCAGATAACCTAGTATAAACCTATGAACCTATGAACCTATATACACACACACACACACACACACACACACACACACACATACATATATATATATATATATATATATATATATATATATATATATATGGGTCTACTTCTATTCGCTGACAGCCCATTTCACTGAAACCCATTTAGTCGACAGTTCATTTCATTGACAAAAGTATTCAAGGCAAAAACCTGGGTTTTGCCCCCTCCCACTGTTGTGCGACTGTGGAGTTGTTATATATAGTTAGGGTGTGGGGGCAGAGCCCCCCACATTGGGGGGGTATGGGGGGCGCAGCCTCCCACCTAGAATGTTTGTCAATTAAATGAGCTGTTGACCAAATGGGTTTCAGTGAAATGGGCTGTCAGCGAATAGAAGTAGACCCATATATATATATATATATATATATATATATATATATATATATATATATAGATATATATATATATATATATATATATATATATAGATATATATAGATATATACATATAGATATATACATTATTGCATATGTTTATCTGTACCTCCATAGATGTCTAGATGTTTTTAACCTAGCTATATATCTACATATATATGTAGACCTGTATATATCAACATGTCTGTATGTATCTCTCTCTCTCTCTCTCTCTATATATATATATATATATATATATATATATATATATATATATATATATATATATATATATATATATTAGCATACACCTTTAATTGGGTACATGGCGGGTTGTCCTATTTCAACACATTCCTCCCTTTTGTATTTTAACCTGTCTGCATACACAGTTGGGATAGGTACATCCCAGGTAGCTTAATGTTAGGTTACTCTAAGGATGGAGTGCATGGTTGTGGGTTCTACTCCGGAAAGGTGTTACACTGGTGTAGGCACTGGTAGGGAAAGTATGAATAATGCACATTTACGTGGTTGTGAGCAGGTTTGCCCATGGTCTGCGCAACGTTAAGCAAAAGTCAAATGTGTGAAGCGCTTCTCCGTTTACCATGATTCAGCGCTGCTTACCATCACACAAACACGTGGAAACCCGCTTACAACTGCTTAAGAGTGCTTTAATCCCCCTGCATCCAAAAACCCTTATTCTGGCACTCAAAATAACCTAATAGCCCTTGAAGGTCTTGAACCCAGGACCATGAACACCACAGTCACTGACTTTACCACTAAGGCATCTGAGATATGTACAAATGTTATGGTGTTTGGAATAAACATTATACTACAGACATTCCTCACTACTGAAAACAAATGTGACAGTCAGTTGGTGTACATATGTCTGATACATGTTAATGCTCATATGTTTGTGAAAGTAGGTGTTGCAATGTGACATGACAGGGTGTATTATGAATAAGTAAGGTTCTTGCTTTTTGTCTTTTTATATTATCCCCATACTCCATGTATGCCCCTCCAGTTCACTTATTGGACATCTGACCCAAGCCCTCCTTGATGCATGATTGTATTGCCCATCATTCCTCCCCCACCCCAATCTTCACATACACAACAACCACCTCTTCTATGGTGAATTAGGTTAATATTAATTGTTATAATACCAGAGCTGCATGTGTTTTGTGTACACTCCAATTCCTTTGGAGTGCTTCTGTGTCACAAAGTGTGTTCATAGATGTTTCTATATATGGCTATTGGTGTAACTGTATAATATACACACACACACACACACACACACACACACACACACACACACACATATATAAATATATATATATATATGTGTGTGTGTGTGTGTGTGTGTGCAGACATCACTGACATATATATATATATATATATATATATATATATATATATATATATATATATATATATTTTGTATTAGTTCATAACAGTAATACATCTGTAGACTGGAATGTGTTGGTTCACAAACTACAGTACATTACAATGTACTGTACATATGTACACAAAGTCAATGTTCCATTTGTGATTATTGGCCAAGGCTATGCCATGGTGCCTTATTTAGGAGAGTCTCGAAGGTGAATACCAGCTCTGTAAACAGCACAATAGCAGATTCAATGAGGATTATGCTACTCAACACCAGGGGTTGTGATCACAACATGCATGCACTCACAGCACTCCTCAGGATGGACAACATCAACATCTGTGCATTAACTGAAATCTGTCCTAAGGCTCCTGAGAGTACACCAGCACTACCAGACTACAACCCATACCACACATTTCATCCACAGAACATGGACTGACAGACATGGAGGGGCTGTATCCATATTCATCAGGGATACCTACACCTCCAGGTTAGTGGGGCAGCATGATACCTCTGTGATCATCCATGTGGAGCTAACATCAGCCACAACTGCAATGTGGAATGTGGCCTGCTACGGATCACCCTCCATGACCCAGGACCTTCACTCCACCTACCTGTAAACACACGTGGAGAACACGACAGTCCTAATGCACACACTGGCATTGGTCGATGTCAACTACCATGCCATTAATTGGGAAATGTACTTTGGTACTCACTTCCAGGACCAGCGCTTCCTGGAATGTATCACCTCATATGCCCTGTATCAGGTGGTAACCTCCCTAACGTGGGATGGAAACTACTAGATGTGGTCATCACCAACATGGGCAACAGGTGCACCTCAGCGGTTAACTGGTCACTGGTTAGATCTGACTATGAACTATTCACTTTTTCCACACCCTAGCATCTCCCCCACCCACGGTGTATACCTTTCCTACAGCTAAATTTACACTACTAGTGACAGGGGTGGGGCGTTTCACAGCTCCCACGCTAAGGGGAAACACTGCTTAAGATACAGACAGATTTACAAATGCAGTCTATAAGCACCTACACGGGTGTATGGATCATGTCATCACTGGTAAACCAAGACTCACTCCTCCTAGACAAGGACACTGGTCTGGTGGACCTCTGCAATAAACAGACTATACTACAGAAGTAGGACAGTGTTCTAGACACACAGCAAATCCCATGAAGGGCAGACATCTGTGACCACTATTAGTATGATACGTAGGTCCCTCATGGCATCATCCAAGGCTAACATCAGTAGGAGAATACGCAAGGATTCGAAAGATAACCAGAAAGCCTTCTTTGGCTATGTCAAGGATCTACATGGTGGCACACAGATTTGCACTGTGCTGGTGAAATACAGCACAAAATATGCTGACCCTACTGATATCACCAACATCCTTGCAGATACATTCGGTGCATACTTCAACCCCTAAAGAGCCCACAACACAACCCGAAAGGTACAGTATCCCACAGATGGAAATGGCCCTCTCTAACAGCAGAACACAGCATCAATGGAGGCAGATGTTGACCTAGACTGCATCTTGCAAACTGTACAAGGCAACCTGCTCCCCACCTAATTAAGCCGTCCTACCTCAGCCTCTCCACAGGCTACATGCCCATACAATGGCATGTGGCAATGGTTATTCCACTCCATCAAGGCGAAATCACAACTGACCATGGTAACTACCACCCCATAAGCTTGACTAGCCTGGTCTGCACTGGTATGGTTTGGATCCTCATGGCACTCATTAACAATGACATTGGTAACCTTTGAACATGTGACCCAACCCAGGTCAGCTTGGTTGAGTGCAGTTCATGCCTACTGAACCTGTTTGATGTCTTACATATAGTCACCAAGACATTAGATGATGGGGGAGGTGGTTCACACATACTACCTTGACCTCACCAAGGTTTGTGACACCATGCCCCACTCAGGTATTATTGATAAACACACCAGCTTTTACATTCACCCATATATCACATGTTGGGTTGCCAATGGGCTTACACACAGAACCCACATGGTACGACTAGTGGTCTCCAGGTCCAACTCTTGAACATTCACGACTGGTGTCCCACAGGACTCAGTCCTGGGAGCTCTACTGTTTGGCATATATGTCTCAGATGTACAGGCAAACACAGGTGGACTACGACAGACCATGTTTGGCAATGACTGCAAACTGGGAGCCATGATTGATAGTCCAGCTGACATGGACATCCCTCAAGGAGCCTCACAGAGAACATCACAGGGTGCCAACAACACAGCCTCCAGCCAAGTGCCACTAACTACATGGTCATTCTATTGTGGAATTGGCACCCACATATTAACACATGAGCGGCAGCCACTTTAATACAGACGAGATAATGGGGTATCTGGGGAATAAGGTAGATAGTGATCTCCCTTTTTACAATCATATCTCCATAGTATTTAGGACAACCTTCTATGTAGGCCATCTGATTACTACAGGATTCCCATCTAGACATACTGGGGTTATAGTGTCCCTTTACTCATCACTCATCAGTCCCATCATAGAGTATAATAACCCATGTGGGATGTACCTCAGAGGACACGTCCAACAGCTGGGGGGTCCACAAATGTACCTCACCAAGGGGAATACTGGCCTCCAACATATGGCCTATGCAGCCGGACTGAATAAACTCCTGCTTTACTCAGTGGCATCTCGTTTACCCAGAGATGATCTCCACTGGCCAACACAGCCATGTCGAACTCAGGCTTGATGGATATGCTCCACCTATGGGAAGCCATGTCACAGTGAGCCACACACTGTAGTGAGCTGACCTTGCCACAACAATAACCGGATGATGCTGGAGGGACAGCTTCCTGTCACAGCCACTCCCCATACTTTGGAACAACATCCCTAACTACATTATACAGAGACCCTCACTAACACTCTGCAAGAGAAACATTGAAGGGTGGATGGGGAACAGTAGATGCACCCCAGGGATCCCGCCATTGGCTCTGCTCCACAGAGGGACAGTTAATGAATCAATGGGGTGGCAAAAGCTGATGCATTTTGGCTGGCCTTACGAATGGCCTTTGGCAGTTGGCCAGGTACCTACCTATGAATCTATACATACAGTATCTGCATATGCTGATAGCTTAATTTACTGTTCAGGTATTGACTTACCTTGTGCCAATGGCTGTTGTATGTGCAATAGTTGAGCACTGCCTATGTTGGATGCACACAGTAGACTACCTATACATGACAATTTACACGTAGTCTTGTGTGTGTGCCATCCATTTTTACTGTGTGTGCAGATGGAGAAAGGTGTCAGTCCCTAGGTGCCTATACTGTCAGCGTGTGTGCTATACGTTCCCTCTTTGCCAAGGCATGGGCATACTGGGCATGCATCTGTCTGCCTACTGGGACTGGCTCAAGGGTGTTCATGGTCTGAGTATCTCTGTGCCTGTGGGACCCTTGGCAATGGTGGTGGGCTGTGAGGGCCTTCACCATTCTGTCCCTGCTACAGCTGTATCTGCAGGACCATATTGTGTAGCATGGCACACACTATGAAGATGTGGGCACATGTTCCTGGAGAGTACTGCAAGGCTCCACCAGATATGTCCAAGCAATGAAACCGTGATTTCAGCATCCCAAACACATGCTCTATGATGATTCTGGTTTGTGCATATGCCTCATTATGGAGTTCCTGCATGGGTGTGTGTGCATTTCTGATGGGAGTCATCATTCACGGTTCCAGCACATAGCCAGCATCCCCCACCAGGTGGCCATTTGGGATGTCCCCCCTGGCAAATAACTGGTACAGCTGTGAGGCATAACAGATGTCAGAGTCGTGATAGCTTCCAGAGCTGCCAGCCCACACATCCATGATAATGCCCTGGGCATTTCACACGACCTGGCAGTTGATGGAGGGGTATCCCTTGCAGTTTAACTAGTGCCTACCCTGCTCACCGGGTGGTGACTTAATGTGTATGTGCGTGCAGTCTATTGCACCCAGAACCTCTGGGTATTCTGCCACATGGTGTAAGAGACGCATATTGCTGGCCAACTCCTTCTGCATTTGGGGGAAGTATATGTGCTCATTGGCATGTGGTAACATGGCATCCAGGAACTGGTGTAGTACCCTGGATGCTGATGCCTGTGAGATACCCATGATATCCCCAGTTGGGTACCTGTAGCTAGTAATCTCAGGTTTACACATACCTTCATATCCACTGGGATGGGTTCCCCTCTGTTTGTTCTGGCTCTGAGGCATGGCTGGCAGAGCTCCACAAGTTGCGGTAGGGTGTCCATGTCCACCCTGTAATGCTCTACTATCTCCAAATCATGTAGCCCATGGTAGGTTACCCTGGGTCTGAACACTCTCCTCCTCCTCTGGTGCCAGCGGTGGTCGTATGCATCATCCTCCACACCACCTTCAGTCTCCAACACATGCTGGTGGATCAAAGCTATGGCAGCCCCTAACATGTACATAATAAAAGTTCCCCGTCTGTATACACCACTGGTGCAGATTGTATGGGAATACACAAATGTGTGTGAGGTGCTTTCACATTTTATAGTATTGTGCTATGGATGCTGCTGATGTAAGTGGGTGTGTATGAGCTATTCCAGCTGCTGCGTATCCTAATTATGGGTTTTGCAATGCGTACTGCAAGTGTGGGGCCTTTACTGTGGAGATCTACTTGCCTGCCTTGATTAATCTGTTGCCCTTTAATTCACTTTTAGACCTGGATCCCCTCCCATTATCAGGCATGCATCCACCTGCCGTCTTTCTTGTTTTGTACTTTCCCTACCCAGTCATAGCGAAATGTACCTTGTAGCTGATATACTGCATATTGCCTTTGTTCTGCTTTGACACTTTGCTGTTTTCTTTGCAGTACAGCCCCTCCCCTTCCCTGTTCTGCAGGTAGCTGCTTGCAGCCTTGTTAGCTGTTATCAATGGCCCACTGTAGGCTCCTAGGTGTTAACTAGTCATTTGTACTCCAATTTCACTGCTGCAGCATTTCCTTATTTCTTTCCTATATCCTTCCTGTTTCAGCTGTAGTGTGCACCGTGCATACCCGTTTACCGGGTTTACGCACGTTTTCATCTCCGTTCACATGCATACTCGGTTACCTTGTGTACTCTCAGCTAAGCATAGCTATGGGTAATTTGACACACCCCTATCCTGCAGCTTTGCCTAGCTAGGGGCAGACCGGTTTAGCAATGCTCTAATGTGCCAACAGCAATGGTGACACACCCCTCTCTTAATGTCATCTTTATTTCAAGGGCTCACCTCGGTGTTATAACATTATGCTGTGAGGTGCATCCTTACACTAGCGAGGAATCTGCGATTCACTATTACTCCTCTCATTTGCATGGCATTGCCTACTAATTCCTAGCTACTGCGCATAACACTGTCACTGCCCCTTAGCAACCCTTGCACCATGAGTATGGTGTAGCATGGCTGCCATTGACTATTATGGGGAAATCATGATATGTGTTTCATTGCAGTTTTATTCTATATTTTTATATATTCTTTGCGATCCCCTTTGCGCACCACTGCCCTGTGCTTCCACGTTGCGATAGTGTGACTATATATATTAAATGTTAATTTTATATTTTGTACATTTTTTATGCCATTGGCTATATATTTAGCCATTGGCATATATTAACAATATAATACATGTGTTTGGTCGGCTGTCATGGCTCCGATTTTATGTTTGTAAAAATGTAAGCTGTTTTCTACGGTTTGCATTTCTGCATGCTTACACTAGGCCTGCACCACTTCCTGAATCACTACATATCTTCATTTGCATGCTACACTGCTAAACATGGGGTAATTAGCATACAAGGCTCAGGAGTTGTGTGAGCATAGCGTACACAGGTAGTGCACGTGGGAACAACTCGTACGTGAATCGCTTGGCGGCCATCTTTGGTGTAAGAACGCTGACGCTATGCCTGAACTTGGTGCAAGCTTCATGAATCCCATATATTTCCCTACACAAATCACATACACAGACTCTGCACTAATTTTCAGAGACTTAGTTCTTACCGATGCCCGATGCACATAATGCTTGAGTTAATACCAAATCACAACACTTAATTTCTCAGATTCCAGTGATCTCCTGAACACCTTCAATTCCCAAACACTACCCAATATACAACATGACAGAGTTTCCTGGTACCTAGTTCTAACTCACTAAGTAAAAATAGTTTCCTTTTAGAGCCATCCATCCACACATACAGTCATCTGGTGTGTGCAACATTTCTTTGGTGATCTCTGTTCCCTACTACTTCACCAGTTTAGCTGCCAGCTAATGATGTCATGTTTCATGCCATCTTGTTTAACCTCAGCTGAACTGTAATTCCCAGAATATTAAAAGGCAGCATGCATTTAGTGCTTAATCATGCAAAGCTAGTCATACATTCCTTCTGCAACCAAGAAGGCACTACAAAGCAGTACCCAGTACCCCAACTGGCTCCACATCAATAGTTTCCTCTCCTCTATTTACCATAACTTTATCACCCTGTATGATAGCAGCCACTAGTACAACTATATTACAAAAGCATGGTGTTTCTTAAACAATCTTTAGCACCAAAACTATTGAAAATGATGTTTCTTTGTGAAATAAAGAGTTTTTTGACACAGTTCACCATGGTCAACATGTTTAAACGTTCTATAAATGACTCCAGTATTGAAGTTGGAAAGTTGGGATGGTATGTGTGCTGTTTGAAACTCCTTTCTTTGTTGCTTTTTTGTATTTTAGACTTATCCTGTAGTCCTGAGATAGTCTGTGATCTGTCAGGTTATAATAAATCTTCCAGTGAGTCTATTCAGTATGGCTGATATTCTCTTGGTAAACATATTGTTAATGTTGCTTGCACTACTTGTTATATTTAGTGACTGATGGCTTAGGCTATAATAAGTGACAGTTAATAAAAAAAAACATATTTGCTTCCATCTTGCTGAGGAAAGGTCAACAAGTGTGAAAACACATATAGCCTATAGACCTGAACTTCTATATAAAGTTTTGAGTAGACCAATCAAAGATCATTTAAAATCACCATACAGTGAATGACAAAGAGAGAGATAGATATATTTGTAGTATCTACACACAGGACTTTTTATGGGAGCTAAGACTAGACACTGCAACAAAGACAGGACTGTTAAATGGGTGTTAAAGAAGAACAGGGCACACCTTGCCATTACTTATGATAACAAGTTTTCGTTATGTATGATAGGTGTATTTATTGTTTTGCTTTCATTTTGGGATACAGTAGTGGACATAAACATTTATATGTTTTATTTATTAACTTGTACAACCAAGTGTACTACTCAGAAATGAACATTTTCAGAGATCTGTCTGGCCATCAAATTGGCACAAAATATATTAGGTAAAGAGTAACAAACACCCAAGCAACCAGTCCTAGGGAAAACATAAGGCTATCCAGGACACACAGATACAAAGTATAAAGTAGTACAAATGCTAACATTTTATACAGAAAAAGCACATTTTGTGTGCATATGGGGGAAGGCAGTATGAAATGGGTACCCAGATTCAGAAATGAGTGTGCTGAGAATGTACTTACAAGATCAGAATGCAAAGGCAATACCCCTTACCAAATATGCACTTAGATAACCTCTGTTTGAGTTCTAGAAGAGGCGATGATAAGATCATATTTGAGAAATAAGGTTAGGAAAATTGTTTATATTGTAGACAGTTCAACTTCAATTTCAAATTTTCTTATAGTGCTTATATCTTATGTATTTCAGCAATTAAAACATTCGAGATTAATCAACTAAAATTTAAGATAAAACAATAACTGAAATGCAAACAGCTATAAAACATATAAAAATAATCTATAATGCAAAAAACTCCATTTGGCAAAATTTGTTAAAATAAAGCTGGTGGCTGGTCAAGAATATTAATTATAAGAATATCAAATAAATAAACAAAACAAATACTTGTTTTCTCACCTTTCTAAGCTAGTATAGTCCAGTTTTCAGGTTAGTGCTGAATTCAGGGCTGTGTTACAAGTTTCTGTGTTTGCCCATACCTTACTTGGATAGAAGAAAGTTTCTCTGTTCACTGTGAGAGAGGGAGCTTTGAGCATCCTATCTGTCCCTGGAGGAGTGGTTTCAGTCCAGAAATAAGTAGTTTATTGGCCATTTTGGGCTAATTTCTATCTCTTTCATTTCCCTTCTATAAAACCCACATTTGCATGGTTTTGCACGCTGGGCAGTACCAGTTAGCTAGGGTATAACTATTCCCGGCTCCACAAAGTCTACTCTTCAATTTTTCCCTTGGAACTAGACAAACTTTCAACTTAAGCACTAATAAACCTTAGCACTACACCCCCATATACTATAGAGAAGGACAAGGCTCTCTATTCGACCTTACCAGCCAATCAGTAAAACAGTTCACTGTACCTATCCAGGCATGTCCAAAGGACAGTTTCAGGTGTACTCTCTGGTCCAACTGGTGAATCTGGGCATTTTGAGGCAATGTTACAATTGCCTCATGTACACAGACAATCCTCTCCTCCTACCACCAAACACTAATACATGCGAGAGATGTAATTATACAGCCAAACTGGAGGCTAAGCTCTCTCAACCCAAGACTGGACCAGGCAGTCAAGAGGAGAAGGAAATTACTTGCATTGCACCACCAGTCTCACATAGACCTATGAAACCAGCACCGGCAAAAAACACATATAATTACATGAAAAAAACATACTCGGAGGCTCTAAATAAAAATCTGCAAAAGCAACAGAGATCTCCAAAGCAGACATCCAAGCAACCTCCACCCCCAGCACAAACCTTGAAACACATACTTCACAAAACCAGTGTGCCATGCAATCACAGTCCTTAAGGCAAAATAACATACCCAACACACTAGTAATAGGTGACTCTGTAGTCATGCACACTGATGTCCCACTCACTAGGCTGAACAAGGAGAAGGTTACTGTTAGCTGCCTGTCGGGTGTCAGGATCTGCCACATAACACAAGCACTCAGGTCACTCAAGAAAAAGTACAAATACGACTTTGGCATTGTCCATGTTGGTGTGAATGACCTGAGCCGTACCTCCCTGGACTACATGAAAAGAGACATGGAGGAGCTCTCTGATCATGTAGCCCAGGCCGGTATGACCCTGACCCTGAGTAGCATCCTGCCCTCACCAAGAATGATACCACAGTATAGAGAATAAATTATCAATTTCAACAATTGGCTAAGCTTCTGGTGTCATTCAAAGGGGATCCAGTGTCTGTCAGCCTGGGATGACATGCTCGACAAGCCACGCTGCTTCACCAGAGACAGCTTGCACCTGTCACCCTTAGGCTTTCGAATACTGGCCAAGGTTCTTGCCACCTCCATAGTGCCTTTTTTAGGCAAGACTCAAAAGACAAACCTACCACCATAAATAGCACAAGTAACAAAAAACTGATGGTAATGCTACTCAATGCCAGAAGTCTAAACCTCAAAATGCATGCACTCGAGGCACTCCTCAGTATGGAGAAAATCGATATATGTGCAGTAACAAAAACCTGGTTTAAGGCTTCAGAGAGCACCCCAGCACTACCAGGCTGCAACTCATACCATACATTTTGGCCACAAAACCCAGACCGAAATACAAAAGGCAGGGGCTTATCCATATTCATCAAGGATACCCACACCTCCAGGTTAGTGGCACAGCATGATGCTTCAGAGTTCATCCACGTGCAACTAATAATGGGCAAAACTGCTATTCAAATTGTAGCTTGCTACAGATCACCCACCATATCACAGGACCCCCATTCCGCATTCCTGGAAACACTGGGAAACATAAACGTGCTACCAAACACCCTGATATTGGGTGATTTCAATTACCCAAACATTAACTGGCAGAACTACTCAAGTACAAACTCCCTTGCCCAACATTTCCTAGAATTTATAAACTCAAACACCCTGGATCAACAGGTCAGCACCTCCACCAGAGGTGACAACATATTGGACCTGGTCATCACCAACATGGGCGACCGGTGTTCCACACTGGAGGTCAACTTCTCGCTGGTTAGATCTGACCATAAACTAATCACTCTAGATATTCACATTCCGCCACCACCCCCGGTCAAAGAAACCACCGTGAAAAACATTTCAAAAGCAAACTTCACGTTACTTAAGACCAAGGTGGGAAGTTTCAAAGCCCCCCCCCCATGCTAAAGGATAATGTTGTCCAAGCTGCAAAATCCTTTACTAATGCACTCTATGGGCACCTACAAGAATGCATGGATCGTGCTATCCCAAGCAAAACCAAGACTCACTCCTCCAAGAAAAGGAAACCAGTCTGGTGGACCCCTGCCATAAACAAGCTATACAATAGGAGGAGGAAACTAGTATAGAAAGGAGTAAAATCCCAAGAAGGGAAGACATCCCTGATCAGTATCGGCAAGAAACTACATTCCTTCATAAAATCATCCAAGGCTAGCTTCGAAAGAAAAATTGCCATGGACTCCAAAGATAACCACAAGGCATTCTTTAGCTATGTCAAGAATCTAAGTGGCAATTCTCAGATCTGCTCAGAGTTAGTGCAGAATGCACAAAATACAATGAACTGACCAATATAGCCAACATCCTGGCAGACAGGTTCAGTGCAAACTTCACCCCCCCTCTCACCCCCAAAAGGGCCCATAACTATACCAGAAGAATGTAGTGCCCCTGAAATCACAGACACTCAGGTTAAAACAGCCCTCTCCAAAGCCAAAAACACAGCACCAATGGGACCGGACAGTGTCCCAAGCTGTGTCCTACATGAGCTCAAAGATGAACTAACCCCTCACCTAAACACACAGTGTAAACAAAGCCTCTCCACAGGCTACGTGCCCACAGAGTGGTGCACAGCAACTGTTATTCTGCTCCACAAAGGTGGAGCCACAAGAGACCCTAGGAACTATCGCCCTATAAGCCTGACTAGCTTGGTCTGCAAAGTTTGGAGCGCATCATCATGGATCTCATTAACAGAGACATTGGGAACCTCCAAACACTGGACCCTACCCAGTTCAGCTTTGTTAAGGGCAGATCATACCTCCTAAACCTGGTGAACTTCTTTGAGACAGTTATCAAGGCTATAGATGAAGGAAAGGTGGTCCACAAAGCCT
Organism: Protopterus annectens; assembly: GCF_019279795.1. Classification (NCBI taxonomy): domain Eukaryota; kingdom Metazoa; phylum Chordata; order Ceratodontiformes; family Protopteridae; genus Protopterus; species Protopterus annectens. The sequence goes on along the minus strand of NC_056739.1, from coordinate 557,886,829 downwards.
ACCTAGACCTCGCAAAGGCCTTCGACACCATTCCCCATTCAGGTATTATAGACAAGCTTACCGGCCTGAACATAAGCTCCTACGTCATGAGATGGGTTGCCAACTGGCTCACAGACAGAACCCACATGGTAAGAGCTGTGGGAGCTAGGTCTGACTCTAAACCGGTTACAAGTGGTGTTCCCCAGGGCTCAGTCCTAGGTCCCCTCCTGTTCGGCATATACTTCTCAGAGGTACAGGCAAGCACAGAAGGGCTATGGCTGACCAAGTTCGCAGGCGACTGCAAACTAGGGGCTATAATTGACTCTCCAGCTGGGACAGACATCCCCCAAAAGGGTCTTACTGAGACAGATACCTGGTGTTAAAACCATGGCCTCAAGCTAAATGCCAAAAAGTGCATAGTCATCCCCTTTGGAAAAAACAAAGTACCCACAAACTACCACATAGGTGGTAGCCCCCTAAATATGGAAGACATTATAAGGGATCAGGTGACCCAAGTAGATAGTAACCTGTAGTTTGATAATCACATTGCCAAAGTGGTTAGAAAATCCTTCTATGTGGCTGACCTAATCACAAAAGGGTTTGCATCCAGATCGAAAGATGTCATTGGGCCCCTCTACGCATCACTCATCAGACCTATCATGGAATACAACGCCCCATTTGGGATGTACCTTACAAGACACCTGCAACAACTGGAAAGACCACAGAAGTACCTCACCAAGAGGATCACTGGCCTCAAGCAGATGCCCTATGCAGCTTGACTGAAGAAACTCCAGCTGTACTCGGTTGCATATCGCCTACTCAGAGGTGATCTCTGCCTGACACACAAGGCCATGTCCAACCGAGAATTGTTGGACATACTCCACCTAAGGAAAACCATACCCCCTCGAGCCACACGCTCTAGGGATCTAAACCTCACCACAGCAATAAACAGGACATGCTGGAGGGATAGATTCCTGTCCCAGAGACTTCCCATTCTCCGGAACAAGATTCCAATCTACATTAGGCGGAGCTCCTCACTAACCCTCTTAAAGAGAAACCTTGACGAGTGGATGGGAAACAGAAAGTTTACCCTGGGGATCACTTCAATGGCTCTGCTGGACAGAGGCACAGGGAACTAATCTAAGGGGGCAGGGAAAGCCAACACATTCCGGCTAGGCTTATAAATGCCTTCGGGCAGATAGCCTAGTACCTACCTATGAACCTATGAAACTATTTAAGCAAACTCCTGAAGCAAATGCAGACCTTGATAAACAGATAAATGAATTCTCAATGGTTTAAGCTGCACTTCAGAAACTACCATCAACCTCCAAGGGGGCAGTATGGAACAATGAGCTCCTTAGGGTAAGTGGAGCTCAAGTCATCCAGTGACATCTAAACCAACTCCAAGACTTTTGAAAGCAATATTTAATTGAATTGAAAGCCAGTGTAATCTAACAGCACAGGTATAACATGTTGTTAACATAATATTCCACTATGTAGTAAGTGTAGCTAATGAAATCTTTCATGGACAGAACAGTGATGTTTCTGCAGAGGTGAAAATACCTGAAATTTTCTGCTGTGTACTGTATGTAGCATACTGCATTTGTATCCTAGCAAGTTGAAGTATCAATCACAGATGTACTTAAACAATTAAAATGATCCTTTATTGTAACTAGTGTTGTTATTTTCAACCACAAGTTTAGGACCTTTAATAATAAACATACAAGTTAACACATGACATATTTCAGAATACCTCTTGGTCTGTTGTTTTTTGTGGTGCATCAAAGTTAGAGTAATGTACTGCAAACATTTCCTGTGGCTAAAACCACTGCAGCATTAAATAAATGGATGTTTGAGCATCAGTATGGAATTAAACAAGATGCTAATAGCACCTTGTATAGATAATCTGTGCAGGTTATAAGAAGTTTGTTCTTTCTGTTTGAGACATCATCTGAATGAAAGGAAGAAAACTTTAAATGCACTATTGGAAGAAAAAGAACTAAAGTGGCAGTTAGAATTTAGTGCAGATAATTTACCTAGCTTAAATTACTGATCAGTATAAAACATTTTAAAAACAAATACCTTTAAGATAACTGTTTTGCCATCTGATGTGGTCATACATGTGTTTTACTGTCAAAAAATGTTTTTATGGATATTATTTATTCTCATGAAATCCATTGTTGAATAATGTTGGTGGAACAAGAGCTAAACAAATGTTATTATTTTTTTTCTGAAGTTATTAGTATTGTGCCTATTCCATTTCAGTTTTTCATCAACAATTACAATATACCAAAACAAATATATTAAAACATAACAAATAGAAACTATTTACAATTGTCCATATCGATGTTTTTCTTAAGAATTAATACAAATATCATTAGTATTTTTCAAGTAAATCACTCGGTTTTTCCATGCAATATACCAATGCGTGATGTTAGGTGCTCTCATCTTAATGGTTAACAATTCTTTCTTGCATATACTTTTTGCTAAATTTATAAATTCAGAGAATAGTATGGTATTTTTACATTTACAATTTAAAGTAGTAACTTTCCTTGCAGTCATTAAAATTGGCCATAAAAAAGGCACTCGTGTTTTTGGAATAACTTCTGGAATTGGAGCATTAAAAATATTATGAGTTCATTATTATACACTTATCTGACCACAACACTTGCAAAGAAAAATTTTAACTCTTTCCAAGTGAGGTATTTTTTTTTTTTTTTTGATTTTGTTATCTTGTTCTTCAACTCAGTCCATTTTTTCTGGGATATTTCAAAGCATTTTGTGAAGCAAGAAAGAAATTTTTGATTTGATTATTATGGTATGTGACAAACAGGTCCACTTCTGGGACTCCACATAACTGTGCAGTGTCCTGGAACATCTGCAGATTCACCATTCATCTGCAGTTGAAGAAGACCTTATTGTTTAAAGAATGCATTAGCTGCACTTACAGACTGAAATAGAAGTGTCCAGAGATGAAGGTTCCATTAAAAAATGCATTCCAAAATTGGCGTTATTTCTTTGCAGAAAGAAATGGAGTGATTTGTTTCCTTCATAATTTTTATTTATCATTTAACTCCATCCCCCTGCTCTACTTTGGTAATACATACATGGCCGGCTTTAGGCATAGGCAAACTAGGCGACCGCCTAGGGCGCCATACAGGCCAACCTCGTAATGGACACATTTTAATGTATTTATTTGTTTTAATTAATTTACTTTTGTTATTTTGCTCGGTGCCCTGTCTGAGTGAAGGGAGAGGGGGAAGGGTGAGCGCCCTCCTACTTTTATAGCTTCAGATTGGCAGGGAGGCTTCAACAGGTTTAAAAAAAAAACTTCTGCCATCGTGTGCAGAACTTAAGTTAGCAGTTCAGTTAAGAGAGTGTACGCATGTGGCTGTTCGGTTTAAAAAGAAAGTGTATGTTTGTGTTTGTAATTTAAACTGTTCACTTCTGTATGCAAGAGAAAATTGTGTGTGTGTGTGTGTGTGTGTGTGTGTGTGTGTGTGTGTGTGTGTGTGTATATGCATGTATGCGTATGGAATTTAAATTACTCGTTCTGTTTGTATGAGAGATAAAATGTGTGTTACTGTGTGAGATAGAATGTGTGTAATAGTATGTGTGTATATGTAGGCGGCACATTTTTGACAAATAACAGAGCAGCTTAAAATGTAAACAGCCCTGGGCACTGATGAGATTATTGCAGTATTTTTGAATCCTCTCTCCTCCTGTAGCTCTCTCTGTTCTGACCGCTGTCCAAACCGTCACCTTACCCACAGATAATAGCTTTGATTTTGCCATGTCCCGGGACACACAGAAATCTCCTTTCCAAATTGTGCCCTGGTCTCCAGGATACTGGGGGCCCGATGGTTGGCTTCCTTTTTCCATGGCAAAAATTAGGAAGAGCATTGGATTTCTATGACAACGGCTTTGAAAGCGTCTAGTTGTCAAAGGAACATCTGCTGCCCCACGTGCGGTTTCTGCCTGAAACCTGCAGTGCAGAAAACCCGATTATCAGGTTGTACAGGTTTCAGGAGGTTAGTGTACTTTTTTTGTTATAAAGTTTCAGTTGATCCACAAATGTGCAATGACGGGTTTGCAAAGCTCTGTATTAAATACTGCAAGATTAAAAATCGAACAACTCATTTCAGAGAACCCACACGCTAGAGAAAAGAAGGCAGTTTGGGGGAGTGTTTTAAACCGAATCTTAAGTTTTACTTTATTAATTTATTTTATTCAAGAAACGGATTCTTTAAAGCATTGTTTTCAAGTACAATGAGTTTACCTGCCGATAGCATGTGCAGCAGCAAGAAACAGCCAGATGTCAAGCTGGAAACAATAATACAGGTCTGCCAAAAGAAAAGTACCACATTTAACCATCATGTGTGATTCCTAGTTGAAGTTGTTAGTAAACTGTTTTTAGGTGTTCCACATTTTGCCACTTTGTTCTAAATTATGTTCCTATGTTATATTATGTCCTGCTGACATTAGTATTCCGATGGACAACTTAATAGACTTAAACGCAACTGTATAATATCTATCATGATTTTTTTTTTTTACCTACGTTGCTTGTCAAAACCTGTACATTGTGAGGTAGAGCACGCGGTTGCTTGTTCAACTGTTACGCCCATATATTTTGGCTCAGTCCCCACGTGCACCAGTTATTGGTAGTTTTTTTGCAAGAATTTAAAATAATTTCATAGTTTTAATTTGACTGCCTATTAGGATGTTTTTGTATTACTTAAACGCTTAAGTGATGCCACGAATAATTGTTGTATGTTTCAAGAAGGAAAAACCTATTCTTCTAAATAAGTTAGGTGATTATTACTAAGTTGCTGCATATATGAATATTTCAATGTAGTATGTTAAGTGCTCGTTCTGTTTGTATGACAGATAAAGTGTGTGTTACTGTGTGAGATAGTATGTGTGTGATAGTATGTGTGTATATGAGAGAGAAAGTGCGTGTCTGTGTTTTGTTCAACTAACACTGTTACATACTTCCTTCTTCACTGTGTCCTTCTACCTCCGAAATGTTAAATGAAAGTCCTGAAGACTGTGTACAGGCCTTGGTGCTTTACAAGAATAAGTGTTGTTAACACAAGGGCACACACTTTCTACAGCTATTCCATTTTCCATATGTAACTATCGCCTTTGCTTCAGACTGCCATAAGCAGTCTATCAGAGCTGCCTTTTTTTTTTTTTTTTTTTTTTGTTGTTCTTCAGTTTGAGGAAGGAGGTTGAACCAGCTATACCTCTGATATCTATAAATATGGATTTATATAGATATAGATAAGATATATAGATAGATAAATATAGAGAGAAATATGAATATATAGACATATTTAAAATATATATTTTTTCTTTTGGCCTTGCACTGATTCTTGAGTATTGCTATCACTAAATGATGGGAGAAATTGGAGTCATAGTTTATATTCTTCAAAATGGGCATGCTAATGCAAAATCTGTGTAAGCAACTAGATATATAGAAGTTAAAATGCGTCCCTGAGTCTGGATCTTTTTGCACTTCTCCCATAGTACTTTTGACTTTGTTCTTGATTCATGTGGTCAAAGATTGAGAACTATGTTGTTATATTCTGAAAATGTTGCAGTGGATCTAAAGACACTAATGATCCATAGTAAAATGGGCTCTGATAATCAACCAACTCCAGGGGATACTCAACCTGCCATGGGAGTAAACTAATGTACTATTTGAAGCTTGTAAAAAAAAAGTATACCTCTTTTTGACACTAAGTCTGTGGACTACTCCTGAAATCTTTCTTGAGCTGCTCTCTCCTTTCCCATTTCTAAATGCAGTGCTTTAAAAAATTATCTTTCCCCATTGTGGCTTTTTTGTGTTCTTTGTGAAATGCAAGTTAACACAAATCCTATTATTCTAGCAACTTTAAAGTGCAATATTTATTTTTTCGGCCACTGCATCCACATTATGTTAGGCTTTGTCCAGATTTCTTGCACTAAGAGGTTGAGTGGTATGCATACCTGTCAACTGTTCATATTTGTGCCTCATATTTTTGGCGTATTCCTCATAACATTTTTAGTTTTCTGGCAAATCACTGAGGATTTAAATAACTAAATGTTATACATTTGAATTTCAGCCTTCATTTCCTTCAGAAAATGTATGCCAAGACAAATGCTGTTATTCTAGCAACTTTCTAAGCCTCTAAGAGCAATATTTATAATCTGTCCATGTTTGGGGGCCTTTGCCCCCATTATTTTTGGCTTTTTTCAGATTTCTTGTGCTAAGAGTTTGAGAGGTAATGGAGGTATGGTATGTAATAACCTAGTTGCCGATTATTTGGTGCATTTTACGGGGGATAGGGTTCTGCATTTCTTAGTGTGCCCTCCTTTGTATAAGATGCCTAGTAACTATGAACTTGTGTGTCAGGCTCTCAGTCATTCCCTATTGCAACATTACCAATGTATCCTTTTCTTTAATGTAACATAGGCAATTAATTCTTCAAGGGCAAGCCCTGAATTTGTAGATGAGACACTGAAATGTAAAGTTGTTAGACAGTAACAGCCTTTTATTAGTTACAAATCTCTAATGTAAAATTATTTGGATGAATTTTACCTCTGCAGAGATTGTGCTTATTGACTGGTACTCGTGGCTTGTAATGACAGACATTTGAGTGGCCTTTTATGATTAAAATGTTCTGAAATGGGCAGTTGTGTCATTATTGGGTTGTACATTTCGTTTTATTGCTTACTAGAAAAATGTTCAAAACTACAACTTTAAAACACACACTAACAGGTGGTGCTTTATTATACAAGGGATATAGTTTAATACAATCAGGAAGGTGAATCAAAGAACACATACATATATGCATGCCCATAAGAATGTGTTCAAGGAGCCTGTAGTTTGAAAAGAGCCTAAAGGTAAACTTAATTTTCCACTGGCCAGATGCATTATATTTGAATGCGGGTTTTAATGCTGTTTCAATAAATGTGAGTTTCAAGGGCAGAGAAGTTTTACTGCTCATGCTAAATCCGTTTTCATTGTGAGACTGTATTGTTTGTTTAGCAAATGGCTATCTGTGTTTGTGCTATTTTATTTCAATATTTGTAATCATTGTAGAAGTACATAAGAAAACAGTATGCACAATAAAAGGTTTGAATAGTGTTTATGGTAAGTGAGGAGAAATAGCCAAGTAATGTAATATTGGAGTGGGTGGGGAGGAGGCTGCTGCTGTGGGGGTAGGGGATTGCTGCAGAAGGGGTTACTCTGGGGGCAGTCTATTATCCTGCCTAGGGCCCTATTTGACCATGATTCACCTCTGGTATTTACAGTAGGAAACACATACACAAAGGTATTTTTGTACTATTTTTGTACTATTTATTAGAAATGTTATTTTCTGTTCTTAGAGAGTACATGGTTTTTAAGCAGTTACTATCTTTTTTGTCAATATAAATGTCATGTTTTCACATACCAATGTTTGTGAGAATATATGTTTAGAATTATTATATTGAGTTTAAAATCGTTTTATATGGGACTTTGATATGTGCCATCACTTGATCTATGATTAGATGGTGTAATGGAATATATCTACTTTGTATATTTGTATAAGATAATGCGTCCGTGGAAATGCAGCGCTACTAGTTTGTTTAGATTTTATACTTGAAGCGCTGGTTAATTTATTTGTGGGAACTTTTAAAATTAGTTTTAAAGGTTTATTTGCTTTAATGTTTATCAGAAATGAAAATGTTTTGTTCTTAGAATAGTCACTATCCTTGTTGTAATTATGAGTGTTATGTGTCTAAGGAAGTGACGTGTCTGCTAATGTCTTTTGATTGGTAACAATGTTTTTAAATCTAATTCGATACTCAGTCTGCTATGGTCTGATGAAGCATTTTGTGAAAGCGCTTGCCATTGACTGAGTGCACAATAAATTTCCACAATTATTTCTTTATATTTGAAGTACTGTGCCTATTTTTTAGTATTCGAGAACTTTTTGGATTTTGTCGTTTTGGATTATTGACGAACTGTTGCATGGTTGCTGTTGCTGTATGCTTTGTTTTGTGGTTTACAGTCAGCGTTTTTTACAGCACCGCATTTGCCTATAGGAGTGTGGCTGCCTTTATTCTTATTACAAAGGTAGTTGTAGTTTAATTACTTTACAAGGAATCTTTTTCTTCTTATGCATTTACATGATTTAAGGAAATGACTGGAGTGACCTTCTTGGGGAGTGACCTACCTGTGGGTGTGGCTCAAATAGGGGTGTTTCATGAGTATGTTGTGGGTGGGGCTTAAGGGGTGCCAGAGCACTACTTTGCCTAGGATGCCGTTTCAGCTAAAGCCGGCCCTGAATACATACTAACCTTAAACCCGCCCTAATCCTAAACTGCATCTTAAATTAAAAAAAAAAGCACTACCAATACACAAAACAGCTTAGTCACTCACCATGCAAATGCAAACATAGACACACACACACACACACACACACACACACACACACACACACACACACACACACACACACACACACACACACACACACACACACACACACACACACACACACACACACACACACACACACACACACACACACACACACATACACTAAACTATCCGCTAACCTAACCTTAAACACTCAACATGCTGGTATTCATAGTCTGGGGCTTTGCGAATTACTTAAAGTAATCAGCAAATAGCAGTGCTACAAGGATATCCAAATAAGGTCAGCAAAAGTCATTTGTGATGAATAAGGAAAAGTGAAGTCTGTTTTTGAAAACACACCCATTTCAAAAGAAGAAGATGAGTAAAGTTCAGAATTACAAAATTGTGAATTGCTTTGCCAATACCTGAGGTGTATGTTACTTTTTTTCTGAATATTGCAGGCATGTGTGGCAAAGTACAGCCACTCTTAAAATGTTCAATGAAAGCTGCAGATTGTGTAGTGCTTAAAAATTATTCTTTTTTTTTAAAAAGGGGGGTTTATAATGTTTTATATAGGGGTATCCTTTTGCGGATGCCCTGATGGCTTCATTAAAGAATAGAAAGGGGGATATAGGAAAGCCTGAAAAGCAAAGACCAACAAAGAGGGGAGTACACATCGCTTGTCCCCTGTTATCATAAAAGACCAGCTGGTGGGGTAGTATATTTATATGCTTTATTACATAGAAACACATCAGGATGGATAGCAGCAACATAAAATATAAACAAACTAATTGACAAACTAACATATAAATGCATGCTTACACCTCAGCAGCTCTCTACAAAATGGCAGTCTAGCTTGCACGTGCTCAGTATATATACACATGTACAAGCTCATGGAAAGGTTCTTAAAGGTACATACACATTTTGATTTACATCCTCCCTCTTTAGTGAATTGTCTTACAGTAACAATGACATTTGTATAGGCATGCAATTATACAGACACTAAGAAATAAACACAACATTCATGTCCAAGTTGCCGTGTATCTGGAACATAGTCTGGAAATGCGACCGGATCTAGTAATGTAGTAGGTAGAACTGGATTTAGCAACAGGGACAGTCATTGGTGAACAATCTGCTTGAGGACTCTTGGGAATATTCTCAGGAACAGGGATATTTACTGGAATGTTTTCTGGAACTGGAACACTGGTTGACTCACTCTGAGATCTAGAGTCTTTATCACAGACAAGATGCTGCAATACTGGCAAGACACTAGTACAAAATGTTTCTGATTCTGCCTAAATTCAACTCTTGTGATTCCACATTGTATGATCTCGGCTCTGGACATACATTTTTCATGACTCCAATCCGAACAAAACCTTTTGCTGACTGCATTCTCACTATCTCCCCTTCTTGTAATGGATTAAACAGTTTGCTGGTCTTATCATAATAGGACTTCTGGGACAAATGCCTTTTCATAAGTTGAGCTTTCACTGCTTTGTTGTTCTTAGCACAGGGAGCTAACAGATTGCTACTGATTGGTAATGTGGTTCTGGTTTGTCTCGCCAAAATTCTCTGAGCAGGTGAACCAAGGTGCTTATCACAAGGAACATTTCTGAGATTCAGGAGATTTAGAAAAACATCACTATTGTCTCATTTTGATTTCTTTAATAATTGTTTCACACTTTGAACTGCACGTTCTGCCAAACCATTTGACTGTGAGTACTCAGGGCTATTCATAACAAAATTAAAGTCCCACTCTTCAGCAAATTTCTTGAATTGCTGGCTTGTAAACTGTGCACCATTGTCAGAAATAACTTTGTGCGGAGTACCATGGACTGCAAAATGATGCTTCAACTTAGTAATAACAGCACTGGATGCTAGACTAGGAAGCAGGTCAATCTCAAACCAATTTGAATAAGAGTCTACTAACACCAAGTAATGCTGACCATTTCATTCAAAAATATTTGCAGCTACTGTTGACCATGGTAGTTCAGGAACCTGGTTTAGCTGAAGTGGTTATTTCTGTTTATGTGGCTTAGTACTACTACATACAGAACAAGATGAAAGTGCTCTTTCAATATCCTTTGACATAGAAGGCCAAAATACTAGTCCTCTCCCTCTTTTGGTAGAATCAGTTCCTGGGAGGCCACAATGCAAGATGGTAGTATACTCTTGTTGCAAGGATTTTGGAGCAATCATGTTTGGACCTTTCATGATGGTACCATTGTCAAACAAAATCACAACTCTGTAAGGAAAATATGGTTGTAGGTCATGAGGTAAACAAGATTGTTTTGATGGCCATCCTTAACTGATAAAGTGGTTGAGCTTCTGAAGAACTTGATCTGAAGTTGTATGACTTCTAAGCTTATCAAGATGCGTGGAAGAAAAATTATACATTTCCATGACTTCAAAATCAAGTTTCTCATTTTTATACTGTTCAGTGTTATTTCTGGGTGATCTGTATAAAGTATCAGCAAGATAAAGAAGTTTGCCTTTTTTGAAGACAAGACTGAAATTATACTTTTGCAATTTCAACTTCATACGTTGTGATCTAGCAGGAGCTGTATGCATAGGCTTTCTCAAAATAGTTACTAGAGTTTGGTGATCAGTTTTGATTTGAATAGATCGGCCATAAATATAATTATGGAACTTCGAACATGCAAACACAATTGCCAAGAGTTCTTTCTCAATCTGCGCATATTGCATCTTGGTTTGGGTTAGAGTTCTCGATGCATAGGCTACTGGTCTACCCTCTTGAAGAATGACTGCACCAAGACCAAACTTCAAAGCATCACAAGAAAGAGTTACTGGTTTGTGAACATCATAGTATCTTAAAGTAGGTGGACTGGCAATTCTCTGTTTCAGGACACCAAATACTCTTTGGTGTTATTCTAAACAAGACCAGGATATATCATATCTCTCAACTGTACCACATTTCTTGTTTTTTACTGGTTTTGAGATCCAAATAATGGGGTGCCATGATTCACAAGTGGCACCCCTTAATTTACGTGTTTCCCGGCTTTTGTTTTTTAAATTTTTTTTTCCGTCTTTTTTTGGGCTGACGTCATCATGTGCAGAAACGTGCATGATGATGTCAGCTCATTGAACAGCCTGCCAGCATGTCGGAATTGGCTGAGGGAGGGGATGAGGGGATTTCAATGTACTTTCTGCCCAGCAAACAAATAGTGTGCGAGCATTTCCCACTCCAGGTAAGGGAAGTATTTTTAATTTATATATGCATTTGTCATTTAATGCATAGTTGATCCTGGTGTCTTCTTTCACATCTTCTTTTCTCCTGTGCATATCAGTACTATTATAGTTGCTGTGTCCCAGTTTTGCTGACTTTCAGAGTTTATAAGATTTTCCTAGGTAGTTAAAATAAGTGTAATCTGTGTATATAGAGCAACCATAGTACATGTGTTTTAACAGCATATTTATTTGGTCTCGAGAGATAAAAGTTATAGTTGAAGAATTTGAGGGAGGAGGGGGTGACATGATTTTTTTCAGGGAGACTTGTGGTAGGCTAAATATCACGCATCTGTCTGCATTCACTGAAGGAGGAAGCACGTCCTTTGATGTGGATTACAAATGCAGTCATCACTTTAATGGTATGAAAAGAAAATATTGGAAGTCCCTAATGTGGCTGATAAAGGAAGTTGTTTAAGCATGTTTAAACTGTTTGCTACAATTCCAGATTGGGTACTCTGAAGGGGTAGTGTTCCTGATTTCCTAATGTTTTTTTCCTGCTTCTACTGAGTTTAGAGTGAAAATCTCCAGCACTTTCTGAACAACAATTTTTCCCTAGCACTGTGCAAGAAATCTAAACATGGGGAAAGGAGATATTTTGTTAAAATAAATGGTAGCCTTACTTGGCAATGGGAAGAGGGCAAGATTAAGTGTGTTTATTTCGATTCCAGGGACATAGTATGGATGAAGACTGGAAGTGCCTCGTCTTTGCTTTCTGTGTTAGGCTTTCCCAGTTTTGGAAATCTTGAGTTTATGGTTAAAACTCTGAAGTAGTGTGAATCAAGTCATGGCACAGTCACTGGCTCACATGAGGCTGCTTTGTAGTTTGTAGTTGTGCGCTTCTGCTTTCCTTGCATAGAGTTGCTTGAGCTACTTTTTCCTCCATTTGTACTTTCCTTTGTAAAGGTTTTACTGTCCACAAACAACACTTCTGTCATTGGAAAACCGTAATTGATATGTATCAAGCCCAGCCTCAGAGCTTTCCCATTTCAGTCAGTAGTGAACTGCCCATGGTACATGAAACATACTAATAAATGCAATGCTTTATATTGCTGTAATTCTCTTTTGTTTTTATTTAATTCCTTAGTAAGTGCATATTATACTGGTGCAGTCAGGAGACTACAACATAAACAGTGCTTGTAATGTAACATTTGACAACAAATTGCCTTTAGTGTTTTTATTTACAGTGTTTTGCACACATGACTCAAGCGGACTGTAAGCAAAAGTAGTGCATTTATGTGGTTGGATGGTGATTCTCTTTAGTGCCTTTTTATATTAATTTTTGTTTAAATATTGCAACTAGTAATAAATAACAAGCTTATAAAGTTGGTGCAGTATACTGATACTTTATGCGTTCTTGAACAGGATAAGCAGGTGGAGGGATTCAGAATCCCCTTAGAAGTAATGTAAATGTATTTGGTATAATACAGATAATGGTGCTAAAAATGTAATTTTTGCATCCTGTAATTTTAAAAAGTATGCCAGGCATTAAGTGGCCAGTATGTGTATTTATATTATTATTATTTGTATTAAATATGCATTACTTAATTAGATGTTACAGTCCAGAATACCACCATTATTATATGTATTCCCCCATTATTGGCTTTGTCCAGGCTTTTTGTGCTAAGAGGTTGAGAGCTATAGTGAGAAGTGAGAACTGAATTCACTAAATGATAGCCGTTTAAGTTTCAGTCTTTCTATGTTTCAGGAAATGCATGGTGGTAACACAACATTATATTCCAGCAACTTTGCAAGATTATACAAGCAATGTTTAAAATGTGTCCCTGGTTTTGAGGCTTTTGCCCCCCCCCCCATAAATGTTGGCTTTTTCCAGATTTCTTGTGCTGCAAAGTTGAGAGACACAGTTGAGTGTTGAATGGATTTTACAAGGAGCTGAGAGCTTCAGGGGAAGAGAAGTTTAGGGCTGCTTAGGCTAAGTCTGTTTGCATTGTTAGTAGCATAAAAAGTAGAATACTTGGTTTTGATGCAGAAGGCTGTGGGTTCTACTCCCACAGTATGTAAATGCATTGCTGATACTGAACCTGTTATCATTTTGCCATCTGTTCCCTATTGCACTATTGCAATATTACTAGCTTATCATTTTTGTTAATGTAACATAGGCAATGTATTCCTCAAGGGCAACAGGCATTTTATTTATAGATGAAACAATGAAATATAAAGTTGTTTGCTAGCAGCAATCTCTTCATTAGTTATAGATATCTTTAATGTGGAATTATTTAGATGAGTTTACGTATGCAGATATTGTGCATATTTACTGATATTAGTGGATTTTAGAAATTTGAGTAGACTTTTATGATGGAAATTTTCTGAAATGGGCAGTTTTATCATTATTGGTTCATACATTTTGTTTCATTGTTTACTGGAAAAATGTTCAAAACAATAAATTTAAAATGCCCTCTAACAACTGTACTGTGTTATATAAGGAATATAATTTAATACAATCAGGAAGGTGTATCAAAGAACACATATATGTTTCGTGTGCAAGAGGACTATGATTTGAAAATGGCTCAAAGGTAATCTTTATCTCCCACTGGCAGATGCATTTTCTTTGAATGTGGGTTCAATGTTGTTTCAATGAATGTGAGTTTCAAGGGCACAGAAATTTTAATGCTAAGTCTATTTTCATTGTGAGACTGCATTGTTTAGCAGATGTCTACTAGTGTTTGTGCTGTAAAATGTAAAATAAAACTTTTAAATGAAATCCAAATCATTGTAAAAGTAAAGCAGTATGCACATTACAGTTTGTTTGTGTCTTTCGGCTTATCCCGGTTAGGGGTTGCCACAGTGGAACTCCGGCCCGCTAATGATTGGTAGAAGATTTTTACGTGCCGAGTTACCAGCCCTGATGAACAACCTTCAATGAAGGTACACCCCTTCATGCCTGTCTCCCCACAGAAGACGCTTTAGCTGAGAATCAAATGGACAATGTACAGTATTTATGGTAAATGGGGCGAAATAGCCAAGTAATGGGACATGGACATTGGAATGGCTGCAAGGGGGAGGGCTGTGTATGGGGAGGCCCCATTCAACCATGATGTTGTTAGGGGGAAGGGTGGCAAACTCAAAGACAGCCCCGGGTGGCACAGACTATAGCTATGCCACTGATCAGTAGGCCATGGAGAATGACTTTTGGAGGTCCTAGCAAACTATAATATTCTTTTGCCAAGATTAGAATATTGCCTACCATTAAATGCCCTACTTTTACCATAAAACCCACATACTGCAAGTCACCAAAAACAAAATCCTAAGGTTCATCATCTTCTCCCTTCCCAGTGAACATCATTGCTGCACATTAAAAAAAAAAGGTTACCATTTATTACAGGGCCTGGGTCCACTCTGGGGCGATATTTTGGTTGTCTGTTCTTCAGTTTGTATTTGAAAGTTGATATCCCACAATTCCGTTGGAATGGGCAGGGTTACACAAAAATGTATGCACATTTTATGTTAATCAGCATACAGATTTGTACCTATTTTTTTTTACAGACCTTTGTCCAGACTTTTTATGTATCCAGGCTGAGAGGCATGGGATACATGTTTGCATGTCAACTCTCTGAGTGGTGTTGAAAATTGTCACCCATCTGGAATGAACTTGCCTAGATAGTTAACCATGCCAAGAAAATGTTGTAGGGCTTGAAAATTGTCTGGAGCTGGCATCTCAAGAATTGCTGTTTGCTTCAAAGGATCTGCTTGTAAGCCTAAACTGGTAAACAAATGACCAACATAAGTAACTTCTCACAACCTGAATTTCCACTTCTGGGGATTCAGATTAAGATTCACTTCATGTGCTCTTTCCAGAACTTTCTTAAGGTTTCCATCATGTTCGACTTCACGACTACCACCTACAAGAATATAATCTACTATAATAGCACACAGATAACCAAAAAAAAATTGTTCCATCGCATGCTGAAAGACTTTACTGGCAGAATTTATTCAAATGGCATTCTCAAAAATCTGTACCTGCCAAAAGGAGTACTGAAAGTGGTTAGCAATGAAGATTTTCAGTCAAGCAAAATTTGCCAACATGAACTTTTTGCAACCAAGACAGAAAAAACAGTGGCATTAGGCATAACAGCAGCATCTTCTTCAACTGTACGCATTGGATGATGAGGTCATTTTAGTGCTTTGTTCAAATCTTGTGGATCAATACATATTCTGATATCATCTGAGATTTTCTTATTAGCAACCTCCATGGAAGATACCCATTCAGTAGGGGTAGAAAAATCTACTGGACAAATGACACCTTGCTGCACCATTTTGTCTAGCTTGGCTTTGACTTTGTTCTGCATAGCGACTGGAGCTTTCTGGGCTGGTCTGACAACTGGGCTGATTTCAGGATCTAACTTCATGGAGTACACAACTGGGAGTTTTATTAGTTTGTCTTTGAAAAGATCAGCATAGGTAGAAAAAATAGTCTGGGCAAAATTAGAACAGTTGTCTTTTAAGCTTACATGGCGGACTTCCTTATTAAATGAAAGTAGCCCCATTTTCAAACTGTCTCTGAGGCCTAATAATGACTGTATATGCCTTTTGACTATGTAAAATTGCAAGTCATAGCTGTTCCCAGCAGAGTAACATGAGGCATTGCTAAGCCTTCAGTCTGAATTTCTTCACCACCATAAACAACAATCTTCGCACACTTTGCCAAATCAAGCTTCTTACCAGCACATACTCTAGCAAATGTTTCTGCTAACATAACATTGCACTTTGATCCTGTATCAGCTTTGAGATATATGGGTCTCCCATTAGTCCAAACAGTACAAAATATGTAATTCTTTGCTCACAAATCTACTGCATTAACTTTTTCATTAAGCACAGACACATCATCAACATAAAAAGTAGGGTCACAACTTTCTAATTGGTCAACTTGTCTCTTTGAATGTTCTCTTTAAATAAAAGAATGTGCCTCTTTTGATTTGCAAAATCTTTTGAAATGATTCCACTTTTTACATCTGTGGCACTACTGACCAAAAGCTAAGCACTTTTCTCTTTTAGATACATGACTTCCACCACAATTGTTACAGTTGACTATGAGGCTAGGTGAGGGTACATGCTTTGAGTTTGCTGACTCACCCTTGTGTTTCACTGAAACTATGTATGCTCTGGAATTTGCTAGAAAGCTATGGGGTTTCCCAGGGACTGCTGCAGGACTGACAGTAGCTGCCATGTGCTTGGGTCTCTTTCTTTTAACCATGTGCTACACACTATCAACATTAGCTTTAGAAGATACTGGAAGCATGCATTTCTCATTTATAAGCATATTTCTGCATTTTTCTTTAAGCTCATGTATCTGACAAATCTCTATGGCCTTATTCAAAGTTAAATCACTGCCCTGAAACAAAAGCTTTCACACAGCATCATCTTTAATACCACACGCGCATCTGTCTTTTATCAACTTATCCCTTAAATCACCAAATCTGCACGTTTTAGCTTTGAGGAACAAGGCTATTACATATACTGCAAAAGTTTCACCAGGCTTTTGATCCTTTGTGTAAAATAAGTGCCTTTCCATTGTAATATTTACTTTAGGGTTACGTATATCTCTAAATTTACATTTTGAGCACTTGGGATTTTGCCTTGTTTCAGCCTGTACCACTATATGGTGGTCTTCCTCCTCCCCTGTATACACAGCAGGTGCATACACAAATGAATGCTGTCTTTCTATGGTTTCTGAACCAGATAAATTAAGCAGTATAAATGCCTTTGTATGTGCATCCTTGTCAGAAATGCTGCCTGTATGAAAATATTGTAATCTTTTTCAAACACTCTCCAATTCTCTGCAATATTATTATCACATACAAGTGGAGCTGGTCTGGAAATGGAAATTGCCTCCTCAAAGAGACCATTCTTCAATGGATTCTCCCTCTGTTATTTGGCATCTACTTTTTTGAAGTAAAAAAAAATTCCAAAGGGCTCTGTCTGACGACGTTTGCAGATGACCGCAAGCTAGGAACAATCAGTTAATCCACAAATGACTTAGAAGCTCTGGAGGAGGGTTTATCTCAGATAAATAACTGGTGTCAGTCATAATCATGGTCTGAAACAAAATGCCAAAAAATGCATTACTGTATCCTTTGGGTAGTCATCTACTGCATGGAACTACCACATTGACAACACATTCCTGAGAGTTTACCACGTTGTTTGGGATATGGAAACTTATGTGGAAGGTGACCTAAATTTTGACCGACATGTGTCTACTGTTGTAAGAAAGTCATTCTATATTGCACAACTTATAAATAAAGGGACTGCATCTAGATTTAGGGATGTCATTGTCCCCTTTTACACAGCCCTCATTAGGCCAGTCATCGAATATAATGCTCCGTTTGACATGTATCTATCCAGACACATGCAACAACTGGTATGCCCACAAAGACACCTTACTAAAAGGGTACAAGGCCTAAACAACATGCTCTACTTGGACCGACTCAAAGCCTGGTTACTATACTCAGTATCCTACATTCTTGCTAAGAGATGACTTGTGTCTGGCATAAAAGGCATTGTCTGATCCATTACTGAAGGATTTAATGCATATCAGCAAGTCAGATGGCATCAGAAATACCTGGTCTAGGGATCTAAACCTCTTGTGCAACATCAACAGACAGGTTTTGAAGGACAGGTATACTTCACAGATGATATTGCTGCTATGGAACAGACTCCCCATCCACATAAAACAAAGCTCATCCTGTCCATTTCAAGCACAACTTAGATCTGTGGATTGGAAACAGAAAATTTACCCCAGGATTGCCCCCTGTACTACTAATGGACAGATGCAGCTGTTAAATGGTTTATCCCATGCGTGGGTCCCCTCAAATTATTTATGATATTATCTTAATTTTCTCAATATTCTCAATGGGATAATACATAATTATCATGGTGGGGTGGAAAGGCTATCATATAACCAAAACCAGCGGATCCATTTAATTGTCTGTCTGCTTTTAGCCTTTCTTTCCCAAGTCAGTCCCTAGTAGTAATTTACCATAAGGCTTATGGTACAGAGTGTCCTAAGACTCTGAAAAAACTTTGCCCATACACTTTTCCCCTCACTGTGTTTTCAAACCTGCTTTTAAACATTTGAGTTTACTTTCTGACCTGATTATTCCTGCATGACTGATTGCTTATTTTAGTGCCATTTTTCCAGTCCTGGTGGGGGGTTAGCCCCACTTCGTTCGCCCTCACTCCACTCCTCTACCCTACCCCCATTCCCACCCACCCCACTATAATTTCCTTTATACTAACTACTCTCTCCCCTTCCTGTCCCAATATCCAATTGCTACTACTTCCTGCAAAGACCACTCCTACCTAAATATCTGTCACTCTTACATCTCATCCATTCCTGACATTCACTATTCTACTTTACTTTCCCACTCCTCTACACACTCTCTAATAATGCAACACCTTCTCATTCCCACCACACTCCTCCTAATTCTCTGTACCACAACCTCCTATCACTCCCACCTTGCCAACCCACCCCTACTCTCTCCTATCGTCTATACATATAATATCTTTCAAACTACTCCTTCATTTACTATTTCCCCAACTCTTTTTAATTTCCCCACCACATGTCTACACAAACTCTCAATACTTCAAATCCTTAAACCTACTGACAAATCTAAACCAAAGCTTTACAAATTCCACTTTCCTATCCCTATACTCTCTCTTCTCTCAAGAAACTTACTCTGTTGTGGTGACATCCATCCCAACCCCCCCTTACCTCTCCCCACACCAAAGCACCCATCAATACCAATCCCACCCCCATACACTTCTGTCCACCTACATCCTCACTCATAAAGTACATACTTATCGAAATATCTAACTATAAACTCACTACATATTCAGAGCCTAACAAACAAAATCTCTGACTTGCACACATTGATAGCTCATACTACCCCTCACATTCTGTCCTTATCCAAAACCAGGCTTAAGCCACATATTACAAATACTGAAATCCTCCCATAAGACTATAACATTTTTTGCTCTGATAGAGTCCCTATAAAAGGAGGTGGCATAGCCAACCTCTACTTCAACCCCTTAAACCTCTCACCCCTACCCTTCCATATCCCTAACTTCCACCCAGCTGAAATTATCATATTAAACTGTCATTTAAATCCTCTTAAAAATTGTGTTGTTGCTTCCATCTATCTCCCTCCTGGAAACAATCTGCCCATCCTAGACAATATCCTATCCTGGTTCTCCCTCACCTTACCATATGAAACCCTTATTCTAGGAGATGTTCAACATTGATTGGTCCAAACTTACTACTGACTCTCCTCAACTCAGTATGAACTTATGCGGTTTCCACCAACTGATCTCATCCCCTACCTGATTCCACAAAAACTCGTCATCCAGCTCTACTATTGACTGGATTCTTAGAAAGATCCCCCCTCCACTACCACATCCCCATTGCCTTACCAGATACCCTTAGTGACCATCTCTTAACCTCTGTCTTAAGATACTCCTCCCAAATTCCCAAACACCACCTGGTCAGAGATTGCCGTAAACTATTCAATTTTGATACCTCCCAATTTAACTCTATTCTTTCTAATATAGACTGGTCCATCCTTAGACAAATCCCTCTCAATGATGCAGTAAATACATTCAATAGCATTTTCCTTAATACTTTGATTTCTCTTGCTACCTCTATAAAAATCAGAATAAAATCAAATCATGCTCCATGGCTTTCCAATGAAACTAGGTCCCTTATGCACAAAAGAGACAGTGCCTGGAAATCCTGGACCAAAACAAAACAACTACTTCAACTTCTCAATTATAGACAACTAAGGAACCTTGTGAAAAAGCAAACTATAAATGACAAAAAGTCCTACTATAGCTCTGCCCAGCTCAATAATAAATCCAACCCTCAAAAATTTTGGTCTACTCTAAACAGAATTCTATCTCCAGGTAGTCTCTCAAACCCCTCCCCTTATCCAAATAATTCTCCTCAGGAAACTGCTTCCCTCCTCAATAAGCACTTCATTGACACCATCCAGAATCTAATATCCCCTAAGTCCAACTCCTCCTCGGCACCTAGCTCTTCCAACCCTTCTAGCACAACTCCCTTTTCCTTTCACCCTGTTCCCACTTCCTACATTAAAGCTCTTCTTCTTAAGCTCCAGTCCTGCTCACCCTTCACTGACAATCTACCTCCTTCCTTCCACAAATTAGCTGCTGAATCTATTGCCTACCCTGTAGCTATACCAATTAACAGATCTATCCTTGAATCTACCATTCCTGACCTGTGGAAATTCTTTTTCACTATTCCTCTACATAAATGTGGTAACTCCACTGACCCTGCTAACTACTGACCCATTGCCATTCTTTCCCCCCTTTCTAAAATCTTAGAAAAATGCATTTATACACAGCCTATCAATTATGTCCTCCAGCACAATCTACTCACTCCTACACAACATGGTTTTTGTCCTAAACACAGTACAACTACTGCCCTCCTCTCTTTTATTCACACTATCGCTGAGGCCTTCGACAACAATAAAGTCATATCCTGTCTCTTCCTTGACCTTTCCAAAGTTTTTAATACAGTCTCACATTCTTTACTGCTATCTAAACTTGCCATTCTCAACCTCCCACCTCACTATCTTGGTTCTCTAGCTACCTATCTGGTAGGCAGAAATCAGTTAGATGGCTCTCATCCTCCTCACCTTTCCTTCCTGCCCCAACTGGAGTACCTCAAGGCTCCATCTTGGTTCCCCTTCTGTTTAATGTCTTCACCAATGATCTCTTCACATCATGCAAAGACTCTTCACTTATTCAATATGCTGATGATTCTACACTCATATCTATTTCAAATAGTATCTCTGATCTCCATACCCTAACCCAATAGGCCTTTCTATCAACTGAAAAATGGCTATCTGACAATCTACTTATCCTCAACCCAAAAAAGACAAAACACATACTCTTCCTCCCCCTTTCTGTTACTTAGCATAACACCACCTTTTCTATAAGGTCTTCAAACAACATAATTATCCAACCTGATACCCACACAAAACTCCTTGGAGTCATTATTGCTGAAAGACTAAAATTTAAACCGCACATACTCCAATGTATAAAAAAAACACATAAAAAAACTGGGCCTACTGTATCGGAATAAAAAATGTCTAACACCCAACTCTAGACTAACCCTTGCACAGACATTCCTCATTCACTCCCTCCTATATGCCACTCCTGTTCTCACCAATATTCAGGTCTCAACACTGAACAAACTCCAAAAAAGTACCATCAATTTGCTAGAATCATAACTAAGTCTCCATACAATGCACATCACTGTACTTCACTAAATTCCCTCCAATGGCTAGAATGCCCTCAACTACTGCAGCTATCTCAGTTTCAATTATTACACTCTATTGTCTACAAACCAACACTCTGTCCATCTCTGTCATCCCTGATCTCTACCTATACTCCATCTCGTACCTTCTATACTTCAAATCAGCAGCTACTGGATATCTACCAACAAAAAAAAAACTGCTGGCAAAATACTCTATAAACACTCTGTTGCCCATGCAGGAATAAGCTTCCCTTACACATACGCTCTATTACACACTTCTCTCACTTTAAAATGAGCTGTCATGACCCAACCTAACCTCCTTACACCCTTTCTCATACCTAGGTACCTCATTTCCCTTCTTTCTTTTTCTCCCTGCAGGGTGACATATACTGATTGTTTCTTTTTTTTTTCAAATGAAGATGAAGCAGAAACATTTTCTTTGTATATAAGTACTGTCTCTGTATATATAATACTTATGTTCCTTTTTGATTATTTTTTCTACTCTGTACTTTACTTTTCCTGTATAACCAATTTAAAAATGTTGTAGTTGTCTATTATAGTCACATGAACAGAATTAATCTTTTTATATTGTGATGTACTTTAACTGTTTATTTAATGGAGCTTTTCTCCTCGGGTCTCCTCTGAAAATGGGCCTCAAGCCCAGCAGGACCAACCCGGTTAACACATGTCAATAAATAAATAAATAAAAAATAAATAAATAGGACAGGTTATTTCAAACACAAATAGGGAAACTGGCTAGGCTTAAAATGGCCAGTAAGGGTAGTTAGCCTAGTACTTACCTATGAACCTATTGTCATTCATTTGGGCAGCAAACCCCACCACTCCCCCAACCTCCATTCTTACTAGGGTATGCTGTCTCAGACTTTGCACGTGTGGGTAGAAATACTTCTGAACAAACAACTGTGTTAAGCAAGTATTTATTTATATTTTTGGCCTAACCAAAACTGGCTTCATGTAATACCTCTATTAAATCATTCTGCACAATAAATTTTAATGCATAATTGTATTTTATTTTCATGATTCATAGCTCCATTAGCAAATACTTCTCTTGCAATCAGTACATGATTTACAGAGGTACATATACAGATTAGTATTTTAATAAACATGTCACATTTGTATATATTATGACTCTGTTAAGACATTACTCATATTTGTCTTTTTTAAACAGTTGCATATGTGATTACAAACACATTCATGATTTCCTCAGCATTTCAAAACAGCATTATAAGTAATATTTTCAGGTATACATACCTTTCTTAGAAAATACCTCTAGTTATGCCAGCTTGTTAAACTGTTTTATCTTTAATGTTACCCAGTTAAATAGTGAACATTAAGAAACAAAACTTTTTTTTTTACTTACTATAAATCTCTCGTCTTCCCACTGATACTTGGTCCACCCACTCAAGCAGCTGGTCAGCCCTATGATTCTGCAAGTCATCAAAGCAGTGACAGCACTGCTGGCCAGAGTGTGTTGTACCTGTCAGGGTTGACAGGTGGTCACCCAACTCCTGCCAAATACTGATTTTTTTTCAGATAGTATGTGTGCATGCCACAATCTTTTCCTGTTAAGAATTATTCAGAAGGACCAGATAGGAACATGGCCTCATTATTTTGGGTCTATACCATAAGATCGACATTTGAAAATGTTGACTCACCTTTCGTCAACACGAAAATGCCGAACTCCAAGTTTGTCAAATGACCAAATCACCGATTTCTTTCCACGGGAAAAAAATTGGTTAGCTGTTCTGTTACACCTGCCCTTTCCCCGATGGTAGTGCATTCTCGGACTTAGAATATTTAGTTAGGGGGGTGTGGAGGGCACAGCCATCCATGGTGGTGGGTGTGGAGGGTGAAGCCCCGCACTTAAATATGTTTGTTTTTATGTGATGTTGTTTGTTAGCCTTCCGATTTATTTCCCATTCGAGAAACTTGCAGTTCCACATTTTTGTGTCGATGAAAGGTGAGTTGACATTTTCAGATGTCAATCTTATTATACAGACTCATGACTTCACAGGGGATGCCATCATTCAAAGTGCCAGAACAACAAGGAAAGTATTGTCATGGAAGTATTAATCCCTGTGAGGTATGACATCACCCTAGCTAAACTCTGTTTGCTAGGTGGGGCATTACAACAGCTATTGATATTACTAGCAGGGTTGGCTTAATCAAAACTGCTTTGTTGCATCTTTTTTTCTTCCTAAAGCAAACCAGTTATGATTCCCTTCTATGCTTGATTAAAACTGAAATATATGAATAATAATTGCTATTGCTAATGCTCATTGATAAAGGTTATTGTTGTATCCTAATACCAGTATGTCTCATGTAGAATTTTTGTTTTAAGTTTTCCTTTTTTTGATGGGATGAGGGAATAAATGTCACTATATGTGTTATTTTTAAGTGTTAAAAACTTATGATTTGTTTGAGGTGCAGTGGTGTGGCACACAGCATTGAATGTGCATAGATTGTAGTTCAGGCTGCTGGAAACTTGATATTCAATTGACTCCGTTTTGTTTTTGTTAACCACATTCTGAATATGGCCATTCTAGGACCATTTGTGTGTCCTGCAGTGAGCTTGGGACACATGTATATGTTACTGACTGTGAAGCAGTATGCAGTGCATTCATGGCAATCTGATGTGCTTGCTTTGGCAGTGAGTTCATTATCATTGAGTCATACTGAAGAGCACCCCAGACTCTTAAGGCACCTGAAATGTCTCTTCAGTAGGCCAAAGACCCCTCACTGACAATACAAGTCTGGGACAAGAATGAATTATACATCTTTTCTGCATCTACACTTGGATTTCTCACTGGTGTCTTCAGCCATGCTTTCAGTGGAAATTCAGAATCTCTTGAAGGGAAAAAAAGAGACAAAGAAAGGTGAGGAGGGGGAGAGGAGACAAAATAACAAAACAAAAGTTTATTTTTCAGCAATACATTTTAACATGAAAAACTTCCACTTACCAGCAAGATGATCACTGGATATCCTACCAATCAGGAAGAAGTGGTAGAGTGAGCTAGTGTAGTATTAAAAAATCCAAAGCCTGGAAATGTTAAGGTAAAATGCAGCATTTATTCCAAACAGGAAAAAGATCACAAAGCTTTTGGGATCAACCCTTCAACAGTGTATGTGTTTTATACACCGATGAAGGGTTGATCCCAAAACCTTTGTGATCTTTTTCCTGTTTGGAATAAAAGTTGCATTTTACCTCAATGTTTCCAGGCTTTGTAATTTTTACTACTGTTTTGCATTTTGTATCTTGCCTGGTTTACCTACATGCTGTTTTTCTTTCTTTAGAGTGAGCTAGTGTGCCAGATATTAGAGCCATCTGCACTGTCAAGATATTGGGCAGAGGCTTTAGTGATGCACCCCTATGCATCACACACTACCTGGGAATTGATGGAATGGAGGAATGATTGCCCTTCCTATTGTGGTACCACTCCCCTGTGGACCAAAAGAGGCCATTATTGCAACATGGCAGCAATCAGGTGCACTGAGTACCTCAGGGAAACATGCCAGCCCATAAAAGGCAAGTAGAGTCCTGGTTTGATCGTGAGGTGACACCAGAAAATAGATATACAGATCAAGACATGCCAAGAGTACATCCAGGAATTGCTGCAGTATCCTCGATGGAGAAGCCTGTGAGATGCCCAGTGTCCCCAGTCGGTCTTTGAAAGGTCCCCGTAGCAAGTATAGTGAGGGCTACACATACCTTGGTGTCCACAGGGATAGGAAGTCCACTCATTCCTTTACTGCCTCTACTGGGGTCAAACATACCCATTAAGACCCTTAGAATGTCCCAGTCCACTCTGAACCTATCAAGGATTTCCTGATTATCAAAGTTATAATGAGTTATCCTTTGCATATATTTTCTCCCTCTTGACTTGTAAGCACCACTAGGAGCAAGCAGTTTTGGCCCAGGCAAGAAATAAGCTGATTTAAACTAAGTTTCAGAAAGAGCTAAAACATCAGGGTTATAACAGTAAGAAAGGTTTTCAGTAGGTCATATTTATTACTAAGACCTCCAAAGTTCAAGTAGCTAATGTGTAAGCTGGATACCTTAATGGTTTATACTGAAGGTATGGGTAAGGGGTTGAGAAAAGTCTACTGGCAAAAGGATAGATGGTCAATTGTCATATGTCATCCAGCAAGGTACAAAAGTGTATTGGCTAGGAATGTTGAAAAATAATAGGAGGAGATATGTTTTGGGGGGAAGAAATAAGGAATATGTAGGTATGAGCAGACAGTATGAATGTTAGTGATGGAAAAAGCAGAAAACATTCAGCTAGTTAATGATCTTGCTCAATACTATGTTATGGTGTTATTGGGAATTTTCAGGTCAGTTTATACTCAAAGTTAAGACAGTTATGGGTACAGTAGTGCTCATGCAACAAAAATAATACTCTCTTCTCCTGTTATTAGGTTCATCAGTTGAAAGCATTGCATTATTTGCCAGTACTCTCCAGGAAAGTATACAGTTTCCTGTTACTGGTTACTAGTACCTACGGTACATGGCAAGATATACAACCTAGAAATAGCAAAGCTAGACGCAAGTGACTGCATTTTTGGTGAGGCTTCTCATTATACAGCTCATCTGTAACCAGTGCGGAAAAGCAGGAAAATATGATTGTGAATTGCAGATTGTGTAAAACCTACTTCATTAGCATATGATGATTTACATAATTCTTCATTTCCATCTCATTATTTGCACATTTGCATAAGCACATTTGAGGTCAGCACACATTTGTATACATGGCCTCTATAAATCTCAGCTCAGCAGTGGTTATCCACGAAAACTTCAGATAACCTTAGCACATTTGCATAACTGACTATGAATACCAGCCACAATCATACATATTTAATCTATTCCCTTAACTAACCCTTACTCCAACCCTAATCCACACACATTCACAAATGCACACACTTATTTTTTTTTTTTTATTTTATTTTTATCTGACATTTGTTTACTGGGAAAATCCAATTGGATGCGTGCCCATTTTCAGCGGAGGCCCAGGGAAGAAAGCTCCAGAAACAATTAGCATATTACATTATCTTATTACAGAGCAACAGTGAACATTTTCACATACAGGAAAGAATATGCAATAAATGGATTGCACATAATTTTTACATATATTGATGAAACATACCTGCGCATTAATTACCTAATGCACACCCCACTTACCTGTTCTGATAAAACATACACGACAAAACATCAATTAGAAAAATTAGACATTTGACCAACAAACACTGCACTTCATCCTGTCGACCAAAGCAATTGGTAATAATCTTGATGTCAGAGTGTAGTAAATTAACACTGAAGGGTACCCTCTTATTCCTTCATTTATTGCCAACTTTGATCAGTTTTTACCAGTGTTATTTATTAATTTTTAATTTTTTAACAAGGTCGATGAACAGCTCTACTGATCCTTTTCAGTCATGACCTGAGCGGAGAGACCAGAGACGGCACAATAATTAAAAGTATAAGTATAACAGTACCATTTACAACATTCTGGTTTAAGAGAATTACTTCATTTTACAAACACTGATGGCATTTTACAAACAGTGACAGGCTGATAGACAATACAGTATTTACATTATTTAAATGATATAGCCTATGACAAATTTCATTAACTACACTAACTTACTACATAGTAGAACATTGTGTTAACAACACATTATGCCAGTACTGTGCAGATTAGACAGGCTTCGAGTTCAATTACATATTGTTTTCAAAAGTCTTGAAGTTGGCTTAGATGTCCCTGGATGGCTTGGGCTCCTCTTACCCTAAGGAGCTCATTGTTCCATACTGCCCCCTTGAGGTTGATGGTTGTTCTTGAAGTGCAGTTTGAAACACTGATGATTCATTCAGCTGTTTACCACAATATTCTACAGAGATGGGTGGCATTATACATATACATGAAGGCAATGGAGTGTGAGACAAGATTATTATCCAGTGTCATGAAAACAGGTACATCATCTTCCAAAGTACTTAAAATGTGTGAAATTCAAACAAACAAATGTGAAATAGGGAATAATAATTAAGGTTCACATTAAATTAAATGAATTAACTCCTCTCAAAATGAGGATATCTGTAAAGCAAGCTGATTTTAAGGTTTGTGAACTAAATGTATTACATAGGCTTGACAAAAAGCTTGTAAACCATTTGTCTTTAATTATAAACCTAACTGTCTATCACTGGAAAAGAAGCTAACTGAAATCTAATACCATTTTTGTAAAACAAAATAGTAAATCATTCAAGCTCATTCTTATGAGATAAATCAGTCTAAAAAAAGCATACTGTATACACTGCATCTGGGAGTCTCATAATCTCTCTATATAGCTTTTCAAATGAAGAGAGTTAACCTTATTTGTCCACTGAAGAAAAAAATCTCCCACAAAATTTGATGTTTCCATATAGAAAGACATTTCCTTATTCTGATTTTGAAAAAATGGAAGGTGCATCTGTTTCATATAGAAAACACCCCCTTCACCTGATAAGCCCACAGCTGTTGCAAGGGTGGGGTGAAGGGGGAGGGTACCTCAAGTGCAGCTGGCAGTGTAGAAGAGATTCCCATCAGTCCTTGCAAGTAGTCTGTGCAATCATTTAAGAAGATACAACTATAATCATGGTTGGTTAAAGTTAGCTTGTGTTGTGGGTATATATTCAGCAGCATGTAAGAACTGCTGACTGTGACCTTGTCAGTATGTGTGTGTGTGTGTGTGTGTGTGTGTGTGTGTGTGTGTGTGTGTGTGTGTGTGTGTGTGTGTTGAGCTGTTATGTATATACAGTACAGAACTGAAAACCTTTTCTTGTTTTTGGTCCTTAACTCAGGAGATTATTTAAAACCAAAGAGTGCAGTACCAGATAAGGTCTTTGTTGCAAGTGCCATCTAAAGGGAGTCATTGTTTTTGGTTAAATATTTGGAATACCAAATGTTTTTTAGTTGAACATTTGGAATAGAACTGACATTAAGAATTGTTGCTTCTATTTGTGAGGATTGGGAGTTTGGCCTTTCCCCATTGCAGTGCGATTTTGGAGATGGTAGAAATAAGTTGCATGAAGTGTGTGGGGGGGACTGCAGGGGCTTGCCTTTGCATAAAATAATTTTTTCACTTCTTGTTGTTTGATGTGGTTGGTACAAGTTGAGTATTTGTATGCTTGACTTAATGCCGTACATCCCAGCTGAGCTCGCTATGACTCCAGATAAAGCAGGGTATCATTTTGTTCTTCACACTTCTACCCCTCAGACCTAGCCCTAACCTTAAGTCTAATTCTAATACACTGTGTGCTATTACAGAATGACACAGGTCCAGTGATTGTGCTCACATATATTCCTGACACTCTCTTATGTTTCTTCTAGCTTTATAATGAAAATGCATTGCAACGGTCATATAATGAAAGCAAACTGCTTTAGAGTTAAGTAGTGAAATAGATGCAACTATGGTTGGTGTAGGCTGATAAGCTATGGTAACCTGCTGTTGAAACTCCTACGTCCTGCTGACCTCAGGGGATACCAGTGTAAGTACCAAAAGAGGTATTGCTCAGGACTTTATTTTACCTGCACTAAACCCAGTGGTAGAATTTTTGAACTTTGAAAAATAACTTCAAATCCTTGAATTTTGAAATCCTTTGAATATTAGAACCAACCCCAAATAGTGCCGGAATAGATGTATTTACATTTGTGCATATATTTGCTGCTTACTTCACTATCTTATCTCTGTCTTAGCTGTTTTAACTTCATCAGACTCAAAGGGACTTAAAAATATGAAAAACAGAATAGAAAATTAAATAAAAACAGCATAGTTCAAACTTATGGAAAGCCAGCATAAGTAAAGTATTTGTCCTTCTTTTTATGTTTACTTCCAATGTATGTTATTTGATTATCTTAATGGAGAAGTTGAAATAAAAACTGTTTGCTACTTAAGATCCCTGAAGACAAACAGCTAACAGTTTATATATATAAGGCATTATACAGACAAAACTACCTCAGCACTGATGTGAGTAAGAACCACTTAGAGTGGTGAGAAGAAATGAAAACATCTCCTAGCAATGCTGGCTAGATGTGAGTGCTTTGGGCAAAAAACAAAGATCCACAGGACACTGGTGCAGAACCAGCATGAGTCTGTCTAAGGGGAAAGAGACTACTGATTAAAACGTTCCCTGAGGGGGTGACCAGGAAGTTGGAATAGAACCCAAATGCTATGGCATGTTGTTAAATTTCCACTTGAGAGCTGCTTTTGCTGTACTTTTACACTAAGAAATTCCAGAATCAGACATCTTTTGGCAGAAAGTGCTTACCTGATCTCTCTGAGTCAGAAAGCACTTCAGGAAGCTCAACGTTTGGTTATTTATTGTCTAGAAAGCAGAGGAGCCAGTTTTCAAGCTTTTATTCTCTGAGCGGAGCTGCCCAATGGGCAGAGACAGCAGTGGTCTGTATAGTATTAAATGTATAGACATACAATTTACCTATAAAGTTAGGATTAGATCCAAAACGTGTTAAACAGTGTGGCATTGTGCAGAAATAATCTTACAGTAGCTAGCTTGTGCATCGAATAGAACTACCATATGCTAGTGTTATATAACATCTTGCCCTTAACCCCAGAAACTACCCTAGAGATCCCTGTTAAAACCCAGTCCTTAATCGTAAACAGCCAGCCCTATTACAGGACCAGACAACATGGATATGCAATTTCCAAATGTCTGTATGGCCATCTTGGTAGATTTGGGCATCCTAAGGGAATGCAGCACTTGTCTCATATTCTTAGAAAACTAGTCAATCATTAAAAAAAACACTATATGCGAGAGATGTAAATACAAAACTTCCATGGTGGCAAAAATCTCACATACAAATGAGGTTGTCAGGAATACCCACACTACATCCCTCACACATACCATTCACCACACACACAATGATTGTCTTATACTGACACTTTTAAAAGTAACCTTCTCACATCTGAAAGCCCTCCAACGACACATAATGGCAGCACTGCTCCTCTGCAATCACTAAGGCACACTCCAAAAGCAACACCAAACATCTCCCATAAGCCTACACCAAATGGTCCCCCAAGGCAAGCATACTCTTTACCTAATACTCTTGGAATTGGGGTCTCCATTGTGTGGCACACAGATGCCCCACTCACCAGGTCACACAACGAGAAAATAACAGTTAGCTGCCTATCTGGGGCCAGGATATGCAATATCACACACACACTGAATTTAATGCACCCCAGGTGCCATTATGATTCTATCATATCCATGTGGGTGTAAATGACCTGATGCATACCTTACTGGACTATATGAAAAAGGACATAATGGATATCTCAGAATATGTATCACAGATAGGTCTCAGCCTTGCACTGAGCAGCATTCTACCTTCACCAAGGATGATGCCACAGTATTAACATAAAATATTTGAGTTTAATAACTGATTTAGTTTTCTGGTGTCATTCCAGGGGATCCAATATCTGTCAGCATGGGAGAACATGGTCAAAAGGCCATGTTGCTTTTCCAAGGATGGGCTGCACCTGATGCACCAGATTTTCAGATACTGGCTAAAACTTTATCCACCCCCTTAGAGCATTTTTTTAGACAATGAGAAACCACAAAACTACCAACACAGTGAAAGTCTACAAGCAACCTTAAGGTGTTACTGCTCAATGCTCAGAGACTAAACAGAAGCCTCCTCACCCTTCAAGCCCTCCTCACTCTGGAGAATATAGACCTCTGCAATGACTGAGACTTGGTTTAAAGTTGCAGAAAGTACTCCCGATGTGCAAAATTATAGTGCCTTCCATACATTTAGTCCAAAATCAGCAAAGACTGTGGCCAAAGGTGGAGGTATCTCGATCTAATTTTGCATTACATGAAACATACCCCCACGTTGGTTAAACAGGGTGATACCATGCAACTCACCATAGATAAATAAGGTCATCACCATATCATGGCTATCAAAAGGTCATGATCTATGCCCTTAGAATCTCATGACTCTTACCTCAACCCCCTAGACATGTTCACCATCAAACCAAACACTCTATTCATGGGTAACTTTAACTATCTACAGACAGGGAAATGCACACTGTCTAAAACTCACAGGCACAACACCTTCTAGACTTTATTACCACAAACACCCTGGAATAGATAGTGCACGCTCAAGCCAAAGGCACAAATATACTTGATCTGGTACTCATCAACACAAGAGTGTGTTTCACTGTATCCCTATGTCATATTTTCACTAGTGAGGTAGGATCAAAAGGCTGTCTCATTTGAAGTAAAAATCAGCCCAGAAAATCCAGCTAAACCAGTATTAATTAGGAATTACTCAGATGCAAATTACATCCTATTAAGTGACAATTTGTCAAAATTTAAGGCTCCCCCCAACCCTAAGACCACAATTACCTATTAAGAATTATTCACTGAGTCACTATACTTGTGAATGGATGCATAGGAGCTGCTGTACCAATTAGAAAAATCCCCCTAGCCAAAAAAAAAAAAAAAAAAAAAAAAGCACTGATCGAATCCTCACTCAAACTGGCTATATAATAAAAGAAGAAAACTTATGGCCAAAATCAGAAAAAGCAGCTCCCTAAAAGGCAAGTGCACTCTTATGTAACTAATAAGAATCTAAGAGGTTTAGCTAATTCCAACAAGGCCAACTATGAAGTCAGCATAGCCTCACAGGATAAGGGCAATCAGAGGGCCTTCTTCAGCTATGTCCGGAACCTTAGAAGTGACATACAACACTGTGTTGAACTGGTGGTGAATAGTGCGAACTACGCTGATCAGGGTGACATAGCAGATCTACAGGCTGATAAATTCAGCTCAAACTTCACCCTCGCCCACTCCCCCCGACAAAGCTCCACTGGTTGAAATCCCCTCCAACATACTTCCTTCATCTATGAGTAGGGACCAGGTGCTGACAGCATTTGCAAAAGCCAAGAACTCCTTCTCCATGGGTCCCTTCAGCATTCCTGGTTGCCTCCTGAACAGTCTAAAACATGACTTAACAGGACCACTTGAAGCACTCCAACTACAGCCTTGAAATAGGCTATGTTCCAAGTGAATGGGGAACTGTTACAATCATTCCACAAGGGTGGACCATCAACCTACCAAGGGAACTACAGATCCATAAGTCTAACAAGCCTAATATGCAACAAATTATCATGAAAATGATAAACAAGGATGTCGGCAACCTGCAGACACTGGACCCATCCAATATGGCCTTGTTAAAGGAAGGTCATGCCTACTTAACTTGGTAAACTTCTTTTAGAGGGTCACCACGGCAGTGGACAAGGGTAAACCAATGCAAACTGTGCATCTTGACCTGGCCAAGGCATCTGATGCAATACTCCATTCAGGCATTATTGACAAACTCTCTGAGTCAGGTGTAAACCTAACTGGCTGGATTGCTAGCTGGCTCACAGACAGGACCTAGGAAGTCAAGATCAGTGAGACCACCTCCACCAACAGACAGGTTACCAGTGGAGTACCCTAGTGCTCTGTGCTAGGCCCCTTCTGTTTGGCATTTACTTCTCAGAAGTCATGGGTAACTTTAAAGGCCTCTGGCTCACCAAGTTTGCAGATGACTGTAAATTGGGAGCTATTATATATTCCACCCAAGACACAAACATCTTGCAAGTGGGTTCAATACAGACATATGACTGGTGCAAAAGCCATGGCCTAAAAGTCAATGCCAAAAAATGCATTATAATGCCCTTTGGGAAACTGTCAACCCAAGTTAATTATTCCATCAATAAAACATCCCAAAGAGTCAATTCAGTACTATGGAATCTGGGAACATATGTAGGCAGCAATCTGGTCTTTGACTAACATGTAGCTAAGTCAATAAGAAAATCATTCTATGTCGCCCAACTTAGTGATAAGGCTATGGCATCCAGGTCCAAGGAAGTTATAATACAATTCTACTCAGCCCTTATCAGACCTGTTATTGAATACAATGCCCCTTTTGGTATGTATCCAGCTACTCACTTGCAACAGCTTCTCCCCAGAAGAATTCAGGGCATAAATACCCTGTCCTACACTGATCACCTAAAGGCTCTGTCTCTGTATTTAGCCTCCTATAGACTGCTGAAAGAGGATCTTTGCCTGGCTTGCAGGGCTTCCTGAGATCCACCCCTAATGGATCTGTTGCACATGGGCAAAACAAAAAGCACCAGAAACGTTAGATCCAGGGATCTGAACTTTGTGATATAAACAGAATATGCTGAAGAGCAAATATGTCTCCCAAATGATCCTCACACCATGGAATAGGCTCCCCACCCATGTAAATCCAAGTTCATCCCAGACTCTATTCAAATGAACCTTTGACAATTGAATAGGAAACCATAAGTTTACCCCCAGTCTGGTGCCAAATGTCCCTTATGGACAGAGGCTGTCAATAGGAAAAGTATTATCCTAACTAGTACCCACCCCCTACAAATCCTTAGCTACCTGCATAGTATCATGGCACCGTATGATTTTTGGGCCCCAAATGGTTTGTTATGTGCGGCTAGGCTTGTAAGGGCCCTAGTTGTCATTAGCCTAGTAACAAACTATGAACCTTTATAAGGTTACAGTTAACCTTCCTGAAGAACACTGTACTTAATATATTAAAGATCATGTGCAGCCGTATTACTTATTGTCATAACATCCTCAAGAGTTGCTGCACTCAGCGTGGCAATTCCACTACAAGAAATTGAAGATACCACCAAAAATTACTTTGTTTATTAGTTTAATTTTACCCCAGAACCAGGTATGTTCTTGCAAAGTTCCCAAATGTGTAGGAAGTAGATATGTAGATTCTTTTTCCAGTGGCCTAGTCACATGGAAAAAAGAAGTCAGGAGCAGTCCCTTAGATATACTTAATATTTAATGAATACGCAAAGGTGTGCAGCTGTATACACTAAATAGTACTGTTAGAGTTCACCTTATCTTTGCTGCCGCAGCCTGTAACTATAAGTGGTTATGAGCTCAGGAAAAAAAATGAATAAATAGAAGACCTGTTCTGTTTTCAGTACATTGAGTCTTTTAGGGGAAATGGGAATATTCACATGAACAGCTGGCAACAACCTAACATAATATGTTAAATAATGTTACAATAGGCAGAAAGAGAGGCATAAAAGCTTCCATCCTTCACTGCATATCAAAAAATGAGTGCCCTTCACAGCCGCACACCCAGAAGAGTAAAAGAGATGGCTGCATAAGCATAATTCCTTGGAAGTCCTATTCCATAAAATCATTATTTTATGAAAAAAAAAACAGAACAGCCGCTAGCCAATATTACAAAATGGTCAAACTAACTGCAGATGCTGCTGTTTCATTAATATATGTACAGTCTGTGCCTAAATATGAGTTTCAGCTGCAGCAAACCACTTCATACAAGCTAAGATGGTAAACGAGGAAACAAGATGAGTAGAAATGTCACACCTATTGTTTCGTAAGGTGCTTATCCCATTATATCACTGTCATGATATGTTTTGTCATTATTTAAAATGACTGCACATGCTTCTACCCATAAAATGAATGAATAAATAACAATTTTAAAAAAAGGGATGCAAGAAAACCAGATGTAGTAGTCCAAGAAAAAAGAGGAAAGTAACGATGATCACTGGAATTGCTAATCCTAGCGACTCTAGTGTTTTACAATACCATAAGACGTAAAGTCTTAAAATACCAAGATTTGAAATCGGCAATGAAAGCAATGTGGAAGAGTCCTAGATAGTTCAAAAGTAGAATAAACATCATTAATATGGAAGAATTTACAATTGTCCTTAAATAAGCTACCAATACATGTAAGCCCATATGAAATTCAGCAGTGTGGGTGCTGAGAAGGGCAAAATTGACTAACATCAAAGAGTGAAACAATGATAAATTTCAATAACTCTAAATGTACTCTCACTTAAGAATGAGGTCCATTCCCATAATGGCATTGAAACCCCAAAAAATCAGAGAAAATAAAAAAGAGAGGACCCATATACCTGGATACAGACCAGTAGCCCTGCAAATAAACTATGTATTAAATGTGATCTGCTTTCATCATCAGTTGCTCGACTAACCATTTCTATAGAAAGAGCAATAGTCAGAATCTCCATGGACCATTCTCAGGAAAACTCACGGCAAGAACTCTGGCATTCTGAACATTTCTATAAACCAATAAGCCTCAATAATTTATTGTCATTCCTCTGTTTAACTGTTTATTTTTATTATTAAATGTAGACTACCTTTGCCAGGTTCATAAAAGTTTGTAGAACCCTGCTATAGTGACTCTCACAACACTGTACATTAAGCATAAAAAAATCAGCTACACTAATACCGCATAAAAGTAAAACACACTGTGACGCCATCCTCAAATAAAGGGGCTCTGTGCCCATAAACAGTCCCTAAATATATTATCTCTGAAGCTACAATAAATCAGAAAAAATGGAAATGTATTTAAAAAGCTCACATTCTTTTACTCAGAGTAGTGGGACAAAACCGTTTAAGTCAATGGACAATTCCAGACCAGATGCAAATTAAGTGTCAGTATTACAAGTGAACACTTAAACATGCACAACAATGTAAGAGTCAACAAAACAGTACATGACAAATTATACGGCTGTCATCTTAACCAGCAATACCTTTTACTGATGTCAGTAATACGTTTTACAGAGATTTGTGCCATCATACATCACTTTGCAGATCCTACTATCAGATAACATCTCATACATGGAGATTGTCTACGAACCTTATTAGCAGGATATTACTCTGAAGATTCTGCTTGCATGGAACAGCTCATGCATAGAGATTCTGTACCATCACTACTAGCAGGACATCACTCTGAAGATCCTGCTTACATGGAATAACTCATGCATGGAGATTCTGTTTCATCACTACTAGCTGGATA
Organism: Protopterus annectens; assembly: GCF_019279795.1. NCBI lineage: Eukaryota > Metazoa > Chordata > Ceratodontiformes > Protopteridae > Protopterus > Protopterus annectens. The sequence continues at coordinate 557,850,024 of NC_056739.1, read as the reverse complement.
TTAGCCTGAAGATCCTGCTAAAATGGAACAGGTCATGCATGGAGATGCTGTACCATTTTTTAATTTCTCCAAGTCTTTTGGGTCTCTAATAGCAAAATGGGAATGGACCCCATTCCTAAGTCAAAGTATGATTAAAGTTCATGAAAGTAGTATTGTTTCAATCTTTGATGTTAGCCAAACGTGCTCTTTCCAGCACCTGCAATGTGCCCAGTAATGACTTTCTGCAATTCATATGAAGTTACATGTATTGGTAACATACCTAAGTATAATTGTAAATTATTTTTTATAAGACCCGTTGCTCCTACTGTTGGAACTGCCTGGGTATCCTTCTTCCACATTGACCTCATTTCTGCCTGAAAATCCTGGTATTTTATGACTTTGTGTTTCTCTGTACATAAGACACTGTAGTCAGTGGGTATAGCAATTTCAGTGATCAATGCTACTTTTTTCTTCTTTTCATGGGCTACTATATCTGGTTTTCTCATCTATTTTTTGAACTGTTGGTAATGGATGTTCCCATGTGATCTAAACTTCATAATTTTGTATGATGCTTTGTGGCTCATGTTTCCAGTCATTTTCAACTACTTTCCAGTGTTTTTCAGCTACTTCAATATTATAATGTTTGCACAATTCGCAATCCAACAGTCTTGCCACATTATTATGCCTTTCAGTATACAGTCCATCTGCCATTGGTATATTACAACCAGCAATAAGACATGTAACTGCAACTGTTCCCAGTTTTGTTCTACAAAACCTACATTTGTTTCTCCCACATATTCAATGGACTTTGTAAACCAACATGTACCTAGTCCACTGTCTTGGGCAGCCAATATTAACCTTTCGTCTTTTGGTTTAAATTCACCTCTCTTTTAACCATTCCTGCATTCGATCCTGATCAACATTAAGTTGTTCCAAGACTTTTCTATACTTGCAACTATATTTAGGCATTTTCTTTATTTCTTCCCTTCTCATCTGATCTTTCACATTATATTCTTTTTTTTTTTGTCACATTCAGTTGCTGCTTGATTTTGATCTACTTCTGGTTTGATTTCCATTTCCGCTTGACTTCGATATGCTTCTACTAAACTAAGCAGGAAGTCATTTTAGACTTATTCTCCTCATGTTTCAAAACTTTCACTAAATTTGGGTCTTATGGGGTCAGCAGATCTGTATGCATGTCTACGATTGCAGATCTATACATGTAATCAATTTCAAGAAGGCACATACCTCCTTCAAAATGGGGAATATATAATCTTGGTATGCACTAATTTTTATAAATCATTAGATGAGCATGAGGCATCCTTCTTGTTTTCCTGTCCAACCTATCCAATGCTTTTGAGGCCAGTCAATCGCTCTAAAACTGTAATTTAGGACAGGAAGAGCAAATTTGTTTATAGCTTGGACTTTGTTCCTACATGTCAAAACCCTGTTTTCAGTATTAATTTAAGTCTTCTAAAATATTCCTTCGTAAGTCTTATTCACATTTGTTCATGTTTTACTGTTGATCCTTCATCAATTCTCAAATATTTATACACTCTGTCTTGCTCAAGTTCTTTTATATCACATTCCTATCCCAAACTGATGTTTTCTTGGTGCTGCAGCTTTCTGCTTTAAGGCCAAAGGGCATTCTTATATCATCTGAAAAAGTTTAGACCACTTGCAGTTGAGCTATCAGTTCCTCATCTGATGAACTATACAGATTTAAATCATCAACAAAAAGAAAATGAGAAGTCTTTGCACTGTTGCTTTTTGGGAGCCAGATTGTAGCCATGACCTAATCTATTAAGTAGATAGCTTAATGGGTTAAGAGCAAGACAAAAGAGCTGTGGTGAGAGAGTCACCCAGGAATATACCCCTTTGGATTTTTATTCCTGGAATAATAATTTGTCCTTTATCATGGCTTAACTGGAAAGTGGTTTGCCACTGTTTCATGGTCGCTGTAATGCAATTGATCAGTGTAGGATGTATTGTATATATTTTTAAGTACTCTTTTAAACATGAATGTGAGATACTGTCAAATGATTTTTTATAGTCTATCCATGCCATACTTAGATTCTTCCCCCTTTTTACAGTTCTCCATTAAGACTTTATTTAACAACAAATAATCCTTTGTTCCATATGACTTTATTTTATTATTCTTTTGTTCTGTTGCTATGACTGAGTTTCTTCTAAATGACTATAAACTATATCAGCATCTGTTCCAGTCTATAGTTTATATGTCACTGGAGGGCAAGTTATTGGTCTATAGTTTTTAGGATAGCTTGCAGATTCGTTCTTATGTAGGAGTGTTGTTTTTCCTGTTGTTAACCAGGTTGGTGGTTATTTGGGGTGTGCATATAAATAGTTCTTACTCATGGCTAAATCTTCATGTAAAGATGTTAATACTTTTAGCCAGAAGTTAGATACTGCAAAGAGGCCTGGGGTTTTCCAGTTAGGAGATTTTCTTATCTTTGCTTCAATCTCTCTGGCTGGTAACTTCATCCCATTTCATGTCCTGCATATTTGAACTTCTTATTTTTTCTTTTACTTCTTCTATCCTTTCAGTATTTTTGGCTGTTCCACAGGATTGTCATAAATATTTCTCCAAAATGTATGTATTTGGATTTATTCCAATAATTATTAGGTTCCTTCCCTTGTGGTCATTGTGGTTCATGCCAACAAATGAATAAATCCAAAGAGTTTTCGAGTCGCAATACTAGTCAAGTGTTTAATATCAAAATCTTTGGTAATTGTGGCAGTGACTGGGTGGTGTATCTTGCCACCTGCCAATGTGGGGCTTTCTATGTTGGCCAAACTTCTAGGCCGCTCAGATCTAGAATCAATGAACATCAAAGTGATATCAGAAACCAAAAAACGACTAATGCCTTGTTCCAACATACCCTCAAACATCAACAAGCTAAATTCACTTTCATGATTATTGATCGTATCATGGGTGACCGTAGTCACAAACAGGGTTGGCATGGTATTCTGGATCACAAAGAGAAATACTGGATTGTTACTCTAGGGGGTCTGTTTCCACCTGGCCTCAATGACCATCTCTAGGGATCATTTCCAGTTCTTACCTTTTTGGCATTTTCAGTCAAGTTTAGACATTGGGATTCTGTAGTGTTTTTTTAATTTCACTCTCACTCTACCTACTACATAATTATTATTAGGGTTTCTTTTGTAGTGGATTTATTCCAGATGAAGCTTATGCTAACATGGCTTTTTTACTAATATAATTTTAATATTAGTAGCCCCAATAATTACTGGACTGAATATTCTCTTTAAGAATGGGGGGATATATCACTGTATATGAAGTTTATGCTAACATGGCTCTTTACTAATATAATTTTAATATTAGCAGCCCCAATAATTATTGGACTGAATATTCTCTTTAGAATGGTGGGACCTATCACTGTATATTGTCCTATGTTAATATACCAAATATTTGCTAGCCACATTCATGGTTTCACCACCTTTCCCACATATACCTTGACTGATTGATATTTATTACAATCAATCAGTATCTGGTTAGCAATACCTCTTATAACAACTTATTGGGATTATTATTTCTTACCAACATTTACCCACTTTATTACATCTTTTTACTTTTCTATTTTTCTCATTATATATATATTAAAAGTTTTTTAAGCATAACTGCTATGATTGTTCATATTGTGGTCATATACTGCATTGATCCAATCTCCAGGTTTTGTGAAGCTTATATGGCTTTATAGCATATTTGGGTTTTTTGGCGTTTATGCAGATTACATTAATATTCATGACTTTTCTACATTCTGTTTGCTCATTGGACTATTTTTTGTATATATTTAAACATTCATATCAGGGCAATTACATGTCTGTCCTACACTGAAGAAGGCAATCCCTGCCGAAACTGGTCTGTTTATTTTTTGGAAATAAAGGATCTTTCATTTATCTTCAGCATCCGTGTCTGCTTTTTGCTGGCCATTTTCTGTTTTTTGTGGTAAGACCTCATCTATTATTAGTTTAGCTGCACAGTAGCATATCCTATTTACTTCTGTTGTATCACATGAATCTCTGTGGACCGTCCTAATTACTTTGTTCATTTGCTTTACCAAGCTTCTAACTTTTTGTGTTTTATTGAATTTCTGTAGTCTGTTTCTTTCATTGATCTTAATATGTATGTCCATTTCTATTAAATCAAGCAACTCTTTTCTTAGATTATTTTCTTCTAAACCGAGGGTACACTCTTTGTTCTCCATTTCCAAGTTCCAGAGCATCTTCCTGTGCCACATTCTCTTCAGTTTCATCCTGTATCATCTGTTGCTCTTTCATATGGGAACTCACTGGCCTATCAATCTACAACATTGACTGTGTCAGAGTTGCCACAGTTTCCTGTTCCTTCCCTTGCTGTGCAGCTTCAACTGAATGTTTGTATTGGTTTCCTGTGGAAGGCTAAAACATATCTTCATATGGCAACTGATCAGATGTTTCCCACTCCACTGGTTTCTCCTTAATTTTCAAAACCTCCATAGTATGCATGTACAGAAAAGTGCAAGGCCAAAACACCAAAAGCAAAAAATAAAAAATGTCCAGCACTGGCCCAGTAATCAAGGAGCCTCAATCATCACCACTGGCAACAGTGAGGGATGTACACAATGGGAGGATGACAAGTACACACACAGTAAAGTAACATTTCCCTTAAGAGCACACAGAGACCACAGTCAGTCTGGGGCTGGTTTCTCCCTCTTTCTCCAGATCCCCAATAACAGTCCCCACTGGCACAGGTATACGGTTAAGATCTCAGCTGAGCGGTCAAGCCAAGACCTCCAGCACCCTCTCTGTCCAGCCAGTGCTTCATGTCCCTGCCCAAGTAGCTGACACACACACACACACACACACACACACACACACACACACACACACACACACACACACACACACACACACACACTTTGAGATTTAGTTTATATAGAAACACACAGACACTCCTGGTGAAGGCTGGGACAGGTTTCCTAGCTATGCCCCTTCTGCCCAGACTATAAGGTAGTTATCACTGCCACCAACCCCTACTTATCAGCTACTATAAGGCCCTTACAAAGGGTGTCCAATCCTACTGTGTAATGTTACTACTATCCAAATGGTAGTTTTGACCAAGACTTGCAAGGCAATTTAGGAGTGGCCTCTATAGTGTCAACAAATACATATGCAAGTACTCTAAGAACTTAAATATGTCTTACAAATATCAGCCACTAAGATAGGTTTAAATACATTTAATAATAAATAATAAAAGAACAAGAAAATACTCAGAAAACAAACACAGTTACTTCAGAGTTCAAAATCACAGGAAATATTTTAAAACAACATCGCAGGACAGTCTCAAATAAATGCAGAAAACATCTAAACTAGTCTGAATGGTTTAAGCAGGGGGGCAACCCCCTCTGCACCCCCCCAAGTGGGGAAGTGTGCCCACCACACCTCTTCTCTTTAAATATACCAACTCTGAGATCGCACTACAGTGCAGAAAGGGAAATCCTCACATTCCACACTGTATGGAGATCTCTTTTAGAAGTTCAATTATATGGTGTCGACCATATGACACTCGAACTTTTAAGAGTTTGACAACATGATATAAACCCAGCATCACAGTTTCTCATTTTCCTCAGCCTCAAGACATCACAATTTCTCATTTTCCTCAGCCTCTAGATGCCTCAGTCTCTTTGCTACTTCTATTTCCAAACCCATGATCTCCAGCTCAGGTCTCTTTAACTCCAGATGGATTTTTAAGTCCTCTGTGGAAAGGCTGAGCTGTCCATTTTCTGAGAGTTGTCATCTCTAAGGCCAGTGTGATTGTTGTCTTGGTTGCTATTCTGCAATGCATCTGTGACTAAAGCTGCAATCATGTCTCCTTTAGTCAAGTTGGCATGCACTGGTCCTTTATCCTGGCACATCTCAGCCAACTAGCTCCTTGTCACCTTCCCATACTCCTCTGCTGACATTCTTGCCTGCACTCCCTGACTAACTAAGCTAACAAAAGAAAAATAAAACAATTGTGATATGAACTCTGAATGTTCACTGCATGACTGACTAAGAGTAAAAACACCTTCAGTGACCACTGTACACAGGCTACAGAAATTCAATATCTACACCACTACAAGTAAGTTAATATGTGATGTGGCTATCTCACCACAGTCAACCAATTAATATGTGATGTGAATATCCCACCACGGCTAACCAATTAATATCTGATGACCCTGCACTAGCCCAGTAATCAAGGAGCCTCAATCCTCACCACTGGCAACAGTAAGGGATGTACACAGTGGGAGGATGACAAGTGCACACACAGTAAATTACAATTTCCCTTAAGAGCACACAGAGACCACAGTCAGTCTGGGGCTGGTTTCTCCCTCTTTCTTCAGATCCCCAATAAAAGTCCCCACTGGCACAACTATAGGGTTAAGATCTCAGCTGGGGGATCAAGCCAAGACATCCAGCACCCTCTATGTTCAACCAGTGCTTTGTGTCCCTGCCCAAGTAGCTCACACACACACATACACACACACACACACACACACACACACACACACACACACACACACACACACACACACACACACACACACACACACACTTTGAGATCTGATTTATATACAAAAACACAGACACGTCTGGGGAAGGATGGCACAGGTTTACTAGCTATGTCCCCTTCTGTCCAGACTATAAGGTAATTATCACTGCCACCAACCAATACTTATCAGCTACTATAAGGCCCTTACAAAGGGTGTCCAATCCTGCTGTGTACTGTTACTATTATCCAAATGGTAGTTTTAACCAAGACTTGTAAGGCTATTTAGGAGTGCCCTGTACATTGTCACCAAATACATATGCAAGTAATCTAAGAGCTTAAATATGTTTCACAAATATCAGCAACAAAGACAGGTTTAAATATATTTAATAATAAATAATAAAAGAATAAGACAATACTCAGAAAACAAACACAGTTACTTCAGAGTTTAAAATCACAGGAAATATTTTAAAACAACATTGCAGGACAGTCTCAAATAAATACAGAAAACTTCTAAACTAGTCTTTACTATATTTCTAACTATATCTAAAAGAAATTACTGGACCCTAGTTACTTACTATTATCAAGACAAATGCAGATGAGTGGATGTTCTTGCTAAGTCCAAGACAAAACACAAAATGCAGAGTCTCTCTCTGAGAGAGTTCTTAAATCAATATCACATTTTACTGCTGGGTTAGCCTGGATGACATCACTTTTTGTCACCTGACTTCAGTTCCCAGGCTAAAACAGAAACTAATAGAATTTTACATCCTTGTGTGAGAAATACATATCTCTCAGATGTTTGCCCAGAGCTGTGTAGCTGTTAGGAAGTCATAAAGCAATAAAACACAATGCATTTTAAACCTAGTAATTACTTCTCTCAAGACAACAGGAAGAATGTCTAGCTTTAGACATCATGTCTTTTTACTGCATTGAAACTAGCTTTTATAGCACACCATAAAGCTCTTAATTTCAACTTATTTCTTGAAGTTTTGTAAGTTAATCTTCTATGTTCCTGCAGAGTATGCTGTGGTTACATTTTTGAAGCTCAGTATATAACATACAGTTCTGCATCAATCATATCAATATTCACAAATGACCTAGAATTATTTGCAAAATTCCATATAGCTGGGCTGGCAGTGTCACAAGCATAATCAAGGGTAAATGTAGTAAACTGTTTAATATTACAATTATTAAAACCAGTTCAGGAAAACTTGCATAATGGTTTTGGCCAAAGCCTTTTTCATTGCAAAATACAAAAACTAGAAAATGTAAAACACCCCACAGAATCACAAAATACCTATTTAAAAAATCAGACCTCCCCCCCTTCTGTCAATCAAAGTACATCATTTAACCCAGGGGAAAATAAACCCCCTAATTTAATGAGACAGAAATGTTCTTTTTAGTTTAAAATGTCATACCAACCCAACATACTATATCCCTTGATGCAAATATGATCACTGGAAGTAAATCTAAATGTTGCTGTAGAATACTGCAAAACGTGTTTGTATAAAGCATTAGACATTTTTTTATTAAGAATATCACTTAAATGTTCAGAAATACGCATCTTAAACTGTCTATATGTCTGTCCTATATAAAAAGCTATACAGTGATACTCAACTAAATTAATAATGCATTCAATAACACAATTAGCAAAACATCTAATATCATATACAACAGATGTATTAGCAGATGAAATTTTTTTACTTTTACAACATATTTGCAAGCTGTACAATGTCGACAAGGAAAACACCCTAACAAAGGTACACCTTCTATAGATCGCTGTCCGTTGCCATCAAAATGAACAGTTTTTTTTAAATGATTTAAGAAATTTCCAGTAGTTTTCCCCCCTCCTATACGTGAACATACAATGTTTAGGCAACATTTTTGCTAACTTATTATCAGTCAATGGTGTTCCACAATGCTTATTAATTAGTTCACAAAACTGTCTGGTATTACTACCAAAACTAGTAATAAACCATATTTTGTGGTCATGTTTTTTACGAATCTTATAACTCAATAAGGTAGCCCTCTCAGATTGGGCAAAACAGAGAGCTTGATCTGTAACAGGAGCATTATATTCCCTATCCTGGAACCTAACTGCAAGCTAATCACTATGTTTTTGTAACTCTTCCACAGAAGAGCAAATTCTCTTAACCCTAAGAAACTAGGATTAAGGGATGTTATTAACAATGTAAGGCAGATGGCAGCTATCAGCTGATAGTAAAGAATTATACTGAGATTCCTTTCTAAATAAAGAAGTATTATGCATGCCATCAGCCAATTTAACAACTTTAACATCCAAAAAAGAAATTTCCTTAATATAAGAAACAGTGAATTGTAAGCCCCATTTATTATCGTTCAAATATTGTATAAATTCTTCCAAATATATTACATCAGCTTTCCATACCAGCCAGCAGTCAGCTAGATAACATCTCCATTTATCTATTTCAGGCAGAAAAAATATTATGTGTATCATCATGTATCAGTTGTTCCTCTATATAGCCACTAAAAAGATGTGCATAAATGGGGTAAAGGAAGCCCCATAGCTGTACCTTTTAACTGTAGATAAAAATGGCGATTAAAATTAAAACATTCTTGGTCAGAACATGCTCAGTTAAATACAACAGAAATGTGTTAAATCCAGGGCTATACAAGCCCATCCTATTTAGCCAAATCTCCACAGCCAACAAGCCAGTGCAGTGCGGAATATTTATATATAATTCCTTAACATCTGATGTAGACATATACCAAGTTTTCTCCAATTGCATGTCTGACAATATATTAAGGGATTCTGTAGTATCTTTGATTCTAGAAGGAACTCTGGTTAATAGGGCCTTAAAATACTTAGTGATGAAAGCAGAAAGAGGCTCCAGTAGTGAGCCATGACCTGAAACTATGGGTCTACCTGGGGGATGTTCAAAATTTTTATGAATTTTAGGTAACATGTAAAAATGCTGGGGACTGGGATCAGTTACTGTTAAATGGCACAAAGTACTCCTGGTGAAGATGCCTTCCTCAAATGCCAAAGACAAAAAAAAATCAATGTCTTTTTTAAAATGCAATGTAGGATCCAAGACAATCTTTTGATAAAATTGTGCATCCATCAACTGATTCATTGCTACATGTACATACAAGTCCCAGTCCCAAATCACTACTGCACCCCCCCATCTGCATTATTAATGACCAGCTTATGGTTATCTTTCAGAGACTGTAATGCCCAATATTGTTCAAGGGTTAGATTTCTCTTAGAAATCAATTTATAATCAAAATTAAAATGTAAATCTTCTAATACATCTTGTTGAAACACAGAAACATATTTATCGATTGGTGGAGAAAAAGAGGATAGCCTAAATGTAAATTATGATTCCCCCTGTACATCTTTATGTTCAAAATATAATAATAAATTCAATTTCCTACAAAAAGACAAAACATCATTAACAAAAACATTTTCCATCACCGAATAAGTTGGAACAAACCCAAGTCCCTTATCGAGCACCTCTCTTTCAGACACAATCAGTGTCATTTGAGATATATTGTGTATAATGGATGCAGTGTCTATCTGGGAGCCATCAACCGGATCAATACATCCAATGTAGTGACTTCATTTGTAATGTTTATATCCAGCCCTTCTGATACACATAAAGGGTTTCTCTTTTTAGTTGCTGGCAACTCACTAAAAGTCTCAATATCAGTCTCAATAGTGGACGACGATTCTTCTGCTGATGGCTCCATACCCATGGAGGAATGCCTAAATATCGACTGTGGTCTTTTTTTATGGCCTTTATTAGAACCATGATCTCAGGACTGTCTATCTTTACCCATACTAAATTTAACTGATTTTTGAATCCTAAAAGCTTTTCCTTCAAGATAATCTGCACTGTCTCTTTTAATTTTTTTAACTTTGTGGGCCTGTAGTTCACATTCATAAGAAACAAGCACAGAAGAAAATAAACCAAACTGTTTATTATAATCCACTTGTTCTTCAAAGGATTTAACTTGTTTAACCCATTGCATAACTTCTAATAAGATTTTAGAAACCTGTCTTTCATAAAAAGCAACTAATACAGTTACAAACATCATCAAGACTGCCTGTTGAGTCTGGGCCCATTTCTTGGTTAAACAGTCATCTATCTTGTGCACCATAGGTTGTTTATAAACTTGCAAGCCTTGTGGATAATATCCTTTTAACTGATATGCTTTTAAAAGTTTTAAGTGCCAAACACTTGCTCATAATTTTTTAACCACTGCTGTAAGTCGTTCAAACGCCTTGGCACAAGTCAAAGCAGAACTAGAAACAGTACCTGAATCATCCATGGTGGTATGCCCAAGATGTTTGAACACATGACAAGGATGAAACCAAGCCCAAAATCAAAGATTGCAAATCCGCATTTCTCCCTGCAACCAACTGACCCCTTGTACTGGTTTCCTATGGGAGGGTCCAGTGTATTTTCATATGTCAACTTATTAGATGTTTCCTACTCCACTGGTTTCTCCTTAATTTTGGCATCCATTGCTCTATCTTGGTGTGACGTTATCTGAGTTAGATTTTCTACACTAAATCCTTCACTTTGCATGCAATCCATTACCTCAGTTTCTACTTCCTCAACTTCTCAACTACTAATCCTTTTTTCTACTTTTCCTGTTTGTTTTCTTATTTTTTATATTGTAAACTTTTGCATGTCTGGATGTCTTTGCCTTTATTTTTGTTCAAATATCTTTGGTGCTGCTCTTTTTGTATTGATTAGTTTTGCTTTCTCCTTTGCATAAATATTGCACCATATTAAATCTCTTTTTCTTTCCCAATGTCCATATTTCTTCTTTAGATGTCTCCTGCTGCTCCTGTTTCTAGTACTTTGGGGACTTGTTGTTCCATTTTGCTGTGATGTAACCTATGTTAGACTTTCTGCACTAAATCCTTGACTTCACAAGTATTCCATAACTTCATCTTCTGTTTTTAACTTCTACTTTACTAATCTTCTCTTGTATGTTCTCTCTTTGTGATCTTATTTTTTTTTTGTGAAATTTTCCATTTCTGGATGCCCTTGTCTGTAATTCCCTTTTAATATCTTTGAGGCTTCCTTTTTTATGTTGATTAATTTAACTTTCTCATTTGCATAAATATTGCACCGTATCAGATCTCTAGTTCTTTCCCATGTCCATATTTATTTTTTATAACTTTCAAAAGTCTCTAGGTTTTGTTCTTTATATGTTTGCACTTCCTCAGAATCTTCTTTTACCAAGGTTTCTTGGTCTATATAATGTTTTCATAAATCTGTTGTATTAATGAACACACATTTTTATTTGAAGCTTCTGACAGTTTTTTCTTGTGGAAGTATTTTTCTTTCCTCTAATTTCTCTCTTAACCTTTTTGTATATCTTCTGTCTGGAAATTCTGAGCTTCTTGCATAATAGTAACAATACATAATTTCTTTCTTATCCTCAATAGTCCACTCTATCGTCTTTATGACTCTTTTTTTGGCCTATCAACTTTTGTGATTTTTGTGGATTGCTACTTCCTTCTACAACAGGGGAGGCTATCCTCATCCTGGGCCTGGCCTGACCCCATTGTAGGAATGTTTCCATATTTTGAGGATTCTACACTGTCAGTTTTTTCCAGTCCTGGCACCAGTGTGCTTACCAGGACTGGGCACTTTTTTTATTCTGGGTCTTGTGCACTCAGCTATCTTTTTCATTTTTTAACTTACTTCTGTCCATGATATATGCTATATAAAATACAGTTTATATATCAGTGTTATCTTGGTGAAATCTTGTGAAAAACAGGGTTCACCTCATGAAGGTACTCACCAAGACTTGAGGTTGAATTCAGTTCCAGCAATAATACTCTCCTTTGCTTGTTGACTTATCATCTCTCCATCTTTACCATCCCTATAAGGCAGGACATGACTCTTTAGATCCTGCTAACATAGAACAGTTCATGCATCAAGATCCTGTGACATCATTATAGGCAGGACATTACTCTGAAGGTCCTACTAACATGGAACACCTCATGCATGGAGATTCTGTATCATCATTACTAGCAGGACATTTGTCTGAAGATCCTGCTAACATAGAACAGCTCATGCATGGAGATTCTGTATCATCATTACAGGCAGGAGATTTGTCTGAAGATCCTGCTAACACAGAATAGCTCATGCATGGAAATTCTGTATTATCACTACTAGCAGGACATTACTTTGCAGATCCTGCTAATATAGAAAAGCTCATGCATGGAGATTCTGTACCATTGCTACTAGCAAGAACTCCTGACAACACGGAACAGCTCATGCATGTAGGTTTCGTATCATCATTACTGGTAGGACATTAGTCTGAAGATCCTGCTATTGTGGAACAGCTCATGCATGGAGATTCCCTAGCATCATTACTAGTGGGAAATTAATCTGCAAATCCAGCCAACATGGAATAGCTCACTCATAAAACTATTTTTAAAGAACTGACCATACCAAAAATAATGAATCTAGGTCTGTTAAGTTGAATAAACTTGCTATAGCCTCCAGCTGTCTCCAAGAGTTTCCACCTGAAACTGAATAACAAAAATGAGTCATGTCGGTGGATGAGAAAACAACTCTCATTTAGGAAAAGTAGCATAGATAACCAATAAAATAAAAAGAATATAAACAAGGCATGTTTGTGGGTGGGGGACCTGTCTGTACCCCCTACATCACCTTGATTCTCTTCGCTCGCTTTATTCATTCTGGCCATCCCAGCAATGTCAATTGCCTTGTCTACCTGCTCCTTCTTCTTCCCCCAGACCTGTACCAGTGAGCTAGGGGTGAGTGTAGATCTTATGGACATCCTGGGGGTCATGCTCGCAATAACGTCTGCTGCTGAGTTTTTTTTTTTAATGACCTATCCCTGCCCCCCCTACAATTGTCAACAACATCGGAGAGTTTGATGAATGCCCCCCACCTGGCTGGACATGCACATCCCTCCCTGTCAGCACCTCAGATGCCCAAGCCACTAATAGAACCTGTACCTCCTGGACAAATATGGCTTTATCTCTACATCCACCGGATTCTTAAAAAAAAACAGTTTGAGTTCTCTTAATCTTGGAGTTAAAAATATTCTCATATCCCCAAGGTTCATAAACTTTGAAGTTAGAATTGGAGGAATGTTCGATATTAGCAGATTAAAAATTTCTGTGCAATTTTCTGGTACATGACGAAAATTCTACTGTCCTGACTGTGTGGTCCATAAACAAAGCTTCTGCTGACTACAGCAAACACAGGAGTCCGAGTGAAAAATCTCTGTACTTCTTGCTGCAGCAAATGACAGAATGTTCCCTGGACAACTAAGCAACAACAAAGTCATTTTAACAGAGTGTTCACTGAATTAGATATATAATACACATTCTGTAACTCTTCAGTAACCAGAGACACAAAGCTTCCACAAAAGAGTAAAATTAGTGCTCTTATGAACTGTGGTTGTGAAAGAGGAAGACAATATGCATGTGCGTGTCTTATGTGTTATGCTATTTTGTTCACTGTGTTTAAGATCACACCTTCTACAGTAATAGCCTGCTTCTGTTTAGCTCACAGTCTTGTAATGTCTGTGCCTTCTGCACACTTCTTTCAGCATCAGAGACTGCCTTGTCAATGATCCTGTGCTGTGCCATGGCATATTACATCGCAACAAGCCTAATGGAGTAAGAAACAGACAGACAACAGCAGGAACTAAGCCGCTGCATCTGAAAAAGCTTAATCCCAGCTTGCCAGATGTAAGTTTTCTGGCTTCTTTGTGTCTGATTAGTTATAGCTCTAGTCTTCTGAGTTAGCATATTTACCACTATTATGTCTCTGACCATAAGCATTAATTCATTATGCTATGCTTCCTGTATGCAAGGGTACAGGGCATGATTCCTTCCATCTCCATTTGCCCGCTCTGTGAATTTATAAGAAAATCACTTCACCAGAACACCACTCCTGGACTGCAACTCGCTCCTGAGAAAGGACGAATGTTTGCTGTTGGTTAACCCAGCTAACAGATGTACAATACATAAAAACTTATAACAACTACATGGATCCAGACACTAAGCTGATGCTACTGTTTATTTACTCTGCACATGTTACAGAGAAGGGCCCAGAGAGTCACATTCAATGTGAACAGATCCGCTATAACCAAGGTCACTTGCTCTAGGTTTATTGAAGTAAAAAATTTGATCTTCCAGCCCCTTTAGATCAGATGTCTTGATGGTACTAAAGTTCTGCACCATGTCTGCTTTGACAGAATTGTCAAGCCCTGAATTCACATATCTTCCATGATGGTTTGAGAATGGAAGGTTTATCAATGCCTTTTATTGCACATGTTATCGATACATTCTCTTTGAATGAAACTTAAAGATTATGAACTTGTTTGAAATTATGTGAACTTTGTATGAACAACATAACTTTTTAACTATTTCAGATAAAAGATTGCCACTCCCAGCTAGGGTGGGTGGGTAACATTGGTGCCAGATCCTCTTCTATTTAAATCATTAATCAATCTTCCTTCCAGGTGTACCTGCAATATTTTGGCAGTCTGGCACAGAAATTTAAGACTATTGCAGTGAAGCATAGGCCCGTAGCATTTCCTATGAGTTGCCTTGAAAAGGGACTGCTTATCCAGCAGGCTTAACCATTTAATGATTTTGTTTTTTTCCATTCTACATGTGTGCTGCTTTCTGTGTGTGTGTGTGTGTGTGTGTGTGTGTGTGTGTGTGTGTGTGTGTTTGTATGTGTGTGTGTGTCACTCTTGGTATGTTATCAACCACAAAGAGATATATAAAGTAGAAGGGTTTCTGATTTTTCAATGTTCTATTAAGTTTCAAATGTAGAATGTTCAAGATATACTTGAATAAATGTCTATTTACTAAAATATTTTCAAAGACTTCAGAGGAACCTGTTGGGAGAGACTGATAAAAGAGAACATGCAGGAATGCATGTGTTGTGCCGTTCTTGGTACTTGTTCAGGACTGGGAGCATGGACTCACTGTCTTTGTTGACCATTATTGTTATGGCAGCAGACTCTAATATTTGTGCATGAATCATTGAGAAGCATTTGGCAACATAGTTTGTTTTATTGACTACTGATTCGAGTTACAAGGCTATTTTATTTCTGGTGAGTGCCTACTGATTCTACTTCAGTTTTCCAAAGTATAAGGAACAGATGGCAAAAAGACAAAAAAACAAGAGCCTGAAAGTGACTTTGGCAAGGAAAGTGCTTTTACCTGTAAGACTCCCTGTATCTAATCATGGAGGAAAGATGCACCCTGGCATATCTCCTAATGATATTTCCAAACTACAAATCTTCACAGCTACGGAATAAAGGAGAAACATCTGGATTCTGTACAAGAACATCTTGTTTGATCACCATCAAAAGAACACTAGTCTGGCAAAGTGACTTGCTTGGAATCATTGGAATCATACAGCATGTATTGAAGACCAATGGAATTGAACCTCAGGCAATAAGAAACAGCTTGTTAGTTGCTCACAGTCTTCTTAATCTTCCGTGTTATGCTGCCAGGCACTAATGGGATCAAACATAAGTGAGAGCTACTTACAATAAGTGCAGGAGATACCGAAGACAGACAGCATTTAGAAACAACTGGAAAAAGTGATCCATGGCAAGATAAACTAAATCAGAAGCATCCACTGTGATCTGTAAAAAATAAGTATATCTAAAGCGTGCGCTGCACTTTTTGAACTGTTTTCTTAATTGTTGTTATATTTTATTGCTGTTGTTGCTCCTTAACTGTTTTTTTCTGCATTTTAAAAAACCTGGTTCTGCTGTATCTCATAGCATAGGCTAGATTCAGATCTGCTGAATCTATACTGTTTTCCATTTATTGAGCACTAAAACTAGCAATCCTACATTAGGAAGGCCCTCCTGCACCCTTGTGGCAGAAGTGTGCCACCTTGGACCCATCTGAGTTGGGGATTGTTGGAAAAGGGATCAGTTCCAGGCTCTCCCATTGGATAGTTGGAGTTTAAACTGTTTAATTCTATTTGAATTTAAGCACTATATTTGCGTCTTGCTGCGCATTGTGCAATGGGGTTTAATGCTGCCATGTATAGACACAGATGCTTAGAAACAACAATTTTACCTTGATACCTGCTAAAGAACCCTTCTCAGCTCAGCTGCCTCTCTCTCTACGCTATGCAGTTGCACTTTGCTAACCAGTGAACAACTCAGCTCTGCATTCTGAGGTGTTAAAGCAATCTTCCACTCTTAGCCCTCCACAAAATAACCATCCTTGTTTAGTTTCACCAGCAAACCCTGGGAAATCTTGCCCATCCCCCACTAGTTACTACAGTATATATCTAGCATAATGGATGGACTATTTCCCACCTTTTCTCCAGCCAACCTGATTGACATAGGCATCCTGAGGCAATGTAGCAATTGCTTCATGTATATTGACAACAACTTGCTCCTAAAGCGAACAAATACAGTATGTGAGACGTAACTATACCATGAAATTAGAATCAGTCCTCTCACATAACAATAAACAAGACATACAACAGGTTGTCAGCACACACAACTCCCCTCTCACACAAGTCAAGGTCAGGACACGACACACAAACTTACATATGTGGAAGGACTCACTAAGAGCCTACCAAAAGACCAGAGACCTTAAAAATGCAAACAACATACACTTACTGGCACATGAACAGATTCCACCGCTACACATTTCAACACACATATCAGTGTCTCAAAAATTAAGCCCCTAAGGCAAAAAAACTCAAAACCAAATATTCTGGTCATAAGTGACTCAATATTGAGACACACAGATGTCCTCCTCACCAGGTTGAACAAGGAGAAGGTCATGGCCAGCTGCCTCTCAGGTGCCAGGATCCATGAAATTATGCACACACTAAAGCTGTTCAGCAATAATTACCATTATGGCTCTATCATAGTACATGTTGGTGTGAATGACTTGAGACGTACCTCTCTGGACTATATGATGAGAGACATGACTGAACTCTCAGATTATGTGTCCCAGACAGATATGTCTCTAGCCCTAAGCAGCATTCTACTTTTACCTAGGATGATGACACAATACAGACAAAAAATGTTTGATTTCAATAATTGGCTTAGCTTCTGGTGTCACTCCAAAGGGATCTTGTATCTGTCGGCCTGGGATGGCATGGTGGACAGTCCACACTGTCATGCCAGAGATGGCCTTCACCTGGTTTTTGGATACTGGCAAAGACGCTTGCCTCCCTCATAGTCCCTATTTTAGGCAATGTCCAAACAACAAAACTTCCAATGTAAAGAAATCCACTAAAGACAAACTCAAAGTCATGCTGCTTAATGCTAGGAGTTTAAACAGTAAACTGCACTCCCTGGAAGCACTTTTCACCTTGGAAGATGCTGACATTTGTGCAGTCACTCAGACCTGGTTCAAGGCCTTTGAGAGTACCCCAGCCCTACAAGGCTACAATGCCTTTCACACATTCAGACCCCAGAACGAACATGAAAGAACCAAAGGCGGAGGTGTATCCATTTTCATTAAATCCAAATACACCTCGAGACTGGTGAAACTGTATGACTCTCTTGAGTTACTCCAGGTCCAATTAACTATAGGTAAAATAGCTTTCCACATCATCACTGGTTACAGGTCCCCCAACATGAACCAGGAGAAGCACATGGCCTATCTGAACTTGCTAGAGTTACTCAGTATACAGCCAAACACCTTGGTCATGGGAGATTTCAACTATCCTTCCATTGATTGGACATCTTACATGAGTACTAACACGACTGCTATGAGGTTCCTTGACTTTATCAATTCAAATGCCCTGGAACAGTTGGTCTGCATCCAAATGTCCTGGGCCTAGTACTCACCAACATGGGGGGATCACTGCACTATCCCCTGTGAGTTGCCCTCTCTGGTAAGGTCAAACCATAAATCTGTCTTGTTTGAAGTAAAGATCAAACCTGATATCCCCACAGAAGTAAAAAAAAAAAAATGAAAAAATTCTCCAAAGCAAACTATTGCTTACTAAGCAATGATATAAAACATTTCAGAGCCCCAGCCAACATAGCCAACAATGACTCATATGCAGAAGAATACACAAATGCCCTATATAGCCACTTAAACAAATGCATTGACTCGTCTGTACTCAACAGGAACAAAACTAGGTCTTCTTGTAAAAACAAGTTACCCTGGTGGACTGTCAGTATAAATACCTTATACAACAAATGAAAGAAACTGATATCTAAGAACAGGAGAGAACTTAGTCAACAGAGGAAGAATATCTTCAACAGCTTGAACAAGCAAATCAGATATCTTGTTAAGTCTTCTAAGTCTAGTTATGAGGCTAAATTAGCATCCTTAGCTAAAGGCAATAACAAGGCATTCTTTAGCTACATCTGAAACCTAAAAGGGAATGCCCAGCTGTGTGGCAAACTCATAGTGGATGGTACCACTCATACTGAACCTGAGGATATTGCCAACTTGTTAGCTGACAAATTTGGCAACAACTTTATCCACCTATCCCCACCAGATATAACCCAAAGCATTCCTGATACCAGTCCTCTACCGAGTAACTCCAAAGAACAGGTCATGCAAGCACTCTCCAAGGCCAAAAACACAGCCTGCATGGAAACAGATGACATCCCAGGCTGCTCACTAAACAATCTAAAACATGACCTAGCAGAACCACTCAGCACTCTCTTTAACCTCACCCTGAGAACTGACCTTGTCCTGGCAGAGTGGAGAATAGTAACAATGATACCCTTATGCAACGGGGTCCATCAACTGACCCTGGAAACTATCAGTCCATAAGCCTGACCAACTATATCTTCAAGGCCATGGAAAGAATCATCATAGACCTTAGGGATCCTAATGGAGAGATGAAAAGTCAGCAAGCAAAGGAGAGTAGTAGTGCTGAAATTGAATTCATCCTCAAGTCTTGGTGAGTACCTTCGTGAGGTGGACCGTTTTTCACAAAATCTCACCAAGGTGACACTGATATATAGACTGTATTTATATAGCATATAGCATGGATAGAAGTAAGTCAAAAACAAAAAAATAGATATCTGGGTGCACAAGACCCAGGGTAAAAAAGTGCTCAATCCTGGTAGGTGCACTGGTGCCAGTACTGGAAAAAATGACAGTGTAGAATCCTCAAAATATGGAAACATCCCTACAATGGGGCGAGACCAGGCACAGGGGGAGGATGCCCCCCTGTTGTAGAAGGAAGTAGCAGTCCACAAAAATCACAAAAACTGATAGGCCAAAGAAGAGCCATAAAAACAATAGAGTGGACTATTGAGGAAAAGAAACAAATTATGTATTGTTACTATTATGTAAAATAATTACTATTATGTAAAAAGCCCAGAATTTCCAGACACAAGATATACAAAACAATTAAGAGAGAAATTAGAGGACAGAAAAATACTTCCACAAGAAAAACTGTCAGAAGCTTCAAATAAAAAATCGCATTCATTAATACAACAGATTTTTGAAAAACAGTATATAGATCTGTTTGGAAAAAGAAACATATGTGGAAGTGTAAAAATATAAACAACAAAACCTAGAGATATTTGAAAAATATAAGAAAGAAAGATTTGCTATGGTGCAATATTTATGCAAAGGAGAAAGCCAAGTTAACTAATATAGAGAATGCAGCCCCAGAGATATTCAAAGAGAAATACAGGCAGAGACATCCAGATATGGAAAATTTCAGAATAAAAAAAGTAATATCACAAAGATGAAATGTGGAAAAGAAGATTAGTAAAGCAGAAGTTAAAGAAATAGAAGTTGAAATTATGGAGTGCCTGTGAAGTGAAGGATTTAATGTAGAAGTTCTAATACAGATTACATCACAGCATGATGGAGTGAATCCCCAGAATAGGGAGAAGCAAGAAGATCAGGAGACATCTGAAGAAGAAATATGGGCATGGGAAAGGAAAAGAGACTAACAAGGTATAATATTTATGCAAAGGAGAAAGCAAAACTAACCAATACAAAAAGAGCAGCACCAAAGATAGTTGAAGAGAAATACAGGCAAAGGAATCTGAACATGGAAAACTTTACATTACAAAAAATAAGAAGACAGAGGAAAACAGAAAAGGAGATTAGTAATGGAGAAGTCAAAGAAATAGAAATTGAGGTTATGGAGCACCTGCAAAGAGAAGGATTTGGTGTAGAAGATCCAATACAGAAAGCACAACAACAGAATAAAGCAATGGACATCCAAATTAAGGGGAAAGCAGTGGAACAGGAAGCAATTGGTCAGGTGCTTTATCAAGATATTTTGGAGTCTTCCACAGGAAACCAGTTTAAACGTTCACTTGAAGTTAGACACCAAGGAAAGGAACAGGAAACTGTGGGAACTCTGATGCAGTCAGTGTTGAAGAGTGATAGGCTAGTGAGTTCCCATATGACAAAACAACAAATGACACAGGATGACATTGAAGAAAAGATGCCACAGGAAGATGCTGCTATAGAACTTTCCATAGAATGCCAGCAGGAAATGGAAAACAAGGGATGCACCCTCAGTTTGGAAGAAAATGAGCTAAGAGAAGAGTTGCTTGAGTTAATGGAAATGGATAGATATATTAAGATCATTGAGAGAAATAGACTGCAGAAGGTCAATAAAACCCAAAAAGTAAGAAGTCTGATAAAACAAATGAATGCAGTAATTAGGATTGTCCATAGAGATCCATGTGATATAACAGAAGTAAACAGGATATATTACTGTGCAGCTAAATTAATAACTGATAAAGTTCTACCACACGAGCACTGGGTAGTGAGGGAAAGGAAGGGGAGAAACCGAATACCATCATGGAAATATCGAATAGAGAAAACTATAAAGCAATTAAGACAAGAAGTGTCACTGTTAGAAGATTATAGAAGATGGAATAGATCAACAAAAATACTAAGAAAGATAGATGTGATTAAAGCAATGCACAGTATTAGAAAAGACCAAGATCTATCATGCACTATCGCAAATAAACTAAAAATTTCAACACAAATGGAAAAACTTAAATATAAGGGAAAAGTACAAAATAAGCAATTTACTGATGACTCAAAAAAGTTTTATAGATAATTGGGAAATAAGGTAAAAGGAATTGAAAGACCATCAAAAAAAGGAGGAAGTAGATACATTTTGGAGAAGTATCTATGAAGATCCTATGGAACATAACAAAGATGGTAAATGGATAGAAGAAATAAAAGAAAGAATAAGACATTTAAACATACAGGATAAGAAATGGGATGAAGTAACAGCCAGAGAGATTGAAACAAAGTTAAGAAAAACCTCTAATTGGAAAACCCCAGGCCCAGATGCAGAACCTAACTTTTGGTTAAAAGTATTAACATCTTTGCATGAGGATTTAACCATAAGTAACAACTATTTATATGACTACCCTGAACAGACACTAACATGGCTAACAACAGGCAAAACAATGCTCTTACTTAAGAGTGAACCTGCATTATACCCTAAAAATTATAGACCAATAACTTGCCTTCCGACGATGTATAAACTATACACGGGAAATGCCAGTGACTGAGTTTATAGTCATTTAGAAAAAAATTCAATTATGGCAGTAGAACAAAAGTGCAATAAAAGAAAGTCATATGGAACAAAGGATCATTTGTTGTTAAATAACATTATAGTGGAGAACTGTAAAAAGGGGAAGAATCTAAGTATGGCATGGAATGTCTACAAAAAAGCATTTGATAGTATCCCAAATTCATGGATAAACGAGTGCTTAAAAATGTATAGGATACACCCTACACTGATTGGCTACATTACAGTGACCATGAAACAGTGGCAGATCACTTTGCAATTAAGCCATGATAAAAGACAGATTATTATCCCAGGGATAAAAATTCAAAGGGGGATATTCCAGGGTGACTCTCTGTCACCATTGCTATTCTGCTTTGCCATTAACCCATTAAGCTGTTTACTTAACAGCTTAGGCCATGGCTACAATTTGCTTCTAGAAAACAACAAAGTCTAAAGACTTCTCATCTTCTTTTTGTCGATGATTTAAAATTGTATAGCTCATCAGATGAGGAACCGAAAGAACAGCTGCAGGTTGTCAAAACTTTTTCAGACGATATTAGAATGTCATTTGGTCTTGATTGCAAAAGCAACTTTTAAAGCAGGAAAACTGCAGCACCAGGAAAACATTAGTTTGGTGCAAGAATGTGATATAAAAGAACTTGAGCAAGAGAGAGTGTATAAATACTTGGGAAATGATGAAGGATCAGCAATAAAACATAAACAAATGCGAATAAAACTCAGTAAGGAATACTTTAGAAGACTTAAATTAATCCTGAGAACAGTGTTAACATCTAGGAACAAGATCCAAGCTATAAACTAATGTGCTCTTCCCATCCTAACTTACAGTTTTGGAGTGATTGACTGGCCCCAAAAGTGTTGGATAGATTAGATATTAAAACAAGAAGGATGCTCCATGCTCACCAAATGATCTATAAAAATCAGTGTATACCAAGATGATATATTCCCCGTTCCGAAGGAGGGATGGACTTCCTTGAACTTGATTACATGTACAGATCTGCAATCGTGGGACTCCACACATATCTACTGACCTCACAAGATCCAAATATAGTGAAAGTTTTGAAAAATGAGGAGAATAAATCTAAGATGATGTCTCTGCTTAATTTAGCAGAAGCATATTGACATCAAGCAGGAATGGAAATCAAACCAGAAGGAGATAAAAATCAGGCAGCAACTGAATGTGCCAAAAAGCAAAGGAAAGAATATAAGGTGAAGGTCCAGATGAGAAGGCAAGAAATGTAGAAAAAGCATAAATATAGTTGCAAGTATAGAAAACTTTTGGAAGAACCTCATGTTGATCAGGAATGAATGCAGGAATGGTTAAGGATAGGCGAATTCAAACCAAGAGATGAAAGATAGTGGGTACATACACGCTGGTTTACAAAGTCCATTGAACATGTGGGAGAAACAGACAAATTTAAGTTTTGTAAAACAGAATTGGAAACAGTCGCAGACCTAGTTGCTGGTTGCGACACACTAATGGCAGAAGGACTGTATACCGAAAGGCATAATAATGCGGCGAGACTGTTGCACTGGGTATTGTGCAAACATTATAGTACTGAAGTGCTGAAAAACACTGGAAACATGAGCCACAAAGCATCATAGAAAATGATGATGTTTATATCACATTTTCAAAAGATAGATGCTAGAAAACCAGATATAGTTGTCCAAGAAAAGAAGACAAAAGCAGCATTGATCATTGAAATCACCACACCCGGTGACTTCAGTGCCTTGCATACAGGGAGACACAAAGTCATAAAATACCAGGATCTGCTGGCAGAAATGAGAACAATGTGGAAGAAAGATACCCAGACAGTTCCAATAGTAGTAGGAGCAATGGGTCTTATAAAAAATAACCTACAATCATATTTAGATATGTTACCAAACCATACGAATTGCAGAAAGAGTCATTACTGGGCACATTGCATGTGCTGCGAAGAGCACTTTTGAATGACATCAAAGATTGAAACAATACTAATTCCATGAACTTTAATCGTACTTTGACTTAGGAATGGGGTCCATTCCCATCATGGTATTAGAAACCCAAAAGATTTGGAGAAATTAAAAAAAGAGAAAGAACTTATCCACAAGGTCATATGCAACCTTCAAACTTTTGATCCGAGCCAGTTTGGTTTTGTCAAGGGTAGATCTTATAGGTTCATAGGTTCATAGGTTTGTACTAGGGTAATGGCCTGGAGCCTTTACAAACCTAGCACATAGGATACCCTGACATCATGCCACCAGACCTTAGTTCCCAGATCTTGCTTATTAAACTTGGTGGACTGGAGACTGGAGAATGGAAAATGTCACCAAAGCCCTGAGGGCAAAACAGTACAAACAGCCTATCTTGATTTAGCTAAGGCTTTTGATACAACCCCTAATTCAGGTAAATAGAGAAACTCCCCAGCTGGGGACTAATTTATACATTGCCAGATGGCTAGTCAACTGGCTCAGAGACAAAACACACACTGTCAAAGTTGGGGAGTCCACCTTCATCAGTAGTCCAGTTACCAGTGAGGTACCACAAGGATCTGTGCTGGGACCTCTACTGTTTGGAATCTATTTCCCTGAAGTCCAGGTGAAGGTAGATGGTCTGCGTCTTACCAAGTTTTCAGATGACTGTAAACTAGGCGCAATCATAGAGTCCCCCTACAATGTTAACATATTACAGAAAGGCTGACACAAACTCATGGACTAAACTTAGTGCAAAAAAATGTCTCTTATCCCCTTTGGAAAAAAGGTAGCCCCTGATAATTATGATAAATATACCACCCCTCTAAGCTTAAACTCAGTGGTACGTGACTTGGGAACACAAGTTGATAGCAATCTAAACTTCGATTACCATGTGTCAATAGTGGTAAGAAAATCATTCTACATTGTGCATGTCATAAATAAGGACATTGCATCCAAGACTGGGGATGTTATAATTCTGCTGTACTTGACCCTTATCACACCAATAATTGAGTACAATGCTCCCTT
Organism: Protopterus annectens; assembly: GCF_019279795.1. Taxonomy (NCBI): domain Eukaryota; kingdom Metazoa; phylum Chordata; order Ceratodontiformes; family Protopteridae; genus Protopterus; species Protopterus annectens. The sequence continues at coordinate 557,824,983 of NC_056739.1, read as the reverse complement.
CTATATGTATCTCACTAAACACCTGCAGCACCTGGAGAGACCACAGAGGTTTGTAACTAAGAAAATCAGACACTGTACTCTGTATTATATAGGCTGCTGAGAGGCGACCTATGCCTGACCTACAGAGCAGTCTCGGACCCTGCTCTAATGGAAATGCTGCACATCTGCACATCAAATGGGACAAGGGTCACTCACTCTAAAGATTTCAGCCTAGGCTGTGATATTAACAGAACATGCTGGAGAGACAGATCTACGGTATTTCCCAGAGTGTGCCACTCCTCTGGAATAAGTTGCCACTCCATATGAAGCACAGCTCCTCAATGACCCTATTCATGAGCAATCTTGACAACTGGATGAGTGACCATAAATTCACCCTGAGGATGGCTCCTATGTACCTCATGGACAGGGGCAATCGGTACTGATCACAGACTCACTAAGAATGACCACCAAACTATGGTCAATAAGGGTACTCATTTTTTTTTAAATGACTAGGCTTGTTCATAGGTTCATAGGTAGGCACTAAGCTATTGGCCCTAGGGCCTATATAAGCCTAGCCAAAAAGGTACCCTGGCTTTCACCACCCAAGAAAATTATTTTCCTGTGCCCTGTTGAACAGAGCCACAGAGGTGATCCCCAGAGTGAATTTCCTATTTTCCATCCAATCATCAAGATTTTTCTTGAAGAGTACTAACGAAGAGCTTTGTCTGATATAGATAGGTAGTTTGTTCCAGAGTATGGGAAGTCTCTGGGACAGGAATCTATCCCTCCAGCATGTTCTATTTATTGTGGTGACAAGGTTTAGGTCCCTAGAGCGTGTAGCCTGGAGGGATTGGGATTTCTTTAAGTGGAGCATGTCCCACAGCTCTGGGTTTGACATAGCTTTGTGTGTTAGGCAGAGATCGCCTCTGAGTAGACGATATGCAATGGAGTAAAGCTGGAGTTTTTTGATACGGTCTGCATAGGGTATCTGTTTGAGGCCGGTAATCCTCTTTGTGAGGTATTTCTACAGCCTTTCCAGTTTTTGTAGATGTCTTGTGCGGTACATACCAAAGGGGCGTTGTACTCTATAATGGGTCTAATGAGTGATGAGTAGAGGGTAACAATGACCTCTTTTTTCCTGGATGAGAAACCTTTTGTGATGAGGTGCGGCATGTAGAAAGATTTCCTGACTACTGTGGCAATGTGATTATCAAAGGAGAGACTAATGTCCACCTGTATCCCAAGGTCTCTTATCAAAATTTTTTCAGTGTTAAGTAGACTACCACCTATGTGGTAGCTCATGGGTATAGTGTTTTTACCAAAGCGGATGACAATGCACCTTTTGGCATGAGACCATGGCTTTGACACCAGGGATCTGTCTCAATGAGGTCATTTTGTAGGATGTACACATCATTAGAAGTTTCGATTATGGCTCCTAGTTTGCAGTCATCTGTGAACTTCGTTAGCCAAAGACCCTCTGTGCTTCAGAAAAGTAGATACCAAACAGGAGAGTACCCAGGACTGAATCCTGTGGTATTCCACTTGTCACTGGTCTGAAGTTGGATTTGGAGTCTGCTACTTTCACAGTGTGTGTTCTGTCAGTGAGCCAGTTGGCAACCCATCTTATGACATAGGGATTTATACCTAGTTTAATGAGTTTATCTATAATTCCAGAGTGGGGGATGGTATCAAAAGCCTTGGTGAGATCTAGATAGGCTGTGTGAACCACCGTACCCTCGTCTATGGCTTTGGTGACTGCTTCAAAGAAGTCTATCAGGTTTGGAGGCATGAGCTGCATTTTACAAACCCAAACTAGGTAGGGTCCAGAGTTTGGAGATTGCCAGTGTCTTAGTTTATAGGTTCCATGATAATACATTCCATGGCCTTGCAGACCAGGCTCGTTAGGCTAATGGGGCAGTAGTTCCTGTGGTCCATGGTGGCTCCTCCTTTGTGAAGTGGGATAACCGTGGCTGTGCACCATTCAGTGGGCATAAAGCCTGAGGTGAGGCTATGATTGAACATGGTGCTTAGGTGGGGTGCCAGTTCATTCTGAAGTTCATGTAGAATGCAACCTGGGATGTTGTCAGGTCCCATGGATACTGTGTTCTTGGCTTTGGAGAGTGTGGTTTTTACCTGTGCAGCTGTGATTACAGGAACTTTGCATTCTTCTGGTATAGAGATGGGCCCTTTAGGGGGTGAAAGGGGGGTAAAGTTAGCACTGAACCTATCTGCCAGGATGTTGGCAATATCAGTTGGTTCTGTATATTTAGTGCCATTGTGCTATAACTCAGAGCAGATCTGAGTGCTGCCTTTGAGATTCTTGACATAGCTATAGAATGCTTTGTGGTTGTCTTTAGAATCAGTGGCAATTTTGTTTTCGTAACTAGCTTTGGAGGATTTTATGAGGGATCTCAGCTTCTTACAGAGGCTGACCAGGGAGTTCTGCCAATCATGGGATTTTTACTCTTTTTTTGCAACAGTCTCTTTCTTCTGTTGTAGAGTTTGTTTATGGCAGGGGACCACCAGATTGGCTTCCTTTTTTTGGAGGATAGCATCTTGGTTCTGTTAGGGATAGCATGATCCATGCACTCGTGTAAGTGCTCATAAAGTGCATCTGTGTAGGATTCAGCAGTCATACCTCTGCTGTCCGTCTGCATGGGTGTTGTGAAGTTTGCCACTTCTATATTAAGAAGCGTGAAGTCGGCTTTGGAGAAATCTTTTACTGTGGTTTCCCTAATGGGGGGTGGGGGCTGGATGTGGATGTCTAGGGTGATTAGCTTATGGTCGGATTTGACCAATGAGGAATTGGCCTCTGGTGTGGAACACCGGTCGCCCATGTTGGTAATGACCAGGTCTAGGATATTGCTGCCCCTGGTGGGGGTGTGGATAAGTTGATCCAGGGCATTGGAATTTATGAATTCCAGAAAATGTTGAGCAAAAGAGTTGGTACATGTGTAGTTTTCCCAGTTAATGGTGGGGGTAGTTGAAATCGCCCGTTATTAGTGTGTTTGGTTGTACCCTAATATTTTCCAGCATATCAAGAAATGAGTGAGAATCCTGGGGTATGATGGGGGATCTGTAGCAAGTTATAATTTGGATTGTGGTCTTGCCCAGAGTTAACTGCACTTGGATAATCTCGGATGCATTATGCTGAGCAACTAGCCTGGAGATGTGGATATCCTCAATGAATATGGACACAGCTCAACCTTTAGTGTTTCGGTCCAGGTTAGGTGGCCGAAAGGTGTGGTATGAATTATAACCTGGTAATGCAGGGGTGCTCTCTGGATCCTTGAACCAGGTCTCTGTTACTGCACAGATGTCGATGTTCTCCATTTTTAAGGAATGCTTCGAGTGAATGCATTTTGAGGTTTAGACTTCTAGCATTGAGTAGCATTCCCCTCAGATTTTGCTTGCTTGTACCTGTTATGGTGGTGAATTTGTCATTTGAACCTTGCCTAAAAAAGGCACTATAGGTGTGGCAAGAGCCTTAGCCAGTATCCGGAATCCCAAGGGTGACAAGTGCAGGCCATCTCTGGCAAAGCATCGTGGCCTGTTGATCATGTCATCCCAGGCAGACAGATACTGGATCCCCTTAGAATGACACCAGATGCTTAGCCAATTGTTGAAGTCAATCATTTTGTCCTTGTACTGTGGTATCATTCTGGGTGATGGCAGGATGCTACTCAGGGCCAGGATCATACCTGCCTGGGCTACAAGATAAAGGCCTTAGGGCCATTAGCCTACTCATCTCCTATGAACCTATGTACCTATCATGTAAATCAGTGGGACGTGCAAGCAGGAGAATGGAAAATATGTCAGACTGGTGAGGTTTACAGAGAAAACTGCAGAAAAGATATGATGTGACAGGCCCTAAAACCAGGTTAACTAAAGGGAGAGCTTTTATTGATGCATGTTTCTATTAAATATTGCTGTATACTAGTGATGTTTACCTTACAACTTACGCTGCTTGATCCTTGTGATCCTGCTAACAGGTGTAGCACACTAAGTTTGGTTTGCTGAATTTTACTGTATAACGTTATTTCATGCTCTTGTGTCACCTTGCATTTGTTACTAACATTTCTGTCTCCATGAATGTGACCAGGTAAGTCTTTCTGTATACAAAACAATTAACAAGTCAAGAAATGGTGCTGACTTAATTAGCAATACTGGCTCTGCAAGAGTCTAAATGGCTGACCCAGTTGTTGCTGCTGTTACTATAGAAAACACTGATTGTTCTGTAGCATTTTAAAGGAAGTAAATGGTGATGAAACTCAGTAAATATTTACTTATAAGCACTTATTACATATAATAAAAGCAAAAATGCAAATGTGGAAACATTTACATTTCTGTAAGAGAAATTCTGAAATAGATATTTATTTTTTATCACCAGGGAAACACTTTGTTTCATATCTACTTAAATCATGTTTTCGTACATGAAAGTTGTCTTGGGATATTTTTTGTTTCCTTTCTGCATTATTCTGTAACTATGCACATGTTTTTTAAGTGGTCGATTTAACTTTCCAGGGAAAATATAGTTAACATTATGGGTCTATATTTAAAACCAGAATATCAAGTTACAGTCACTATGGCCACAAAGAAATTACAACAGACCACATCAGAGTGGAAAAAATACTGAAGTCAGAGAGCATTGTCTCTGCTTGGTTTTAACATCATGAAAGACACTGTAAAGATAGCAAATTTCCAAAACAGAATAGGAGGGCTTTGTTTTCTATGCCAGTGAAAAAAAATGAATGTAGATTATTTAGGAAGCACATAATGTAGACAATAAAGGCAGTATTTTTTAAAAATGTTTACAGGAAGGATGACTGTTTCTATATTTGAAAGCTACATACAAGAAACCACAACATAATATCACCCTTTTTACAACAAATGTATTATGGCCATCATCAGGGTTATCGGACTTATAATGTATAGTCTTTACATTTTTGATCATAAACAAATTCGAACTTCTAAAACCTGATGCTGCATTTCTAAATAGTTTTCTTTTTACCTGCCTGATTTTTCATTTGAGTCAGTTTCAAATGACTTTTCATCTGACTTTTCTGAGGCTGCACTTCTGTCACATGATATGATGACGTTATGTAACCTTCAGTTCAAGACCACCTTATGGTACTGGATTTAGAATTATATTTTGACTAATGCAGGTATCCATCTCTCACTGGAAGACCTCTCTTAGGACTACTTTTGCAGTTAGCTGTCAACGGCACAGAATCTACCCCGGAACTTGAAGATATTCAGTACATACAAGACAGAGGAAACTGGCCAGACAGTGACTCATATGATTGTTTCCTCTGTGCTCCCCACAGTGGGAAAACCTTCATAAAAATGACACACTGTGTCAACTCTGTCACCACAGAGGCAATTGCCACATTCACATGTGGGTCTCTGTCTCTCTCATGGTGTTTCCTCCTGAATTTTGAAATATAAAAGGCAGGCAAAAAAAACTGTCCATGATCGGTTTAGAACATTGTAAATGGCCACTATCTTTTTGCTGATTTACAGTTTGATTGTACACAAGAGGTAAGTCAAGGTTACAGATAGTTATAAGCTTTGGTTTGCTTTCAGTGGTTTGACTCCCTTGGCCTCCCTGTGCAGATTGACTCCTGAAAAGTGGCACTATACTGGGGCCTAAATATTGGATTAATAAATTAGTAAATTAATACAAATGTAGTAAGGATAGCCCTAGAAGGAACTTACATAAATGACATTGTTTATGAAGAAAGAGCAAGTCAGTACTAAGCATAAATGATTCCTTAAGGCAACAAATGGCAATCACTCCACAATGATTTGCAGATTTTATACATAGTATATAAACAATTCTTCAAAGGTTCTTGTAAAGGAAATAAAAAGATAATGAAATTCATTATTATCTAAACTATTTAGCCTTTTTACCTGCCTGATTTTTCATTTGGGTCAGCTTTAAATGACTTTTCATCTGACTTTTCTGAGGCTGCACTTCTGTCACATGACATGATGAAGTTATGTAACCTTCAGTTCAGGACCACCCTATAGTACTGGATTTAGAATTATATTTTGACTAATGCAGGTATCTATCTCTCAATGGAAGACCTCTCCTAGGACTACTTTTGCAGTTAGCTGTCAACAGTACAGAATCTACCCTGGAACTTGAAGATATTCTATATTTAACCTATCACATTGATCCAAGAAAACATTTAAAATGTCTGAAGCTAACCTCAAAAGGGAAATCAGCTTCCTGTCATGTAAGCGTTCCTGCAGGGAATATAACTGTAAGATAACATATTCTCGAAACAAACAACTGACATCAAGTCAGACTGCTGGCTTAGGAGAAGGACTTTTTCCTGCCATGTTCATGTGTGGTGAGTCAGTCCCATTTTCTGAGCAGTTTATTCTCCCAAGCTAATGCTCTACATTTTTATTGATAAAAAACATAAGCACAAACAAAATATATAAATCCAAAGACTGTGCTCTCATCCTCTGAGTGAATAATAACCAGAGTATGTCAAAAAACTAAAAAATACACTTGTTTTAATTGTAAAATAAGTAAAAGCTCTATAAAAGATTAGCATTTTCGTTTAAACAGTGTAAACTTCATCATACAGCTGTTCACAAAGTACCACTCACTTAAATACCATTGCACCTTATCTGATTAGATGGACCTCAGTTAAATAAACCCCTTAATTGCCCTGCTTTAAACACTTATATCATTATATCTATTATTGTCAAACCAACAAGTATTTATCTAAAACTGCAAGTATCTATTCCTACATTATGTTTACAACACGTGCAATGAAAATTACTATTCAAACAAAAACTTACTACTTATACAAATATGTATATAAATTTTACATCAAAATAACACATAATGTTTATATACATATTTATGTACATATTTGTATAAGTAGTATGTTTTTCACTTACTTTTGCATAGGTGAATGTCTGGATTAAGGCCCTTGGCTTAATCAAACAACATTTTTTTATGTAAGCAGATAAAAAAGAGAATACTAAATGTAATGAAAAATTTTCCTTTATCAAAAAATGTTCAGTTTGAGAAGTACATTTCATTCTTATGGTTCCGTGTAGACAAGCTGCAATAAAATCAGCAAAGTTTTTAAGGCTAAACATTAATGTTTCCTAAAAACATACAAGCTGTTTTACACACCTGGGAATGGAATAAAGATAAGTCAAGTACAGACAGCAATTAGTGCAAGAAGGAGCACAGGCTATAACATGCATCTTAGCATGGATAACCTTAATTTTAGGTTTGATTTTGTATATGTGTGTGTGTGTGTGTGTGTGTGTGTGTGTGTGTGTGTGTGTGTGTGTGTGTGTGTGTGTGTGTGTGTGTGTGTGTGTGCAGCTGTCAATTAGGGACAATTGCTCCTATCAGGAGAATTAAACTTCATTATTTAAAGATGTACATAGTTTTGTGTGTTTGTTTTAAGTTACTAGCTTCTGGGGGTGTTCTGGAGATGTGTTTGTTTTTGTTTGAAGGTTTTCATTAAAACATAAAGTCTTGTAAAATGTGGCTTAGGATCAAATGGAGATGACAAAATAACTGTAAAAAAGATCAGCCTGGCAAACATTAGTTGGTGCATATAACACAAAAGCTGGAAGTAGACATATATAATTGGTGCGATTAAAATGTTCTTATTGTAATGGCTACACTAAGAATATTATTTTAGAGTGTGATTGGCCTAACAGGTATAGAAAAAAAAGGAAAGAGTTTGTTTGTGTCTTTCGGCTTTTCCCGGTTAGGGGTCGCCACAGCGGAACTCCGGTCCGCTAATGATTGGCAGTAGATTTTTACGTACTGGCTTGCCGGGCCTAATGCACAACCTTCAATGAAGGAACGCCCATTCACGCATGTCGCTACACAGAAGATGCTCAACTAAGAATCGAACGGGCAACGTCTAAATGTGAGGCGACAACGTTACTGCAGCACCACCACCACAGTCTTTAACTATATTAAGAAATGTTGTGTCTTTCGGCTTTTCCCAGTTAGGGGTCACCACAGCGGAACTCCGGTCCACTAATGATTGGCAGTAGATTTTTATGTGCTGAGTTGCCGGCCCTGACACACAACCTTCAACGAAGGTACGCCCATTCACGCATGTCTCCACACAGAAGATGCTCTAACTGAGAATCAAACAGGACAACGTCTTACTGTGAGGCGACAACACTACCACAGCACTACCCAGCAGTCATTGAACTATATTAAGAAATGCAGAGTGCAAACAGTAATGCTATAGGGAACACACTTGGGAAGAAATGAACATGTGAAGATGGTTAAAGAAAGGATTTCAGGAGGGATATTCAGCAGAGTATTAGGGACAAAGGAAAAGGGGTGTACTTATACTAATTGCTAGAGGAGCTCCAACAGTGATTGAAGTGGGAAAAGATAATAATGTAGATTTGTGGTAGCAAAGGGCTGCTGGCAAGGGTGAAGGATTGCACTGGCATGTATTTATATTCCACCTAGAACTGCTATTATGGAGCTTAAGAAATTTTGGGGAGAAATAATCAGCTTTCAACAGGAAATATTACTTACAAGTGGGGACTGGAATTTGATTTGCAACAGTGAGGATGTACTGATGGACCTAGAGGGGAGCATACAACAAAAAGGGGTAGATTTCTGAAGAAACTTATGAAAATGTTTGGTATGGAAGATATGAGTTCAGTAGTAGGATCTTGGAGAGAATTTACATACCATTACCCAAGGCACAATAACTGGGCTAGACTAGACAGCAATTATATTTCACAAGAACATGTGCATTTAATTGAAAGCTTTGATGCATATCTAATAACTGTTTCATATCATGTGCCAGTAGCAGCTATTATAAAAATGCAGGGTAATGAAGTAAAAATGAGACACTGGTACATTCCCAACCTACCTGTTAAGAAGGGAGGAATTTAAGGAATGGGTATTGGAAAGTATTTGGCAGTTATTAGGGAAAATAGAAATTTCTTCAGAATTTATAGGTAGTGAATGGGATAAAATGAAACTGGAGTTTAAGAACAGGGCAGAGATGAAAGAAAATGATATGTGGTAAAGAAGTAAGTAACAGGAAATATTTAGAGGAGCTGACAAAGGTTAAAGTATTGCAGAATAAGGGGAATCGCACAGCACAAGAAGAATTGCAATTGTAGAGTATTAAAGAGAAAATAAGGGGAATATCTGGATAATATGTTAGTGTATAGAAAGATTGCTGTTAAGCAACTTTTTTCAGAGCAAAAAAAAAAAAAAAAAAAAAACTAGCACAACAACTTAGGCAATAGAACGTGGAAAAGGTTGTTGCCAAACTTAGGGAGCGTAGAAATGTTATGAAAATTTGTATAAAGCAGAGAAATGTAGAAATGGAAATACGTATGGAAGATTTAAGTATTACAAGGTTAGAGCAAATGAGGCTCAACCATTAACAGATAAGATAGGAGGAGATGAGATAAAAATTGTGATATACAATCAACCTGCAGGAAAGTCTCTAAGAATAGATGATATTCTTGTGGAGGTTTGGAAGTTAGGAGGGAAGAAAGTGATAAAGACCTTGAAGTTTTTCTTCAACAGTATTTTAAAAGGAGGTGAAGCACCAGCATTCTGGAAGAAAGTTGTGGTGGCTATATTACATAAAGATGGAAAAGACCCATCAGACCCAGCTTCATATAGGTCATTCCAAATTTAAACCATGATAATAACGTGCTAATGTCTATAACAGCTAAAAGAATGGAAAAGGTGCTGGCAAAATTAATAGATATGGATCAGTATGGTTTTGTGAAGGGGAGGCAAACATTTGACATTGATTGAACATTGATGATCAAGAGGGAAGCAGAATCTAAGAAAATAGTGCTGTTGTTAGTGGGTCTTGATGCAGGGAAAGCATTTGACAGAGTAAGCTGGGATTTTATAAGGAGGCAAGTGGCAACATTTGTGCCTCCTGATACAATAATAAGGTTAATTAGGATGATATATGATGGAACAAAGGTAAAAATGAAATCTAGGTAAAAATCTCATTTTGATTTTAATAGTTATCATACCTCACTTTTTAATAGTTATCTCATTTTGATTTTATTGTTTTATTATATGTTTATTTTCATTTTTTAATATTACATTTCATGTACAAAGTTTCATGGCAGCTAACAGAATGTATTTAAATAGAGTGGTCTGAATGTTGAATTGTTTGACCTTAACTGAAGCTGCATCTGATATTCAAATAAGTTTGGCTTTAAATTATCAAGATACACATTTAATTCCATAATGATGATTTAATTAATTGATTGATTGATGTTTTAGGTTACTAATGATTTTGAATGTATAAAAAGCTAGTATTTCAGTAATGAAAATAGATCTGAAGAAGCATACCTTGGGAGTACGCGAAAGCGCTCATCTGTTCTAATAAATTTGGTTTGTATTTTATTACATCGTGGTGGTCTGTCTCCGGTTTATATACTACTTGTAAAAATGAAAGTGAGAGGGTTCTTTTCTGACAAGTTTTATCTGAACAGAGGAACCAAGCAGGGGTGTAATTTGTTATTTGATATATATTTAGAGCCACTGGCTAAGAAAATAAGAGACTCTGAAATTTAAGGATATAACTGTCATGGTAATCAAGAAAAGTTAGCTTTATTTACAATAATATTATTTTGTACCTGATATAACCAGAAAAGGACATCTCAGTGTTGTGGAACATTCTGATATAGTTTTAAATCTTTTTGGGATACAAACCTAATGAAGAGAAACAAATGCTGTAGCTGTAAACTATGCACAGATACATGAATTGGTCCAGCAGTACCGATATTTATATGAGGAAGTATTTAGGAGTATGGATTAAAAAGGATTTTGTAATGGCAGCTAAGGGTAAGTGGGAAGAGACTAAATAAAAGATAATGCAAAAACTGACACACTGGAAGCTCTTGTTTACAATGTGGATAGCAGGATAAAAGCAGAGAAAATGATTTTATTCCCTTTAGTTTTGCATAACAGTCAGGCATATTTTTTATCAATCAGAACAGTTGTGGACAATAATTAGTAAAGGGTTGAAGGGAAAGGGATGATGATAAAGTGGGGGGAAATTCAAGAAATAAGCAGAGTGGGATTTTGCAAGCAGATTCTTAAAGGGAATAAATAAGGGGCAATCAGTAGGGTATATAAAATACTGCAGCGAGACTGTATAAGCCATTCAAAAGGAAATGTTGCATGTATGTCTCATAAATATGCAACAAAGTCTAGAAAATTAGAATTTTTGCTTGAAGTTATTTGCATAGGTATTTTTTATGCCCCAAGCAGACTCCACGGAATTTTTCCTCAGGTAGATGGCAAATGTTACAGGTATGAAGGAGGGGAAGAGGTAACTGGGAGCATATGTTTTGTGAGGATAATGTGTTTGGTAGATTTTAAAGATTCACAACAGAGTACTCTGTCAGAAATATTGGGTGAGGAAATGTGTGTAACTAACGAAAGGATTTTTTTTTTGAGCCGGGATACAGCATCTGAATTGCCTAGACATAGTAAGGCCTTGGTAAATTTAATCCTGGTGGTTGCCAAGAAAGCAATTACTAGAAAATGGAAAATAATGTCTAAACCAACTACATTTAAAATGTTGAATATTGTATCAGAAATAAAAGAACTGGAAGTGTGATATTCAGAAAAGAGTAGGAGCAAATTACATAGGGAAAATGGAAATGTGTGGGAACAACACATGCAGAATAGTGGTTTAGACGCAGAGTGAAATTTAAGAGAAGGCAGGAAGTGATCAATTTATGTGATGCTGAATTGATGATAGCTATATAAAAGAATATATGTGATGTATAATATTTGGAACTGGGAATATGTTCATTTGGTATGTTTTCTTTTATATATAGGTGTATGTTTGCCTAACTCATAAGTGATAATTCAATAAAGGTGGTAGAAAGAATTTATCAGGTAAAGCAGGTGGAACTTGCAGCACAGAATCTAAGACTGACTTTTCACATTCATGCAGAGAGCTGATACTTCATGGTCCAGCATCTGTGGGACAGTGTGCACAAAGACAAAAAGACTTAGTAAAATGTAGTTTGTACAAGACTATGGGGATTTTCTAACCTGCTTATCCCTTTGTGCCATTTGGTGCTGAGATCATGCTGTCCATGACATGATTGAGGGCAAGTAAAAACTGCATGCAGCAGAGCACTCATAGGAGACCAAATGCATAGTACTTTAAGACCTAGGGCTTTCTCTTCTTGGTCACGATGCAGTTTTACACTCAATACCTAATCCACAAAAAAACAGATCAAGGATGCGTGGGCTGTGCACACACTTGTGAAACCACAATTTTGAAGTAATTCTGTTATATGGATACAGAAATTACTATAAGCTATACTATAAAAATTGGAAAATGTATGTTAAATCTCTCCATCTTGGTTTAGTCAGCATCCTATAGTCAATCATCACACTGAGGCTGCAACTGAGGGTAGTGTCATTTGCAGTACACAATATAGTTCACTGGTTCATAAGTTTATTATATCATGTATGTTTGTGCATATATACATATATATATGCACACACACACACACACACACACACACACACACACACACAGACACACACACACATATATATATATATATATATATATATATATATATATATATATATATATGTGTGTGTGTGTGTGTGTGTGTGTATATACACAGTTCTACTTCTAAACATTGAATTACCATAACATTGAAACACAAATATCGAGACCATAACACTGAAAACTCAGAGCACTTTTGAAGTAGACCCATACACACACATCCCTCTCTCTCTCTCTCTCTCTCTATATATATATATATATATATATATATATATATATATATATATATATATATATATATATATATATATATATATATATATATATATATATATATATATGTGTGTGTGTGTATATATATATATATATATATATATCTAAATGTTCATGTGTGTGTGTGTGTGTGTGTGTGTGTGTGTGTATATATATATATATATATATATATATATATATATATATATATATATGTGTGTGTGTGTGTGTGTGTGTGTGTGTGTGTATACACATATGTAGTGCATGCGCATCTTTCCTATGAATGCAGCACATAACATAGGCCAACAAAACACACAACCACATTTCCTAAGATTGCAGTTCAAACAATAATTACTATATGTAACAGAAACCACAGTCAGTCACAGCAATTACAACACCAATATAAATAAGACAAGATAATACACTCAACATAAGCTGCAAATTACTACAGCATTCAACTTTCCTCACTTGTCTAGAGGAAAGCAGTTTTTAGTACTTAACAAATAAGCACCTATCCAGGCATGTCTAAGGGTCAGCTCCCAGTGATTTCTCCTGTCTACCTGATGAATCTGGGAATCTTGGGGCAATGCAGCAATTGCCTCATGTACACAGACAACCCTCTCCTCCTACCACCCAACACTACAACCTGTGAGAGATGCACTTATATAGCCAAACTGGAAGCAAAGCTCTCTTCACCCAAGACTGGAATAGACAGTCAAGAGGAGAAGGTAAACACTTGCACCACACCACACTCATCACATAGTCTCTCAAAACCTACACCACCAAAATACACACATAGAAACACAAAACACACACTTACATTCACGGAGGCTCTCAATAAAAACCTGTCCAAGCATCAGAGACATCCAAAGCATAAACGCGAGCAAACACCACCCCCCAACACAACCCAAATGGCACATAGCCCACAAACTCAGTGTGCCACTCAACCACAGCCCATAAGGCATAATAACGTACCCAACACTCTAGTCATAGGTGACTCTATAGTAAGGTACACTGATGTTCCACTCACTAGACTAAACAAGGAGAAAGTTACTGTCAGCTGCCTGCCAGGTGCCAGGATCTGCCACATAATGCATGCACTCAGGTCACTCCACAATAAGTACAAATATGACACTGTCATTGTCCATGTTGGTGTGAATGACCTGAGACGTACCTCCATGGACTACATGAAAAGAGACATGGAGGAGCTCTCCGACCTTGTATCCCAGGCAGGTATGACCCTAACCCTGAGTAGCATCCTGCCATCACCCAGAATGATACCATAGTACAAGGACAAAATGATTGACTTCAACAATTTGCTAAGCTTCTGGTGTCATTCTAAGGGGATCCAGTATTTGACTGCCTGGGACGACATGATCGACAGACCACGATGCTTTGCCAGAGATGGCCTGCACCTGTCGCCCTTAGGATTCTGGATACTGGCTAAGGCTCTTGCCACCCCTATAGTGCCTTTTTTAGGCAAAGTTCAAATGACAAAGTCACCACCGTAACAGGTACAAGCAAGCAAAATCTGAGGGTAATGCTACTCAATGCTAGAAGTCTAAACCTCAAAATGCACTCACTCGATGCACTCCTTAAAATGGAGAACACTGACATCTGTGCAGTGACAGAGACCTGGTTCAAAGCTCCAGAGAGCACCCCTGCATTACCAGGCTACAATTCATACCACACCTTTCGGCCACCTAACCCAGAACAAAGCACTAAAGGCGAAGGCGTGTCCATATTCATTAAGGATATCCACACTTCCAGGCTAGTTGCACAGCATAATGCATCCGAGATTATCCAAGTGCAACTAACTCTGGGCAAGACCGCAATCCAAATTGTAGCTTGCTACAGGCCCCTCACCATGCCCCAGGATTCCCACTTCTCATTTCTTGATACACTGGAAAGTATTAGGGTACAAACCAACACCCTAATAATGGGCGATTTCAACTACCCCACCATTAACTGGGAAAACTACTCATGTACCAATTCTTTTGCTCAACGTTTTCTAGAATTCATAAATTCCAATGCCTTGGATCAACTTATTCACACCCCAACCAGGGGCAGCAATATCCTAGACCTGGTCATTACCAACATGGGAAACTGGTGTTCCACACCAGAGAACAATTCCTCGTTGGTCAGATTTGACCACAAGCTAATCACCCTAGACATCCACATCCCACCCCCACCCCCAATTAGGGAAACCATCGTAAAAAACTTCTCTAATGCCATCTTCACACTTCTTAAGACAGAAGTGACAAACTTCACGACACCCATGCAGATGGACAATAGAGGTATGACTGCTGAAAACTACACAAATGCACTTTATAAGCACTTACACAAGTGCATGGATCATGCTATCCCTAATAGAACCAAGATGTTATCCTCCAAAAAAGGAAGTCAATCTGGTGGTCCTCTGCCATAAACAAACTCTACAACATAAGAAAGAAACTGTTGCAAAAAAGAGTAAAATCCCATGACTGGAGGAACTCCCTGGTCAACCTCAGTAAGAAGCTGAGATCCCTCATAAAATCCTCCAAAGCTAGTTACAAAAACAAAATTGCCACTGACTCTAAAGACAACCACAAAGCATTCTATAGCTATGTCAAGAATCTCAATGGGAACACGCAGATCTGCTCTGAGTTACAGCACAATGGTGCTAAATATACAGAACCAACTGATATTGCCAACATCCTAGCAGATAAGTTCAGTGCTAATTTTACCCCCCTTCTCACCCCCTAGAGGGCCAATTTCTATACTGGAAGAATGCAAAGTTCCTATAATCATGGCTGCACAGGTAAAAAACACACTCTCCAAAGCCAAGAACACAGCATCCATGGGACCTGACAATATCCCAGGCTGCGTTCTACACGAACTACAGAATTTACTGGCACCCTACCTAAGTACCATGTTCAATCATAGCCTCATCTCAGGCTTTGTACCCACTGAATGGCGCACCACGATGGTTATCCCACTTCACAAAGGTGGAGCCAAAACGGACCCTGGGAACTACTGCCCCATTAGCCTGATGAGTCTGGTCTGCAAGGCCATGGAAAGTATCATCATGGAACTCATAAACAAAGACATTGGTAATCTCCAAACTCTGGACCCTACCCAGTTTGGATTTGTAAAAGGCAGATCATGTCTCCTAAACCTGATTGACTTCTTTGAAGCAGTCACCAAAGCCATAGATGAGGGTAAAAGGAATCACTCAACTTATCTAGATCTCGACAAGGCTTTCAACACCATCCCACACTCTGGAATTATAGATAAGTTCACTAAACTAGGTATAAATCCTTATGTCACAAGATGGGTTGCCAGCTGGCTCATGGACAGAACCCACACTGTGAAAGTAGCGGATTCCAAATCCGACTTCAGACCAGTGACAAGTGGAGTACCACAGGGTTCAGTCCTGGGTCCTCTCCTGTTTGGTATCTACTTCTTTGATGTGCAGGCTAACACAGAAGGTCTTTGGCTAACAAAGTTTGCAGATGACTGCAAACTAGGAGCCATAATCAAAACTCCTAACGATGTGGACAAACTACAAAAGGGCCTCACTGAGACAGATACCTGGTGTCAAAGCCATGGCCTAAAGCTCAATGCCAAAAAGTGTATTGTCATCCCCTTTGGTAAAAACTCTGTACCCATGAACTACCACATAGCTGGTAGTCTACTTAATGCCGAAAATGTGATAAGAGACCTTGGGACACAGGTGGACAGTAGTCTCTCCTGTGATAATCACATCGCCACAGTGGTCAGGAAATCCTTCTACATGGCTCATCTCATCACAAAAGGATTCTCATCCAGAAAAAAAGAGGTCATTGTTCCCCTCTACTCATCACTTATTAGACCTATTATAGAGTACAATGCCCCTTTTGGTATGTACCTCACAAGACATCTACAACAACTGGAAAGACCACAGAAATACCTCACAAAGAGGATTACTGGCCTCAAACAGATGCCCTACGCAGACCGTCTCAAAAAACTACAGCTTTACTCCATCGCATATCACGTACCCAGGGGAGATCTCTGCCTAACATACAAAGCTATGTCAAACCCAGAGCTGTTGGACATACTCCACTAAAAGAAATCCCAATCCCTCCGAGCTACACGCTCTTGGGACCTAAACATTGTCACTACAATAAATAGAACATGCTGGAGGGATAGATTCCTGTCCCAGAGACTTCCCATACTCTGGAACAGACTACCTATTTATGTCAAACAGAGCTCCTCATTAGCACTCTTCAAGAAAAATCTTGATGATTGGATGGGAAATGGGAAATTCACCCCAAGGATCAGCTCTGTAGCTCTGCTCGACAGGGGCACAGGAAAATAATTTTCTTGGGTGGCGAAAGCCAGGGTACATTTTTTTGGCTAGGCTTATATAGGCCCTAGGGCCAATAGCCTAGTACCTACCTATGAACCTATGAACCTATGAACACATCCCTTAAAGCAGCAGTGCCCCGCAGAACATTTCACATTTACCAACCAAGGCACAAACATACATGATATAATTAACTTATGAACCAATTAACTTATAACACAGAGTATACCAAAGAAGCATGTAGAGCACCCCAGTACTGATAAGTTTATAGGTTCATAATTCAGTATTAGGCTGACTGCCTTTGCAAGCCATTTTAAGCCTACCCATTTATCCCACTTGAGAATCAAACACTGTACCTTGTATCAATAAGCACCCTACCCATTATGCCAACTCCCAATCCCCCCAAACACATACACATATTCCTGTACTAGCAGCTTCCAGTGCAAACATCCTGTCAGCCTTAGCTCAACCCAACACCAATATTTTGTGAAATCCTTCAAAAAAAGAAATACATCCTGCTATAAAACAGCCTCCATCACTCACATTGTACAATGCAGTATCTTCAGTTGACATATACAGTCAATGCTATACAATACCATTTAACTACAGTGTGTTGCAGAAACATTACTGGCACATTTCTGAATGATGATCATTATGGTACTCTAATATCCATCCATGTGCTTCCCTGTGCCTGGAGTAAACTTCTTAAAATATTTAGGCCAGTGAGCATACCTCTCAACCTCTTAGAGCAAAAAATCTGGGCAAAGCCTAAAATGATGGGGAAACAAATAGGGACAGATTTTAAATATTGCTCTTACAAACTTAGAAAGTTGATAGAATAATAGGTTTTGCATTAGCATGAATTTTTTGAAGGATGTGGAGTCTTAAACTCAAATATTTGTCATTATTTAATGACTTCACTCGTCAGCCATTTGCCAAAAAGCTGCAGGTTTTAGGAAGAACACTCTAAAAACATGAAAATCTGGAGATTTTGTGAAAATCTGTACAGCTGAGAGGTATGTCAGTGAGTAGTAGTCTTCCCTGGTTAGCAAGTTCAAATAAATACAGAACTAAATAAATTAGACCAAAGTATCCAAGTAACTCTCATTTTAAGTGAAACCAAGTATTTGTCAAAATCAAAGTGAAAGTGCAGGCAGACCTCCCACCCAGAGCTGACTGTATTAACTGCAGAGGGAGAGTGTATGTGTGTGTGTGTGTGTGTGTGTGTGTGTGTGTGTGTGTGTGTGTGTGTGTGTGTGTGCGCGTGTGCGTGTGTGTGCATGCGCGTGTGTGTATGTTGTGTCGGGGTGGGGGACTTTCTTGACTTAATTTCTGCATTTACTGCAATCAATTCCACGGATGTTGAATCTCAGAGGTGAGAGACATTCTTTCCTTGCAGTGACTCCCTTCTTGGGAATTATTTCTTCAGGCAGCTGCCTGAAAAAGCATAAATTGCCTATACTTATTCTGGTCATTACAATTATTGCCTCTTAAGATGAGAACTTCTGCAAGCTGGAGGAGTTTGGATGTCATTCAGTTCCTCAGCGCAATGCTTAATGGGGATTTAGGCCCCTGGTAAGGTCACCTTTCTCTTGTTTGTTTGCTTGTTATTTCCCTGAAATGCTAATTCCACCTAAAATGCGGCTTTTCAGTGCTTCTGTGGATCCCTAGTGATATCTGCATTGCTTACTGTACTTATTTCCTTGTTTCACTTTAAAGAAAGTTACTGTTTGTCGTTTTTGCATTTAAGTTACCTGTAACACATTGCATTTAAGTTACCTGGCACTTGCTCACTAAAGCAATTATATAAGTCAGCACTAAAATATTAAAAGCACTACACACTCACAAACTCCCCTTGAGTACCTCGTTCCCCATTGGCCCTTTTTTCAATTATAAAGGAATTCCCAATACTATTCTAGCATGTCCAAAGGTCAGTTGTCAAACTCCTCTCCGGTCCAGCTGGTGAATCTGGGAATCTTGAGGCAATGTTACAACTGCCTCATGTACAGAGACAACCCTCTCCTCCTCCCAACAAATTCCAACACATGTGAGAGATGCAACCATATAGCCATACTGGAGGCTAAGCTCTCTCAACTCAGTACTGGCAAAATCAGTCAGGAGGAGAAGGAAACCACACTCACTACAATTCCAGTCTCACATAGACCTACCACGACAGCAAACCAAACACATAAACACACAAAAACATACTTGGAGGCTCTAAATATAAATAAAAATCTGCCTAAGCAGCAGAGACCTCCAAAGCAGACACTCAAGCAACCGCTACCCCAAAACAAAACACGTGCAACACATAGCTCACAAAGCCAGTGTGCCGAACAGTCACAGCCCTTAAGGCTAAACAACACACCCGATACACTTGTAATAGGTGACTCTATCTTCAGGCACACTGGCGTCCCGCTCACCAGGCTAAACAAGGAGAAGGTCACGGTGAGCTGCCTGTCGGGCGCTAGGATCCACCACATAACACAAGCACTCAGGTCACTCCAAGGCAAGTACAAATATGACTCAGTCATTGTCCATACTGGTGTGAATGACCTGAGATGTACCTCCCTGGACTACATGAAAAGAGACATAGAGGAGCTCTCTGAGCATGTAGCCCAGGCCGGTATGATCCTGACCTTGAGAAGCATCTTACCCTCACCAAGAATGATGCCACAATATGAAGACAAGATGATCAATTTCAACAATTGGCTTAAGTATTGGTGTCATTCAAAGGGGATCCAATGCCTGTCAGCCTGGGATGACATGCTCGACAAGCCACGATGCTTCACTAGGGACGGCTTGCACCTGTCACCCCTGGGCTTTCGGATATTGGCAAAGGCTCTTGCTACCCCATAGTGCCTTTTTTAGGCAAGGCTCAAAAGATAAACCCACCTCCATAGGTATCACAAGGGATAAGAAACTAAGAGTAATGCTACTCAATGCCAGAAGTCTAAACCTCAAGATGCACGCACTCAAAACTCTCCTTAGCATGGAGAACATTGATGTCTGTGCAGTAACAGAAACCTGGTTCAAGGCTCCCGAGAGCACCCCAGCACTTCCAGGTTATACCTCATACCATGCTTTTTTGCCCCAAAACTTGGACTGTACCACAAAAGGAGGGGGAGTATCTATATTCATCAAAGATACCCACACCTCCAGGTTGGTGGCACAGCATGAAGCATCAGAGACTATCCATGTGCAACTAACAGTGGGTAAAACTGCCTTCCAGTTTATAGCCTGCTACAGACCACCCTCCCAAACCCAGGAACCCCACTTGGCCTTCCTGAGAACACTGGAAAATATGAAGGTCTCTCCAAACACCATTATATTGGGTGACTTCAACTACCCAAACATAGACTGGGAGCATTACTCTAGCTCCAACACCCTAGCCCAAAGGTTCCTAGAATTTATAAACTCAAATGCTATGGAACAACTTGTTACCACTCCCACAAGAGAAAACATACTGGACCTGATCATCACCAACATGGGGACTCTATGCTCCAGACCAGAAGTGTATCCCTCACTGGTAAGATCAGACCATAAACTAATCTCACTGGATATTCACATCCCGACTCCACCCCCTGCCCTGAAAACCACAGTGAAAAACTTCTCTAAAGCAAATTTCACACTCCTCAAAACCGAGGTGGAATCCTTCAAAGCCCCCAGGCCTGTGGAAAATACAGCCCAGACCGCAGAATCCTTTATAAATGCATTCTATGAACACCTTCAGGAATGCATGGATCATGCAATCCCAAATAAAACCAAGACCCAATCCTCCAAAGGCAGATGTCCTGTCTGGTGGACCCCAGCCATAAACAAACTATACAACAGAAGGAGGAAGCTACTACATGATAGAGCAAAATCCCATAAAGGGAAGGCATCTCTGATCAGTATTAGCAAAGAACTACGGGCACTCATAAAATCGTCTAAGGCCAGCTTCGAGAGAAAAATTGCACAGGACACTAAGGATAATCACAAGGCTTTCTTTAGTTCTGTTAGGAACCTGGGTGGGAATTCCCAGATATGCTCAGAATTAGTCCAAAATGACAAAAAATACACCGAACCCACAGACATTGCCAACATCCTAGCTGACAGGTTCAGCGCAAACTCCACCCCCCCGCCCACCAAAATGGCAAATATTTATCCCAGCAGATTGCTGCCCCCCTGACATCTCAGATGCTCAGGTAAGAGCTGCCCTCTCCAAAGCAAAAAACACAGCATCAATGGGACCAGATGGTGTCCCGGGCTGCGTCCTACATGAACTCCAAGAAGAGCTAAACCCAAACATAAAACTACTGTTCAATCTCAGCCTTACTACAGGATATGTACCCAAAGAGTGGCGTACAGCAACAGTGGTCCCTTTCCACAAAGGTGGTGCCTCAATGGATCCTGGAAACTATCGCCCCATAAGCCTGACTAGCTTGGTCTGCAAAGCTATGGAAAGGATCATCATGGACCTCATAAATAAAGATATTGGGGACCTACAGACACTGGATCCTACCCAGTTCGGTTTTGTTAAGGGCAGATCCTGCCTCTTAAACCTGGTTGATTTCTTTGAACCAGTCACCAAGGCCATTGATGAGGGGAAGGTGGTCCACACAGCCTACCTGGACCTCGCAAAAGCCTTTGATACAATACCCCACTCGGGCATTATAGATAAGCTCACCAGCTTAAATATAAACCCCTGTGTCACTAGATGGGTTGCAAACTGGCTCAAGGACAGAACCCACATGGTTAGAATTGCTGG
Organism: Protopterus annectens; assembly: GCF_019279795.1. Classification (NCBI taxonomy): domain Eukaryota; kingdom Metazoa; phylum Chordata; order Ceratodontiformes; family Protopteridae; genus Protopterus; species Protopterus annectens. The sequence continues at coordinate 557,803,130 of NC_056739.1, read as the reverse complement.
AGCCATGTCAGACTCCAAACCAGTTACAAGTGGTGTCCCACAAGGCTCAGTCCTGGGACCTCTCTTGTTCAGTATATATTTCCCGGAGGTACAGGCCAACATGGAAGGACTGTGGCTGACTAAGTTCGCAGATGACTGCAAACTGGCGCCATAATCGACTCTCCAGCTGACACAAGCATCCTCCAAAAGGGCCACATAGAAACAGACAACTGGTGCCAGAGCCATGGCCTCAAGCTAAATGCCAAAAAGTGTATAGTCATCCCCTTTGGCAAAAACAAAGTGCCCACAAATTGCTACATAGGTGGTAATCCATTAAGTACAGAAGAAGTAATTAGGGACCTGGGGACCCAAGTTGATAGCAATCTCTCATTTGACAACCACGTGGCCAAAGTGGTTAGAAAAACATTTTATGTAGCCCACTTAATCATGAAGGGATTCACATCTAGATCAGGGGAGGTCATCGTGCCTCTTTACTCATCCCTCATCAGGCCCATAATTGAGTACAATGCCCCTTTGGGATGTACCTTACCAGACACCTGCAGCAACTGGAAAGACCCCAAAAGTACCTCACCAAGAGGATCATAGGGCTCAAACAGATGCCATATGCTGCCCAGTTAAAGAAACTCCAGCTCTACTCAGTGGCATACCGCCTGCTCAGAGGTGATCTGTGCCTGACGTATAAAGCCATGTCCAACCCGGAATTAATGGACATGCTGCACCTCAGAAAATCCAAATCCCATCGAGCTACGCGCTCAAGAGACTTGAACCTCAGCACTGAAATAAATAGGACATGCTGGAGGGACAGATTCATAACCCAGAGGCTCCCTTCACTCTGGAATAAAATCCCAGTCCAGGTTAGGCAGAGTCCCTCATTGACTCTCTTCAAGAGGAATCTTGATGATTGGATGGAAGATTGTAGGTTTACCCCAGGTATCACTTCTGTGTCACTGTTAGACAGAGGCACAGTATACTAACCTCGAAAAAGGGCATAGCAAAATTAATTTAAAATGGGTGGCGAAAGACAAACACACTCTGGCTAGACTTATAAATGCCCTAGGGCAGATAGCCTAGTATGAACCTATGAACCTAAGAAGGGTCCAGATAAATTAAGATCCAGAACAGTAACCAATGTAATACTTCCATCAACTAATAAGGAAGCCTCACACAGAGCAGAGATGGGAAGGATCCAGCACTTGAGTTAGTGATTACTGACAAGCATCTGCTGGCTGGGAGTGCAACAGAGCCCAGTTTGAGCCAGTCTGAATAAGACATATAGAGCTACAATGTGGGTTCACTATCTGATGTTTCATGGTGTAGGTTTGATGCAATGGCAGACCAGTGGCAGATTGAACTAAAATAGATTAGGATAGACTAGATTCTGGCAATGGAAACCTGCATTACTAGCATGGTATATCAACTTAGTGTTTGGAAGAAAGCCATAAATTTTGTAGGAGGTTAAAATGTACCATGAAGTTATTGGTTACATAGTGCTAGTTCTGGAGCCAGATCAGGGGAAGTATCTCTTTTGCTCTGGAAATGTATCTTAGAAGGGTTTCCACAATATAGGTGTAGTGACTGCTAAGTTCTTGGCTAATGGTTGTTCATTTGTACCAGTACTAGCAGATGAAAGAATTCCCACAATGCAACTTTTACTTGCAGAAATTAAAACTGCCTGTTGCTTGTGTATATGTAATTAGCAACCTTTAAGAAATATATCTAGCTTTCTTGAAACAAAGAATGTAATGCAGATGTTTTCACTCACAACAGACTTTGTCTTCACAATTTCTGAATGTGTTTTATGCGTCTTTTTAATAAATTTAATCTGTAGTACTTCTGGTATTATCAGCCAGTTGCTTTATATGAGACACTTCCCCATTTCAGACAGTCATTTTCTCTATAATGATGTTCTATATCAGTATTTTTGCTTCTGGGTCCTCACTCTTAAATTTCTGCTGTTTTAGAGCACTGCCTTTTTCTGTTTAAGTCGCTGTGTCTCTTAATATCACACCTACTGTCATCAGCAATGCTAGAGTACATTTCGCCTTTTTCTGACAAACGTACTTGATGCCTGGATAGAGAATCATCAGTATTAGCTTTTCCTTTCATGTGGTGCATTATGAAATGGTATTGTTGAAGTTTCTGAGGACATCACTCATATGTGATGGTAGGCTTTGAACAAGGGTTAAGTACACTTTTTAAATTCCGTGAGCTGTGATTACTGTAAAGTCTTTCAAAAATGCATATTTCAAATTCCTCACAGGCTAACACAAAGGCCAGAATTTCCCTTTCATTTCACGTATGTCTTTTCATCATTTGATAATAATCCAAATGCACAGGCTAACTCTCTGATGCCAATCTTGATTCAGGATTTTACGCAGTTAGCTACTAAGTGCAAACACTTCTGTCACTGTAGGGCTGTTTTCATTAAAAGGACATTATTGTATCCAAAGCTGATACCTTTGTTGGCATTTCAAGTGTCTCTTACTGCTTTTCTGTCTTGATAAACTGAATATATTTTTCCACCAATTTTCAAAGTGTCTCTGTAACTGTGCTAAAATATTTTATAAGCCTAGAACTATATGTGGCTACACCTCAAAGACTTCTGGCCACTATTGCATTATTTTGATCGATCGTGGCATGTACTGCCTTCACCATGAGGTTTGCTGACATACCATTCTTAGAAAATATAAAAACACAGACTTCAAGAACATTCTTATGTATGTATGCATCTAACTTTGTATTTATTTATTTATGCTTGCTTGCTTGTCAGTTAACTAGGAAGAGACCCTTTTCAGCCACTCCAGATTTAATGCAAGACAATTCTCTTTCATTCTGCCCAAAACTATTGTTGAAGTTTCAGCATATCTCCTTTCACATCTGCCATTCACGACAATGATATAATTAGAAACTGTTACATTTCTGATCCCTTGTGCTACTAGTTGCATCGCAAGCTGAAAGAATGACAGTAGTGTAGAACATAATTCCCCTGGATATTCAGTAGCAAATCCTGCGAAATACAACTGACAGCATAATTAATGCATACCTCTACTGTACTGTTGTGTAATACATATTTAATGAATATTCATTACCTAAGTGATCAATGCATAGAAGTTAGGTGAATGAATATTCATAAATCAAGCCTTTTCTGGCCACAGCAATGATGAATGCAGTGCTTTAAAGCTTAGCATTGTCCTTCAACAGTCAAAGTCAGGGAGGTTCTGTGAAAAAAAGAAAACAAAGGAAGAAAGGACAGTTGAGAGGTACATTCATAAATCTTTTCTCACTGTTTGCACTGCAGCACTCCTGCAGAGAATCAGCATGGCCTGCGTGTGGCGTGCCAGCAACGATACCAGAATAACTTTATACAGCTCATCTTCTAGGGACAAATCCAGAATGATGGCGGGACAAAGACAAAAAAATCAGTGAATTTGTTTTTTTAATATTACTACCATGCACCAGAAAATCAAATGTTTTTACAAAGGATGGGGCAAAAATTATGAAGCAAAATCAGGGACATTATGCAAATGGCACTACTATGAAATAGAAGGCATCATAAATACAGATCTCTAATGCATGAAATTAAAATGTGAAAAAGTTAACTGCAAGTATTTTGTTGCCCCCCCCCCTACACCCTCAAATGTGACAGGCAAGCTAGTCAAAACCAATGAACTTATATGCACTGACTCCACAGTTGCACCAACTCATAAAAGGAAGAAATCTCCAAAAAAGGGAATCATTGCGACTGCAGACCTAGAAATTGCATCAGCATTGATGTCCTATGGAAAACAATAAAAAGGTTTGTGTTCCTCAGCATGTGTGTATCACCTCGGCCACCTGTAGAGATGCCTATGTGAAATAAAGGATAGTCACTGGAAGTCTTGCTTTATGAATATTCATTATCCAATAGAATTACTGAATATTCACAGGCAGCTACTTCCCTGTAACATGTGTAAATCCATTACTTCAAGCAGGTGACCTGTCAATCAAGTTTAATGTTGCATATAGATCCATGTCATATGTATACAGTAAGCAAAATACTTAACTCTTCTGCACTAACGTGATTTATGAATTGGTTAAAAAAAGCCTACCGATCTGGAAAAAGGTTAAGGTGTCTCTGAAGACTATGTTGAAGTAGGTCAGTGCTGAATGTGAAATGATTAGGAATGAAAACAGCACATCCAAATCAGATGTTAAGCTTCTGTCCAAGAAGAAAATTGCACTGGTATCTACAGCTGAGAACTACTACATATCGGGAATGAGTTGCCGCTCCCCTTACCCACCAGCCTGAATAAACAGACAAATTGTAACAACTCCTCTGAAAACTTGGGAACCATTTCAGGCTCCATCCAGACCATTAAATGGGATGGAAACCTGCCTGTTCAACAACTTATGTGCTGTTGAAGTTGTTGTAGCCTCTAGTCCTGTTATAATTTGCTGTTAGGGTTTTTCTTGTACTGAACTAAGGACAACTGCTGTATTTATGTGAACAGTCTGTACCTCAGACTCAGTTAGGGCTTGCACACTTGCAGAAGGACTCCCAAAAGCGTTTGTCTTCCCTCTTTACTTTTTATGCTTGTTTTCCCTCTCTTTGCTCACTAGATGGCAGTGTAATTGCTAAATATAGCAGCTCACCCAAGTAGTCCACTTCTACTCCTTTCCCAAGACTCCTTTACCATGTCCCAATCCTAGGAGTTTCACCTCATAGTTATCTACCACACTACTCACTAGTGCCTGCTCTGACCACTGCTTTTTAGGGCCTAGGTGCCTGAACTCCTCTAGTGCTACTCTCTCTAGCTCATTCTTCCTGTAGTCCCCACACTCCAGACTAGCATACTATCCTGCAAAAAGAAAAAAGCTCAATTACTGATTTTTTTGTGGCTTCCACTTACCTCATTCTGCTGGGCCAACCTACTCCATTTGCCCTCGCTATGCTCAGGCTCACTCCACTCTCCTACCCTACCCCCATTCCCACCCACCACTAACATAATTTCCTTTATTCTCTAGCCTTGCACACCACTTCCCCTAAAGTCCCACCCCTCAATTCCACTTCCTCCTATCTCTTTCCTCCTACATCCCCACCCTGCTCCATTCTAACTACCACCTATAACTCTACTCGTTAAGCCTCATCCTCACTTGTACACACTCTAACACCTTCTACTTTAACTCTTACTCTTTAGCTATACAGCTTACTTACCTTAATCTCCTTCACACATACAGTCATCACCCCACTCATCTACACTTCACTATGTCATCCCACTCCTTCCTCCTAGCACTGCTACCTACTTCCACCCTAACTATCTTATACAACCTCTCTTCTTATAACTTTCCCCTCAAACCCAACTTCCACTCACCCACCTCTACCTATCCCTCAGTCTTCCCTCAACTCCCTCATTCATTCTTAAATCTTCTACTCACCACTGTGTCCAAAACCTTACCTCCAAACACAAAGCTTAGCACATTTAAACCAAATCTCCCCAAAGAAAAACCTAAATACTTTCTACTTTATATCCCTAAGCCTCATCCAATCCCTATTCTCCTTTCCCTTCTTTTTGCAGGTGACATGCACCCCAACCCTGGCCCATGTGTATCCTCCCCTTCTGATGGTACCTCCATACAATCCACCACTCCCTTCTCCCGTATTCCTCCAAAACACATCTCCCTATACTCCATCAACCTGAGAAGCTTAATGAATAAACCTACTGAAGTCCATTCTTGGATATCTCAACACTCCCCTGACATCATAGCCCTTTGTGAAACTTGGATAAAACCTCACATTCTAGATAAAGACATCATTCCCCCTGGCCACAACATTTTAAGACTAGATCAAACCAAAAAAAGGAGGAGGTGTTGCTATCATGTACACTGAGAACCTCAATCTAACCCCTCTAGTTTCCCTCTCTCCTCCAGACTCACTTGCAGAGCTTCTTTTGGCTAACTGTAAAATTAATCCCCACACCTGATTTAACATTGATGCAATCTACATTCCACCTGGTGGCAACATCACAGTACTGGAAAGTATTCATTCCTGTCTCTGCTATGACCTCCACAATGAGACCATACTCATGGGAGAGTCAACATCAACTGGTTAAAACTCTCCACTGTATCCCCTTCCACCTCCATTAATTTACATAGTTTCAACCAACTAGTAACTGCACCTACCTATACCACTAAATCAACTACCCGTTCAGCTCTACTTGACTGGATTTTAGTATAACATACCCAGAAATATCACTTCCCCGAAACGCTACCTGACACCCTCAGTAACCACTGCCCAATCAAAGTCTTCTGTTTCAGCCCACACATACTCAAACCTCATAAGATCAAAGCATGTCATAAATTAAAAAACTTTAACCCTAATGAACTAGACAATCAACTCTCATCTATTAACTGGACCTTTCTATGAAGCTGTTATGGAATTTAATAACATATTCCTTAACATACTCAACTCCCTGGCCCCCATACGCAATGTCAGAATAAAATCAGAAGTATCCCCTTGGCTAACTCCTTCCGCTCACTCACTTATGGTTCAGAGGGACAAAAAATTGGAAGCTCTGGACCAAAATCAAACTCCTCATCCAGATCAACAATATAGACATCTTTGTAACCTTACTAAGAAAGCCATTACCAATGACAAGAGAAGCTATTACTCAAATCCCCCCAAAACACACCTACATAACCCAAAGAAATTCTGGCATATGATTAATCAAATATTTCATCCAGGTAACCCCTCCACTCCCCAGCCAAGCCCCACTATTACACCCCTCCAAACTGCTACTAACTTTAACTCTTACTTCATAGACTCCATTAGTAAACTAACCAACCAACCTAACTAAAACATCACCCCACCCACTATCCCTCCTATACCCTCTAACACCTCCTCTGCTTTTTGTTTAAAAACTGTATCCACCAGATACATAAAACCTTTGCTCCTTAAGCTTAAACCATGCTCTCCCTCAACAGATGATCCCCCGCCACTCTTTCTCCAGCTAGCTGCCAACTCCTTAGCCCTACCTATCTCTATTCTCATGAACCGATCTATTAATGAAGCCAAAGTCCCAGTCATATGGAAAAAATTCTACACTCTACCCATCCATAAAGGAGGCAACTCCACCAAACTATCCAACTTTAGGCCCATAGCAATTCTCTCACCCCTCTCTAAGATCTTGGAAAAATGTGTACACAAACACATCCTACAATACCTCATACAAGAGAACCTAATCACCCCCACCCAACATGTCTTTCACCCTGGTTATAGCACCTCTGCTGCTCTCATTTACTTCATAAACACCATCTCACAAGCCAGAGACCAGAATAAACTAGTCTCTTGCCTCTTTCTTGACCTCTCAAAGGCATTCAACACTTTCTCCCACCCCGTCCTCTTAGATAAACTCTCTGAATTAAACCTATCTACCGCCACTATCTCCTGGTTCTCTAATTACCTCAGCAATCATTTTCAATCTGTCAAATGGCTCCCTGCTAACTCCCCCAAACTCCCTATACAGATGGGAGTACCCCAAGGTTCAATTTTAGGACCACTGCTGTTTAATATTTTTACTAATCAATTATCTACCTCTACACCACACTCATCACTAGTACAGTATGCCGATGACTCCACAGTCATCAGCATTGCTGATACCCTTCCTGAGCTCCATACTGCAACACAGAAATCCTTCTTGTCTACTGTAAACTGGCTCAACCATCTAATCTTAAACCCAAAAAAGACCAAACTCTTATTTTTTGTAACAAAAACAATGAACCATCTGAAACTATCCTTCTCCACCACTTCCCACAATAACACACTCATCACAGTGGAGGGCCATACCAAACTACTTGGGGTCATTATTGATGACTAGCTAAAATTTGACCTGCATGTACTAAGTAACATTAAGAAAACTCACCAAAGCATGGTGTCATTTATAGAAACAAAAACTTCCTCTCAAGTAAAGCTACAACAGCCCTATCACATGCTTACCTATTAACAACCCTTCTCTACGGCTCTCAAATTCTCACCAGCTTACAGATCTCACTTATTTCTAAACTAGAGTCCACGTACAACAAAGTAGCTAAATTTGCTGCTGAACTACCATACTCCTCTCATCGCTGCTTAGCACTCAGAAAACTGAACTGGTTAGAATTCCACAAAAACCTTCTCTCTCAGCTTCACATAATTCATTCTATTCTATACCAGCCCACTTTCTTTCCCAACATCACATCTATTATCTTCTCCTATACCCCAGCAAGAATGCTCCAGAGCTCTGAACAACATCTCCTTTCCATTCACAAACCCAAGATCAACATTGGTAAAAACATTTATATCTGTTCCCCTGCTGAAAACTGGAATAAACTACCTCTTGGCATCTGACACATTAGACCCAAACACCAATTCAGAAAGGCTGTAAAAAATCACTTAAGCAATAATAAACTATGTCTGTGCTATCTCCCTTCTGACTGACCCATCTCCTGTAGGCCATCCAGTCTTTCTCCTTTCTCCTACACCAGTGTAACCCAACCTTCTTCCTAATTTCTCTTTATTTCAACTCAGCACTCAAACATTCCTATCTCTCTACCTGTTACCTACATTCTTGTGGAATCTTTCTTACCTGATCACCTATTTACCCATCATGGCCAGTTTAATATGTACTGATGTCTAGCTTTTCTACTTTTGAATGACTAAGGATAGAAACCATTACTTATTTACCCTGCACTACACCGTACTTTGCCTTGACTTAAATGTAAATTTTATCTGTACTATTTTTTAACTCTGCACTGTACCTACAGTGCTTGCATTGCTATTCTTGTTAAACCTGCTTTTTGTATATTTTGTATATCACTATTGGAGATTTTGTATAATTAGTTATGTACTATGTCGACTTAATTTTATGTATTAACTGTGGAGCTTTTCTCCCCAGGTCTCCACTGAAAAAGAGCTCTGTCACAGCTGGACCAACCTGGTCAACAAATGTCAATTAAATAAATAAATATCTTAATGGATTTATACATGTCAATTAAATCAGGAATGCCCAAACCTAGCTGAACTGAGGGTGGGTAGTGCTCAACATTTATGTGGAAAGACTTCAACAGCAGAGCTGACCACAAGCAGCACTCTTTTACAATTCATTAAACGTATGGGGCTAGATTAAAGCTGTGATGCTACAATTCATTAAACGTATGTGGCTAGATTAAAGCTGTGATGCTACAATTCATTAAACGTATGTGGCTAGATTAAAGTTGTGATGCTACAATTCATTAAATGTATGGGTCTAGATTAAAGCTGTGATGCTACAATTCATTAAACGTATGTGGCTAGATTAAAGCTGCGATGCTACAATTCATTAAACGTATGGGGCTAGATTAAAGCTGTGATGCTACAATTCATTAAATGTATGTGGCTAGATTAAAGCTGTGATGCTACAATTCATTAAATGTATGGGGCTAGATTAAAGCTGTGATGCTACAATTCATTAAACGTATGGGGCTAGATTAAAGCTGTGATGCTACAATTCATTAAACGTATGTGGCTAGATTAAATCTGTGATGCTACAGTTCATTAAACGTATGAGGCTAGATTAAAGCTGTGATGCTACAATTCATTAAACGTATGTGGCTATATTAAAGCTGTGATGCCACAATTCATTAAACGTATGTGGCTAGATTAAAGTTGTGATGCTACAATTCATTAAACGTATGGGGCTAGATTAAAGCTGTGATGCTACAATTCATTAAACGTATGTGGCTAGATTAAAGTTGTGATGCTACAATTCATTAAACGTATGGGGCTAGATTAAAGCTATGATGCTACAATTCATTAAACGTATGTGGCTAGATTAAAGTTGTGATGCCACAATTCATTAAACGTATGGGGCTAGATTAAAGCTGTGATGCCACAATTCATTAAACGTATGTGGCTAGATTAAAGCTGTGATGCTACAATTCATTAAATGTATGTGGCTAGATTAAAGCTGTGATGCTACAATTCATTAAACGTATGTGGCTAGATTAAAGCTGTGATGCTACAATTCATTAAACGTATGTGGCTAGATTAAAGCTGTGATGCCACAATTCATTAAACGTATGTGGCTAGGTTAAAGCTGTGATGCCACAATTCATTAAACGTATGGGGCTAGATTAAAGCTGTGATGCTACAATTCATTAAATGTATGTGGCTAGATTAAAGCTGTGATGCTACAATTCATTAAACGTATGTGGCAAGATTAAAGTTGTGATGCTACAATTCATTAAACATATGGGGCTAGATTAAAGCTGTGATGCCACAATTCATTAAACGTATGGGGCTAGATTAAAACTGTGATGCTACAATTCATTAAACGGATGTGGCTAGATTAAAGCTGTGATGCTACAATTCATTAAACGTATGTGGCTAGATTAAAGCTGCGATGCCACTACTGCTTGGGTGAAGTTTGCAGTGGTTATGTAGAGACCTAAGGCACAATATAATGAATACTTGTGCTTAGCTAACCTTATTTATGATTACAAATATAGCTTCTACATGTGTGAACTGTCTGCCCTGTACATTTCTACTGCCAATTTTGATACTACATAAATCGTAACCTCTCTAGGGCCTTTAGGTTTTGGTGGTGTTGCTACTTGAGAAACAGTTTGCCTTCAATTCCTCAAGGATCTACTGGTTGTAATGCGTTAGCTCAAGCTGCGTTTCTAGTTTGCTTTCACAACTTAGGAGGGGGGTCAGAGGTTTGGGAGAGAAGACAGATATTGGCACACAGTGGCCTCATCATGATTACTCACCAGGAGTGTGCCATAAGCTGTTTGGGCTGGTAAAACACTGTTAGAAAATGGACAGAAATAAGGTATCCAGTTCTTTGAGGTAGGCAGTTTTGGGCATTCCTAACATGACTGACATATGCAAATTCATTATAGCATGCATAAGTTAACCGCGACTAATAATTCCTCCATTTGATGTAAAAGATGTGCACAAATTGTATCATTTGTGCAGTAGGAATGGCAACAGCATTATGATTGTGCTAGTCAGTGATTTTCTTTTCATATAATAAAGGAAATATTACATGAGTGTTTGCAGCAAATTTTACAGGCAGAGGTCATATTTTTCCATGAACATCAAAATTAAGTGAAAATGAAAGCAGCTTAGGTGAGCTATAAATGGCTCTGAACTGAAGCACTCAGTTTAGCTCACTTCACTGATGGGGATTTCAAGTTATCTAGCGAAAAGAATGAAATGCTACTGGGAGGAGACTTGGTTCAGTGTCTGATGACTGCAAGGTCTACAAAAGACATCAGTTTTCAAACATTTTATGATGCATTTAGATAATTTTTTCCAACCTTTTGACAAATGTAGGTGACGTATACCTTCGCTGTATGGAAATAAGTAGGTGCAGAAATGGTGCCAGAACCATAACATCAACAACAAATTTTAAAGGCCAAAAATACAATATAATGTAGGACTTTGGCTGGTGCAGTATTTTTTATAACCTTTCTACCTGACTTGCCAGGAAGAACTATAAAACATAACAATGGTTTAAGGATGAAGATTTTCCTGGCTATAAAACAAAACTCAAAGTTTCCACTGAAACCAATTCACTAGCAATTCTGTTAATGTGTATCCCTTGGAGCAAAGCTTGACTAAACTGTACAGAATTAACCACATTGCACTGGAGTAGTAACTTGAAAATAATACTATGCACTAAACGTTAATACCTAAGAAAGCTAGACTAAGTAATGTAAAACATAATAAAGCAATAATCATTCTTGCCAACCATCATAGCTAAACTCACTTTAGAATGTGTTCTGATTTCCTTTTTCCAGTTCAGTACTTCTTGGAGAGGGGCACAATATGCTCCCTACCAGAAGCACAGAGAAATTCCCAGCTGCACTGTGTCAGCAATATTATTGAAAGTACAAAAAAAGTAATTCTGCATTAATAGCACAGCTTACCTTTCATATGTAGCAATGCACAGACAAATAAGGTAAAACTGAACAAGCAGCATTCACAGCAAATGTCTATTCTTAGTCCTAATTAAAAGATCAGGTAAATAAATTGGCCAGTTCAAATATCAGGTTATTTAAACTATATGAACATTTTGAAGTACTCTGCCATTATCTGGTCCAAAATTTGCCGCTGCGCTAAGGTGGTTCTTTAACGCTATACTAGAGCAAGTTCCCACTGTCTTCTTTCATCCTTCTTCTTTTGTCCAATGTTCCAGTTTGTGGCTCTGACAAAGTGTAATGGGAGACTTAATGCTGATGATGTCAGATAACAGTTTTTCATACTGACACTGAAAATCATCTTCCATAAAAACACTGTGCCAATCTGGCCAATGGCTCCAGACATATTTTGATGCTAAGAGTTATATGGCAATACATCTGCATGTTCTTTCACTGTTTGACTGTTCCTACTATCTAAGAAGTAAATTGACAACAGCATCAGTATCAATAGTTTGCAGGATATTTGCTTGAACTGTTAGGTAGGTGAGGATTGCACTGTAAAGAGCAAAAATAAAATGAAATGTGGGGGACTTGGATATATATTAATAGTTTTGTATGACAACTGCAGCAATAAGGAAAAAAAAACAATCACATTTTCTATCCCCTCCTTGCTACCCCCCTCCCCCATGCACTACAATGGGGAAATCACTCCAGCAAAGCATGCTTTGTCATAAAAAGATCCTATTTCCCCATTATCAGAGAGTCAGAGCTGATCAGATTTCCTGACATATCAGGTTCCTCATATTCATATAGAATGAATGTTATCTATGCATGATAAAGGTATGAAGTTATTTATCTATCTTCTTTTCCTTCAGAATGCTCAGGCATCATCTACAGAGCACATGCACATTTGAGCAACACTTGACGCAGGTTCAGTAACAGCTAAAATATGTGATATGTGTGATATCCTCACTCTGGGCCAGTAATCAAGAGCCTGAATCCTCACCACTGATACTGGAGAGGGACATTCACTTGGAATACAAATGGATACACTCAGTATTTTCAGACACAGACCTCTCTGTATCAAGCAAAATTTCCCATAAGAGCACACAGAGAACACAGTCAGACCAGGGACTGGATTTCTTTATATTTGTCTCCCTCCAGGACCCCAATAAGGTTCCCCACTAGCATAGCTCTAGGATTAAATCCTCAGCCAAGTGTCCAAGCCAAGTCTTTCAGCACATTTTGTGTGAAACCAGTGCTTTGTGTCTCTGCTCACAGCAGCTGACACACACACACTCTTTGTGATTTGATTTTGACACATGCACACACCTGGGAAAGGATGGCACAGATTCACCTGCTGTGCCCCTAGCTACCCATACTATAAGGTAGTTATCACTGCCACCAGACACTATACAGCCAGCTACTCTAAGGCTCTTGCAAGGATACCGACTTATACTGAGTGAATTTAATATTAATTCAAATGGTAATGTTGACCAAACAGCAAGGCTTTCAGGAGTGGCCACAGTGTCACCAATGGATATAAGTACTCTCAAAGGTTAAAATATTCTCTAAAGGACCAGCCACAATGAAAAGTTTAAATATATTTAATAATAAATAATAAAGAACATGAAAATACTAAATATCTATTTATAATAAACACCAGAGTTTCAACCACAGGAAATATTACAATAAGACAGATGAATAGATTCACACATATACAGAAAAACAGTACTTAACTAATCTCACTATATTTTTCTGACTGATCTAAAGAATACTATTCCCTGATCAATTACTAGAGCAAGGCAAGATGAAGTGGGTGAGAGATCCTTCCTTGTCAGGTTACAAAATCAGACTGCCCTTAGACTTCAGTCTCAGCTAGAATTAAAATATTATTTTTGTACAGAATGACATCACATACATCTGCTCATCTGACTTCTGGTTCCCATGCAACCCCCCCCCCCCCATTGCAAGAGACTGCCAGGATTTAGCACCTACATGTCAATACACACACAATAAATTTGCTCAGATCTGTTGCAGCTTCTGGAAGTTATAATTAATTTTAACACTTCTGTTATCCCTACAGAGACTAACAAGCCATGCTTCTTACTGACATTGCGTGTTTGGGTTCATTCAAAACTGTGAGATAACATCTTTATGGTCCAGGCCCAGTACTTTAATTTCTTACTATTTCTTACTAATTTCTCAAAGTCAGGTGGATTGAGATTAACTTCTTCTCTTCTAGTATCCTCTGTAACAATATATACATTTAAACAGTTACAATAATGCATGTACATTTCTTTTCTGCCCAGCAAGGCACACTGTTCATACATTTTTAACACAAGCAACTTTACAAATACATTTTCAACACAAGCATCTGTACAAATCAGTTTGATATTCAAATAACATATAATTCTTTACTAAATTCCAGCTAGCTGTGCTGGCATATGTTATACATCCACTGCCCTACTTCTTCTGGCATAGCTGGCAATACCTCACATCACCACAATACCGAATTATGCCACCTGCAGGAAAAAACATACTTTTCCACACCATGTGTGGTCAACAAGTAGGGGAACTCCATGGGTTTTGCTGGACATTGTTGTCCTAGTCTTTCATGAGGTGTTTCAAATTATTCAAGTACTCTGACTTAATTAGCAGGAAGACAATCTTAGGTTATAGTCCAGATAACACAGGGCCATGAGTGTTAGCTGACAAATTATGAGCATGGAATTTCACAGCTCCCTCCTTTTAGCTTTGGTAGCACCCTCTCCCCAAATGCACTATGTATTTTTTGGGGGGACTGATATTGGGAAGACATATTTTTTTTAGTTCCAAGATATATGTACACCCACTTTTCTGACAGTCCCTTGTGAGGTTTGAGCATCACTTATTGTCAGTTTCGATGTATCCCTTGTATTTATTTATTTTCACATTTGCTTACCAGGGATGGCTGTCTGGATGAAAAGATGCATTAAGACGAAGAAGCTCCATTACAAACAATGATAAGATATCTATTCTTTTTAATCTATACAGGTATATCACATCAGTACTTGGATTACAAAGGCATTAAACCTAAAACAAGAAATAAATTACATAGTACAAATCTCAGAGTTAATTGGGAAAGGTGTTTATAAATAGTACAGTTTACATAGAATTATAAAACAATATTTGATTCTAGTAGAAATGTTGTTACATAAACAATAGTATAAGCTGTAAAAATAACTACCAGCATATCTGGATTGTAGAAAAAGAGAAAGAGAAAAACTGGCACTTCACATTGCTTGGCTGGGCAGTTGCATGGTAAAGGCTTTGTTTGCTTGTTAGGAGGAGTAAATTTTTAGGCAAAGATGTACTTGTTGTAGGCATTGTAGGATTAGTAAATATTTTACCCCACAGTTACAGGTACTAAAATGCCTGAATGTGTTATGTAGTGGAGAAGCTATTGGCACAATATGTGTGGAAATGGGCTTGCTAACTTCCTATAATACTAGATAAAATATTAGCCCACTTTTTTAGAAAATATTAATGCTCCTGTGCAGATATTTCCTAACCCATGTATAAAATAACCTCAGAACACAACAGCTCACAGGGAATCATTTAGGTAATCCAACCATAATTTGTCAAAAACCTTTTCAACAATAAGGCTGATAAGCTGTTATAGTAATATGCTTGCAAAGAACTAAAGCTTTTCTCAAATAATTTCAGATGTATCTGCCCTTAATAATACTATACTGGTCCCTATATTTGAATTCCACTATTGTGTTTTAGAGTCTTTTAGCCCACATGTTAAACATAATTTTCAATAAATATTTAACGAGGAAACCTGGTGACCTGACACTCACCTGCAGCTATGGGTCTGTATACAGGATGAGGCCCCTGTACTACCATCCTTAACCCATGCGCATACTGCCAAATAATGTCTGAGCATGCCAGAATAAACTTAAAACAATTCCCATTGCATCAGTTCATATGATTCCACAAGGAGACCATCAAGCCCTAGAGCCTTGATAGGTTGTTTGTTTTTAAGTTAACCTCTGCCAAAGAGATTATGGCTAGGAGCATAGTGATCCTCAGCTAATAACTGCTTTACTCTGTGCTGCTCCAGAAAAATGCATACCTTATCAATGACATCGACCACTACTATCTGATGTAGCTAAGCAAGGTAAGTCCTGAATAACTTCATAAGCTTATGGCACCCAGCTACTATTTCCCTTGTAGTTAGATGTACAGTCTATAATCTTAGCCAAAGGGCTTGACTTTTTCTTGCTTTTGCAAAAACTCATTATATCTTCAATTACAGTTTTCCAGCTGGACCGCCATCCATTTTTGCAAACATTTATGAATCTGCTTACACAGGAGAGTACACCTTTCTTCAGTATTTGATGGAAATTAATAAACAGCCTTACAAGTGGTCTAGCATTTCATTCCAGTTAACAATAGATGAACCTTCGGCTTAAGTTGCGCTTGCGAATACCCTTACAAAACATTACATTAAAAGGGATAATGGGTTCATAGGTTAGTACTAAGCTAACTGCCCTTAGGTTCATAGGTTCATACTAGGCTATCTGCGCTAGGGCATTTATAAGCCTAGCCAGAGTGTGTTTGGCTTTCGCCACTCATTTTAAATTAATTTTGCTATGCCCTTTTTCGAGGTTAGTATACTGTGCCTCTGTCTAACAGTGACACAGAAGTGATACCCAGGGTAAACCTTTGTGAGCCATTTTAAGCATAGCCAATAATCCCTTGTGAGACTCAAACCCTGCACTTTGTGTTTGCAAGGCAAACACCTTAACCATTAGGCCACCCTCCCAACCCTTTATTGGCCATGTTTACCTTCTACATTCAGGTTTCAAGAATCTGCCTCCATTTACACAAGAATAACCACATTTGGGAAAAGGAGCTGGGGGGGGGGGGCAAGAGACAAACAAACTGGGAAGTAATCCACATGTGCCAAAGCTTGGATTTGATTCCTAAAATGATTTGACAAAAAATTCTACCATATTTGCTTATTTTGGAATTTCATGAATAACACGTATACAAATAAGACTGGTTGGTGTCTACAAACCTTAACATCCTTCAGTCATTCTCTTAATAAACATGAAGTGATTCAGCAGTTATATCAGTGCTGTCATCACTGGTACAATGGGTATGATGGGCCCTAGCATTTAGAAGGCTCATGAGACAAGAGAGGTCAACTCCCAGTATAAGGTCCTTGTCAAAAAAGAAAATGTGTGCAAGGAGGGTCTGTTTCTCTTAGGAGTGGAACATGGAGAAATATAAAGTCAAGTTCCATAATTTTATCTTCCCCAGATAGCCCTTGGCTACTTGAATGCAGCCCATAATGGCTGTTAAAATATGCATATAAACCAGGACTCAAAGAGGATGTCATGACACTGTAACCATGTTGGGCTAATAGCCAGCTTTAGGCACCAGCGGACCCTGTGGCTGACCACAGCAAGTTATCTTATCTTGATATTTTGTAACATGTCTGTCAAACCAACAAAAGCTAGTACAGCAATCCTGTATACTTAATAAACCAGGTAGGTAATAACACTTACTTATATCTCCTTTAAAATTCAAAGATATCTCTGGTTATAGCAACTGCGTTTTATCAATCAAAAGGCTTCACAATTCCATTAATTATTTTACCACTGACATAGTGCCCCTAGCTTAGTTAAACCCTGCTGGTGGACATTCTCTCCACTAAAACTAAAAGCATATCCAGCTTTAAGTATCTGTAACACCCATGTCTGCAAGGGGACCCCATTAATCATCCTTGACTGTATGGAGGCCCTAGAAAAGCTGCTTCTGGTTGGGGAAAAATGAGGAGAAAAAATGTACTCATTTCCTGATTATGCCCTTTAACCTGAACAGGGCGGTGACATGACCCTGCTAGGATAAAGCTGATAATGAACATGCGCAAGGTAAGTGCCAGAGAGATCAGTAGCCCAGAGTGACTAATCTGAGGGCATACCTTGGATTTTAAGAAGTGCTGATCCTTCAGGTCTTCAAGGATGGTTCTCCCTTTTGGGGAGGTTTATAAATAGTCAGAACACCAGATACTGCAACTTTTAACTTTGCAGAAGAATTCAGCACATTGCCAATAATAGCAGAAGAAAGGTTCAAAAGCAGGAACATGTTTTAAATATTACTCTAACTCAATTAAAAAGTTAATAGAATAACACATTTAGCATCAGCATGTATTTTTTCAGGCAATAAGTATGAAACTCTGATGTCTGGATTTATTGATTGTCTGTAATCCAGAATGATTTACATGTAAATCAAACTTTTTATGAAGGTCAAAGCAAAATTATGAGAAAAATCAGGGAAAGTCTGTGAAATCAGGGACAGTGACAGGTTTGCATTACTCTTTACTGAGTTACATAAGTGCCTTACCCCTGCTGCTGTTTGATGACTGCTAAACAGCAGACCCTGATCTGGTGTGTCAGTACCACTGTTGCACACTGTATTGCTATTTGCTGAAGTAAGTATAAATCGTGTGTGTGTGTGTGTGTGTGTGTGTGTCTGTCTGTCTGTGTGTGTGTGTGTGTGTGTGTGTGTGTGTGTGTGCGCGTGTGCGCGTGTGCGTGTGTGCCTGTGTCTAAAATATCAGTGATTTTTATCTGTGCACACACCCAGTAATTCCAGGACACATACATTATTCCTCTGTGTATTAGTAAAAAATGTTGCCTACCAGTAATTATATTTCAAACGTAATGCATAAAATATATCACAGAACATTCAGACACTTAGATCTTCTAAGAGTCTGAGGGGCCCCTACTCCCCAGACTGCATAAATGGATACTGGGGTCTCTCTTAATCATCCTTGACTGTGTGGGGCCCAACAAAAGCTATTGCTGGTTGGGAAAAAATTAAGAGGAAAAAAAAGTATTAATTTTCTGATTATGCTCATTAACATTAACAGGGCTGTGATATGACTCTGTTAGGATAAAGCTGATAATGGCATCTGCTCTCAGCTGCACCCATTCTAAAACAAACACTGCTTGGATGTGTGTGTACAGAAAGCTGCAGTAGGTTAAGTGTGTGTGTGTGTGTGGGGGGGGGTTGTGTGCTTATTACTTCTTTAATTTTCATCACAGTCAAACCTTAGAGGTGTGCACATGAGGTTATTATTGCTTGTGTATGGGCTGAGGACAGTGTGGTCATTGTTTCTTTTACTTTTCTCACAGACCTCAGAGGTACACAAAGAAGGTTACTATAGCTTGTGTAGGGCAGTGTACTGTCTAGCAGCAACAAAGTAGAAATGCATTACTATAATCATTATTTTTTCACTTTCCTCACAATTACACTTTAGGCATGTATACGTAGCTGCCTTTGACAGTTTGGGTTGAGGAGTGAGGAGGCATGCTATGTATATGCATTTCAGCAGTCACTTGAAATACATGACTGTGGCAAATTGAATCTTCTGCTTTCATACCAGTCTAACACCAGAGGGATGCATAGAGAGTCTTTCTTTTTGGGGGGAGGGATTTAGGGAGGCAGGCAATGCCCCGATAGGACCTGTGTATCCAGACTATTGTCAGCTACAATTTTGTCATCTTTGAACATTAATTCTTGGGTACAACTTATGTCTTCCTTGAGAGAGAGAGAGAAAAAAAAGAGAAGACTGAAATTATTTTCTTACTCATGTTTTTTTTAAGTCACCATTGGATTAAAATGATGTAAAAATGTTCTAAATTACATCCTAGAGCACATATAACCCTATGGTTTCTTGTGTCCTGGCTTATTTGATTTATTACCTAAATGGTTATTACTGTGCTGTCTTGGTCAGGAAAGGTGTGTTGTAAGGATGCAAGGAAAACTAAAGATGAACAGCAACACAGTTTATTTCCTTAATCATAAGTTCTGTTCAGACCAGCATTGGATGAAAAGGTTGTGTCAAAAGAAAAAAATAAAATGCACTTCAGAGAATACAAGAAGTTATGGTTTCTTAAAAAAAGCTGAAGATTTAAGGCAAAATGTGAAAAAATGAATAAAAAAGTAATGTGCATGGTATAGGGAGACCAAGATGGGGAAAAACAGAGGAAGACTGGAGGGTGTGTGTGTGTGTGTGTGGGGGCTGAGGGGGCTGAAACAGTAGGCCCAGGGTGCCATTTCACCTAAGTCCAGACTTGTACATAGAGCTGCTGCAATGTATACTGTTGCAACTAAATGCCAGTAAGTGTAAATCTCCCTTTGCAAGATGGGCCAAAATAGTGTGGTACACAGGCCTGTGTAATCTAAGAGCATTTAAGCTGCAGATCATTCTGTGTATACTACTGCCAAAAGTTTGCAGCACAAACTAAAAGGTTGCTTAGGAAGGGTGGCAGTGACAGGGTAATACCTAGACTGTAAGTGCTTCGGGGGCCCCCAAAATGCTAACAACGGCCCTGATTGGGCTAACTTCTCAATATGCTTCAGAAGACATATCACTTTCCTGAAACAAAGCTAAATCAGTGCTTAATTTTCTTAAACTCTTTAAAATGCTGCATCTTTCAATTAAGTTCCTACATTCATTTATCTTTCATTAGTTCTCACATTCATTTATGCTGAGTAAATTTAGTGTCATAAGTCCAAGTTTTTCTAAAGAGTAAAAGGAAACACAAAGATGCAAATGAGAAAAATATCCTTTCAAAAGCAATGAAAGCTAAATTCACTTTCCTAGCCTATAATATCACTATTCAAGCACTATAGCATAAGTTACCTACCATGATTTTGTCACTTTTTCAAACTAAAGAAAACTTAAAAAGCCTAAAACAGTTTCCCTATGTTTACCGGAAATTCATGTAGCGTCAGCTAGGTAAAGCAATCAAGGCTTCCAGCAGATGAAAGAATCAGCAAAAAAAACTTTTCTGCACAGAAGCAAGCCCTCCCTACATTGGTGGGCTTTACACCTACCCCCACCCTGGCAACTCCATAGCTGCACAACACTACATACAAAGAAAGGCCCCAAATTCTTGCAGTCACTAATGGATGACTAACAGAAACCACATCAGTAGCTCTTTACACGTAAAAAGCACTGCCAAGCTGCTGCAATGGGGAATAGCATTTGATGAATTTAAACTCATCCATATTTAATTTGCCAAGATGAGGAGAAGCACTGATAGCACGCAGTCTAGAAAGCTAATAGGTCTTCAACTAGGGATGTTATTTCATGATACTACCCATAAAAAGCATTAAACAAGTAACACATTAATAGATTGGACAACTTCCAGTGAACTATTTATGTGTGACCATAACAATTCAGTTTAATTTTTTTGAACACTTTTATGTTTGTGAGACAAACTAAAACTGACTGGTCTGTTACCCTGTAACATTCTGTATCCAGGTTACCACCACAAACATGAGTTCAGTCTTGGTGAAATAATCATCTGGAGAAAGTTAAATAATCATCATCAGCTTGTAGCCAAGGTGAGCAGTTAAAAAAAACAATCAGGAAGTGACTGGTTTGCTAAGAGTAGTTATCTTCTCCAGCCAAAGCATGTCAAAACTTGTATTCTCTGGCACTTGGCCACTTAACTAGAATTTTTGGAAAATGTTAACACTGTGCCAGAAAGAAACATATCTAAGAGTTCAACATTGCAGAATGTGATGTCAGCTGAAGTTCTCTGCAAAGGTGTATACACTCACTTATTCAGGACAGTGTCGTTTGGGTAACTGAGTCACTAGAAGCTCTATGCAAAGATGACACATATGTGCACTTAAGTAGCAGGAATAACTTTCTTTGCTGATTCTCTTCAGCAATGCATAAAAAAGGTAGCGCAGCTGATTGACTATAAGGTGATTGAGAATTGTTGACTGTTTCACTGATAGATCGCAGAGTACTGGGGATCAGGGAGATTGCCCTTTCCTCACTGTTGTGTGATCTTGGATTTGGTCTATATAATTAGCAGGGGGTGTGAGGTGCACGACCCCCTATATGGGGGTTTAAAAACAGTGTTTTTTTTTTTTTTTTTCGATCATTTGTGGAGCAATGATTTTATGTTCAGCTATTAGCTGTCCGGTGTTTGTGGATCAATGTTTTGTAGGTCAGTGAAAGGTTAGGTTCCCCTTTGTGTAACCACGGGAAAACAGAGAGAGTTTTTTTTACAGCAGTCTCCAGATTATTAATATTAGTTATGAACTGCATATAGTTCCACACAGGAAATATAAAAATGTCTTCGATGAAACTTTTTTTCATTTGTTAACCATGTCACCTCACTATCCAGAACTGCCTCTTTTCTGGAGTGATGCTGGAACATACACTGGTTTACCCAGAGTAGCAAAATATTCAGATGGAGACTGAAGTAATAAAACCTTGAAGAAAGGAACGAAGTTTGTAAGCAATTCATGATCTTAATCTTCTGTGTTAAACTTGGACCAAGGCTATACAGAACTCCATTTCTCTTATGCTGACCAACCACATCACTGTACCATTGGAAATTTAAAGTACCCTATGCTGTCTTTTCTCTAATGTATGATGTGGTCATAGAAAACCCAATACCAGCTTTTTGTCCTTATCTTTAAGACTGCCATTTCATGCAAGCATACACAATCAGGTATCGGTACCTTTTGCATCTGACTGTCCTCAGAAGCAACCTACACCTCATTGTTCTATTACTGTGCTTCCATAAGAAAAATAAAAACAAATAGTGTAAACAGTGGAAATGAATAATTGCAGGATGATAGAAGCATGAGAAACACACGGTAGTTGAGTCATGTGACCAATGATGCCTTGCCAGTACCCACTCTTAGACTGTTCCTTCTTTTTCAAGGAAGGCAAAGCCTGTGAAGCCTGGGGTAATTTGTGAATGTCCATTCAATCATCCAGTTCCCATCTGAAGGAAGATAATATATGCCACTACATAATTTACAGTGGGAGTCTATTCCATAAGTGGGAAAGTATTGCCATTCCATAGGTGGTTAGTGGACAGGAGTCACAGGACTATATGGAAAAATTTGTAACCCTGTTTTTGTAGAATGCAAGACAGGTCATTGAACTATGTCTCTCTGACAAGGCATCTTGATTTTTTTTTTGTTACGTTAATTATTTTGATGAACCCTACATTCAACCTTAATCTCTGGATTTTAACTTGGAATGTTTATTAATTTGACCCAGTCCCAGAGTAAAAATGGCATAGAAGTGGAAGAAGTGAAACTATTCAATACTATAATCCCTTAAGAGGAGAGCCTGTACCCCCATCCCTTGCATGGATCTCATAGATTTGCTACCAAGGTGGAGAAGCAGGGTGTCCCCCTAGATTGATACAGATGGGAACTGGAAACAGAAAAACTCATCAGCTTGAATGTAAACCCATACATCACAAGATGGGTTGCAAACTGGCTAAGTGACAGAACCCACAGGGTCAGAGTTGCCGGAGCCATGTCAGACTCAAAGCCTGTCACAAGTGGTGTCCCACAGGGCTCAGTCCTGGGTCCACTCTTGTTCGGCATCTACTTTTCTGAAGTACAAGCAAACACAGGAGGGTTATGGCTGACAAAGTTTGCAGATGACTGCAAACTGGGCGCCATAGTCGAAAACACATCTGACACAGATATCCTCCAGAAGGGCCTCACAGAAATGGATAACTGGTGCCAGAGCCATGGCCTGAAGTTAAACGCCAAAAATGCATAGTCATACCCTTTGGGAAAAACAAGGCTACCCCTAGCTACCATATAGGTGGCAATCCACTGAGCACAGAAAAAGTCATCAGAGATCTGGGGACCCAGGTTGACAGTAGCCTTCGCTTGACACTCATGTTGCTAAAGTAGTTAGGAAAACCTTCTATATCACCCACCTGATCATGAAGGGATTCACATCTAGATCAAGGGAGGTCATCGTCTCCCTGTACTCATCACTTATTAGACCTATGATTGAGTACAATGCCCGTTCGAATGTATCTGACCAGACACCTGCTGCAGCTTGAAAGGCCCCAAAAGTTCCTCACCAAAAGGATAAAGGGTCTCAAAAATATGTCTTATGCTGCCCGACTGAAAGAACTCCAGCTCTATTCAGTCTCATACCGCTTGCTCAGAGGTGACCTGTGCCTGACATATAAGGCCATGTCAAACCCAGATTTGATGAATATGCTTCACCTCAAAAATCTAGATCCCTCAGAACCACAAGGGCGGAGACTTAAACCTTGACACGGTTATAAATAGAACGTGCTGGAGGGACAGATTCATCACCCAGAGACTCCCTATGCTGTGGAACAAAATCCCGGTACATGTGAGGCAGAGCACCTCTCTGGTCTTGTTCAAGAGGAATCTTGACCAATGGATGGGAGATTGCAGATATACCCCAGGGATTACTTCAGCGTCACTGCTTGACAGAGGCACAGCAAAATGATAGGCATAGTTTTTATTCAAACTAAAGGGGTGGCGAAAGCCACATAACTATGGGCTAGGCTTATAAATGCCCTTGGGCAGATAGCCTAGTATGAACCTATGAACCTATGAACCTATGAACTGCTGAATTCTACACTAAGGTGCTGTAGAAGCACATTCACTCATGCATGGACTGAGCCATCCCAAATAGACCCTGTCCTCTAAAAAAAGGAAGCCAATCTGGTGGTCCCCTGCCATAAACAGGCTGTTCAACAAAAGGAAGAAACTGTTGCAGAAAAGAGGAAGAACCCAGGTTCAAAAATCTCCCTCACCAGCTTCAGTAGAAAGCTGAGATCCCTCATAAAATCTTCCAAAGCTAGTTACGAAAACAAAATTATCAAAGATTCCAAAGACAACCATAAGGCATTCTATAGCTATATCAAGAATCTAAATGGTAATGCTCAGATCTGCTCTGAGCTACAGCAGAATGGCACTAGATATACCGATCCCAAGGATATTGCCAATATCCTGGCAGATCGATTCAGTGCCAACTTCACCCCCCTCTTACTGCCTAAAGGGCCCATCTCAATACTGAAAGAATGCCAAATTCCGGTAATCACGGCCACTCAGTTAGAAACTGCACTCTCCAAAGCCAAGAATACAGCATCCATGGGACCAGACAACATCCCAGGCTGTATACTGCATGAACTATAAAATGAACTGGCACCTCATCTATGTGTCATGTTTAATCATAGCCTCACCTCAGGCTTCATGCCCACAGAGTGGTGCACAGCTGTAGTCATCCCACTCCACAAGAGGGATCCATTTTGGATCCTGGGAACTACCGTCCCATCAGTCTGACGAGCCTGATCTGCAAGGTCATGGAGCGTATTATCATGGAACTTATAAACAAAGATATTGGCAACCTTCAAACACTGGACCCCGCCCAGTTTGGGTTCGTGAAGGGCTGATCTTGCCTCCTGAACCTGATTGACTTCTTCGAATCAGTCTCCAGAGCTATGGACGAGGGTAAGGTGGTTCACACAGCCTACTTGGACCTCGCCAAGGCTTTCAACACTATTCCCCACTCTGGAATCATAGATAAACTTACTAAGCTGGGCATTAATCCCTACACCACTCAATGGGTGGAAATCTGGCTTACTGACAGAACACACACTGTAAAAGTAGCCAACTCCAAATCCAACTCTAGACAAGTGACAATTGGTGTAATGCAGGGTTCTGTCCTGGGACCACTCTTGTTTGGCATCTACTTCTATGAAGTACAGGCCAACACTAAGGGACTCTGGCTTACAAGGTTCACAGATGATTGCAAGCTGGGAGCCATTATTGAATCTCCAAATGATGTGGATGTACTACTAAAGGGCCTTACTGAAACAGATGCATGGTGCCAGAGCATTGGGCTCAAGCTAAATGCCAAAAAATGTATAGTTGTTCCCTTTGGGAAAAATCACGTACCTGTGAACTACCATATAGGTGGCAATACACTAAACACCAAAAGTGTGATAAGAGACCTAGGGACACAGGTGGACAGTGGTCTCACCTTTGATAACCACATAGCTACAACAGTTAGAAAATCCTTCTGCGTGGCATACCTCATCACTAAATGCTTTTCATTCAGAAAAAAGGAGGTCATTGTCCCACTGTACTCATCCCTCATTGGACCCATTATAGAATACAATGCCCTGTTTGGTAGGTACATCACAAGACATCTGCAACAACTAGAAAGGCCACAGAAATACCTCACAAAAAGAATCACAGGCCTAAAGCAGATGCCTTATGCTGACCGTCTAAAGAAACTCCAGCTATACTCTGTGGCATATCATCTACTCAGAGGTGATCTCTGCTTAACATACAAGGACATGTCAAACCCTGAGCTGTTGGACATGCTACACTTAAAGAAATCCCAATCCCTCCGATCCGCATGCTCTAGGGATCTTAACCTTGTCATCATGATGAATAGAACATGGTGGAGGGATAGGTTCCTGACCCAGAGACTCCCCATACTCTGGAATAGGCTGCCCACATGTCAGGCAGAGCACCTCAATGGCCCTCTTCAAGAGGAACCTTGATGACTGGATGGGAGATAGGAAATTCACCCCAGGGAATCACATCAGTAGCCCTGCTATACAGGGGTCCACCTATAAACCTATGAACTTATGATCTAAGCCAATTGTTGAAGTCAAGTAATCTTTTTTTTCCATATTTAGGTGCAGTACTCAGTGAAGGAAAGAGTTCATTAGCTGCAGAAGGTTAGGTATACTCTGCATCAGTGATAAAGAAGACCATTCAGTGCCATGGATTCTAAGACTGTGATAGTGAACAGCTGATCTGAATTTTAGAACCTTGTATAAGCTTAATTGTTACAGTGTCATTCCTAATCTCCTCCAAAAAGGCAGGAAACTGAGACTCTCTCCTTACCCAATGTTATAAATGCAGAGTCAGTGTGTCTATATAATCATACATTCACCAATTATGAGAGTCGTTCTAGTATGTCCTGGTTTGGCTGTAAGGATAGATTTATTAAATGAGCTATTTACTTGTTTTCCTGTGAGTGTGTGTGTGTGTGTGTGTGTGTGTGTGTGTGTGTGTGTGTGTGTGTGTGTGTGTGTGTGTGTGCGCGCATGTGTGTGAGATGGTGTTTTAAGGTAGATGTCTGCAAGAACTAAAAGACTTAGGAGTGAAAAGGCTCATTCTGTTTTTTTTTAATTTCTGCTGGAGGCCGATGGATAATCACTGATTACTTTATGTGTAGAGAGCTTTGCTTGTGGTTTAAATATCTGTAACTCTCTCACATCGAATGCCAGCAATGTCTGTGCAGCAGGTTAAAGCCTTGATTGTGAAAGCTGTACAAGCTGAAGTCCTTGAATTATGTGATGTCTGCATCAGCTGGCTTGAGATCTTGACAGAGAAGGTTACTTGCTTGTGGTCAGATTTGTCTAGAGAGGGGGATGCCGTGGGAACACATACAGATGCTAAGTATATATGGACCCAGTAAAGAATGTTTGACCCAGGGAATTCTTACTTATGTAATCTAAGAATTTTTGTGCATATCCTGCACTGATAGCATAGTTTTCCCAGTTTATCACTTGACAGTTTCCTAGGTTAATAGCATTTATGCATATGGGTGGATTATATAGAGTATTTAGGAATATTGAATGAGTTTTGGTCATTCAATCCTTTTGCCTAATTAATCAATCCCAAATGTTTATTTCCTCTGCATACTATTTTAAACTAAGTAACTGCTTTACAGCTCTTTCTTCTTTTTTACCTTCACGCATTTCCCTTTCTCTTTGAGAGACACACAAAAAAAAAAACAGCTTCATCTAAAAATGGAGGTTCAGTCTTTCACATAATGTGATTCATTGACAGACTTATACTGAGAAATGTTGTATCCATTGCTAGGCCCAGTTTGCTCCCCACCATTATAGCACGTCTTAATCCGTACTAGTCAGCAATAGTTTGAGGCTTGTTTGTGTCTTTTTATACTTTTGTGAGTAATCTCTAAACAGCAAGCCTCATACTAGACATGTAGGACATCTGCTCTCAAGGCTGTGGGCTCAGATTAGAACTAATCTCAAAGAACACCCGGCTGTCTCACTTCATAGGATCGCAGGAAGTTCCTAGGGCAATGGCTCTAAAGTCTTTTTAAGCCTAGCCATTCATGCCCCCAATTTCCCCAATTATCAATGCCCAAGGACTAGACTGGCTTTGGTATATGTCTGTGCCTTACAGCATCTCAGGTGGCCCTGTCCATAAAAGAGACACATGCAAAAAGCCAGGGGTGAATTTGCAATTTCCCATAGGCTTATGTAAAAGCTCTGCTTTGCATACATAGGGAGTCTGCTCTAGAGAAGAGGTAATCTCTGATAAATACACCTGCCCTCCAACAGATTTTGTTTATGTCACAAATGAGGTTTAGATCCTTAGATCAGGTAATTCTAGTGCTGCTTGTTTTGCAAATGTGTAGTTGATCCAAAAGTACTGGATCAGAGAATGCCTTGTAGGTTAGACATAGATCTCCCCTCAGTAGTCTGTAGGAAACTGAAACTGTGTGCAGGGATAGAGCTTTGAGATGGTTTGCAAAGGACATGTTATTTATACCCTGTATTCTTTTACCAAGGAACCTCTGTGGAAACTCCATCTGTTGCAAATGCCTGATCAGATACATGCCAAAGTGTGCACTGTACTCGATTATTGGTCTAATGAGGGCTACGTGTCACAGGACTATGATCGTCTTCGATCTGGATACCATGCCCATATTTGTAAACTGTGCCATGTAGAAAGATTTTCTCACTACCATGGACACATGGTGATCAAAGCTCAGGATACTGTCAACCTGAGTTCCCAAGTCACTTACCATTGGGTCTACTCTTAGGGGATTATATCACATGTACTGTCACTTCACAAATATTCTCTGCTGCTCTTCTTCTTCTTTCGGCTTTTCCCGGTTAGGGGTCGCCACAGCGGATCATTTGTCCATTCATGATTGGCAGTGGAGTTTTACAGTGTTGAGTTGCCAGCCTGGCACCCAACCTTCCACAGAAGGCACACACATGCACATCTAGGGCCAATTTAGAGTGTCCAATCCACCTACAGCATGTCTTTGGGATGTGGGAGGAAACCGGAGCACCTGGAGGAAACCCATGCGACCACAGGGATGACATGCAGACATCGCACAGAAGGCACCCCAGCCTAGGATCGAACCGGAGGACCTCTTGTTGTGAGGCGACAACGCTAACCGCTGCACTACCGTGGCCACCCCTAAATATTCTCTGCTGCTCTAGTGATGACAAATGAATGCAGACACTTAAAAAAATTTATAAAAAGATTAAGTCAAGTAATAGCCGATGTAAATTGCTAACTCATCAAATCATCTTAGTGTCTGAGGTCACATTAAGAAGCTTCTAGACGTCAATGAAACTGCAAAATACCCTTAATCCTCAAACAGTTAATCCAGGGTCAAAATCAGTGTGAATGTAAATATTTCCTCCAGAGAACTGGTAGCTGCTGTCTTCCTTCCTGCATTGCCTAATCTTTATTTACTTTAAATACATTCCTGGCAATGGTGCATGCCCCTCCTCTAGTTTTCCAGCATTGTGTTTGTCACAATATACACTTTTAAACCTGCTTCTTCTTGTTCGCCAAGTGTTGTGTTGTGGTTGACAGTGACTCAGCTTTAGGATACATTTGCTATAGAGCCTAACCATGTTTACTTTATTTTGCAGGCTGCAGGCCTTTGCATGATACGCTCCTTAATTTAAAGATGCTACTCTTAGTACTGTCTGCTTTCTAGACTCAATGTCTTCCCTGTTTTCCCTGTCAGTTTCACTTCTATTCTCCTCTCCGGCATTCTGCCTTGCTTCATTCTACACTTCACTGTCAGTTCTGCAGATGAATGTTCTTTCCTTTGGTTATTTTATCCTGTGTAGTACTTGCTTTCACATGCTTGCATTTGCCATGTCCTTGACTATCTTGCTTGTTAGTGATTTATCTGAACGTCTGGCTTGTAGGAGCCAAACTTAATGAGCAAAAGCAATACAGCAGTCTAAATCTGTTAGCACAAGACATCTTGTTATGACTGCAAGAGCACCTGAATTATGTTAGAAATAAACATGCCGAATTCATTGGGTAAGCTTTCAACATTTGTACTTACACACTTAGAAGACAGAATTTGCTGGCAGGAAATAGTAGAATCAATCCATTAATCTTATTTGTATATTTCTTGCTTATTGTCAGGGATATATAAGGTCTCAGAGACATTTATACATTTACTTTTAAAGACTCCACTGAAAGGACAGCTTTTATCTCTCATTAAATTCAATATACTGAAGCTAGCCTTCACTTCTTGGCTTTAGTGGTGCAACATATCTCTCCTGTATGGTGGATTTGTCTCTTAAATCAAATGCCCCTGTTTACTTGTATGGTCTGGGCTTCTGTTTGTACTACAGCGCCCATGCTCAAAGAAGCCAGAAGCACCAGTGTGAATCCTAACATTCTACCATTAGCTGATGCCACAGGCCGCCATTCTTCCTAACAGTCTGTGGTCTCCAATAGATTCACTCCTAACATTCTACCATTAGCTGGTACCACAAGCCACCATTCTTCCTAATGTTCTGTGGTCCTCAAATATATTCACTCAAAAGAAAAGAAGTAATCTCTGTGGTACCCCCAAAGTCTCAAACAACCCACTAAACAAGTATAGTGGGTCAAAAAGTAAAGCAGTGTAAGAAACTTCTATGTGTGGAAGATTTTCAGTCCATATATTTCTAGTTAATCAGTGCATATTAATCAGATCAGACAATAGTAGTAGAAGTAGCGAACTTAAACTCATCTTAAGTCAAAAAAATAATAAAAAATATATAATCTGAAATATTGTACAGAATTATTAAGTTGTTGTTGTTGTTGCTGTTTGTCCTTTGGCTTTTCCCGGTTAGGGGTCGCCACAGCGGAACTCCGGTCCGCTAATGATTGGCAGTAAATTTTCACGAACGCCGAGGTGCCAGCTTGACGTTCAACCTTCAACGAAGGCATGCCAATTTACGCATGTCTTATGAATGCCACCCAACCACGGGGAGGACGTGCAGACTCCACACAGAAGGTACTCCCCGCACTCCAGCCGAGAATCGAATGGGAGAACCTCTTGCTGTGAGGCAACAACGCTATCACTGCACCACCGCGGCATACAGAATTACTAAGTATTCAAAACTAATCCAAGCAAGGCAGGCAGTCTATTTCCAGTTGAAAATCCTTTATTAAGTACACAGACGAGCGATCCAAGTAAAATAAAAATAACAGAGTAATATTTTCCTCACAAGTTTTCTAAATATAAATATACTTTTTATCAGGCAAGGGAGTGGTTTATTGTGCTGTAAAACAAAGTGTTATTGGTACACATGTTAAATTCACATCCCTTTCCCTCATCAGTGTGACATCCAAGCTTGTCCTGCCCTACTTAATAGCTGTCATAATAATATAACCCTTATGGACTTTAAATAAAATTTATAATGTTTATAATGATGTGATACCTCTTATTTCACTGTCATAATAATAATTAAGAGGTACAACATCATTTTAAATTTTATTTAAAGTCCATAAGGGTTATATTATTATGACAGCTACTAAGTAGGGCAGGACCAGCTTGAATGTTACACTGATGGGGGAAGGGAAGTGACTTTAACATGTGTAGCAATAACACTTTGTTTTACAGCAAAATAAACCACTCACTTGCATGACAATATATGTATATATATATATATATATATATATATATATATATATATATATATATATATATATTTAGAAAGCTTGTGAGGAAACTATTACTCTGTTATTTTTGTTTTACTTGGATTGCTTGTCTGTGTACTTAATAAAGGATTTTCAACTGGAAACAGACTGCCTGCCTTGCTTGGATTACTTTTGAATACTTAGTAATTCTGTACAGTATTTCAAATTATATATTTCTTATTATTTTTTTGACTTAAGATGAGTTTAAGTTTGCTACTTCTACTACTACTGTCTGATCTGATTAATATACAGTGATTAACTACAGATATGTGGACTGAAAATCTTCCACACAGTGAAGTTTCTTACACTGTTTTAAATATATTCACTCCTAACATTCTACCAATACCTGGTGCCACAGGCCACCATTCTTCCTAATATTCTGAGGTCCTCAAATATATTCAGGTCTTACAGAGGAGATGGCAAGTCAGTGACCAAGGTTTACTCCCCCCAAACAAACATACTTTAAACAGACAGTTCCTCTTTTTGTTCACATTTAAACCAAAGTATGACTTGCAGCCATACCTGCCAGCTGTTAATCGCCAGATTAGAATAAACATTGGTACCAATGTGGATACTCCATTCCTACTCCAAGGGTTCCCCTCAGAGCAAATACAAGCACGCCACAATGCTATGAAGCTGTGCTAAATTTAGGTAGCCTCCCTCCCTCTCTGGTTTGTCATCCCTGCCAAAGTCCATGCCTGAATTTGTTATGGGAACTACTAATCCAAGCCCTAGTTCATTTCAACAGGCTCTGCTGCGATGTTTGCACTGAGTCCTAATTGGATTAAATAATTATTGTATGTTACTTTAGCAAATAAGTGAGCAGTAGTTGGACCTAGTAACTCCAAACTGTCCATAGTTGTGTTTATACACCTGTGTGTTTTACGGTGGAAAGGCCAATCTACTCCTATTCTTTACTTTCCCTGTAAACTCTCTGAATGGCATCATCTGTTCATGGAGTCACTATAAGAGTCAGATCTGAACTGACAGCATTGGATGGATGGAACAACACTTCATTTGTGGCTGAACTGTTTTTGACAAACTTGCTAAATTTCTTTTTCTTTGCATTTTGGCACATATGAAATGTGATTTTATGTTGTTTCTAGTTCATAAAATGATCAGTACAGCAGTATACTTAAATCATTTCATGAACTCCTTAGTTATTCTACATATTTATAACTTACTGACAACTTTCTTTTGGGCAGGGTCTGTAATAATGTGTATAATCAGTGTGTGTGTGTGTGTGTGTGTGTGTGTGTGTGTGTGTGTGTGTGTGTGTGTGTTTGTGTGAGTGAGAGCATGTGATCTTGAACACAAAAGTGGAGACTTGAATTCAGAATGCATATATGCATTTCCCTTTATTGAAATCATTAGGAAAAAAAGGCATTGTAATCTACTGTATAAGAGAGAGAGAGAGAGAGAGAGAGAGAGAGAGATGTATATTCTAAAACGGTACAGCATAAAACATGAACCTCTCTAAATGTGTTGTGGATTCTCATGTAAGTCAGAATTAACTCTGTTATCCAGGGATAGTCACAAAAGCAAAAACTGGTATTGCACAGTCATTTAGAACACTTTTTATTGTTGGCATTGTAATTATTAACAGTTTTTAAACAGCAATTGTCTCTTCACAACTTGGAATTAAAGTGACCTATTAAGAAGTTATCATTTTAGTAGAAATCATTTAAGAAGTCAGAATTCAGAATTGATGGACATGCTCCACCTAAAGAAATCCAAGTCACTGCGAGCCATGTGCTCTAGCGAGCTAAACCTTGCCACAACAATAAATTAGTCATAATCGCTTATAATGGCATATAGCTTACTCAGAGGTGATCTCTGCCTGACTTACAAAGCCATGTCCAACTCAGAATTGATGGACACGCTCCACCTAAAGAAATCCAAGTCACTGTGAGCCACTCGCTCTAGTGAGCTAAACCTCACCACAGCAATAAATAGAACATGCTGGAGGGATAGATTCCTGTCACAGAGACTCCACATGCTTTGGAACAAAATTCCTAACTACATTAGGCAGAGCCCCTCACTAACACTCTTCAAGAGAAACCTTGACGAGTGGATGGGTAACAGAAAATGCACCCCTGGGATCCCTTCATTGGCTCTTCTTGACAGAGGCTCAGTTAATTAATCAATGGGGCATTGAAAGCTGACACACTCTGGCTAGACTTATAAATGCCCTCGGGCATATAGCCTAGTACATACCTATGAACCTTTGAACCTAATAGAACATGCTGGAGGAATAGATTCCTGTCACAGAGACTCCCCATGCTTTGGAACAAAATTCCAAACTACATTAGGCGGAGCACCTCACTAACACTCTTCAAGAGAAACCTTGACGAGTGGATGGGTAACAGAAAATACACCCCTGGAATCACTTCATTGGCTCTTCTTGACAGAGGATCAGTTAATTAATCAATGGGGTGGCGAAAGCCGACACACTCTGGCTAGGCTTATAAATGCCCTCAGGCAGATAGCCTAGTACCTACCTATGAACCTCTAAGAAGTTAATAGTCATTCTAAGAGCTCCCAGAAACACATGGAATACAACTGAAAAACAATTAAAGACCATAGTGCAATTTACTATGTTCAGTATTTGAAGAAATAAAGCAGAAACTGACCAATATTCTGGAATTAAGGGGTAGAGCAAAAATGGTGGAAAAACTAAACTAATATAAGTAAAAGTCATGTAGTAATATTAATTGTATCTCTCCAGTGCTCTTTGATTTTTCATTCTGCAGTTCTTTAAAAAAAATCTTGAAATATTTCTTTTTTATAAGATTTATTAGTTCACTGATAGAGATACTTTGCCAACTACAGCGGTTCTTGTTCAATGTGCTGTCCATCCCTGACCACTCAGTACAAGAGAAGGAAAAAAAATACTTTATTTATGCATTTGTTAACTGAGTAAGATCAGTAAACTATAAATTTCTTTTTTTTCAGGGGTCATCCATGAGCAATGATTTGATCAAAAGAATTAGTCTCACAAGTCTGCATGTGAGGCTCAAACACAAGTCAACATAGTATGTCTCTTTATAATTATTGCAAACTTCACAATGAAAGTTAATACAGGCTAGAGACACAGAAGTATTATTACCGGCTTAAAGAACTAAATCCTGTTTTATTTTCTAAGCATGGGCTTAGTCTACATATACCTTCAACACCTCAGATGAGAAAGAGAGAACATATTAGTATGTCATAGTTTTCCTAAAATAGAGATACAATTGAGTCATATCATGATACTGGATATTATTATAATTGGGATCAGGCACCTAGGCAGCGAGACATTTCCCTGTATTACATTCAGCTGCATAGGAATATGACTGTGGCTAATTCCCTGTGGGCAAAGAGAAGCATGCTGTGCCATGCCCACAAGTTCAATAACCAAATGCACAGGGGAAAATAATGTCCATGGTCCTCAAGGCAGCATGAGACATCAGGCAGTATGGCAGGCATCAGCAGCAGGCTGGCCAGTGGGCATGTCATTGGCAGTAAAAGTGTAGTGCACAATGGGCAGTGCTTTATAATTGGTGTGTGTGGACCACTACCCCATTCACAGTGTCTAGGGAACATTACCTAAAATGCATACTGGAGCATAAATGTGACTACAGTAGCATGCAGAATTTCCTCCATGATGTAGCACACTTCTACATGTTGTAGTTACATAAACATGTACTGTACACTGAGCCCAACACTCATTACTTCTTCTGCCCCCATGCAGTTGGTTATTAAAGCTATGGTCATGGCAGTGTGTGCTTCTCTTTGCCAGAGGGAATTGGCAACAGCAATACTTCTCTGCAGCTGAATGTGATTACAGCCATGTGCCCCCAACCTAATGTACTACAGGTAAATATCTCACAGCCTAGGCACCTGAACCCCTGTTAATAGGCTAATGACCCAAGGGGGCTTTCTAAGCCTAACCAGGTTTTCCTAAAAGAATAATGATGTCCTGCATCCAAACAGGACATTGAGGACCAGGCATTTATAAGCTACCTCTGTCCATAAGGGATATGGGTGCTTGGCTTCGTGTAAATTTCCTATTCCCCATCCACTGGTCTGGGTTGTGCTTAAACTGAGTTATAGACAACTCAGCTTTACATGGGTGGGAAGCCTGTTTCATCGGAGGGGCAGTCTCTGGCACACATATCTGTCTCTCCAGCAGGTTCTGTTTATGTTTCAGACAAAATTCAGTACCCTATACCTTGTATTTCTGGTACTCTTTTACTTATGAATATGTAGGAGATTTGTAAGTGTGAGGTTTGCAGATGCCTTGTAAGCCAGACATAGATGACCCCTCAGCAGTCTATAGGAGACTGAGTAGAGGAAAAGGGCTTTAAGCTGCTCAGCACAAGCCAAGTTTGTTACACCTTGTATTATTTTTGTAAGGAACCTTTGGGGTTGCTCTAGTTGCTGCATATGCCTGGTTAGGTACATACCAAAGGGGGCATTGTACCTTATGATTGGTCTGATAAGGGCAGAGTACAGTGGGATAATGACCTCTTTGGACCTAGATGCCATGCCCTTACTTATAAGTTGTGCAACATAAAAGGATTTCTTCACCACTGTGTCCATATGATGGTCGAAGGCAAGGCTACTGTCTATGTGTCTACCCAGATCCCTGATGACTTGGTCAGCTCTTAGAGGTGTATTATAAACATGGTAATTAGTCTGGATGGTTGATTTTCCAAAGGGTACAATTATGCATTTCTTAGCATTGCATTTAAGTCATGGCTTTGGCATAATTCATTAGTCATAGATAGACCTTCTTGAAGAATGCTAGTGTCTGTAGGGGAGTTGATGATAACCCCCACCTTGCAATCATCTGTAAATTTAGTCCACCATAAACTGTCAGCATTTGCTTCCATTTCAAAGAAATAGATGCCAAAAAGGAGCAGGCCCAATACCGAGCCTTGGGGGACTCTGGTAGTGACTGGCCTCTTGGTGGAGATGGCTTCACCTCTTTTGACCTCCTATCCAGTGGGTGAGAAAAGGGTTTATACCTACAGTATATTAGTGAGCTTGCCTATAATTCCTGAGTGGGATAGTATATCAAAAGCCTTGGGCAGGTCGAGGTAAGCTGTGTGCACAATCTTACATTCATCCAATGCTGTGGTGACTCTCTCAAAAAAATCCACCAGATTGAACAGGCATGACCTTCCTTTAAAAAAGCCAAACTGTGATGGTTCCAGCGTTTTCAGGTTATCTCTGTCCTCCATTATCATGTACATGATGATTCTTTCCACGGCTTTACATATGAGGATGTTAAGACTTATTGGTCTGAGTTACCCGGATCAGTGGTTGGACCTCCTTTTTTGCAGGGGAATGACATTACCAACTTCCATTCCTTGGCCACAAAACCTGACTTAAAGCTCCAGCTGAAAAAGTGATTCAAGTGGACTAGAGAGGTCATGTTTCAAGCTATTTATTAAGCATGCTGGGATGTTATTGGGGCCCATCAAAGCAGTGGTTTTGGCCTTGGAAAGTGCATTAATGACCTGTTCTGTAGTAATGGTTGGAGGGATTGTGTTATGTGGTATTTCCTTTGGACTATCAGGGGGAGAGTGGGTTGAGGAATTTGAGCTATACCTGTCAGTTAAAAGGCTGGCAATGGTCTGCAGTTCAGTGTGGGTGATGCCAATTACAGTAAATTCTGTGCATTTTTGTGTATTTCCTCTGACATTATGGACATGATAGATTTGTAGACAGACAGGACTTGTTTGATCACTGGATCGCAATGACCAACTGGGAACATAGTTGTGCAGAATGTTTTTTATTGCTGGACAGGCAGATGGATACTGGATAATTTTATAGGTGGTAAGAAGCTGAGTATATGTTAATTGATGAGACAGCTCTAACCAATTTAGGCTTTTTAGTGCTATAGAGTTGTGGATTCTGATAGTGGTATTTGCTGTAAATTTAGCAACTTTGTTATAGCATTGCTCGTGTTTTAATTTTTGTGAAGCCTTGTGGTTAGTAAGGATGGCAGTGCCATAAAGAATGGGGGGGGGGGGGGATCAGTTGTGGCAAGTATACTTTTAGTTGTGTTGGTGAGAAAGTTTTTTGCTCTGTAAAGCATTCCCAGTTTTTGATGAGTTTTTCGTATGCAATTTTGTATATGCAAGCTGAATGGAAACTGTAAGAAAAGTTAATATGTCCATAGATTAATTCCATCCATCTACAACCCCTTTTTCCCCATTTCTGTACGTGGTGTTAGGGTGCCACTCAAACATTGACAATCATCTAGAACCAAGGTTTACACTGCCGTGTGGCTAGCCCTGCCACAGTAATTCTTCCACATGACACCTGTGCATGCACACTCACACCAACACCAATTTAGAATGTCCAACTCATAGACGTTAGTCCTTAACATAATAAAATCAAAACAAATTTTAAGAAACAGAGTAATTTACAAAAAAGTATTATATACAGAAATAGGGTAGTCTGTCATCCATATAGTCTGAAGAAATCAGATTAACAATACAGTGGCTTATGTAAAGCTTTGTGTAGTAGCAAACTATTTTCGTCTATAAATCTGGCAAATTAAATGAGAACTTAAATGATACTGAAGATGCATATCAAGTTCTTGGTAACATATTTGTAGTAAGGATTTGAAATTCTGTAGGTGTCAAATATAATTCCTGTCTCAAATTGCAGCCCATTCCAGAGTTCTCCTAAAGAAACAGAAAACAGTTGCATGTTGCTGTTTTTCTTTTGGCTTTTCCCGGTTAGAGGTCACCACAGCAGAACTCTGCTAATGATTGGCAGTAGTTTTTTTTTTTTTTTTACGGTGCTGAGTTGCCACCCCGACGCCCAACCTTCAATGAAGGCACATCCATTTACGCATGTCTTTTGAATGCCACTCGACCATGGGGACGACATGCAGACTCCACACAGAAGGCGCTCCAGCCGAGAATCGAATAGGAGAACCAGAAAACAGTTGCATGTATTAAGCGCTTATCAGGTGTCATGGCAGTGCCCAGAAAGTTAGAGCGCTAGCAGTAATACTGTTCCACTGTAGCACTGCTGGCCACTGCATGATCGTGATGAAATACTATGTTAATGACAGATTTCTTATTGCCTGTGGGTGCGTTTGTATCTGTAATAGACTATGTTTGGAGAACAGATACTTGGGAAAATGATGCTCAAGAGTGTGCTTGGCAAAGCTTAAATTAGTACCACCAAGTACTAAGCCTGGGTGGTACATAAGCCTAAATCACATATCGAGACATTCATATTTTAAGGTTCAATTACATTTCTTCACCATCAAAGTTGCTGCTTTTCTCAGCAGCATATTTGCTGCTGGTACACTGTGTTTGAACGTTGACTTTGAATTACACTGAGCCTTTTCTAATCCTTACCCTCTTTCCCTACTCCTACACACTCTGCACTTTATCTATAAATCCTGCCTTATGTCCTTCATGCTGAACAATATAATTAAACACACAAAACATCTTTTTATGTGTATGGGTGCAACACCAGAAAAGCTAGTCTTTTTCAAAGATATTAAGCCAGACTTGTTACTGTAGAGATACAGACTATGAATTGTGCTCTGTTTCAGACTAATTCCTGATAACTATTTCATTCTCACTTCTCTGTTGGCTGGCAGATTGCAAGATACAAGGTCACACCCAATGTGCTAAATGTATCTCATGTGAACTTGTGTTATTAGTATTTAATAATAATGAAGTCAGTGTCTTCATTCTTCATGACAGGATAGAATATTCATTTTTATGTGGGAATTTGGAGAGTGTTGATGGTCAAGCTACTGTTTTTTTCTACACTTTCCCCTTTGTTAGATTCTCAGTAGTGTATATAAACAAAGCAAGTTTCCTTTCTGAAAATTGTTTCATAGACACAGTATTCATGCTACCATATGTTTTTCGTTGTTTAGTTGGCACTTAGAAAAAGAAAACGGCAGAAATGTAGGTTAACAGTTGTAACACACATCAACTGCTCAGGAAATTTGTCTCGGGCTGCACCGTACGAAGTAAAAATGGATTCTTATTATATCAGGAAGATACAGAATAATTTTACAGGCACTCTTCTGACTAAAATAGAAGGGTTATTTAACAGAGAAAACAGTGTTAACCTTTAAACCATGCTGACAAAGTTTTAAAATGTTTCTCCTTATTTTTATTTAGCAAAAAATGTTTTTTTTTGTGTTTGTTTTGAAACATTTACACTCCTTCTCACGCATAACACAAACTGAACAATATACCTCTATTCTGTTGATTAGGTGGCAATGGTAATGTTCCCACTGTTTTCATATATAACTGTAAAAAAACTATTCATATCTTCTGTGCAACTGCTGTGCTATTCCAAAAGCTGTCCTAACTGCACAGAAATAATTCCTTTTGTGATATGTACATAAGCAAAACACTGTCTCAAACTTTGCACATATTTATATGAAAATCTCCATGTAGGTTTTAAAAATAAATCACACTGAGTGATCTTAAAGACATAATTGCCGACAGTGACTCATTCTGTGACACACACAATGTGTCAAATTCTTCTCTTCAGTTAATGATGAAGGTGAACTATCATGAGAGCAGAAGGTTGCTTCACCTGGTAAATGATGCAAGGAAAACTAAAGCTGTATAAGAACTAGGATCCTGTTATAGTTTGTAAAGAAAGAAAGGAAGGGTACAGTGATAGGGAAGTGGAATAAGGCAGGGAAAGAATGAAAGGTTGCTAATTTTGCAGAATAAAAACAAATAAAAGAAGAAATGTGATTATATGCATGTAGTGTTTAAATGAGGCAGAGAATAGGAGAAAATATTAGAAAAGGATGGGGAGCCGCTGGTTAAATATCACAACTATTTATGTCAGCAGAAATAATAGTCAACAAATGCACAATAGTATGGGACTGCTTAGATACATCTGAAATTACACAGAAGCTGAGATTAATGTTCCAGTATGAGATCATCCAACACAGAATTTGTAGCATATTTGAGAGAAAATATTTCAAATGCTATTAATAAATGGTATTTTCTAAATAATTCTGTAAGAGGTTAAATACATATCGCAGTGGGCCATACATGGATTATCATTGTTCTTCCAGGAGTGGGTCGGGCTTCTGCACTAAGCTGTTGTCCTTGTTAGTTCTGATGTCCCAACAGCCCAAGCTATCCTCTTCATTCAGCCAGGTCTCCCTATAATCTCTGCTTTTCTTTGCAGCCATACCTACTAATGCAGATGTCAGATGCTATACACAGATCATTCCAAAATCAAATTCTACTTCGTGTTAGTTTAATGTGAAAATGCTCATCTTTCATATCATTTTTCTTTATTTATATATTTTTATTTTGTTGTTTTATGGTCTGCTAAAGTATATGATGAGAGCTGTGGCAGCTGCACTGGTTTATTTTCTTGTAATATTAAAAATGCTTATAAAACCATCAAATTTTTCCTGATCTCTTGTGCTTTGTACCATCATGGTTAACTTTTCCCCAGCGTTCTAATCCCTACCTAGGAATCCCTATCTACTTAATTAGCAGCTCTATAATAACAACTCATATTAGTCTGAATTATGAGTGAACAGGGCAATGCCATCCATCACTCTAAAATCAGGTACAGTGTTTTGTTTTTCTTAAGAATCTGTACCAAATATTTTTTGTGAGCTCTGTCCTTGGACCATATTACTTCACTCAGCATACGTAGTGAAGCATTTAAATGAATCATGCTCTCCCATGCTGTATTAACTGCACTAAACAATTACCTGTTTTGGCTCTAGGCTGTGCTTGCTTTCAACTTCTATAATGAATGTTGGATGCAACTGTGTTGTATGTTCTGTTTTTTTCTGATATTACTGAGAAACATTATATGCTCTGATACTACTACCATTACATATGATCACACATTGTATATTACTATATACTACTTAGCTTGTATATCATGCATTACAATTTAAGCTACTCTAGTCCTCAGAGTGGAGTTTCTCCCCTGAAGCCTACATTGAAAATAACCTCTTGAAAGCAGAATATTCCTGCGTTACAGAAATAAACAAGTAAAGAAAATTAAATAATACAGACCCCATGGTATGCTGTAGCAGCAACAGCTAAAAACACATTTTCAGTCTATGCAGACATCTATCTGACTAGTTTAAACAGGCTAAAAAATACACACTGTATCACAGCTAAACCTTTTGTTTATATACATGTACCATCTTATTTACTTTATTTGTAATTTGATAACTGGGTAAATTAGTTGGTCAACTGATTCTTTTCAATCATGACTTTGGAAAAAGGCGCAGCAGTAGTTACAATAGAATGATTTGCACTGTATGTCAAATCAAAACACAGTAAGAAGCATTAATATTGATAAATCACTGCATAGAATTTGAGGAGACTGCTTGCAACTAGAAGAAATAATATTACAGGATAGCAATGTGGATAAGATAAGTCATATATAGCAAAAGACCATCTGCAAACAGTGAA
This sequence comes from Protopterus annectens, assembly GCF_019279795.1. Taxonomy (NCBI): domain Eukaryota; kingdom Metazoa; phylum Chordata; order Ceratodontiformes; family Protopteridae; genus Protopterus; species Protopterus annectens. Next base: position 557,761,149 of record NC_056739.1, on the reverse strand, counting down.
ATGTTAATTTCCTTGTCACCTATTATATATATGCTGTCAAACTCAATTTTCTCACTAGTGCAGCCAAAGTTTCCAAATGCAATGGAAATAAGACAGGTGACCTCTAGACAACACAAAAAGCAATTACAGCCCTGTATGGATCTTAACTCTTGCTCTATGTTCATAGGTTCATAGGTGTGTACTACGCTAATGGCCCTGGGGCTTTAGAAGCTTAGCCATAGGATTCCCCTGGCATAGTGCCACCCGACCTTAGTTCCCAGTGCCTCTGTCAAGTAGAGCCACTGGAGTTATCCCCTAGGTGAATTTTCTGTTTCTCATCCACTCATCAAGATTTCTCTTGAAGAGGGTCAGCGAGGTGCTCTGCTTGACATGTATGGGATGTCTATTCCATAGCATGGGCAGTCTCTGGGTTATGAACCTGTCCCTCCAACATGTTCTGTTAATTGTGGTAATGAGGTTGAGGTCTCTGGAGCGTGTGGTGCAGAGGGACTGAGATTTCTTTAGATGTAGCATTTCTAACAGAGCTGAGTCAGACATGGCTTTGTAAGTTAAGCAGAGATCGCCTCTAAGTAGGCGATATGAGACAGAGAATAGTTGGAGATTTTTGAGTCTGTCCATATAGGACAAGTTTTTAAGGCCTAGGATCCTCTTTGTGAGGTACTTTTGCAGTCTCTCCAGTTATTGCAGGTGTTTAGTGAGGTACATGTCAAATGGGGCATTTCACTCGATGATTGGTCTAATGAGGGAAGAGTAGAGGGAGACAATGAGCTCTTTCTTCCTGAATGAAAAACCCTTAGTAATGAGATGTGCCACATAGAAGGACTTTCTGACACAGTGGCAATGTGTGTTTTTCTTTTTTGCAATCGCAAATGTAACCTATTGATTCACATTTGCAATGACTTTTTTCATTGATGTTAGCTGCAATTAATGGTAATTACTGTTGCGTTTGTTTGATATTTTGTGTTCCGATCAAACTCATCAGCCAGTATTCATGATAAAATCATATATATATATATATATATATATATATATATATATATATATATATATATATATAATTTTATAATTACATTTTTCTATATACATACATTTTTCTATATACATATATATAAAATATAAACTGCCCTGCTACCTTTTGTTTCTATTCTGTTTATCTCCCCCTTCCCACTTAACTGTAACACCACCCGATTACTACTCCTATTCAAAACTCTTCATCTTCTTCTTTGTATTCCCTTTTCTCATTACTAACCTAAAAATACTTAGCCATTACTTCATTTTTCTTAAACACTGTACTTAATCTGCTCTGCCTCTTCCATACAATCCTTTTACCAAACTGTCTGTAGCTATAAGCCGATTTGCAAGTAAACTTGACAGTCCTCAAAAAAGTTTTCAGTCTTTTGAACTTTTAAGATTTTGCTCTCAGTCTTTTGAAATTCAAGAATTTGGACTTTTCTAGCTTATGAAGTGAATCCATATATTATATATATATATATATATATATATATATATATATATATATATATATATATATATATATATATATATATATATGGGTCTACTTCAAAATACTGACTTTCAAAATCCCTAAACTCAATATACTGAGACCAAAATCTCTAAAGCTCAAAATACTGAAAACACACAGGACACCAACACTTATTATATTCCAGCACAAGTACATACTGAAACAAATAAAACACAAACCATATTACTCTTCTCCAAGTATAAGAAGGGGGCCAGGCCTCCCTGCATCCCCCTGTGGGGGGGGGCTGCACCAACCACAACCACTGCTACTTAAATATATCAACTCCGACATTGCACTTTAATGTAGTGAAGTGCAATCTCGGAGTTGATATATTTAAGTATCAGGGGGTGTGGAAGGGGCAGCCCCCCACATGGGGGTGCAGGGGGCTTGCCCCCCTGTGTATACTTGCAGAAGAGTAATATGTTTCTGTATGTAGTTCTGCAATATAGTTGTGATGCTGTACTATTTTTTTTTCGATATTTTGAGTTTCAGTATTTTGAGTTTTCAGGATTTTGAGCTTTAGAGATTTTGGCCTCAATATTTTGAGTTTAGGGATTTTGAAAGTCAGTATTTTGAAGTGGACCCATAATATATATGTATATGTATGTATATATGTATATATATATATATATATATATATATACACACACACACACACACACACACACACACACACACACACACACACACACACACACACACACACACACACACACACACACACGCACACACACACACACACACACACACACACACACACACACACACACACACACACACACACACACACACACACACACACACACACACACACACACACACACACACATTTATGTATATTTAAATCTACATATTCCACAGGAAAATCAGCAAAAGAAGCAAAATAACTTGATTTAAGTAATACCACTGCTCTTTACCATGTTCAGAATTAACAATAATTTTTATTATTGATAAGCAATCTTCATTAATAGTGTAGTTTTTGAAACAACATCAGAAATCTTAAAAAAAACACAGTGTTTGCATCTTTAATTACAGACCACTTCAGAACAAATGTAATAAAAACACGTGCACAATTTAAACACCTGTTTAAACCCCGTCCTCATTGTATAACAACCAATCAGTTAACATTTCATTCCAAAGGACAATAAATATTATGGGAGGACACATGCATGGCTCAAGTCTAGAATAGGGATCTCAAACTTGTGGCCTTCAGGCCTCAAGCAGCCCTCTACCAAGCATAATTTCAGGTGAGGGAAGCTACTACACTACATTCATAGATGCAGTGACTACCTTTGTTTTGTTTTTTTCAGAGTTTGGCCCTCAGCAAAGTGTGCTACTCCTCATGCAGTCATCCTGGTGATTTACCTTTGAGGCCCCTGGTCTAGAAGATTTAGGATTTGTGCCTGGAAGTGTTTGCAACTTTGCATAGATACTTTTATACCCCAATCAAACTTCCAAAGAGTTTTTTCTCAGATAAATGACAAAAGTTGGAGGTATGACAGGGAAGAAAGAGGTAACTAGGAACACTTGTTGAGAGCGCACTGAGTAGGCAGACTTTAAACATTTCCTACAGATTACTCTGTCAGGGATACTGGGCAAGCAAATGAGTGTAACTAAGGAAACAATTTTTTTAGCTGGGTTACAGGATCTGAATTTCTAAACATAGTAAGGTATTGTTAAGTTCAATACTGGTGACTGCCAAAAAAATCAAATGGAAATCAAAATCTAAACCAACTATACTTGAAGTAGTGAATGTTGTAACAGAGATAAAAGAACAGGAGGTAAGATATTTAGAAAAGGGTAGGAATAAATTACCAGGAAAAATGGAAATTGTGGAAACAATACATGCAGAACAAGTGTTTTAGAATAGAAAATCGTTTAAGAGATGACAGGAATTTAATAATTTATCTAATGTTGCCTAGATTATAGGATATATAACAATATATGTGAGGTATAATGTCTGCAAATATGAATTTGTTAATGTGGTTTGTTTATGTCACAAGTGAGAATTCAGTAAAGGTGTTTAAAAATAAGACACTAAACATTTATAATCTCATTTAAACCCCATGGAATGTTAGCATTCAGACAAATTTCTAACAAGCTTTTCCTACATAATAGGCACTACAGGTATAACAGAAAGCATCTTCTTCTTCTTCTTTTGGCTTTTCCCGGTTAGGGGTCGCCACAGCGGATCACCTGTCTGCTCATGATTGGCAGTGGAGTTTTACGGTGTCGTGTTGCCAGCCTGGCACCCAACCTTCCATAGAAGGCACACACATGCATACACACTCACACCTAGGACCAATTTAGAGTGTCCAAACCACCTACAGCATGTCTTTGGGATGTGGGAGGAAACCGGAGCACATGGAGGAAACCCACGCGACCACAGGGAGGACATGCAGACTCCGCACAGAAGGCACCCTAGCCGAGGATCGAACCAGAGAACCTCTTGCTGTGAGGCGGCAATGCTAACCACTGCACCACTGCAGCCCCCAGGTATAACAGAAAGATAAGTAAACAAATTTCTCAAATTAAAATTACATCTACATGCAGGACACATTTTTTTTTCTAATTCTGGTATTACTGCTGTACTTGAATTTTTACATACCTTACGTGAAAAATGTTGCAAACTTCTCATTATATCTAACTATATCTTCTCTTTAAAAGAGAGGTTACATCAAGGAAGGTCAAAAAACTGGGGCACCTCCAACTACCTTACTTAACTCCATATTCACTCTTATTTAAATTCATCTCTAATTTTATTTTCTTAATCTCTTCCAAAATTTTTATCTTTTAAAATAGGTTTATAATAATGTTATACTTTTTTCAAATATTTCTTAAAACTTTTCTTGTATATATCTAGTACTATAACCTCCTTCCACAAATATCCTCAGTTGTTTCTACATTTCATCTCGAGAAACCTCCTTCCTACTTATTAATCAGGGCATTCTTATAGCTTGCCCTTTAAGTATACCTCTTTTTAAGGCTACTGGATGTGCACTGTTTCTACATAGGTATATATTCCTAGAGTCTAGTTTCATGTAAATACTTGATTCAATTGTATTACCTAATGTTTCTGTCTGCAGTGTTGTATCTAAAAAGTTAATCATATCCAGTGATCAAACAGCAGTAAATTTTGGAAAGCCATTGTACCATTTAAAATTTTTCAAGTTCCTTAAATCATTTTTTCACTTTGCCGCATAACAAAAATGTTGTCAATAAAATAGTTATTAAAAACTGTTTTCTTTAAATTTACATTTATTCACTACCTCTCCTTCCTATTTAGCCATCATTAAATTTGCATAAGAGGGTGCCATGATTCAATTGTATTACCTAATGTTTAAGTCTGCAGTGTTGTATCTAAAAGTTAATCACATCCTGTGATCCAACACCAGTACATTTTAAAAACCCATTATACCATTTAAACATTTTCAAGTTCCTTAAAACATTTTTTCACCTTGCTTCCTAACAAAAATGTTGTCAATAAAACACTTATTAAAAATATGTTTTCTTTAAATTTACATTTATTCGCTACCTCTCCTTCCATTTTGGCCATCATTAAATTTGCATAAGAGGGTGCCATGATTCAATTGTATTACCTAATGTTTCTGTCTGCAGTATTGTATCTAAAAAGTTAATCATATCCTGTGATCAAACAGCAGTAAATTTTAAAAAGCCATTGTACCATTTAAAAATTTTCAAGTTCCTTAAAACATTTTTTTCATCTTGCCACATAACAGAAGTGTTGTCAATAAAATAGTTATTAAAAACTGTTTTCTTTAAATTTATATTTATTCACTACCTCGCCTTCCTATTTAGCCATCATTAAATTTGCATAAGAGGGTGCCATATTGGAGCCCATAGTTACAACTTTAACTTGTCAAAATAACCTATCTTTAAATAAAAGGTAGTTGTTTCTCCAAAACCATTTCTGTTAAATTGTACAATGTTTCAACTTCTCTAGTACCCAAATTTGCATTTTTACATAAATAGCATCTCACTAATGCACTTCCCTGATCTTTAGGAATGGTACTATACAAAGTAACATCAGTTGTCACCAGTGAATATGCTGCTTTCCATATGATATCTTAACGCCAACAAATTTTCCAGTTATTTCTTACATAAGAAGGAATGTCTGGCGCATATCTTTCGAAAACTTTATTTAAATAAATGCTCATGAATTCTGACCCTTGAGGGCAACAATCAGTCTAAATGGCAAATCCGTCTTATTTTTGTATATTTTTGGGATTCCAAAAAAATATCCCATTTCAGGATTCTTACCATTAGAAATGTTATAAAATTTCAATAATTATAAATGCATTTGTTGATATCCTAACGTAAGGTCCCTTCTAGTTATTTCCACATAGCTTTCTTTATCTGATAAAATTTTGAACATTCGATATTAATGTTTTCTACAGTCCATAACTACCATAACTGCCCCTTAGTCTACCTTCAGAAATCTTATATATTTCTTCCCATTTAACTGTTGTTTAATGATTTACAGATATTGGCCTTCCAGTCACAAATGCACAACTGGAATGTTGTCAGCCTCTTCACCATAATTGTCCTAAAGTAATTTATAATCATGATTTAAATCAGTGATGAGCCTATAAAAAGAAGGCAGATTTACTCCTTTCAGTCCTTTTTTTATCATGGTTACAGGTGCCACTTTCCAAAAATAAGAAGTCTCTTTTGTTTTTAATACTATATTAAAAAGTTGTATTACTATTTCTGTATGAAACATTCAACATTCTATTGGTATGCCGTCACTATCATGTATTTTATATTTGATCCACTTTTTAAAAACCTCAAGAAATACCACTTTGTGACCAAACCTCACACTAAACAAAATATGACAACCTCATAGCATTCAAAAAGGATTTGTTATTTTGCTCAATTTATCCTTGTTTGTTTTTGCCTAATAGAACTCATTTGCCATCACCAGTGGATTGGTACTACAGTGTAGCCCATTGGCATGTTCCAAACCTGCAAAATGAATTTGTTTTTACAGTCTTATCTTACAGTTAATGTTTTCTGATAATGAGGTGACTTAACAAAATGTTTATCTTTTAGTGACCGGTATAAGAATTAATATAATTTATCCTATGATTCCAAATCTTCTTAATCTATCATTTCTGTTTCCAATATAAAATTTCATCTCTGCATGTCCACCAGATGATCTGTCTTCATCCTAATAGCTAACATTTATCTATGTGTATTCTAAATGCTAAGGTTTCTTTCCGTCATTTTAAGTTTTGCTTTAAATTGGTCCCATACCTCATCAAGGTCTGGTCATTCTGTACCAAAATACACATACTGTATTATTTTTTATTACTTCTTTACACTAGTTAAAAAGTCTTCTTACTTTAAAAGCATGTACAACAATGGCAATGCCTTTACAGTGAAGAGGAGATCAACATACTCTAAGGGTGCATAGTCTAAGATTCCTACTAGATTGCAGTATTGCCTTCTTAATCAAATATACCTTTTCTATAGTTACATAACAAACTTTGTGATTATGCAATCTGGACTTAGATTGGTACATTTATTGTGCAGGTAATATTAGGGGCTAAAGTGAGAACCTTTTATGTAAGTTCCAACGTACCTTTCCAATAGTGATATATACAGTCTGACCTCCACAAGATGGTACTATACGCCAGTCTGTAGTATACAATATCTTTCAGGAAAGAAATAATTTCTTTCATCATTCCTGTATATTCATTCCATGTAACCCCACCACAGTGGGAGCTAAACATTGTGCTTGTTTACCCCTTTATCCCACCATAGCAATAATTAATAGTCAGTAGTATATCATCTACATAAAGGGACAATTCTTAGAGACCAACAATGCTACCACCTTTGTCTTGTCAAATAAATGTTTAAACTTCCCCAAGTATAATAAGCTCTTAAGAATCCAGTACATTGCTAGTTATCTAAATGTGTCTTTTGTAAGGCAAATATACAAGGTGTGATGAAAGGAGATACTGCCAGCACAGCTAGATGGAATTTTATAAATAATTTTATCTCATTGATGATTATTGAAATGATTTATACAAGATGCTTGCGGTACAAATGTACTAGAACTGTATGCCATGTGTATATTAAACTGCTTGTACAGACGTGTCTGTTGAAAAGGTATTTGGAAAGTGCTGTTTGAAATGTAACCACATTGTGCCCTTCTGTAAGAGAACAGAAATGTACATGCACTATTGCAACTGTTTACATGCATATATTTTGACAGTGGAAATTGGGATACAGGAGGTTAACCTCAGTCAAGTAAATGTTAGGAGAATATCTGAAATTAAATTACTTTATAAGGTAGGCCATAAAAGATGGTATCTTTCAGTTCTCAATGCAGCAAGAGACAAAGTCTGTGCTAGGAAGCTTTCTGTGTTGTTTTTAGGGTGAACTAATTACTGGTCTTGAAAGCATGAAGGAATGTAATTTTTTTTTACTTCCAGCATCTGCCAAAGATCTGAGGAAACCCCCTGTATATTTTTACAGGTAGATGCTAAATTCTGCCAGCTTCTAGCAATGGAGGTTTTGGCCTGGGAAATAAAAGTCAGATGACAAGAAATTATGTCATTCTGCAAGCTATCCCTGCAGTAATATTTTAGATGTTAATTTGAGAAGTCTTTTAGTGAGACAGAACATTCTGTATTTGGTCTTGGACCTGACAAGAACCATTCACCACAACATCTATCTTGCTCTAATGAAGTAATTTTCTAGGGAACAGTATAAGTCTCTTAGATACAGTCAGGAATATAATAAAGCTTAGTTGAGATGTTTTCCTTTATCTGAGACTGTACTGCAATGTTATTTTAAATATTTCCTGTGATTTTGAACTCTGATGTCACTGTGACTATATGTTTAGTATTGCCTTCTTGTTTTAGTATTTATTATTAAATATATTTAAACGTTTCATTGTGGCTGATGTGTGTAGTGATATTTAAGTTTTGAGTGTACTCGCATATTTACTTGGTGACACTGTGTGAGCAACTCCTGATAGCCTTGCTCTTGGTCAAACTACCATTTGTATTAATATTAATATTACATAGTAAGACTGGACACCCTTTGTTAAGGGCCTTAAAGTAGCCGATAAGGGGTTCTGGTGGCAATGAAAACTACCTAGAACTACCTACCTAGAATTTAAGTACCTTTTATCTGCACGTTTTTCAAATAATACTGCATTTTAATTGATTTATTTGTGTTGCATTGAATAATAACTGAACTGGAAGTTTTGACTCTGTTTTTTCAGTTAGTGCTTGCTAGATTTTATTGCCTGTTAGAATTCCTGCATAGACAGTAATTGCAGTTGGGGGTAGTCTCATTCATTGATATTCTGTTACTGCCTATTTAAGTGGTACATTTTGGAATATTTTCTGCTTAAAACCTGAGCTTTGGCCGGCTAAGATCTAGCTGTATTCAACTGGACGTATAAGAGAATTTAAGTACCTTTTATCTGCACTTTTTTCAAATAATACAGCATTTTAATTGATTTATTTGTGCTGCATTGAATATTAACTGAACTGGAAGTTTTGACTCTGTTTTTTCAGTTAGTTCCCCACCCACCCTCCCTGGTTTGGTTTTGGTGTTAATCTTGGTAGCTTTGAAACTGCCCACCCCAGTTGCAAATTTGTGTTTAGATACTCCTTCTGGGCCCATTGCATTTGATCACTCAACTGAGTGCAGTGAGATCATGTTCTGATTTCAAGCACTCCTACTGTGTACAAAGAGAGCATCTGGGAAAGAAAAAAAATGTAAGCTTGTTTCCTGCCTTTCCTGTAAATGGTCTAGACTGTTTGTAGGCTTCTGAGCCTTCAAGCCTTTCTGTGTTGGAGGTAAGCCTTCTAGCTTAATTTTATTTCTTAGAACTAGCCACTTTTCTAGTTTCAGCACTCAGATCTGTTTCTTTGAACTCAGCACTTGTTCAGAACTCATTGTAAGCACTAGATAAGCTACAAATTACTACAGCACTTAACTTTCTTCACTTGTCTAGAGGAAAGCAGTTTTTAATGCTTAATAAATAAGCACCTATCCAGGCATGTCTATGGGTCAGCTCCCGGTGATTTCTCCTGTCTACCTGATGAATCTGGGCATCTTGGGGCAATGCAGCAATTGCCTCATGTACAAAGACAACCCTCTCCTCCTACCACCCAACACTACAACCTGTGAGAGATGCACTTATATTGCCAAACTGGAAGCAAAGCTCTCTTCACCCAAGACTGGACTAGACAGTCAAGAGGAGAAGGTAAACACTTGCACCACACCACACTCATTACATAGTCCCTCAAAACCTACACCACCAAAACACAAACATAGAAACACAAAACACACACCTACATTCACAGAGGCTCTCAATAAAAACCTGCCCAAGCATCAGGGACCTCCAAGGCAGAAATGCAAGCATACTCCACCCCCAACACAACCCAAATGACACATAGTCCACAAACTCAGTGTGCCACTCAACCACACCCCATAAGGCATAACAACGTACCCAACACTCTAGTCATAGGTGACTCTATAGTCAGGCACACTGATGTTCCACTCACCAGGCTAAACAAGGAGAAAGTTGCTGTCAGCTGCCTGTCAGGTGCCAGGATCCGCCACATAATGTATGCACTCAGGTCACTCCACAACAAGTACAAATATGACACTGTCATTGTCCATGTTGGTGTGAATGACCTGAAACGTACCTTCCTAGACTACATGAAAAGAGACATGCAGGAGCTCTCTGATCTTGTTGCCCAGGCAAGTATGACCCTAGCTCTGAGTAGCATCCTGCCATCACCCAGAATGATACCACAGTGCAACAATTGGCTAAGCTTCTGAAGTCATTCTAAGGGGATCCAGTATTTGTCTGCCTGGGACAACATGATCGACAGACCATGATGCTTTGCCAGAGATGGCCTGCACCTGTTGCCCTTGGGATTCCGGATACTGGCTAAGGCTCTTGCCACCCCTATAGTGCCTTTTTTTAGGCAAGGTTCAAATGACAAATTCACCACCATAACAGGTACAAGCAAGCAAAATCTGAGGGTAATGCTACTCAATGCTAGACGTCTGATCCTCAAAATGCACTCACACGAGGCACTCCTTAAAATGGAGAACATCGACATTTGCGCAGTGACAGAGACCTGGTTCAAAGCTCCAGAGAGCACTGCTGCATTACCAGGCTATAATTCATACCACATCTTTCGGCCACCTAACCCGGAATGAAGCACTAAAGGTGGAGGCGTGTCCATATTCATTAAGGATATCCACACCTCTAGGCTAGTTGCACAGCATAATGCATCCGAGATTATCCAAGTGCAACTAACTCTGGGCAAGACCGCAATCCAAATTGTAGCTTGCAACAGATCCCCCACCATACCCCAGGATTCCCACTCCTCATTTCTTGATACACTGGAAAGTATCAGGGTACAACCCAACACCCTAATAATGGGCGATTTCAACTACCCCACCATTAACTGGGAAAACTACTCATGTACCAACTCTTTTGCTCAACGTTTTTTGGAATTCATAAATTCCAACACCTTGGATCAACTTATTCACACCCCCACCAGGGGCAGCAGTATCCTAGACCTGGTCATTACTCACATGGGCAACCAGTGTTCCACACCACAGGTCAATTCCTCATTGGTCAGATCTGACCACAAGCTAATCACCCTAGACATCCACATCTTGCCCCCACCCCCAATTAGGGAAACCACCAGAAAAAACTTCTACAAAGCCAACTTCACACTTCCTAAGACAGAAGTGGCAAACTTCATGACACCCATGCGGACAGGCAATAGAGGTACGACTGCTGAATCCTACACAAATGCACTTTATAAGCACTTACACGAGTGCATGGATCATGCTATCCCTAATAGAACCAAGATGCTATCCTCCAAAAAAGGAAGCCAATCTGGTGGTCTCCTGTCATAAACAAACTCTACAACAGAAGAAAGAAACTTTTGCAAAAAAAGAGTAAAATCCCATGACTGAAAGAACTCCCTGGTCAACCTCAGTAAGAAGCTGAGATCCCCCATAAAATCCTCCAAAGCTAGTTAGGAAAACAAAATTGCCACTGACTCTAAAGACAACCACAAAGCATTCTATAGCTATGTCAAGAATCTCAATGGCAACACTCAGATCTTCTATGAGTTACAGCACAATGGCACTAAATATACAGACCCAACTGATATTGCCAACATCCTGGCAGATAGGTTAAGTGCTAACTTTACCCCCCTCTCACCCCCTAGATGGCCCATCTCTATACCGGAAGAATGCAAAGTTCCTGTAATCATGGCTGCACAGGTAAAAAACATACTCTCCAAAGCCAAGAACATAGTATCCATGGGACCTGACAATATCCCAGGCTGTGTTCTACACGAACTACAGAATGAACTGGCACCCTACCTAAGTACCATGTTCAGTCATAGCCTCACCTTAGGCTTTGTGCCCGCTGAATGAAGCACCACGACGGTTATCCCACTCCACAAAGGGGGAGCCATGATGGACCCCAGGAACTACCACCCCATTAGCCTGACGAGCCTGGTCTGCAAGGCCATGGAATGTATCATCATGGAACTCATAAACAAAGATATTGGTAATCTCCAAACTCTGGACTCTGCCCAGTTCGGGTTTATAAAAGGCAGATCATGTCTCCTAAACCTGATTGACTTCTTTGAAGCAGTCACCAAAGCCATAGATGATGGTAAGATTATCTAGATCTTGCTAAGGCTTTTGACACCATCCCTCACTTTGGAATTATAGATAAGCTCACTAAACTAGGTATAAATCCCTATGCCACAAGATGGGTTGCCAACTGGCTCATGGACAGAACCCACACTGTGAAAGTAGCAGACTCCAAATCTGACTTCAGACCAGTGACAAGTGGAGTACCACAGGGTTCAGTCCTGGGTCCTCTCCTGTTTGGTATCTACTTCTTTGAAGTACAGGCTAACAGAGAAGGTCTTTGGCTAACAAAGTTTGCAGATGACTGCAAACTAGGAGCCATAATCAAAACTCCTAACGATGTGGACATACTACAAAAGGGCCTCACTGAGACAGATGCCTGGTGTCAAAGCCATGGCCTCAAGCTCAATGCCAAAAAGTGCAATGTCATCCCCTTTGGTAAAAACTCTGTACCCATGAACTACCACATCAGTGGTAGTCTAGTCTACTTAACGCCGAAAGTGTGATAAGAGACCTTGGGACACATGTGGACAGTAGTCTCTCCTTTGATAATCACATTGTCACAGTGGTCAGGAAATCCTTCTATGTGGCCCACCTCATCACAAAAGGTTTCTCATCCAGAAAAAAAGAGGTCATTGTCCCCCTCTACTCATCACTCATTAGACCCATTATAGAGTACAACACCCCTTTTAGTATGTACCTCACAAGATATCTACAACAACTGGAAAGGCCACAGAAATACCTCACAAAGAGGATTACTGGCCTCAAACAGATGCCCTACACAGACCGTCTCAAAAAATTCCAGCTTTACTCTGTCACATATCGCCTACTCAGAGGCGATCTCTGCCAAACATACAAAGCCATGTCGAACCCAGAGCTGTGGGACATGCTCCACTTAAAGAAATCCCAATCCCTCCGAGCTACATGCTCTAGGGGCCTAAACCTTGTCACCACAATAAACAGAACATGTTGGAGGGATAGATTCTATCCCAGAGACTTCCCATACTCTGGAACAGACTACCTATCTATGTCAAACAGAGCTCCTCATTAGCACTCTTCAAGAACAATCTTGATGATTGGATGGGAAATAGGAAATTCACCCCAGGGATCACTTCTGTGGCTCTGCTCAATAGTGGGGGCACAGGAAAATAATTTTCTTGGGTGGCGAAAGCCAGGGTACCTTTTTGACTAGGCTTATATAGATCCTAGGGCCGATAGCCTAGTACCTATGAACCTATGAACCTTATAGTCTGGGCAAAATGAGCATAGCTAGTAAACCTGTGCCAGCCTTTCCCAGAGGTGTGTGTGTGTGTGTGTGTGTGTGTGTGTGTGTGTGTGTGTGTGTGTGTGTGTGTGTAAATCAAACCTCAAGGAGCATGTGTGTGTGTGTGTGTGTGTGTGTGTGTGTGTGTGTGTGTGTGTGTGTGTGTGTGTGTGTGTGTTAGCTACTTGGGCAGGGACACAAAGCACTGGCTGGACAGAGAGTGTTGGAGGATTTGGCTTGGAACCCTGGCTAAGGACTCAGCTCTATAGCTGTGCCAATGGGAAGTCTTATTGGGGATCTGGAGAAGGAAGGAGAAACTAGCCCAGGACTGACTGTGGTCTCTGAGTGCTTTTAAGGGAAATTGCACTTGATGCAGAGAGCTGCATCTGGAAATACTGTGTGTGTACTTGTCATCTTCTCAGTGAACATCCCCCACTGTTGCCAGTGGTGAGGATTGAGGCTCCTTGATTACCGGTACAGTGGTGTGTCATCACACAAGGCTCCATTTTTATAAGATAAGTAAACACTATATTTTTAAAGTGTTTTGATTAATCCATTAACATTTCAAGCTATAAAAGTAATCTCAGATCAGTGTATTTTTAATTCCCCTTAACCTTTCAGTGAATAGCAATCATAAAAGAAACACCTTTTAGCATAATCTCTTCTTGCAATAAATAATATCTTATTGGTTCTTGTTTGGCACAAACAAGCATAACGTCAATAACAAATGAACTGTAAAATTATTTTCATGAAAAACAGTTAAAAAAGTCTTGAATCTATAAAGAAAACATTTCTAAACAATATAAAAAAATCGGGTTTATATCACATAGTCGAAGTGTTATAACTTGAAACACGTAATGTTCAAACTATTATGTTAGAAGTTACAAAACTTGCAAGCCCCCCTGCACCCCCCACATGGGGGGCACAGCCCCCACACCCCCCGCTACTTAAATATACTAACTCCAAGATTGCACCCCATTGAACAAAATGGAAACCTCCGCTTATGGAGATTTCCATTGAAACGCTCAAACTTTTTCAAATTTGAAGTTATGATCTCGACCATATGAGGTTCAAACTTGTAAAAGTTCGACTACATGATAGGAACCCTAAAAAAATCTGCTTTTTTGCCTTAAATGTGTCAGATATCATCAGAATATGTCATCCCTTGGCTGCCTTACTATTTCTGCTGTGACAAGAACAAAAACAATCTAGGTACTGTTTGAATTTTAATCTGTCTCATGTGTAAACTGATCCAGCTTTCCAGCCTACATGGCCTTGCCCTTCTTTCTCTTTTGGTACTCATATAATCAAAATATTCTTCCTCCAAGCTCTATCTCAGAGATAAATTATTTTTGTTTTAAGCTTCTTTTAATATCTCCAGTTCAGTGTGTATGCCTGTTTTCCTTTAAGCCGTGATTCTCATTTTCCAACTCTTCCTTAGGAACTGATTGGGAGTTCATGACATCTACCAGCTCTGCTTCTCTTTCTTTGGCTTTGTTTATGTGATTATGTAATGACTTGCTAGCTAGTGATCTAATGAGATTCATCCTATATTTCAGAGTGTGATTCCTTCAACCCCCTACTGTGTGACCTTAAGCAAGTCACATAATTAGACAGTGCTACTGAGATGAGACCAAAGGTTCATTTAGCCCAGTGCTTTATGCTAGTTAAAAAATAAACAAACTGGCAAAGCCATAAAAAGTTCAGCTGTGCAATAAAACTTACCATAACAGCAGGTGTCTGAATGATCACTGCTGCAGTAGCCTAAACTTTATCAGTTATATCCTACCAGGAATATAACAGGCAGCCAGCTTTCAAAGCTTCAGGGCACCTTCCACATGCCAAAATCATTAGGAAGCTCAAGCTGAACTGTCTAAAAAGACAGGTTTGGGCACCAAGCCCTTCAGTGCTTTCATGCCAACTGACAGAGGGAGGCTGAGATTTGAGAAAACATAGCTAGAAGTAATATATCCATATCCTGGCAAAACAACACATTCAAAAAAACAAGGGGGGTGGAGGGAGGGAGCAGCTACTGCAGCAGTGATCATTCCAACATAGTAAGTTTACTTACACAACTGTACTTTGTTCATCATATTGATCACTGCTGCAGTAGCCTAAGTTATATGGATAGATTACCCTAACTTACAACACTTGGGAGGTGGAAAGGGAAGGGTCCAAGATCCCTTGGAGAATGGTCCTAGCAAAGCTTCATCTGGGCCAAGAGAAGGAATTAAGCTTATAGTGCTTTGTAAAAGTATATACAGAGGACTGTTTTTTTTAGAATACTTCTAGAATTCACCCCTTTCCAAAAAGCCATACGTGAATCCAACACACTGGTAGAGTAAGCCTTGACCCTTCCTGAAATACTTATGTTGTGGTAAGAATAACAAAAGGTAATAGCCTAAGACAACCATTTTGGAAATAGTCTGTATTGACACAGGTTGTCCCTTCTTTTTATCATCACATGTAATGAATAACTGATCCAAACCTCTGAAAATTTTTGTTCTGTCAAGATAGTACCTGAGTTGTCTGTGGGCATCCAAGGTATGGAGTATCCATTCTCCCTCATTTTTGGGTTCAGTGAAACCCTATCTCTCTAGAAAATGAGATAGGTTGACCCAGCATAAGAGCTTTCAACTCAGATACTCTTCTTGGAGTTAGGGACATTTGTTGTCTCCACCAAGTGTTTTCTCTTTTGACAAATCCCACAACTGGAATTTGAAAAGACAGTGGGTGTAGGTGCTGGGACCAAAGAGACTTCATAGTATCTTTTTCATGTTGAGTCTTGCCAGGAGTATCATGAAAATCATAGATACCATGAGAATCAAAATTCTGAGGTACTCCCTTGCAGAGACCTAACTCTGAAAGGAACACCCTTAAAAAAAGATCTAGATATTGATCTATTTTTCCAAAGGAAGAAAAACTGTTTGAATTGAGGTATCTAGCAGAGACAAAAAAAAAAAAAAAAAAGACTTTTGAATGTTTTCTTGAAATCTCAGCTTGTGTACCCAAGATAGAGATATAGAGCGAGAGAGAGAGAGAGAGAGAGAGAGAGGGGAGACACCTAACCCTTCTAAAAAGACTCTGCAAAGATAAGCAAGTCATCAAAATATGGAAAACTGTGATATCCTGTAGCCAGCAGTGAACTATAACTGGTGAAAAATGCTTTTTTAAACACTCTTGATGCAATGGACAGTACAAAGGACAACACAGAGAACCAATAATGTGATCCATACATGCAAAACCTTAAGAAATGCCTAAAGTCTGAAAGAATAGAGATGTGATGACAAGCATATTTTAATTCTAGTGTCACTGTTCAACTTAAAAGAGGAAGAAGGTGTGACAGGTTATATAGTGGCAGCATTTTGAACTTGATCACTATCACAAATTGGTTTAAGAAAGAAAGAAAGATCTAGAACTGGTCTCCAGGCATTTTTTTTATTTGGCACCAAAAACATCTTTGAATAAAAACCCTTTTCTCAACCAGGGAAGGAGAAACTAGCTCTGTCACTCCTGGAGGCAACAAATGTCGAAGGACCAGCAGAAACAGAGAAGTCTGGTAAGAAGGATAATGAATTCTTCTTTCCTCCCATTGCTGTCTGTAGCATCGATGAATAATCCTCAGAACCCATTTGTCTTAAGCTAAAGAGAGAAATGGAGATTCAGACTTTATGGAAGGGATAAGGTTTGTTAGAATGGTAGGGGGGCAAAGTCCCTTAAATAGTCATTCTGACTTGACTGTCCTTTGTTTTGGGTAGTTCCTGCGTTTTTTTTTTTTTGGAAGCCCATTGGCATTATTTCTTAAATGTCTGTTTAACAACATTTTGCTGAGAATATTTATTTTGTTTCTTGCCACCATTGGAAGACATAGATAGAAAATGTATTTATTATTTATGTATTTATTTCAAGTTTGATGACCGGGGATGTCCACTGGGCTCAGGAAGCCTGTTTTCAGTGGAAGCCTGGGGAGAAACGCTCCATGTTACAAAGTTTAGACACAGATATAATATAAAAAAGAAGAACAATTTACAATTATGTTTCATGCTAGAGAGCAGGTGTAATTTCTTAGGTACATGTTACCTTTAGATACAGACACAAAATTATTAATGAACAATTTACAGTTACATTTCATGTTAGAGAGCAGGTGTAAATTCATAGGTACATGGTACAAATTTGATATTTACAATATGTGCATATGTGTGGTAGCCTATATATCATAGCTAGAGAGGCTAGTAAACATAGGTGGAGAGAGAATTATAGGACTAGGTGGGGAGAATGCAGCTGCATTTTCTGTTAGAGTAAAGGTAGGAATGTAACTGAGATTTAAAGTTTTCAAAGTTTGCACAGGTCCTTAGAGAGGAAGGAAGATAATTCCATTTTTTCTAAGGAAAAGGATAGCAGGAGTTGACCAGCAGGGCGATTGGGTTTTTGGACACAGATTAGGTTTTGGTGAGTAGATCTAAGAGTTCTCTGAGGGGTGTAGGGGAGAAAGATGTTCCATAGAGCAGGACACTTAGAGGGTTGAAAGATTAGTTTGTGGGCTGTGGTAATCTGAAGATAGTCTAGATGGCTGGAGAGTTCAAGCCAGTGTAACAAATTAAGGGCAATACAGTGATGGGAGGAGTATTTGGCTTTTGTGACAAATTTAGAAATCTTATTATAACAGACTTCCAATTTTGAAGTAAGTGTGGCAGATAAGTTCGTTAATAGAGTAGCGTTATACATTAGTGAGGGGAGTAGATAGGTAGTGGCAAGCATTTGTCTGGTGGAAGGAGAGAGAAATTGGATGTTCCTGTATAGCATACCAAGTTTTATATGGGTTTTCTTAATGTTTTGCTGGATGTGAGTGTCAAATTTCAGGTGTTCATCAATAGTGACCCCAAGTAGTTTGGCAAAGGAAACAACCTCTATAGTGGAGTTGTTTTGGCTAATGATTTGGAATGAGTTTTTATCAAGAAGGGAAGCTTTTGAGGGAGAGAATAATAGTATTTTGGATTTACTGGCATTTAGTGAGAGGTGATTCTGAAGCATCCAATTTTCAGTGGTGGAGAAAGCAGCTTGGGTCAGTGTCTGAAGCTCTGGGAGGTTGGTGGCACTGCAGATTAATATGGAATCGTCTGCACATTGTACAATTTTGGTATTGGGTATGGCTTTGTGGAAATTGTTAATAAAGATGTTAAACAGCATTGGACCGAGTATGGATCCCTGGAAAACCCCAGTGGGGGTGGGAAGGAAGTGCTGAGGTGCCTTTCCCCCATTTTACAGCTTGAGATCTATTGGAGAGGTAGCTAGAGAACCGGGATAAGGTATTCTGGGAGAGATTAAGGTCAAAGAGATGGTTTAGGAGATGGGTGTGGGAGATGGTATCGAATGCCTTGGACAGATCCAGAAGAACAGTAGAAACTATTTTTCCAGAGTCCCGGGCAAGATTCATTGTCTCTAGGAAGGAGAGAAGTGCAGTGTTTGTACTATGGCCTAGACGGAAGCCGTGTTGGGTTGGAGTGATTAGTTGGTTATTGGCTAAGAATGGCACAAGCTGAATGTGAATACATTTTTCTAGTAGTTTGGAAATTGGGGAGAGGATGGCTATGGGGCGGAAGTTGGAGATCTTATTGTTTTTGCCTCCTTTATGGAGAGGTAGAATGAAGGCCATAGTTTGGAACATAAGATTCTAGCATGGATCTATTTTTAGTAAAGAGGACGGGATGTTGCCAGGAGCATTGGAGCAAGGTTTTAATTTGGAGAGTAATATTTTTATATAGGATGTTGAGATGGGTTTAAGGTTGAATATAGGAGGTGGGTTAGGGGCGGAGGGTGTTGTAGGTGGTGGTGACGAAAGGGTGGATTGAGGGGAGGGGTTATTATTAGGGAAGGTTTTGGTCAGTTCAGCTATGGAGTTAATGAAGAAGGAGTTGAATTGAGAGGCTATTTCAGGGTCAGACTTGCTGGTGTCAGGGCAGGGGTTGCTTTTGGTACATGGGTTGAGAAGAGAATTAATGGAGTTCCAGAATTGTTTTGGGCTTTTAGATTGATTAGATTGGAGTTTAATATAGTAGGACTTTTTGTCTCTGATGATTTGTTTTTTATCAAGGTTGCGGAGTTGTTTATATTTAAGAAGAATTTCAGGCTGCTTGTTTTGATAGTATGTTTTCCAGGATTTGTCTCTTTGTAGCATAAGTTTTTTGGTATCTTTGGTTAGCCAAGGGGCGGATTTGGTTTTTACTCTTTTTGTTCTTGGTGGCACTAGGGAGTTGAGGATATTTAAGAAGGAGGAGTTGAAAAATTCTACAGCATTATCTAGTGGAAGGGTTTATAGTGGGTTACAATTTGTTTGTTTCAGGAAGTTAGAGAAGGTAGTTGGGTCAAAGTTTGTGAGGTTACATGTGTGGATGACTTGGTGTAGGTGGAGAGAAAAGTGGGTAGCTCGGTAGATAAATGCTGGCAAGTGGTCTCCTATAGGGTCGGGTGTGATGCCAGAGTTTAAGATTTTATTGGGATGGGAAGCTAGGATCCAGTCTAGTGTGGTACGTGGGGGGTTAGTTTTATTGCGCCTGGTGATGGAGTTAGTAATTTGTGTATAGTTAAATAGACTGATGGATATGGTGGGATTGGCGTTACTGATTTTATTCCAATCGATGTTTACGTCTCCAAGTATATAGGTCTCCTGCTTAATACTGTCCGAGGGCCAGAGGAGTATGTCCTCCAGACTAGTGGTGTTGTTACCAGGGGGATATAGAGAGCAATGATACAAATGCTTTTGTGGTTATTTACTTTTAGTAGGCCTGTTACTAGTTCTGCATTATTGAATATGGGAATGGGATTAGGGTATGGAGTGATGGATAGTAGGTTAGAGTAGATTAAGGCTACCCCACCACCTTTCCTGTTTGGGAGGTCGTGTCCTTGGGACTGGAATCCAGGAGGAAGGATCTCAGAGTCACTAATTTGAGGTTTCAGCCATGTTTCTGAAATGGCTACAATGTCAGGTTGGTTGTAGTTCAACCAGGCGTGGAATTGGGTTACTTTATTTCTTAAACTTTGTGCATTA
Source organism: Protopterus annectens (assembly GCF_019279795.1). Classification (NCBI taxonomy): domain Eukaryota; kingdom Metazoa; phylum Chordata; order Ceratodontiformes; family Protopteridae; genus Protopterus; species Protopterus annectens. Next base: position 557,740,635 of record NC_056739.1, on the reverse strand, counting down.
ATGGTGTAGAATTTGAGGTATTTATGGTTAGCTTTATAGTTTGAGGTGGGGAAATTACCAGTACAGGTAGTGTTTGGTCCAGGATTTGGATGTACATCTCCAGCTAAGCAGAGGTAGTTGAGGAAGGGTAGTAATATTTTTGATTTGCTGTTTAGTAGTTGTGGGAAGTAAAGTATTAGCTTAGGAGTGTAGTACTTAGTTGAGGGGGGAAATCATTTTATTTTGAAGCAGTGGAGTGGGTTGGGTTGAACTAGTGAAGCGGATATGTTGTGGAAGTGTGTTTTTGAGTGATAAGAAAGGAGGTTGGGAGTGGGGGGATAGGATAGGAAGGGTGGTACTAAAGGAAGAAAATCCCTTGGAAAATTTTGAAAGAGGACTGAAAAATCTGAGAGATTCCATGAATCAGGTTACCCCTTCTAATCACATTATTTGATAACCTCTGCAGCAGATACTCCAAAAACTAGGTCTCTATCCCAAGAAGAATTGAAAATCTCAGTTTTTAATATTCTGGGAGGTTCTGTGAACACAGTCAAGCAAACCTCCTCAATACAGTACCAGTGACCATAACTCTGGAAGGACTATGTTCAACAGAGTCACATACACACTTTAAACAATGACTTCTGACCTGTGAAATGGAAGTAACCAAACCATTCAAAGCAGACTTTCCTCACAAGAAGAAACTGTGGACACAACATTCCTCATACTTTCACAATTATTTAGAATAAACTTTAACATATGAGCCTGATGATTCAAAATTCTAAAAAACAAAGTTGCAGAAGCATACACTTTTGTCCCATACTTAATCATTTTACCATTGTTGTCAGAAAGAGAATGATTGGAATGAACTAAATATTTAGTAGCAACAGGATTTAGTAAACCTATAGCTGCTGGATCAAGTTTGGGATGAATGCATAAAATCTTAAAAGATTGAGGAACACTTTATCCATTTTTAGGGGCAGCAGGCTAACTATCAGGAAAATTACAGGCAGTGACTGACAGCACAAGAGGGATGTGAGATGGTTCTGAAAATTCCATTTGTAACAGTTTTCTAAGGAACTGAGGAAACCAGTGAAAACAGTGGAACATTCAGGAAGAAGTCTCTGAGAAAGGGAATCAACAACAGGGATAGTCAGATGGCATGCTCTCCTATGAGTCTGAACTGGAAATCTGATCAGAAAACCAAGTATCTATCCTTTTACCTTCCTGAGCAGATTCAGAATCTTGAATCGCTTCAGGAAAAGAGGAATCTTTTTTTCTTTTAGCAGAAATCACCTTATAGATAGGATTAATAGCCTGAATTAGACCCTGAGCCAGACCTAATAAACTACTCCTGTTCAGGGAAATTTGAGTATGAACAGATACTTGATTAGTTCACTGTTTCTTTTTGACATACAAATTAGGGCCAACAAGGTTGTTAATGCAGCAGCAGATTCCAAAGGGGTAGGCGCAGCATTTTGATTAAACAAGGAAGTCCTTATCCCTTCTCCTAGGACCAAGAAGAGTGTCTCTCCATTGCCCACTGAGGGGACTTCAACAGCTGCAGAGGATCTGGCTAACCCCCAGTTCATAGTGGCTGTAAGGATGCAGTGTAAAAGATGAATGGTGTGAGGAACCAGTTTTGGCCACAACAGTCAACCACCCTGTGAGGAACCAGTTTTGGCCACAACAGTCAACCACCCTGTGGCTGAGGCAGATTGCTAGCCTGCAGTGGTGGTAAAGGCTGTTGGCTTGACTTTTTTTCTTTTTGAGCTGGAAGCAGGACTGAATATGGCGGTTTGTTCTATGGGCAAGCCAAAATGGTGCTGCTTTTCCCAGGGAAGACAAGCAGCACAAGCTGGTACAAACTCAAAGTCCCCAAAAGTCACTTTTTCCAGTAGAAACACAGTAAAAAGCACTTTAATATACTTTGACAGCCCACCAGAAATAAAATAAACAGCATTTTTACAGAGAAAAAAAAAGGTTTAGCAATGTTTTAAATAAGTTTTAAACCAAGAGGAAAAAAGTGCGCTCCCATTTGAAACCACAGTAAAATCTTGTGACAATCCATTAAAACCCAAGCTCCTTGGTAAAAAAAAAAACAACTTTCCTAACCAGTAAAGTACATTTAACCAATACATTTTAAATATGAAAGGTTATTCCCCAAAGGAAAATTATCTGCCCAACAAAGCAACTGTACAAGCTGACCATCAATCCTCAAAAGCCTGCACATGACAGCTCTCCTTGGCAGCAGGAAAGCTCTGAAGGCCTTGACACTCAAACCTATCTTTTAGTCAACTCAGCTCAAGTTAACAGTTTGGGCACGTGAAGGAAACCATGACGCTTTGGAAGCTGACCTGCTGTTATATCCTCAACAGGATGTAATCCATATAATTTTGGCTGCTGCAGCAGTGATCAATATGATGAATATCAAACTTTTTTTTTAAAATCTCACTTATATAAGCTTCCAATATTATATTTTAATGCACACAATGATAGACTCAAACCTCTGGAATTCCACTTGCTGGATTTCTATCAAACCACTCCTGGGTTATAATTTACCATGTTGTTATGATTTTTTTTTTTCATCAGATCTGGTCATAAAATTTATTTCAGCTTAATGCACTTAAGTTGGAAGTATTGGCAACTTTCACTTCCAATAAGGTTAACTAAAGAATAATCTGCAAAATCTATTTGCATAGTGGAAGTATGTATTGTCATTACCTCACCACTTCAAGAAGACAGCACCATAATGGAATATGTTATTAATGATTACCGAAAACTTATAATGATTCCTACATCTATGACTAGTTTCTAACACTCAAATGCAACAGAATGCACTGATGTAGATTTATTCCCTTTTGACATATTTCCCAAGATTATGATTTAAAGACCCTGACTCCTTGACTCCACTTTCTAATTATACCATATATATTACCACAGCAAATCCAGTATTTTCAATTTCAAAGGTACGGACAATAGAATACGGATACATAACTGAACTTATCTTAAATCTCAATACAGAATGAAAAGTAACAGCATTTTTCATAATAGATCTTCAAATCTGTGTTAATCTGTGAGGGAAAAGAATGGGTTGTAAAGGCTGTTTCAATGCCAGCTTGTTCAAAATATTGTTATACTTCAATATGATCTGTCTTCAGACGTATACGATATTAGTGGAGGTAAACTTCTGTAATAGAAGGACCAGATAAACAACGGTATTTTATATAGCAGCTTGCTTTCTCCTATAAATTAATCAGATGAGAACTGTTAATTCTGTTACTTAATGATGCATGCCATTTAAATCTTAAAACAATATCGGAATAAATGCCCATTCTCATAATAACATAAATAACTAAATATAATGTTAGAGAATATATCGAAATACCTCTTAAACAGCTTAAATCAGGACTTATCAGGCCCATGAAATCTCTATTTAACCACAGCCTATGGATTGGCTTTGTCCCAGTAGAGTGGAGGACAGCAACAGTCATCCCCCGGCATAAAGGGGGCCATCTACTGACCCAGGAAATTACAGACTCATAAGTTTAACTAGTTTTATTTGAAAGGCCATGGCAAGAGTAATCATAGACCTGATAAATAAAGACATTGGAGACCTCTGAACACTGGACCCTACCAAATTCAGCTTTGTCAAGGGCAGATCATGCCTACTGAATCTGATGGATTTCTTTGTGAAACTCACTAATGCCTTTGATGAGAATAATACATATAACCTACCTTGACCAGACAAAGGCATTTGACACAGTTCTCCACACAGGTATTATAAATAAACTCACAAAACTGGGCAAAAATCCCCATGCCACCATATGGATTGCCAACTGGCTCACTGACCAGACATGTGGTTAAAGTGGGTGAATCCAGATTCAGCAAGTGGCCAGTTATTTGTAGTGTGCCACAGGGCTCAGTAGTGGGATTACTCCTGTTCAGAATATACTTCTCTGAGTTTAAGGCAAATACGGAAGGCATCTGGATGACAAAGCCTGTCGACAACTACAAGATAGAAGCAATCACTGAATCCCCCATCAATGTAGATATCCTTCAGGAGGGTCTAAATCAGACAAATGATTGGTGCCAGAACCATGGTCAAAAACTAAATAAAAATTACATTATTATACTTTTGGGAAGTCAAATAGTTCTGCAAATTACAACATCAATAGCACACCCCTTAGAGTAGACTTACAGTTGAGAGATCTAGGTACACAGATAGACAATACCCTGAAGTATTCCTGCCATGTGTCCACACAGCGGTGAGGAAATCCTTTTATGTGGCACAACTTTTAAGTAAAGATATAAGATTCAAGGAAATTATAGTCCCACTGTACTGAACCCTCATTAGACCAATAATCGATTACAGTGCACCATTTGGCATGTACTTGACTAGGCACTTAAAGCAGCTGGAGTGACCTCAGAAGTTCCTTATCAAGAAAATATGGGTGTAAACAACAAGAATTATGCAGATAAACTAAAAGACCTACCCCTTTACTCTGTATCCTACCAGATATTAAGGGGTGACCTATGCCTGACCCTACAAGGCACTGACAAATCCAACCCTGATGGAGCTGTTACACATTCGCAAGCCAAACAGCACATGGGTCACCCAATTTAGGTATCTAAACTTAGTCAATGACTCAAACAAAACATGCTAAAGAGAGAGAGATATGAGTCTCAGAAATTGCCCTTTCTTTGGAACAGTCTTCCTATTCACATTAGTAGATGAGGAATCGCAAATTCACACTACAACCTGTGAGAGATGCACTTACATAGCCAAAATGGAAGCAAAGCTCTCTCCACCCAAGATTGTGCTAAACAGTCAAGAGGAGAAGGTTAACACCCACACTACACCTCAAGCAACACATAGCCCTTCTAAACCCGCACCACCAACACCCACATATAGCAACACTAAATCCACATATGCAGAGGCCCTTAACTGTAACCTGCCCAAGCAACAAAGTCCTCTGAAGCTGAAACGCAAACAAACACCAATCACAACCAATGTGTCACATAGTTCACAACACCAGTGTGCCACCCAGCAACAGCCCCTAAGGTAAGACAATGTACCTAACACTTTAGTCATAGGTGAATCTATAGTCCGGCACACTGATGTCCCTCTCACCAGGTTGAATAAGGAGAAAATTACAGTCAGCTGCCTGTTGGGTGCCAGGATCCACCACATAACGCATGCACTCAAGTCACTCCACAACAAGTACAAATATGACTCTGTCATTGTCCATGTTGGAGTGAATGACTTGAGACGTACCTCCCTGGATTACATGAAAAGAGACATGGAAGAGCTCTCGGATCATGTGGCCCAGGCAGGTATGACCCTAGCCCTGAGTAGCATCCTGCCTTCGCCCAGAATGATACCACAATATAAGGATAAAATGATTGACTTCAACAATTGGCTAAGCTTATGGTGTCATTCAAAGGGGATCCAGTATCTGTCTGCCTGGGATGACATGATTGACAGACCACGATGCTTTGCCAGAGATGGTCTGCACCTGTCGCCCCTGTGATTCAGGTTACTGGCTAAGGCTCTTGCCACCCCTATAGTGCCTTTTTAGGCAAACTTCAAAGGACAAAACCACCACCGTAACAGGTACAAGCATGCAAAATCTGAAGGTAATGCTACTCAATGCTAGAAGTCTAAACCTCAAAATGCACTCTCTCGAGGCACTCCTAAAAATGGAGAACATTGATATCTGTGCAGTAACTGAGACCTGGTTCAAGGCTCCAGAGAGCACCCCTGCAATACCAGGCTACAACTCTTACCACACTTTTCGGCCACCAAACCAGGACCGAAACACTAAAGGTGGAGGTGTGTCAATATTCACCAAGGATATTCACACCACCAGGCTAGTTGGCCAACACAATGTGTCTGAAATTCTCCAAGTGCAACTAACACTAGGTAAGACTGCAATCCAAATTGTAGCTTGCTACAGATCCCCCACCATACCGCAAGATTCTCACTACACCTTTCTAAACATACTGGAAAATATTAAGATAGAACCAAACACCCTAATACTGGGTGATTTTAACTACCCTGCCATTAACTGGGAAAACTACTCATGTCCCAACACCTTTGCACAACGGTTCTTGGAATTCATAAATTCCAACACCCTGGATCAACTAATCCATAGTCCCACCAGGGGCTCCAATATCCTAGACCTGGTCATTACCAACATGGGAAATCAATGCTCCATACCTATGGTCACCCCCTCGTTAGTCAGGTCTGACCATAAGCTAATCACCCTTAACATCCACATCCCACCCCCAGCCCCCAGTAAAGAAAACACCATAAAAAACTTCTCCAAAGCCAACTTCATGCTACTCAAGTCAGAAGTGACAAACTTGATGACACCCATGCAGACAGGAACTGAAAGTTCAACTGCTGAATCCTACACTAAGCCACTGTACGAGCACATCCACTCATGCATGAATCGTGCCATCCCAAATAGAACCAACATGCTCTCATCCAAAAAAGGAAGCCAATCTGGTGGTCCCCTGCCATAAACAAACTTTACAACAAAAGGAAGAAACTTTTGCAGAAAAGAAGAAAATCCCAGGATGCAAAAAACTCCCTTACTAGCCTCAGTAAGAAACTGAGATGCCTCATAAAATCCTCCAAAGCTAGTTACGAAAATAAAATTGCCAAAGATTCCAAAGACAACCACAAAGCATTCTATAACTATGTCAAGAATCTAAATGGCAATGCTCAGAGCTGCTCTGAGCTAAAACAGAATGGCATTAAATATACTGATCCGAAGGATATTGCCAATATCCTGGCAGATCAATTCAGTGCCAACTTCACCCCCCTCTCACCCCCTAAATGGCCCATCTCAATACCGGAAGATTGCCAAATTCCAGTAATAACGGCCACACAGGTACAAAACGCACTCTCTAAAGCCAAGAATACAGCATCCATGGGACCAGATGACATCCCGGGAAGTGTACTACATGAACTACAATATGAACTGGCACCTCACCTAAGTGTCATGTTTAATCATAGCCTCACCTCAGGTTTCGTGCCCACTGAGTGGCGCAGAGCTACAGTTATCCCAATCCACAAGGGGGGATCCACCTTGGATCCCGGAAACTGCCATCCCATCAGTCTGACAAGCCTTATCTGCAAGGCCATGGAGCATATTATCATGGAACTTATAAACAAAGACATTGGCAACCTTCAAACACTGGACCCCACCCAGTTTTGGTTTGTGAAGGGCCGATCTTGTCTCCTGAACCTGATTGACTTCTTTGAATCAGTCTCTAGAGCCATGGACAAGGGTAAGGTGGTCCACACAGCCTATCTAGACCTTGCCAAGGCCTTTGACACCATCCCCCACTCTGGAATCATAGATAAACTTACTAAGTTGGGCATTAATCCCTATGTCACCCAATGGGTTGCTAAATGGCTTACTGATAGAACCCACACTGTGAAAGTAGCCGACTCCAAATCCAGCTCCAGACAAGTGACAAGTGGAGTACCTCAGGGTTCAGTCCTGGGGCCACTATTGTTTGGCATCTACTTCTCTGAAGTACAGGTCAACACTAAGGGACTCTGGCTAACAAAGTTTGCAGATGACTGCAAACTGGGAGCCATTATTGAATCCCCAAATGATGTGGGTACTCTACAAAAGGGCCTTACAGAAACAGATGCTTGGTGCCAGAGTCATGGGCTCAAGCTCAATGCCAAGAAATGTATTGTTATCCCCTTTGGGAAAAAACATGTATCCATGAATTACCATATAGGTGGCAGTACACTAAACACAGAAAGTGTGATAAGAGACTCAGGGACACAGGTGGACAGTGGTCTCACCTTCGATAACCACATCGCCACAACAGTCAGGAAATCCTTCTATGTGGCACACCTCATCACGAAGGGCTTTTCATCCAGAAAAAAAGAGGTCATTGTCCCACTGTACTCATCCCTCATTAGACCCATTATAGAATACAATGCCCCATTTGGTATGTACCTCTCAAGACATCTGCAACAACTGGAAAGGCCTCAGAAATACCTCACTAAAAGAATCACAGGCCTAAAGCAGATGCCCTACGCTGACCGCCTTAAAAAACTCCAGCTATACTCTGTCGCATATCGTCTACTCAGAGGCGATCTCTGCTTAACATACAAGGCCATGTCAAACCCAGAGCTGTTGGACATGCTACACTTAAAGAAATCCCAATCCCTCAGAGCTACATGCTCCAGGGATCTAAACCTTGTCATCACAATAAACAAAACATGCTGGAGGGATAGGTTCCTGACCCAGAGACTCCCCAGACTCTGGAATAGATTGCCCATACATGTCAAGCAGAGTGCCTCTTTGGACCTCTTCAAGAGGAACCTTGACGATTGGATGGGAGAAAGGAAATTCACCCCAGGGATCACGTCAGTCGCCCTGCTAGACAGGGGTCCAGGAAAGTAAATAATGTGGGAAGAAATAGCCAGGGAATTGTTATGGCTAGGCTTGTATAGGCCCTAGGGCTGATAGCCTAGTACCAACCTATGAACCTATGAACCTATGAACACCTGGGGTAGTCCCTCTGTCCCGTATGTACATGGGCATCTGTAAGATACTCAATGCACAGGCACAAATTCATACCATCCTCTTGCCACTAGGGGCCATATATTGGGTAAAACTGGATTATATTGGCTAGGCTTATAAGGGCCCTTAAGCCATTAGACAGGTAATCTTTTATGAACTTATGATCCTATTAACAAACTAGCAGGTAAAGTTTTTCTTACAGTTTCTTGCAATTAATAGATATTTCTAATACAAACTGTGTCAGTGATAAGAAAATACATGTAGCACAACCTCAGACTCATTTCTAAAGAAAGCTGGTTAACTCAACATTTTTTTAAATTATTTCCATAATTTAAAACACTTATTTCAGTTAAAGCCTATTCTGTAAAGGAGTTATAGCTGCTGAATTTGGTTTTAAAGAAATTATTTCACGTGACAAAGGAGAACTTATTTAAGTTCAGATTATTGCATTTTTCAGTTTTATTTCTCCATACAGAGTCAGAAGTTGCTGATGTACTTTATAGCAGTTGAATCCTTTTTTGGTAGTACTTTTTCAACCCTTTTAAATCAGTTACAGAGCACAGAAACCGACAAATCCTTGATGCCCTACAATAGTGGGGACTTAATTCACCTTTATTAAATGCGATCAAGATGAGAAATTATGGAATATCCAATTTTAGAATCACAAGTAGCTTCTATGTAATCTCCATAAAATTAAATTTCCACGAAAATAATTTTTCTTTTCCCATTCCATACCTAGGTATTGAAATTCTTCCCAAATAGTGGAGATCAGAAACGTTTCTAGTGTACCAATGAGGTTAGTACAACAGAGTTTATGCTCTATAGGTATCTGAAGTACAGTTCAAGGAAGGAGTCAATCAAATAATACATTTGTGATTGATGGTGTTCCATTTATGCAGGGTTGCTGCTCAATAAAGAGCAGGCCCTCATAAAATGCATGCCTGTGGCAACACGTGCATATATGCATCCTCTTACTGAAGATTCATAGAGAGAGCATACAGAATCTGCACAGGAGGCACCCAACCACAGACTGAAAGGAAGAAAACACAACAATGCACTGTCAAATATTATATATATATATATATATATATATATATATAAATGTACAGTACCAGAGTCAATGTTTTTATTTTAGTCACTGATCGGTTATGATATTTTATACTATTTAGCATTTCATTCCAATTTATTTCTAGAGTACATTGAATCATATAATATTTATATATATATTAGAAGTAATCCAACCAGACGGCAAAAAACAAATGAAAATCTACCCAAGAAAAACGGAGCTGAAAACAGGATTCAAAGAATAACTTGTTGCAAGGATTTGCTGTTACTCGATGCAATTTCAGTATATTCCATTCAACTACGTTGTGGCAGCATGCAATTCTCAAATTGGTAGTTCAGAAAATGAAAAAAAAAAACCTTTTGGTCCAAGTTAACTAACTGTCTTTATTCAAAGTAAGCGCTTTCGCGGAAAAATACACTCCGCTTCTTCAGACAAAGTTAATTTGGACCGAAAGGTTTTTTTTTTTCGTTTTCTGAGCTACCAATTTGAGAATTGCATGCTGCCACAACGTTGTTACAACGGATGGTTGGTCTTTCTTTGTTGAATGGAATATATTGAAATTGCATCGAGTAACAGCAAATCCTTGCAACAAGTTATTCTTTGAATCCTGTTTTCAGCTCCGTTTTTCTTGGGTAGATTTATATATATATATATATATATATATATATATATATATATATATATATATATATACACATACATATATAAATCCAACCGAAGGCAAATGTTGACTGTGCTCTTTTTCTTTTATTTCTTGGTTAATCTACATAAAATTACCGACAAAATTCTGTTATTTAATTTCTGGGGTAATTTACAAAATCATTTTCTTTAATTCCTTGGTTAACCTACATTAAATTGCTGAAAATTTTAACTCTGTAATTTCTTAGTAAGCCATTGGCAAAGTGCCACTTTTTTTTTTAATTTCTTGACTAAGTTACATTTATTTATGGATTTATGACTGGGTCTTGCTGAGCACAGCGTTTTCTTACAGATGAGACCTGACTTGTATTTTCTGTATTAAAGATGCAGTGATACAGATCCCCTCCTTTCTACATGTTGTTAGTTCATAAACACTGTTGAATGTAGTCTTAATGCATGTGTAAGAGCAAGCATGCATAAACTGCAAGCAGTGACTAATGTGTAGGCAGTCTGGCCTTGGGTGGGAGGAAATGAACAATACTGAAGCACATATCTCTACCCAGTTCTGCAATACATTTTTTTTAATTTCTCCATCATACACTATATAGCAGCACTGACAGGGTTAAATATTACTTTTGATGTTGTCAGGTTACCTGCTAGCACATCTCAGTAATCTGTATGGTTAACATTACAATAACATCCGACAGTTAATTACTATTGTTTAAATTATTAATGTAAAGACAGTCTCAAACTGCTGATCATAGGACACGTTACATGGTAGGCTCTTGGTATTAGAAGAGCAAGTCTTGTCTGTTGTAATTACACAGGCTGCTTTGTCCTAGTGTAGGCAAACTAAAAAACAAAGCAGTATTGTCAGCAATACTTAGTAGTACAATGTTACTGATGAAACTGCAACTTCAAGTAGTGATTCACTTTATGTCTGCACTCCTCAGTGCTCTAGTAATATCTGTGGTCGACCAATGTTCAAGCCACTGCTTCTGACAGAATGACAGTGACTTTTAATCTACTTTAAAGTTTAATCTGAGCACACAGAACAAATGTTAGCAGTTGCCATTCTTTCTTTTATCTGAAGGAACTTTCTTATAGATTTAAAAGTTTCCTTGGAAAAAAATAATGTTGATGAGACACACAAAGTACCTGTTTCTGCATATTTCAAATTAGTAATGTATAAAAGCCTTATAAGCACATAGAGCTCACCCTCCAAATCAGGACTACTCATAAATTTGCAGATTCTGTTATACATTAAATGTCTGTAGCACATACAGAACTTTCTGTGACTTAAATTTACTAACTGATGCATTGTATTCCATTCTGGAGGAGCAGCAAGGCTTTCCCAGTGGCTAAACTTGATTCTGGGATTAAATATGCAACACAAGATGCAGTGTCTCCCTCTCTCTCTCTCTCTCTAGTGCATTGCAGCCTAACAGATTCAACTGCAGAAACAGAACAGTTCATGTCGCTTATATTTTCGTATCCATTTATATACTCTTCTGTGATTGTAAAATGGTCGATTAATGTTAGAAATTTGCATGGTTCCTATAATGCTGTGTATTGCGTTGAGATGTCTGTATTTTTTTTATTTGTTCACATTTTCTTATTAGTAATCTTGTCTAATAACTGTGCAGTGAAAGTATGATGTATGTACATCTTTGAAAGGCCACTCATTATGTTAAAGTACTGTGTATAACACTGCTTACCAGACTGCTTGTAGAATTCCAAAAAGGTTTCCACAAACACACACACACACACACACACACACACACACACACACACACACACACACACACACACACACACACACACACACACACAAACCATACTCAGTAACATTCAAATATTCAAAGATTCAAAGAAACTTTATTGTCATTTAGGACCACATAAGTGCAGCCTAAATGAAATTACAACTATCAGCTCACGAGAGAAATGCAGTGCAAATAATATAGATACAGCGGTATCAGAGAATAACATAAGAAAGAAAATAACACATATGATATGCAAGAGGTAGTTCACATAACATAAACATGCTCAATACCCATTATCCAATGATAAATAATAAAAAAAAATAAATACCCACCACCAATCCCCTTCACTGTTAAGATAGGGAATAAATAGAGACTAGAGAATAGCAGCTGTTTATTTACGGTTTAGTTACTGTATTGCACTTGTTAATAATAACAACTAACTAAAATAAATCAATAATACATAACATAACTGTGTGAAAATGAAAACAGGTTTATCTGCTTTTAGAGTAGTGACAAAACAGCAAGTGGAAAGTCAAAAGCTCATGGAGCAATGTTTCTGATAATTAAAGTGCTATAATCAATTGCAGTATGGTTAATTTATGCAGATCAGGAAAGACTAGAAATGTACCCGTATTTGTGAATGGAATTAGTAAAATTAATTTCTTACTTTATAATATGTATGAAGTGAATTCCTCTTGAGGAAGTTGTTTAATGTACTGCAATAGGAGTGTGCTATTTTTAACTTAATGCTGCATGAAATGGTCACATGCATAATTTAAATGTAAGACTCTTTCACCAACCAGTTTCTTTGTTCTGTCAATAAAAGAGTAATTTTCTAGATTATGAGCATACACTGCAACTGAACTAAGGCATCAGGCTCTCTTTTTTGTAGCAGTATGTATTTATATCTTGTATATCTTTAACAGCTACAGTAATGCAGCCAGCACAAGCTTTCTGAAGCTCCTTTTTGCTGATTATGGGAGCAGTCCAGGTATTTATTGAGGCAAAACAGTAATCTCAGGATTTTCTCACTATATAGTAGAACAAAACTTGGCTTCTCAATAACACAGACCATTTTCTGACTGTTGCTAGAATTCAAATAACCCCCATCTGTGCAGCAGTCTCCTCACCTAGAAAACTATAAACTCATCCAGACTACAAATATTATGAGAAGGGGTGTTGTCATGTCTAGACCATGTGCATATAATTTCTAGAACAGACACATGACAGTTACAAAATTCATAAACACCTTGTGTAAACAACAAGGAGGAGCATAGTGTCAGTATATATATGATAGGTCCATTTTCTGGTAACATCACTTCACGACAATCATGAGTACAAATGTTAGTTTTGTCAGATCACAGAGTAAAACACAGCACCTCCACTCTTTTAAAATGAGAAGCTGCTGAAAATATTTATGTTAAAGTTTCTAGAAGGAAACATAGATTTGCAAAGAAATCATATGAGCAGCGGAATATGGAAAAAACATGCATCCATAAAACAAAAGAAAACTGAAACTATAGTAATGTGTTCCTGCAACATGAGAATGGGCTAAACTAGCAGTACTAAGATACAAGTTCTAGCTTAAAAAAGAAACAAGATATATGTTAAAAACAAAAAGTAAAGTTAAATGTTGGCAAAGCAATTCCTTTGAAACAACAGACCTTCATTTTACGGTATTTGATAATTACTTGCGCAAATAATTTTATATTTTTATGCACACAGATGATTTATTATAATACAAGCAATTTATGAAACTGAATTAAAAATGTTTTGTGCACAGGAAATACTATGACTGACTACAGCAAAGCAAAGTATATGATTTTGGCACAAATGTGATTTACCTGAAATCAATAAAGACCTTACACTCAATTAAAATGGTATCTATAAACTTCATAGCAGGGTTCAGTCCTGGGACCGCTCTTGTTTGGCATCTACTTCTCTGAAGTACAGGCCAACACTAAGGGACTCTGGCTAACAAAGTTCACAGATGACTGCAAACTGGGAGCCAATATTGAATTCTCAAATGATGTGGATATTCTACAAAAGGGCCTTACAGAAACAGATGCTTGGTGCCAGAGCTACAGGCTCAAGCTCAATGCCAAGAAATGTATAGTTATCCCCTTTGGGAAAAAAACATGTACCCATGAATTACCACATAGGTGGCAGTACACTAAAACACCGAAAGTATGATAAGAGACTTACGGACACAGGTGGACAGTGGTCTTACCTTCGATAACCACATCGCCACAACAGTCAGGAAATCCTTCTGTGTGGCATACCTCATCACTAAGGGCTTTTCATCCAGAAAAAGGAGGTCATTGTCCCACTGTACTCATCCCTCATTAGACCCATTATAGAATACAATGCCTCGTTTGGTATGTACCTCTCAAGACATCTGCAACAACTGGAAAGGTTGCAGAAATACCTCACTAAAAGAATCACAAGTCTAAAGCAGATGCCATATGCTGACCATCTAAAAAAACTCCACCTATACTCTGTCACATATCATCTACTCAGAGGCAATCTCTGCTTAACATACAAGGCCATGTCAAACTCAGAGCTATTGGACATGCTACACTTAAAGAAATCCCTATCCCTCAGAGTCACATGCTCTAAGGGTCTAAACCTTGTCATCACAATAAACAAAACATGCTGGAGGGATAGATTCCTGACCCAGAGACTCCCCAGACTCTGGAATAGACTGTCCATACATGTCAAGCAGAGCATCTCTTTGGCCATCTTCAAAAGGAACCTTGATGATTGGATGGGAGATAGGAAAATCACCCCGGGGATCACGTCAGTTGCCCTGCTAGACAAGGGTCCAGGGAAGTAAATACTGTGGGAAGAAATAGCCAGGGAATTGTTATGGCTAGGCTTGTATAGGCCCTAGGGCCGATAGCCTAGTACCAACCTATGAACCTATGAATTTATTCAACATATTTGTGTTGTACAATCCTGTTTTCAAACACAGTACCCTAATTCCTGCCTCATGTTAGACAGGGACACAACATATCCCAATTTCCAAAGTACTCAGCCTAGTTTTCTTCACATAGAAAGTTTATAACTCCACACATTACCAAAATGAGTAAAACATACATACTCAGCATAATACAACATGCAGTCCATGTAATCTTAACCTACAATATCCTCAATTATAACTCCCTACATCAACCAAAAATGAGTAATACATGCATAATCTACATAACACAACATATAGTCCATGTAATCTTTATATACAATATCCTGAATTATAACTGCATACACCACCCAAAATGAGTAACATGTACATACTTTGCATAACAACATGTAGTCCATGTAATCTTCTCATACAATATCCGCAATTAGCAAGACATAAAAGTACTTCAGAAAGTGCAGTCTGATGCAGCCACAGGTAACAGACTGTTGCTTGACTCAGTACAGTTCCCTCCCTCCCTAGTATACATGCATTCATAACAAGGTAAGTAGGAGGCTGATATAAACGAGCTCCTGACATAACACATTATTTACATGGGTTCTTAAATGTAAAAAAGTATAACAAAAACACAAGTTCTGTATATGAATACAGTATATGAAGAAAGAATGCCCAAAAATTTCACTTGTGATTTAAGGTGCAAAGTGTGTTGATTTTACACTGGTTTGATTAAGGCAATTTTAATTAATGCATGTGCTTTAAGCCAAAACATATGCAAAATAAATAACATTATATAGATCATGTGCCATGTAGACTGATTCCTGCATTTTCAATATGGAACGGTCCTATTCTACAACTGAATCAAAACTTCTCACGATCACTTGTTGCTTTAGGCTACTGAAAAAGGATAATTATACTTACATATGTGCCTGAAAATTGAGTAGGCCCAGAAATTAAGAAAATATGTTAATTACTTCTACAGGTCATATATGTTAGATCAGGAATTGGAAGGGCATGTTTCTTATGGTTGTGGGTGAAGTTAGTGATCAGAAAGCTACATGTACAGTTACATGGCAAGATCAGTGGCCATGCTGAAGGGATATACTCTTTTCTCTCGAATGGTGCAATGATAGATCTAGGGTTCATAGTTTCATAGGTTGGTACTAGGGTATTGGCCCTAGGGCCTATACAAGCCTAGCCATAACAATTCCCTGGCTATTTCTTCCCACACTATTTACTTCCCTGGGCCGCTGTCTAGCAGGGTGACTGACGTGATCCCCGGGGTGAATTTCCTTTCTCCCATCCAATCGTCACAGTTCCTTTTGAAGAGGGCCGAAGAGGTGCTCTGCTTGACATGTATGGGCAGTCTATTCCAGAGTCTGGGGAGTCTCTGGGTCAGGAACCTATCCCTCCAGCATGTTTTGTTTATTGTGATGACAAGGTTTAGATCCCTGGAGTGTGTGGCTCTGAGGGACTGGTATTTCTTTAAGTGTAGCATGTCCAACAGCTCGTGTGGGATTTATGATGAAGCCTTCACATATAAGGTGTGAGTGGCTGGGCTCCTTACAGCTTTCTGATGACTAACTTTTTTGTCCACAATAACTTGAGCTAGCAACATTAATGCACTAAGAATTAAACCTAGTATTACACTGTGAGGCCGCTGTGGTGCAGCAGTTAGTGTTGTCGCCTCCCAGCAAGAGGTTCTCCAGTTCGATTCCCAGCTGGAGTGCCTTCAGTGTGGAGTCTGCATGTCCTCCTCACAGTCAAGTGACGTTTAAAGACATGCAGGTAGGTGCATACATGAATGGGTGTGCCTTCATTGAAGGTTGGGTGTCAGGCTGGCACCTCGGCACTGTAAAAATCTACTGCCAATCATAAGCAGACTGGTGTTCTGCTGTGGCAACCCCTAACTGGGAAAATACTTAGATGGACTAGTAACTATCAACATTTCTGAAGGCCACCCCCTCATTTATTGTGTATGTATGTATGTATGTATTTATTTACTATTTGTTCACCAGGTAATTGGACTGGTCTGTTGACCCTTTTCAGCCACAGCCTGAAATCAGATAGCATAAAATACATGTCTGTCTTTTAATCACCAACATTATATACAAAATGAGTACACAGCAAAATTCAAAACCTAGTAAGATGCAGATAGGATAACATTAAAACATACAGTCAAACCATTGAGAAAAATATATATATACAAGGTACAAGGCAATCACATACATATAATACATAAACTCATATAAATGGGTGAAATATTTGCTTATAAGATACCACATTAAACAAAAATAAACATGAAAATGTGTTAAATGTATTCTATTATTCACAATATAGAATGGTAAATTGCTTACCCATTGTTATGGTAGCAGTTGCAGGTAGATTCAGTAAAGAAACACACACACGCTGCTTTATGCTTGCCACTCTGGATATTGTTGGCTTAATAAATGGGGGGACTTTATAGGTTAGTACTAGGCTAACTGCCCTTGCGAGCCATTTTAAGCCTAGCCAATTATCCCTTGTGAGATTCAAACCCTGCACCTTGTGTTTGTAAGGCAAACACCTTAACCATTAGGCCACCCTCCCAACCCTATACTTGTTTCATAATGATTTAATAAGCAAGATACATTCAGTGATACTTGCAATACATTATTACTGGATGTCAGATTCCCAAATATTAAGCAGACAAGTAATGGGCTGAGCTCACTGAAAAATACATGAGAGTTACTGTGACTGATAAATTAAGATTATATCTGCAAAACGTATAAGTCATTTATAGTTGCAGCATGGCTAGCAGATGTGAGTTTGTAATGTAACTGACATACTGGGAAGGATTCACTACAACATGTGATAGAAATAACTATAGGGGTAGGGGGTGTAGCAATAATGTATAAACAAAATTTAAGACTTCAGCTAATTGATTCAAACAACCTTCCTTTTGGCAATACCAAAATAGTATTTACTAAACTGGAAATCAACTCATACAAGCATCTAATTATAATTGCTATTTACATTCCCTCCTGTTCTAACCATAATACAATTGAAGATGTACTACACTGGATATCCCAAAGTTTCTCTCAAGAAATTATCACTCTAGGTGACCTCAACACTGACTGGCACTCTTATAACTCTGATATTCCCTCAAGTTTCATTAACTTACACGGCTTTCCTCAGGTGATACCGACAGCTATCAGAATAGATAAATCCACTGAAAGGAAGTCTATTCTAGACTGGATTCTCATGAACAAACCCACTATCTTTCCAATCTGGATGCCTCTCAGATGGAATTAGTGGTCATCTCCCCACTTACATGCTCAGATACTATCTTAATCCTCCTAGACAATCAATCCTATTTCCACCTCATTCAAAGTAAAAAGAACATTTGTACTCAAACTTTCCTCTCCCTTTTACACCACCGTGACTGGTCACCCTTCAAAACTCTTCCCCTTGACACAGCAGTTGACTATTTTAATACCACCTTCCTAGATATCCTAAACAGACTAGCCCCCTTCAGAACTGCTAGGCTAAAATCTAATTATGCTCTGTGGCTAACCCATAATACCAAAATTGTTTTAAAACAAGGAATAAAGCCTGGTCTCTCTGCCATACCACTAACAAGCAATCTGACCCAGATATATATAAACATCTTTGTAATAAAGCTAAGTCCCAAATAAAATCCGACAAAAAGTCATACTTTGCTGCCACTCAGCAACAGCACTATAACAATCTCAAGAAATACTGGTCCTCCATAAAAAACCTTCTTCAACTCAAAGATTTTTTCACTCCTATCTCCTCCACTTCCTCTAACTCTGATAGCATTGCTACACAATTTAATACTTTCTTTACTAACTCCACTCATGCTATTACTAATTCTCAGTTCAGTACTCCTCCTATTATCCCAACTTCAACTAGCTGTGCCAGCAACTCCTTTTTCTTCAAACCTGTTCAGACTGTCACCATAAAAACTTATTCTCCAAACTTAAACCCACATCTCTTGCAGCTGATAATCTTTCTACAGATTTCCTAAAGATTGGTTGCTCCTTCCAGCTAGAAGATATATTATTCCCCTACACAAAGGAGGGAACTCCACTGAGTTCTTTAATTACAGACCCATTGCTATCCTAATCCGTCTCTCAAAAATTACGGAAAAATGTATCCACTTGCAGCTTTTAAACTACCTTTTCTCTAATAGCCTCTTAGCCAATACTCAACATGGGTTTCACCCCCACCATAGCACTACTACTACTGCTTTCCTTAGCTTTACTAACACAATAAACCAATTTAGAAATAAAGGTCAGTTTGTGTCTTTCATCTTCTTAGATCTTTCCAAAGCCTTTGATACAGTTTCTCACCAAAAACATCTCAATGAACTTGCCACATTTAAATGTAGTTACTCTGTTCTAGCATGCTATCATAGTTATTTGTCTAGCCGACAGCAAGCCGTTAAATGGCAACAGGAATTCTCTTACTTTCTGCCTGTGAACACAGGTATTCCTCAAGGCTCTAGTTTAGGTCCTCTACTTTTAAGTATTTTCACCAACTGACTCCATGCGTCTGCACCTTTAGCTTTTGTTGTTCATTATCAAAGAAGGCCTAGACCTGTGAGTTAAAAGGAATGTCAAATGTGACTAAATAAACGTTTTGTATTTTTTACTCAGCTTAATTTTGTTTTTACAATTAGTGAGCTTAATCACAGGACTAATTATTGCAAATTCTGTACCACGATTAACTTACAGAAACCATTAGCAGTGTGTGTGTGTGTGTGTGTGTGTGTGTGTGTGTGTGTGTGTGTGTGTGTGTGTGTGTGTGTGTGTGTGTGTGTGTGTGCATGTGTGTGTGTGTAAGATCTGCTTTTCAAGTGCCGTCAGCTTGAATTAGACAGGGCAGACCACAAAATGATCACTACAGGTGTGATTAATACCACAGTGTGATTACTGCAGTGCTATTAGTATTAATGAGGTAAATAACATCTTATACAGCTGATAATATCATTTCCTGAAATTTCATCCCTTTCAACAATCTGCCTTTTTTTTTCTTTTCTTTTCTTCCATATTGTTTTATTGTAAATTTAATGTACCTCTGGGAGTCTATATTAGGTCGCCAAAATGGTATGCTGGCAAACACCTATTCAGGGCCCCGTAATCAGTGAAAATTGCTTTGGCGATTCGCTGAATTCACTAAGGGCAACAAAATATTTGCCCAAAGCACAACAACTACTACAGGACTTTGCCCTTTTCTCCACTGTAGTGCAATATTGAAGTTGGTATATATAGGTAGGGGGTGTGTGTGGGGGGGGTGAAGCCCCCCACTTGGGTGGGTTTGAGTCAACTAAAATTTGGTCCTTTGTGCTTCGGGCAACTATTTCATTGCCCTTAGTAAATTCAGTCAATTGCTAATGCAATTTTTGCTTATTACAGGTCACTGAAGAGGTGTTCGCTGGAATACCATTTTGGCGAACTAATATAGACCCACCTCTAGGATGGATTCTTCAAATCTGATTGCATAAAGAGATTATACTGTTTCGCAAAACTTCCTAAATGTTTCCCTCTCACTGTGTGCATTCTGCTTTGACCATGGCCAATAATATAACATCAAATAACATTTTTGATTGTATGGATTGTACTGTTTTTATGCTTGTCATGTGTTCACATGTTTAGTACTCATGGGACTTGAAAATGATTTATTTTGATCTGTCCTGATCCAGAAAGAAATTTAACTAAATAAATTCTGCCATCTATTTCTTCCATATTGTCTTACTGTAAATTTAATGTACCTCTGGGGGTCTATATTAGGTCGCCAAAATGGTATGCTGGCAAACACCTATTCAGCGACCCGTAATCAGTCTACTCTTCAATTTTTCCCTTGGAACTAGACAAACTTTCGACTTAAGCACTCAAACCATTCACTTCTCATCCCAGCACTTGCTCAAAATTCATAGCAAGCATTAATAAACCTTAGCACTCGACCCCCTTTACTGTAGAGAAGGACAAGGCTCTCTATTTGACCTTACCAGCTAATCAGTAAAACAGTTCACTGTACCTATCCAGGCATGTCCAAAGACCAGTTTCAGGTGTACTCTCCAGTCCAACTGGTGAATCTGGGCATTTTGAGGCAATGTTACAATTGCCTCCTGTGCACAGACAACCCTCTCCTCCTTCAACCAAACACTAATACATGTGAGAGATGCAATTATACAGCCAAACTGGAGGCTAAGCTCTCTCAACCCAAGACTGGACCAGACAGTTAAGAGAAGAGGGGAATTACTTGCATCACACCACCAGTCTCACGTAGATCTATGAAACCAGCACAGGTAAAAAATACACATAAGTACATGACAACTAAATAAAAATCTGCAAAAGCAACAGAGACCTCCAAAGAAGACATCCAAGCAACCTCCACCCCCCAACACAAACCATGAAACACATACTTCACAAAACCAGTGTGCCACACAATCACAGCCCTTAAGGCAAAATAACATACCCAACACATTAGTAATAGGTGACTCTATAGTCAGGCACACTGACATCCCACTGACTAGGCTGAATGAGAAGAAGGTTACTGTTAGCTGCCTGTCAGGTGCCAGGATCTGCCACATAACACAAGCACTCAGGTCACTCCAGAACAAGTACAAATATGACTCTGTCATTGTCCATGCTGATGTGAATGAACTGAGCCGTACCTCCCTGGACTACATGAAAAGGGACATGGAGGAGCTCTCTGATCACGTAGCCCAGGCCGGTATGACCCTGACCCTGAGTAGCATCTTGCCCTCACCAAAAATGATACCACAGTATAGAGAAAAAATTATCAATTTCAACAATTGACTAAGCTTCTGGTGTCATTCAAAGGGGATCCAGTGTCTGTCAACCTGGGATGACATGCTCGACAAGCTACGCTGCTTCGCTAGAGATGGCTTGCACCTGTCACCCTTAGGCTTTTGAATACTGGCTAAGGCACTTGTCACCCCCATAGTGCCTTTTTTAGGCAAGGCTCAAAAGACAAACCCACCGCCGTAAATAGCACAAGTAACAAAAAACTGAGGCAATGCTACTCAATGCCAGAAGTCTAAACCTCAAAATGCATGTACTCGCGGAACTCCTCAGCATGGAGAAAATCGATATCTGTGTAGTAACAGAAACCTGGTTTAAGGCTCCAGAGAGCACCCCAGTACTACCAGGCTACAGCTCATACCATACATTTTGGCCACAAAAAATTGACCGAAATACAAAAGGCGGGGGAGTATCCATATTCATCAAGGCTACCCACACCTCCAGGTTAGTGGCACAGCACAATGTTTCAGATATCATTCACATGCAACTAACAATGGGCAAAACTGCTACTCAAATTTTAGCTTGCTACAGATCACCCACCATGTCCCAGGACCCCCACTCCACATTCCTCGAAACACTGGGAAACATAAACGTCCTACCAAACACCCTGATATTGGATGATTTCAATTACCGAAACATTAACTGGGAGAACTGCTCAAGTACAAACTCCCTTGCCCAACATTTCCTAGAATTTATAAACTCAAATGCCCTGGATCAACTGATCAACACCCCCACCAGAGGTGACAATATATTGGACTGGTCACCACCAACATGGGTGACTGGTGTTCCACACCAGAGGTCAACCCCTCGCTGGTTAGATCTGACCATAAACTAATCACTCTGGGTATCCACATTCTGCCACCACCCCTGGTCAAAGAAACCACCGTGAAAAACTTTTCAAAAGCAAACTTCACATTAATTAAGACCGAGATGGGAAGTTTCAAAGCTCCCATGCTAAAGGATAATGCTGCCCAAGCTGCAAAATCCTTTATTAATGCACTCTATGGGCACCTACAAGAATGCATGGATCTTGCTATCCCAAACAAAACCAAGACTCACTCCACCAAGAAAAGGAAACCAGTCTGGTGGACCCCTGCCATAAACAAGCTATACACTTGAAGGAGAAAACTAGTACAGAAAAGAGTAAAATCCCAAGAAGGGAAGACATCCCTGATCAGTATCAGCAAGAAACTATGTTCCCTCATAAAATCATCTAAGGCTAGTTTCGAAAGAAAAGTTGCCATGGACTCCAAAGATAACCACAAGGCATTCTTTAGCTATGTCAAGAATCTAAGTGGCAATTCTCAGATCTGTACAGAGTTAGTGCAGAATGGTACAAAATACACTGAACCGACTGATATAGCCAACATCCTGGCAGACAGATTCAGTGCAAACTTCACACCCCCTCTCACCCCCAAAAGGGCCCATAACTATACCAGAAGAATGTAGTGCCCCTGAAATCACAGACATTCAGGTTAAAACAGCCCTCTGCAAAGCCAAAAACACAGCAGCATTGGGACCGGACGGTGTCCCAGGCTGTGTTCTACACAAGCTCAAAGATGAACTAACCCCTCACCTAAACACACTGTTTAAACTCAGCCTCTCCACAGGCTACATGCCCACAGAGTGGTGCACAGCAATAGTTATTCCACTCCACAAAGGTGGAGCCACAACGGACCCCAGGAACTATCGCCCTATAAGCCTGACTAGCTTGGTCTGCAAAGCTATGGAGCGCATCATCATGGATCTCATTAACAGAGACATTGGGATCCTCCAAACACTGGACCCTACCTAGTTCAGCTTTGTTAAGGGCAGATCATGCCTCCTAAACCTGGTGGACTTCTTTGAGACAGTTACCAAAGCTATAGATGAGGGAAAGGTGGTTCACACAGCCTACCTAGACCCCGCAAAGGCCTTTGACACCATTCCCCACTCAGGTATTATAGAAAAGCTCACCAGCCTGAACATAAACCCCTACATCATGAGATGGGTTGCCAACTGGCTCATGGACAGAACCCACATGGTTGTGGGAGCTAGGTCTGACTCTAAACCGGTTACAAGTGGCATTCCCCAGGGCTCAGTCCTAGGACCCCTCCTGTTCGGCATATACTTCTCAGAGGTACAGGCAAGCATAGGAGGACTATGGCTGACCAAGTTCGCAGATGACTGCAAACTAGGGGCTATAACTGACTCTCTGGCTGACACAGACATCCTCCAAAAGGGTCTCACTGAGACAGATACCTGGTGTCAAATCCATGGCCCCAAGCTAAATGCCAAAAAAGGCATAATCATCCCCTTTGGAAAAAACAAAGTACCCACAAACTACCACATAGGTGGTAGTCCCCTAAATATGGAAGACGTAATAAGGGATCTGGGGACCCAAGTAGATAGTAACCTCTCCTTTGATAATCACATTGCCAAAGTGGTTAGAAAATCCTTCTATGTGGCCCACCTAATCACAAAAGGGTTTGCATCCAGATCGAAAGAGGTCATTGGGACACTCTACGCATCACTCATCAGACCCATCATAGAGTACAATGCCCCATTTGGGATGTACCTTACAAGACACCTGCAACAACTGGAAAGACCACAGAAGTACCTCACCAAGAGGATCACTGGCTGCAAGCAGGTGCCCTATGCAGCTCGACTGAAGAAACTCCAGCTGTACTCGGTTGCATACCGCCTACTCAGATGTGATCTCTGCCTGACATACAAGGCCGTGTCCAACCCAGAATTGATGGACATGCTCCAGCTAAAGAAAACCATATCCCCTCAACCCACATTCTTCAGGGATCTAAACCTCACCACAACAATAAATAGGATGTGCTGGAGGGATAGATTCCGGTCCCAGAGACTTCCCATGCTCTGGAACAAGATTACAATCTACATTAGGCAGAGCTCCTCGCTAACCCTCTTCAAGAGAAACCTTGATGACTGGATGGGAATCAGAAAGTTTACCCCAGGGATCACTTCAGTGGCTGTGCTGGACAGAGGCACAGAGAACTAATCTAAGGGGGTGGCAAAAGCCAACACATTCCGGCTAGACTTATAAATGCCTACTGTGAAGTGCTGCTTGCCATTTTGTTCATTTGTCTTAACATTTGGAAGAATTTTTCCCAAAGAAGCTTCATACAGTTGTGCGAGGAACTCCTTATACAACATCATAGTATATAGTGGTAAGTACATACATTACAGTTATCACACACTCACCACACAGTAGTATAAGGTAGTACTGTGGTATGACATACCATTAAGTATAACAGTGGGACATACTCCCCATGAAGTATATTGGTGTAAGGTACTCATCATACTGCATAGGGTTTGAGGTACTCATCATGCAGCACTATGGTGAAAGGTACTCACCGCACAGTGCTGTGATATTACATACTTAGCTGCCCTACACTTCAGCGGGGCATTCCCCTTACTCACTATGAGTATAGTGGTGTGTGGTAGTCACCATGTAGTACTGTAGTACAAGGTATACACTATAATGGAAAGTTTTCACTGGGCAGTGCTGTGATATTACACAGTCAGCTGCCCTACACTTCAGCGAGGCATTCTCCTTACTCACCATACAGTATAGTGGTGTGTGGTAGTCACCATGTAGTACTGTAGTACAAGGTATACACCATAATGGGAAGTATTCACCGGCAATGCTGCCATATTACAGTCAGCTGCCCTACTCTTCCGCAAAGCATTCCACTTACTCACCATCCAGTATAGTGGTGTGCGATAGTCACCATGTAGTACTGTAGTACAAGGTATACACTATAATGGGAAGTATTCACCAGGCAATGCTGTGGTATTACATAGTCAGCTGCCCTTCACTTCAGTGAGGCATTCCCCTTACTCACCATGCAGTATAGCAGTGTGTGGTAGTCACCATGTAGTACTGTAATACAAGGTATGCACTATAATGGGAAGTATTCACTGGGCAATTCTGTGATATTACATACTCAGCTGCCCTTACACTTCAGCGAGGCATTCTCCTTACTCACCATACAGTATAGAGGTGTGTGGTAGTCACCATGTAGTACCGTAGTATAAGATATGCACTATAATGGGAAGTATTCACCGGGCAATGCTGTGATATTACACACTCAGCTGCCCTGCTCTTCAGCGAGACATTCCACTTATTCACCATGCAGTATAGTGGTGTGCGGTAGTCACAATGTAGTACTGTAGTACAAGGTATACACTATAATGAGAAGTATTCACCGGGCAATGCTGTGATATTACATAGTCAGCTGCCCTACACTTCAGTGAGGCATTCCCCTTAGTCACTAAGCAGTACTATGGTGAGAGGTACTCACTAAGATGTACTATGGTAAGAGATACTAGCCATGCCAGCAGATCTTTATGAAATAAAGCCTCCTGCTGCAGTAGCGATACACAGCTCATCACTCCCTTCCATGTTCGTATTTCTGACAACTCTTAAAAAGTTTAAGTTTAGTGGATTTTGCTAAGTTTTTCATTGCAGAAATTAAGAAGGTAAAAGGCAGCTATGTACTTATCTAGACTGAAGTGTGCTGCCAGAATGGGTACAGGATTGCATAGGTGATGTTACCACTTGCAAAAGGGTCTAGCCATGGCTGGAGACTAGGCATCAAAGGCAGATGAAAGGCTATGACCCATTTCTTGTAGTACTAACTACTGTGATATACCTAAAACTTTTCGATGGCATATATGTATTATAAGGCGATACAGCTGTACTCAGGTCCTTTTTACTCTTGGAGCTCTTCTATCCAACTTCCTCAGAATTATTTTTTTTTAACTAAACCAAGTTGGACAAACCAGGTAAACAAAAGTAAAACAGAATAAATAAAAAATTCATCCATACAGTTTTTTTTTTTTATAAATGTTCCTGTTCCTCTATCATTTGCCCAGATAAATACATAAAACAACATTGTGAAGAGTTTATGTTAGCTAACTAATATGTTTGGTGTATAATTGTTGATATCTTCTTTGTTCAGTACCTACTAACGAAAGAAACTATTGAACCTTTTAAGCTCCTTGACTTACATATTAGCCTTTGTATTATGCTCTGATGGCAGAAGATATTCTGTGATGGCTGTCACTGCTGCTTAATTTCCATTTTTTAGTTACCATAAAATCTGCATGTGGCCAGCATTTCCTTAATCAGCAACACATTTTCCTAAGAGTGGGTGTTAACATGTAATGTTTTGTGTCATACTTTCCACAATTATTATATCAGCCTCAACAGGCAATATAATCTGTTAAGGAAATATATTGAATTCCTGACATTAAACTAGCAAGAATCTAGTCTGTTTCCTTTTCAAACCCAAAGATTTCTAGACTCTTTTTCATCTTTCCTTAAAATTTGGATTTACTGTATAACCGCACCTCACAAAGGATGGATATTATTAAAGGTCTGACATTAAAATATCTGAACAATGCAAACATTTTCTGTCCTCTCTCACTCTTTTGGATCTTCTCAGTCGATATAAAAGTACAATACAAAATGTTGCGGCCCCATTAGGAACCAATCCTATGTCACAGCCCCAGTAGGAACCATCGCCTTGTCACAGATCACACAGGAACCATCACCATCTCACAGCTTCATTAGGAACCACCACCATGTCACAGCAACATTAGGAACCACAGCAACATTAGGAACCTCTCTCATGTTGTAGCTCCTGTCAAAGAACTATAGTAAAGAAAACCTAAAGTCCAATCCAAGAACAGGCAACACCAAGTCTACAATAGTTGAAAGATAAAACGATTTTAATCCACGTGAACATGAAAAATATGGAATGGTTAACACACAGGAATCCATATTTTTCATGTTCACGTGGATTAAAATCGTTTAAACTTTCAACTATTGTGGACTTGGTGTTACCTATTCTTGGACTAGACTTTTGGTTTTGTTTCAGTTCCTTTTGTTTTGTTTTGTGTAACTATAGTAAAGATGTGCTTCCTCTGATTCAAATGAAAAGCAGAATTTCACATCTCCAGACCTGATAGAAAAGTATTCTGTACCACATGCTGATTTTAGGAATTATTCTAAAATACTTTATCTTAGTTCTCCACTGCAACAGACTGCAAAATAAAAATGTGATACCTGTACTTGGAAACCCTTCCCTACCCACATCATATCACCGCTCTAGTACATCCATAAATTAATGTTCCCTGTGATAAAATGCAAAGCAGAATGCAAGGATTCCAGTCACAGAAAGTGCTACAAGCTTTCTGGAATTACACCCACACCAACATATGCACTCCTGCTTGCAAGTGCACAAACAGACAAGTGCACAGATATACAAAGGTGTACAACAAACATACCCCCCTACCCACACACATTCATGTAGATTTGCAGTCATTGACAAATATTCACTGTGATCTATCCATTTCTAAACGTGAGTGCAAACCACTGTTTGAAACAGGTAAATATTCAACTATAAATAAACAAAAAAAGGGATTCCATTTTCGAAAAAAATCACCAAGAAACAAATAAGAATCTTTTAAATAATGCAGTACAACATAAAAATAAATACAGAGGCCATTTTCTAAGTTTAGTAATGCCAGACGAAGTGGGCATTATAGAAAACTAGGGAGTCTCCCAAGGAAGTGAAGGCCCTTTACTTGTGATGTCAGGCCTTAAAGTGCCACTTAGTGGGCATTATAGGTAATCGATGAGTCTCCCAGGAAAGGGAAGACAATCTGCCTGTGGTGTCAGGCCTCACAGTACCTCTGGGTGATCTTTTAGAGGTAAGAATGTTTGTGTGTTTAAGTGCACACATAAGACAAACACATCATGCATGTATGTATGCATGTATATACACAAACACACACAGACGCATACACACACACACACACACACACACACACACACACACACACACACACACACACACACACACACACACACAAGAATAGTATTTTGTGTTTTTTTTTTTCTTTTAGAGTGATCATTTTTTGGCTCATTGCTCTGAGTAATTGCTGTTTCATTAGCTAATCAGTAACAGAAAGATAATTTGTGCTATACATGTTAGCTACGGAAAGCTTTCAAGCACTGCAGATATCTCCCAGTAAAATGGGGTGCCTGTGTCCTCCAGAGAAACAGGCTGACATATCTGACAGGAATATCTTTAGGTGTTCTTGTTTTGAACAAATGACTGAGCTATCCACTTAGTCATGGCCTCCAGTTTAGCAATTATTATTTCTGTATTCTGTCATGAAGGGCAATGGACCTAATCAATCCTGGCAACTTTACTGGTTATTTGTGTTGCTTATCTACAACCAATCATGGTGTAGTGCTGTCACCATCTCATGGCTGGATGCCACAGTGCTGTTATAAAGGCTTTCTACAATGCAGTACTAACACAGTACTTGCTTCTGTACAGTGAAGTTAGGGTGTACCTGTGGACTGACACTCCATGGACATTAAAACAAGAGAAAGAACCTTCTCACTTAAAGACACTGCACCCAAAATCACTCAGTGAATAAAAAATAAAATAAAATAAAACAAAGGAGCAAGCAACCAAACAGGCCATCAATATACTTTAATAAAACCACCTTCAGTACATGAGCGCTTTAGGGTCTAAGCCCTTCATCAAATCAATATTTTATTTTTTATTCACTCCATGGACATTGGCTGCTTGTCTCTTGAACAGGACATGTACAGTGCATGCTACAAAAGTGTTGCAGAAGACATGCCCAGCTTGTATTCTGCAACATACCCTTCAACTTTGTTCAATAATTCTGGACAAAGTCAAAAACAAGGGATCAATCCACAATCAAGGACATTTTTTAAATATTCACTTAAAAAGTTAGTAAAGTGACAGGTTTTGCATCAAAGTGTACTTTCTGAACAACAGATGTATTAAAATCTAGTGCCTGTCATTACTGACTAACCCTAAGTGACTAACCAGAAAATCTAAAATTTTACAAGGGACATGGCAAAAGTATCAGGAAAAATCGCAGGCATTTGAGAGGTGTGTGCTACAGAATGTCACATCTTGACGTCCTTGAACTAAACCTTATACAGATGACCATATTGTCTTCTAAAAGTAAATTGCTTTGTAGTTACAGTAAACTGTTTTACTCGTCATGTCTCCAGAGCTCCTGTTCTTGTTTCTTTTCTAATACTCAACACAAAAATTTATAACTGTAAGGTGTGAATGCATTCCCTTTTACAGAAGGGAATGCTCTGCTCTTAGCCTGCCAAAACAGTATAATCTGTTGCAATTGCATTCAAACTGACATTCCTACTTTAAGTACTACAAGAATATAACAGCCTCAAGTACTTTACATGAAACTATAAAGTAAAAGCTGCCAGTGGACTTAGACAATAAACACTAACACGCATACATGAATTGAAACTGTGACATATAATCATCAGTTTAGGGATAAAATTCCTGCTGAGATCAACAAAGACAAGCAGTTACAGTTTGTAATGATAATAAAGTGATCACAGCCTGATTGGATGTACTTTTAATAAAGTACACACAATAGCAAGCATGCTTTCATTATGGCAAAAACAGTATAGGATGGCAACAAATGCTATCTAAACGAAAAAAATATGGAAAAGCCAAGAGGAAGGCCAAATGAATAGATCTGCAAATGGAAAGGTGATATGTGTTAACCAAAAAATGCCAAAAAGTACATTGACAGCATGCAATATGCATAAAATGGCCAGAAACAAGAAGTGAAAATAATTGAGAGGAATGGAACAATTACATCAGAAAAGCATATGGGTTACACCAGATGGGGCAGGAGTGAAACTTTAAATTGAGATAGTAGTGTCAGAATGTGTCTGTTATTTCTATAGATGAACTTAATAAAGCGGTTACATATATAGCACTGAAAACTCAAAATTGCTGTAAAATACTAAGTGATTAAAAAACACGACCCCTGATGGCAAGATCAAGGTGCTGGTGAATACATAAAGAAATGATAACAAGAAACAAACCTCTCCAAAGAAACGTTTGTCTTGAAACTCAGTTCAAATACACTCTCTTAAAATACATACAGGAAAATGTTCACTTCAGATACAATCTATTTCAATGTATAAACTAGAACAGGCACCTCTCCAGACTTCAGACAAAACTGTTCTTTCAGAAGCTGCCACTCACAGACTGAGTCTGAAATGTCATCCACTGGCACTATGAAGAGCTCTACCTGGTAATAGTGGAGGCTTTATGTACATTATGCAATAGCTGATTAATAATGCATGTAAATGGTTTAGGACCAACTTTTACTAGTATTCTCACTTGAATCTAGTCCCTCATCCCCCCCGGGATCCCTCAGCTAGCTTGTTTCAGACAGTCATTTAGCCCAAACTCCATATACTAGACTCTGGTAGAGGAACACTGGGACCAGCAGCACCTTATGCTTCACCAGCACCAACACAAACTTCTGCTTTCTCTGCTTTTGTTAAGTAATCTCCCAAGGAAACAATATCCATCTTCAGATCCTCCATCTTGCTCCAAATACAAGATGGATTACTTCACACATCACTTGCTCTATTTTCCTTCATAGTGGATTCTGTCAGTCATGACACCCCCCCCCCAACCCCCGCCGCCCTTGTGCCATCTTGCCTGTACATTGATGATTCTTTAGGGAAAGTAGTCATTACAGGTATCACAGAAACATGGACCAATCACAAGACAGGGTGTAGTTTGGAGGTGCTTGAGTATACCCAGTGAATCTGTACACCTTTGTTCAAATAGAAGATAATAATAAAAATATCGACTTCAGCATCACTGCAAATCTTTTTCTTTAAACGTTACTCATGGAATCACACATATAAAATTAAAAATATTTATTACAGCTACTTGGAATTTCCAGTAAATGTGTTTCTGCATAAATACATAAATAAATAAGTAAAATAAACATACCTAGACATGTCAAAAGGCAACCATAAAAGAATATAAAATAGCACAATGTTAGTCTTCATTTAACATAAAGCACACATCCTTCTCCAGACACAATTAAAAATACTCTTGAAAACAAATACGTTATATTCTTATTCAAACAATTAACATGTTACAGTGTAATCAGTGAAGGAAACGAACAATTAAATGATAAATCAGACTTATTCCTGCATTATATAAAGCAGTGCATTAATCTGTAAACTTATTTTCTTTCATTTAGGAAAGGCTTTAATAATATATGTCAATGACACATAAGGCTATTGTGATTTGTAAGTGAAGCAGCTACTTGAATACACACCTTAACAATTTTCAGAATCTGGAATTTGAAATTTACCTAATGGCCTACTTCTTTTTTAGCAGTTATATAGGACACTCATTGGCCTTTCGAATAAGATAAAGGTATTTACCTGGTGAGAGCATACAATGTTCTTTGTGTTTTATCTACATACATAGCAAGTTTGGTAAACTAGGACAGTGCCCTGACACATAGCAAAATAAAAAAGGCAAACCTGTTTTCGTCCATATTCAGATGGAAAAATACATCACTAACATTAATATACTTACATGTATTGCATTTGCTACATTTAAACATATGTTATTACCCTACACTGATGTTTATTTGTTTCTAATAATTATTTCATATTATTCAATCTCAATAAAAAAAAGCCACTGCCATTGTTACTTTATAATTGTATATTCTTAATGGAATGCAGTATATGGCTCCATCTTCTAACTATAGTTCTACCTCTTAATTTGTTATACCAGAAAATTAATTTTGGACTGCTATTCATTGTTACTAAGCAATGTTTCAAAACACTATTATTACTTCTCTCTTCTACCTTAGTAAATTTGTTAACTAATAAATGGTTATGATAACTACATTCAATAAGTCTGTTTCTTTTCTCCACAAAACTTGGAGCTCCTAGATATCCAAATCACCATTAATAAATACAGCTATTACTTCATTGCTAGCTGTATCGCCATCAAAGTTCCATAGAGATTATTTAAATCATCATCATCAAGGGGTTAAACATTAAATCAAATACCTCATTCATAAAGGACTTCACTTGCTCAAGCATTAACTGGTGTAGTTAAGTCTCTAAAAATGTACATGATAGTGTTTCTCAGACTTTGTTACTACTAATATGCTGGAGCACATTCTAAAGCTACCCACTAGAGGCTCTGATATCCCAGACATGGCCTTTACAGGCCTACCTATCACTTTTACCCCATCTCATTCTTAGTTAAATCAAACCAGAACCCAGTCATTTTCTCCATCAGGGCTAGTGGTACCACTGTACCACCGCATGATTCCATATTTAGGGACTTCTGTAGGGTAAAAATACTTCAACCAAAATCCCCAACAACCCCCCTCCAAATGAGCCCAGCTGAGACAACTGCCACATTCACCTCTGACTTTTAACAGTACCGAAACAGCAGCACAGAAAAGTTAATACCTCTCTACCTTAATATTATGGCAAATTCAGGAATAAACCTTTATGGTGGAACTCGCATATTAATAAACTCTAGATGCAAAAACAAAAAAAGACAAAAAAAAAAGGAAGGAAAGGTTGCAAGAAATCTCTATCCACCTACCTGAATACCTCAGTTAAACATGTGAGGATGGAATCCAAGAGCACTATAAAAATATGTACAGTGGAGCAAAGCCCCTATTGTGGTGCCCAGTGCAGTTCTGGGATCTGGCATCTCCCTCTACAACTCTAAGCTAAGGAGGATAAAAACAAACAAACAAACAAACAAAAACATAAATAACAAGTAGTTTGCAACATTTGGAATATATGGACCTCGGAGGCCATATCACCTAATAATCCATGACTGCGAATGGAATACTGGTATTCAGAGACTGAATGCATGTGTTCCACTACACTCACTGGCATCTACTGATACTTTGGTCCCAAGGTGGCTTCCCCTTTGCCCCACCCTAGCCATGCGTCTGCAGTAGAGTATGAGGGCAAGGCTGATACCAAAGGAGGCTACTGATCTGTTTTTAATTATACAAAGAAATTAAGAATAAGGTCCAGTAATGGAGTGAGCTTGTCTACACTAATATCAAACTCTTACTCCCAAGGATATAGCCAATATTTTAGCAGGTACATTTAGTGCTAATTTTAGCCACTTTCTCACATTATTGCTTCCAATATGCCTGAAAATGTAGTTATTCTTGAACTCATTGTAGAACAACTTTTAGAATCTCTGTCAAAGGTTAAAATAATACTTCCATGGGCTGAGACAATATGCTAAGCTACATTTTTAAGTATGCATTATCCAAATCTCTACTTAACTGGTCAGTCTCAGCCTATCCACAGCATTAGTAGATGATGCCTGGAAAAAAGCCATTTTGACGCCCTTACATATGGAAAGTCCATCAGCCTCATTAGCCTTATATGCAAAGCCATATGATGTGTCATAGTAGAACTCATTAATGCATACATAGAGAACTTATCTGATCTGCACACCAATCTGTTTGGTTGTGTGAATGGCAAGTCCTGTCTCCTGAACCTAGTAAGTGTCTTTGAAAAAGGTTATAGAGGCTGTGGACAGTGGTGACTCAATGCACTGCTTATCTTGACCTGGCCAAGGGTTTTGACACTAGCCCATCTCCCCACCGCTAATATTACTGAAAATTTTGATACACTTAATGCAAATCTATTCATTGTCTACTGGATTATAATCCAGCGGATCCCAAGTTGCAAGTTGCTTATACTGTCTCTGAATGTAAAAGTGTAACTAAAGAGGTACCACTGAGTTCATTGCTAGGCCCACTCTTGTTCTGTATTTGTTTTGCAGACATCCAAGCCATGAACCAAGAAATGTGGTGGACCAAATTTCCTGACGACTGCAAGTTGGACACCAATATCTTTTTATCCCCTGATACAAGACAGCCCCAGCAAGAGTTGTAATATGTACTTAAAACCAATG
This sequence comes from Protopterus annectens, assembly GCF_019279795.1. Taxonomy (NCBI): domain Eukaryota; kingdom Metazoa; phylum Chordata; order Ceratodontiformes; family Protopteridae; genus Protopterus; species Protopterus annectens. The sequence continues at coordinate 557,706,047 of NC_056739.1, read as the reverse complement.
TGCCAAAAACAGTCTTAAAAGATAATGCACAGTGTAGGAGCATTTCATCAAAAAAAAAAAATCCTACCTTATATGTTTCAAAAGGTACACCCTTTCAAACAGATTCAGTAATGACAGACCTGGATACTTATGTGCACAAGTCTTTCTCATCTGATCATTTCTAGCATAGTCTTGAAATCCTTCTACTTTCTAAGGGAATGTCTTAAAGACCCAAGGAAGTCATCATACCACTGCACTCTTTCCTAATCAGAACCACTATGAAATCCAATGCCTTCTTTGGTATGAAACATCTAAGTATATTGTTCTGCTTGTAAGGTCCAAAGCTTTCTAACAAAGACAAATTAAAGGCCTTCAATCCTACAACAATGTCAGTAGATTAATACAACTTTCATTAATCTCCACACTCTGCAGGGTAATCTGAGATGAAGTATGCCTTAGCATCGACAGTGTTCTCACTGAAAAAGCTGCATACAGTAAAGTGGCTAATGCAAATTAGCCTTAGGGTCTCCCTAGAAATCTTTGTGGCTTCCTACTTCAGAGAATCACTCAACCAACTAAAATTTTACTGCAGGAGGAAAAAGTGACTGCTGTTGAGAGATCATTCATCCATTCAAACTGAATACTTGTGGTGAAGATAACTGCAGCATTGCTTGGGGAGAGGGCAGTAACTGTGTGTACGTGTGTGGAGAGGTTTGTGTTTGTAGGGCATGGGTGAGACTGAATGTGTGTGTGTGTGTGTGTGTGTGTGTGTGTGTGTGTGTGTGTGTGTGTTAGTGCAACTATACGGGTGTGCGTGTGAGCCAGTGCTTCAATGAGTGAAAGCAAGTGTGTGTGTGCGTGTGTGTGTGTGTGTGTGTGTGTGTGTGTGTGTGTGTGTGTGTGTGTGTGTGTGTGTGTTAGAGCAGCTATAAGGGTGTGTGGGCGAGTCAGTGCTTCCATGAGTGAGAGCAAGTGTGTGTGTGTGTGTGTGTGTGTGTGTGTGTGTGTGTGTGTGTGTGTGTGTGTGTGTGTGTGTGTGTGTGTGTGTGTGTGTGTGTGTGTGTGTGTGTGTGTGTGTGTGTGTGTGTGTTAGTGCAACTATACGGGTGTGTGTGTGAGCCAGTGCTTCAATGAGTGAGAGCAAGTGTGTGTGCATGTGTGTGTGTGTGTGTGTGTGTGTGTGTGTGTGTGTGTGTGTGTGTGTGTGTGTGTGTGTGTGTGTGTGTGTAGAGGACTGCACTTGCTAACTTGATGCATGGGTTGGTACGCAGAACCCTAGTGTGGTCAGGTCTGACATAGCAATGTATAAAGTAATAAGCCACAAATTAGGTGTTTCTCAGTATGGCATTATCACATTTCTCAATCAGAATTTCTCTCTGTGGTACCCATGTTAAGAAATTAGCACAGATGACGAGGAATTATTTAACACCTGTGGCACCCATGTTAAGTAATCGGCGCAGATGGAGAGGAATTCTCTGAATCCCAGGGACTGTACTTTTGAAAAACACATATCTAATATGTTGACTTTATTCACTTCCCGGGTAGTGCTAATTGTCAATCTGATGTACATCATGTAATGGTTTACTTATTCATTAGCTACTTCACGCTCCACTTTAACTATTGGAGACCAACATCAGTAAAGCAGCCAAAGAAACTGTCCTGAATTAAAAACCTTAGATCCAAATAAACTTCCTTCTTAAATGTTAGGTAGTATGCATGTGTAAATGTGTGGTGGGCAGGGGGATTGGCGCTGGTGTAAAAGTGAAACAAATAACACTTTTTACAGAATCCTGCATGGTTTCGAAAATGAAGAAATAAATGTGAGTTAAAGCTCAAAAGGGGCTGTATAAATGAAAAAGCTGTTAACAACATGGTAGTCAATAATAATATAAGTGGTTGTGATATTAGAAATAATGACAAATTAATGTTTAAGTGGGTTAATACATATTTATGGTCTTATACAGATGATTTGAGTCATTTCATGATAGCAGAGAGCTATGCTGATGATAAAGTGGATACTAGGCTATGGGTTGTTCAGGACCAAAAGAAAAAGGTGAGTGGAGCTTGAGTGGGGGTCTACAGAAAGAATAGAATCAAAATGATGGACCAGAGAGGAAGAGGAGCACCATTACATGAATGGGGCAAGGCAAGGAAGTGAGCAAGGTCAAAAACTAGAGTAAGCAAGGAAGTTCTTGTTAACCATAGAGAAGGGGCTGAAAAAAAGGAAATAAAGGACTGTGTCAGGAAGAAGACTGCAGAAAAGAAAGGGGATCCGAGTCTATCCGGAGCAAATATGACGATTTAGAGCTACATAGTAGAGATGGACTGGGAGATGATTACAACAAAAGATAGGGCATAGAAGAGATGGAAAAGAGGGACTGTGGAGCTTAAGGAGGCAGATTACTTTGAGGCAAGAAGGAAAATAATAAAAAAGTGAGGAAAATGAGGCATAAGGTAAAACAGATGGCTGAAGGGATCCCAAACAGGAACAATGGCTTTTTAGGCATAGGTTCATAGGTTCATAGATGTTTACTAGGCTAACAACCACAAGGGCCTTTTTAAGCCTAGCCAAGCATCCCAAATCTCTGACAAGTTCTGATATCCTTGATAAGTGTAAGCATGGGCCTGGGAGATGAACCATTTACAGGTTACCTGTGTTCATTAGAGACATAGGTGCCAAACCAGGGATGAATTTCTGGTTTCCCATCCAATTGTCCAAGTTGGATTAAGGATGAACTCTGATTCACATGGATGGGTAGCCTGTTCCATAGACAGGGTAGTCTCTGGGATACATACCTGTCTCTCCATCAGGTCATATTTATATCACAGGCAAGGTTTAAGTCTTTAGAACACGTAACTATGGTGCTGTTTGTTTTGTGGATATGAGGGAGGTCCATCAGAGTGGGGTCTGACAATGCTCTGTATGCCAGTCATAGAGTTCCCCTCAAAAGCCTTTAGGAGACAGAATACAGGGATAGGGCCTTGAGATGGTCTGCCATATTACTTATGCCCTGTATTCTTTTAGTGAGGTACATCTCTGGATGTTCCAGTTGTTGGATATGCCTGGTTAGGTACATACCAAAGGAGGCATTGTACACAATGATAGGTCTGATAAATGTGGAATATAGTGGAACAATGACTTCCTTGGAGTTAGATGCCAAACCTTTGTTTATAAGTTGCACAACATAGAATGATTTCCTCACCACTGTAGACACGTGATGATCAAAGGCTAGATTACTATCTATGTGTGTTGCTAAGTCCCTGACTACTGAGTCAACATTAATGGGTGTGTTGTCAATATGATAGTTACCAGTGATGGATAACTTCCCAAAGGATACTATTATGCATTTCTTGGCATTTAGTTTTAGTCCATGGCTCTGAAATCAGTTGTTTATCTGTGTCAGCCCCACCCGTAGAACATTTGTGTCAGTGTCAGATTCAATGACAGCTCCTAATTTGAGTCATCTGCAAATTTAGTCAGCCAGAGACCTCTGACATTGGCCTTGACTTCTGAGAAGTAAATGCCAAAAAGGAGCGGTCCAAAGACTGATCCCTGAGGGACTCCACTTGTGACTGGCCACTTTGTAGAGGTGGACTCCCCAATTCTAACTTCCTGAGTCCTGTCTGTGAGCCAGTTGGCTATCCACCAGGTGACATATGGGTTTGCACCTAACTTCTTGAGTTTGTCAACAATGCCTGAGTGGGGTACTGTGAATGATTTTTCCCTCATCCATTGCTTTGGCGACCTTCTCGAAGAAGTCCACCAGGTTAAGTAGGCATGATCTGCCCTTAATGAAACCAAACTGGGTTGGACCCAGTGTCCGTAGGTTTACTATATCTCTTTTGATCATCTCCATGATAAGTTTTTCCATGGCTTTACATATAAGACTAGTGACACTTATGGATCTGTAGTTTCCAGGGTCTATAGATGGCCCACCTTTGTGCAGAGGGATGATTGTTGCCTTTTTTGCATTCATGAGGCACGAAGCCTGTTTGGAGACTACAGTTAAATAGTAATCCCAGAGGCCCTAATAGGTCATGTATGGATTTCCTGGGTCATAGAGAGGGACCTATAGCTTGCAAGGAAGTGGTACTGGATTTTACCTATGGTGATTTGAACATGGAGCAGCTCAAGTGCATTGTCCTGTTTGACCAGCCTTGAAGTATATTTATTTTTGATGTAAATCGAGACACCTCCTCCTTTAGCCCCTGCCTGTGATGTAGCTGGCCTAAATGTGTGGAAGGCATTATAACCTTGCACTTTTGGTGTGCTCTCTGTGACTTTAAACTATGTCTCAGTGACCGCTCAGACAGTATCATTTTCTAGAGTAAAGACAGGTTCTAGGGAGTGGAGTGTTTTGTTTAGACTCTTGGCATTGAGCAGTAATACCTTTAGATTTTCTTGATTTTGATTTGCCATGTCGGAAGTACTTTCAGTTTGGCATTGCCTAAAAAGGCACTATGGGGGAATGTGACACTGCCAGCCTAGCTAGATAGGATTTTGTAAATAATTCTATGTCATTCTTGAATAATAATATGATTTGCATGCTTGCCTTAAAAATGTAAGAAAACTATATGTTCTGTACTGAGCTTCAAGATAGTAACCACAGTGCACCCAGCTGGAAAAGAGCAGATGTGTATAATCAATATGCCAATGCAAATATATGTTTTCATAGTAGTAGCTGGAATATACAGAGTTAAAATAAGTTGATAAGTAAAGACTTTTACAATGTGTTATAAAGTTAGTTTATCTCAGCTAAGAGAGAGGATGTCTAGGCTAGGGGCTTCTTTCTATTGTCTGGAAACAGAGGTAATTACAGGTTTCCAAGGTAATTGTTTTATGACTTTCAGTTTCAGGCAAGCTTCTAAGAGAGAACTGTCAGCTTCTGAAAGATAAGTATTTTTAACAGAGACATGTTAAAAATGTAAGTTCCTGCTAGGCTGGGAAACTTAGGCAGAGGTGACAAGAATTATGTAATCTGAGATGATTCAGCAGTAATGTGTATTATCAATTTAAGAACTATCTCAGAGAGAAAGAGAGTGCATTTTTATATTTTGTCTTGGATCTGAAAACATTCCACTCACCAGCACTTGTCTTGCTCTGTAAGCAAGTTATTTAGGCACAATGATTTATCTTAGAGATAGATAGAAATACAGTAAGATTAGTCTAGCTGTTTTCTATATTTATGTGAGACTGTCCTACAATGTTGTTTTAAAGTATTTCCTGTGATTGTGAACTCTATTGTCACTGTGTTGAGTTATTAATGGGTATTGTCTTGTGCTTTTATTATTTATTATTAAATATTTTTAAACCTTTCAATCGTGGCTGATTTTGTGTAGAGATAATTAAGCTCTTAGAGTAAGTACTTGCATATGTATTTGGTGAGACTGTATAGGCCACTCCTAAATAGCCTTAGCCTTGGTCACACTTACTATTTGGATAACAGTAACATTACACAGTAGAATTGGACACCCTTTGGTAAGGGCCCTTATAGTAGCTGATACGTAGTGGTTGGTGGCAGTGATTTCTACCTTATAGTCTGGGCAGAAGGGGGCATAGCTAGTGAACCTGTGCCAGCCTTCCCCAGGAGTGTCTGTGTGTTTGCATATACATCAAATCTCAAATTGTGTGTGTGTGTGTCAGCTAGTTGAGCAGGCACACGAAGCACTGGTTGGACAGAGACGTTGCTGGAGATTTTGGCTTGACCACTCAGCTGAGATTTGAACTCTGTAGCTATGCCAGTGGGGGGGGGGCATCTTATTGGGGATCTGAAGAGAGAGGGAAAAAACAGCCCCAGACTGACTGTGATCTTTGTGTGCTCTTAAAGAAAATTGTACTTTACTGTGTGTGTAAGTGTTATCCTCCCAATGTTCACATCCCTCACTGGTGTTAGTGGAGAGGATTGAAGCTCCTTGATTCCTGGGCCAGGGCAGAGGCATCACAGGGAAGACAATGTTTTAGCTAATATTCAAAATCCTAGACGGTAGAGGTACAGACCATCCCTGGCAAAGAAGTGTGGTCTGTTGATCATCTCCTTCCATGCTGACAAATATTGCACCCTCTTAGAATGACACCAGAAACTAAGCCAATTATTAATGTCAATCATCGTTTGTTCATATTGTGGCCAATTATTAATGTCAATCATCTTTTGTTCATATTGTGGCATAATCCTTGGAGAAGGTAAAATGATGGATAATTAGAGTTATAAACTTCTTTTTTTATAGGTCAGTACTAGGCTAACTATCCTTCTGGATCATTTTAAGCCTAGCAAATAAAACACATGTGAGAATCAAACCCTGCACCTTGTGTCTGTAAGGCAAGTATCTTAACTATTATGCCAACTTCCATGCATCTAGCAGAAAAATGGAAGGGAGGGTACTCTCAGCTCTGTAGCATAAAGGGATGAAACTGATTACAACCTAGACAATCCAAGTTGAAATATCAACTCTGGAGGTAAAACAGTCATAGAAGGATGTGAATCAGTAATTAACTGCATTCACAACCAAAAAGTGGATGCTTGCTGTTACACACACTGGACCATAGGATTGGTTTACAAAGTGATAGTAGATCTTGACCAGTACACAAAGGTAGAAGCATACAGACACACACACACACACACACACATACACACACACACACACACTCTCTCTCTCTCTAGAGAATACAGTAATAACTTCTCTCGGCTATGCAACTGCTCCACATCAGCCACTAAGTGCAGTGGTTAGGACCAAGTATAGCAAAGCCATGCATTCTACAAGGATAATATATTTACTGCAGGATGTCTACATGTGGAACTGGCAAAGAAAGGGATGGTTGAGGCACTTGTGATTTAAAAGATCCTTATGCTAGCAGTCAGGATGGGTAGAAAGGCTAGCTGACCATTTGGTTCCCAAATGACTGCAGATGAAAAGGCTGATGGTCAGGATAAAACAACCTCCATTCCTGTCTTGATGACAGCTCCCTCCTGCTGGCTGTCAACTGAGTCAGTGACCATGTTGACACTGAAAAGAGAAGGAATGGACCTGGGACTAATTATAAAGGGATGGTGATTGGTGTTTTAGGTGGCAAAAAGCACCTAGAGAAAAAGTAGAGGAGGTGCATACTTGGTCATGTTGAGCAAAGATATGAGGGACATCATGCAAGGCTGCGCAAAAAGAGGGAGAACTGAATGATAGAAAACAAACCAAGGGTACTGTGATGTGTGTGTGTGTGTGTGTGTGTGTGTGTGTGTGTGTGTGTGTGTGTGTGTGTGTGTGTGTGTGTGTGTGTGTGTGTGTGTGTGCGCACACATATGTAGGGGAATGCAGGACAGTGTAGCCATTATTAGATAGATGCAAAGATAGAGACACATAGACAGAGAACTGGCTATACTAAGGAAGGATAAAATGCAACAACCAGTTTGGCTCTGTCTCAAAGTTTTCATCTAGCAAGCATCGTGGCAGATAACATCACAGAGATGCTCAACAGCTCACTGGCTACTGAAGAACTGCCTACAGACTGGAAGATAACAAGTGAGATTTTTTGCACAAGGTAGAACAGGAAAAATTTGGGGAACCGCAAGACTGTTACTCCAGGACAACAACTAATATATGCTGATGGCCACATGGAGCTTTCACTTTAATCAAACCTGATCCAGTTTTATAATCAGGTTACAGCAGAACCTAACTGCAGAGTACAGTTAGACAAGCTATACATGGACTTCACCAAGGCCTTTAAATTGGTCCTGCACAGCAAGCTACTGGCAGCACTAGAAATGTTTGGGTTAGAAGCAGGTCTGAAGAACTTGAATGCTGCATGGTTGTAGGGTAGAATACAGAACACTGTGATGAGATGGATGGAATTAGGAATAAGGGAAATGATCACTCCAGTACTCTCCAGTGTGTTCACTTCAGTCGTATCAGATTGAACAGAAAACAGGATGAGCATTTTTGTTGATGTTGGTGGAGGATGAAGGAAGACAGAAGGGTTTGAAAGGCTAATTAAGTGAGCCAAGAGGTGGTAGCTGAAGTCCAATGTACATAAATACGAAGTACTGAATTTTGGCCAAAACAACCTTAGCATGAAGTATCAGCTGAGGGACTTAAAGAGATAACAAACCAAGAAAAAGATCTCAAGGTTTTGACTACACCTAGACTGGGTCACCAGATACACAATGAGCAAACAGGGAAAACCAGGAGATAGACTGCTTGGATATAGCCTCAGTGGAATTTACTTTAACAACCAAAGTACATTATGCTTCCACTCCGACAAACCCTGATATGGCCAGTCCTTGAGTACTCTGTGCAGTAAAAGAGACCATAAAGGAGAGGAACGTGTGGTGGTTTCCTTCTGGACTCTTCCCTGCAGCCCGAAGGATGAATAAGAGGGAGGGGAAAGGAAATGATGAGATACTAGACAAGCTGAGGTTCTGTTTAAAAGATATTAGAAGAGACTGGAAGACAAAATGTGGGTGCACAAGATCATGTAAGGAAGATATAAATGGGTCACCCCCAACAGGAAGGTCATAGTGGAGGGATGATGAGACACAGAAAGAAGACAGTGGGGACAAACTACTCACTCAGTGTGCAAAATGACTTTTTCACAGAGAAGCTTGCAGAACTGTTTAATGGATTACCATAATGAATGTTGGAGAAGGAATCCATGGAGATATTTGAGAGGCTTTGGGATAGGTGTGAAGGTGTGACTGGGCAGGGAGGGAAATAGAAGAGAAAGATAGTTTAATTAAGTCAAAAGGTAGAAAGCACAAACTTGCCATTATGCAAATGTAATGTAAAGTTATAAAAAAATGGGATAGTTTCTTAAGTGAAACATGTCAAAGGGCCATGCTCATTGTTTCAGAGCTAAAGAATCGTGGGTCAGGAGATGTTCACATTTGTGGACTTGTCAAGTTTACTATTAACGCAGTATTACACATGTTGTAGTATACGTTATCAAGAAATGAAATTTTGCATTCCATATTGAGGGAGACCTTTCACTGACTTAGCACAAACATTCCTACAGATAGAGAAGGAAAGACCATTCAAGAAGCTTTTAGCCATTTCCATAGAGAAAGTCTTGTTTTAGAATAGCAGACATGTTTCTCTGAGTGGCATATATACCAGCTATGGCATGCAGAACAAAGGCTCAAGTTATTACAGGCATTTCCAAAACAATGTGCTACCAACATGACAGCCTCATGGCTAGCAGAAACAATGAAGAATAAACAGGCTAACAGAATCTGAAATAATAGAAATAAAAGTATATAAATATAGAAGTTTTTAAAGAAACCAATTATGGTGGATAAGTGATTTGATAAAGACTGGAGCACAAACCACAAGATAAGACAAGTTGAGTTAAAGCTGCATAAATAAATTCATAGGCCCATATGTGTTTACTAGGTTAATGACCACAGGGATCTTTTTAAGCCTAGCCATGCATCCCAAATCTCTGACAAGTTCTATTACCCTTGATAAGTGTAAGCAGGGGCCTGGGAGATGAACCATTTAAAGGTTGCCTGTGCCCATTAGAGACATAGGTGCCAAACCAGGGATGAATTTCTTGCTCCCCATCCAGTTGTCCAAGTTGCACTTGAATTGGGTTATGGAGGAACTCTGCTTGACATGGATGGGGAGCCTGTTCCATAGATGGGGTAGTCTCTGGGATACATACCTATCTCTCCAGCAGGTCCTATTTATATCAGAGGCAAGGTTTAATTCTTTAGAATAGGTAATTCTGGTGCTGCTTGTTTTGTGGATATGCAGGAGGCCCATCAGAATGCATCATATTTAAGGTTGCACATAAAATTAATGAACTACTACAAGGTTTTGCAAAACATCTAGCTGGTTCAGAATGCACCTTTTACCAGGGGGAATGAATTGAAAGTTTTAGAAATGTAAACAAGCCTTTTTGATGATCAAGGAAATAATACCATTGGACAAAGTGCTAAGACTTTGATTAATCTTTACCATTAAGGGTGGCATATAATGCTTCACTTTATGGAGTAGGTACCATTCTGCTGCAATTTCCAAATGGGGTGGAAAGTCTCATGACAATAATGTTAAGCTCAATGAAAAATGCAATTATATCCATACTGAGAGGGAAACCCATAGCCTGAAATAAGGGGTCTATATGACAGTATTTAATGGACTAAATAGCGAATGCTATTTAGTCGATCCGATACTGTCGAAATGGCAAAATAGCGAAGTCACGAAACATCTAATTTTTTCCCAGGGAAAAATTTGGTGGGCTGTCTTTGGGGCTTTGCCATTTCCTCCACTATGGTGCGATCTCAGAGTTGGTATATTTAAGTAGGGGGTGTGGGGAGCGAAGCCCCTCACTAAAATTTGTGTTTACATTTTTTTTTTTATGGAGCAACGAATATTTTCCCTGGGAAAAAATTCGCTGTTCCGTTTGTTCGATATTTTGTTGTTTAGATATTATCAGTACGATGAAATAGCGTTCACTATTTTCATCGTATGATAATATAATATAGATGCGAAATAAGCATTGAAGAAGTTTAGGCAATGTTTGTGTGGAAAGAGTTTAACATTAGTAGTCAATCACCAGTCACTGGGATCTGTGCTTACCCTGTGAATAGGGGTTTCTGTCATGGAGCCAACAATGAGCAGCATGAACTTCTTACACAGAATTAGCAGCAATCTAATGCTGAGAGACTATAACAGCTTCTGTCTGAGAAATCTGAAGAACACTGCACTACAGATCCATCAAATATGTTATTATGATAATGCTGACATGTTGGCCGTCATCAATAAACAGATCCAGAAGGAAACCAGAGATGACCTGATTCTTTACCATCAGTATATCGCCATAAAGGGGTGCCTAAAAGGAGTGAGACAATCCCCACAATCCACTGTGTCCCACTTTGCAAATCTATAATAGTAGCTTCAATTACAGTATATGCCAGAGTGTGGGAAGAAAATCTAAGCAAGCAAAATCCATTGTTGTCTAGTGTGGGTAACCAGATTTTGAATGCCAGTGAGATGTCATTATGCTTTTCCTCCATCTTCCATGTGGTTTAAATGCAGAGGTAATGCCACATCATTTGCAGATAATCAGCACATGGAGAGCAACAGCTCCAATGAGAATTACCTACCATAATTTCTTGCTTTTTAAGACAGGTTGGAGGAATTGAATTCTATAATCTAATTCTATAATCAGGAAGAATTAAACTTCTGCCAAGCTACTAAGGTTTGAGGCTACCAGCTATCCATAAAGTTAGCACAAAGATTATTTGACTTTTCCTACCTTACTCATGAAACAATCTGGGAGTGTTTATGGTACACCTTATGACACAGCAGAAGTGTTTGCAGCACTCCTAGAGCAGTATGCATCTTAGCCCATTTTAGCTAAATTGGCATTAGAAAGAAGGATCAAAACTGTGGATAATGTGACATGTGATTTTGTAGTCTTCAAATGACATAGGTGTCTTATGTTTAAAGAAATCCATCTAAAATAAAAGCCTCAAACAGTCCAGACAATAATATATGTCTATCTTAACCATCTTGTTAAACCAAATACTCCTCACTGGCAAAAGATAACTAGATAAAGATCTTCTAACTATTGGTTTTATAGCCATCAAAATCCCAAACCATGCTCCTACTACCATGTCTGCTGCAGGGCTAGTTAAAATGAATGAATGCAATTTTAGGTACAGTCCAGACTGAGCATGGGTAAGTGCAGACCTTTATCAACTGAGAGACAGAGACTGTCATGAAGTATGTAGATCTGTAAATTGCTTATTTCCCAACCACCAACCACAATATCAACTGGGACCACAAATTTTCATCATAAAAGGTGGAGGAGAATGGTTGCAAGATATACTATAACAGTGCTGTGCAATTTATTTTGCTCATCACAAAGTCTCATTTGAAAAAGTTGCCTACATAAAAAAGAAATTTAAATAAGAACATTACAAAGGTCCACATTTAATCAAATCTCCCTATACTGATGTTTGACCTCTTATCCAGCCAACCAGCTTCCAGAGCTTCGGGGCATCTTCCATGCTCCAAAACTGTAAGTTAGCTCGAGCTATGCTGCCTAAAAACAAGATAGTACCTGCGTTGTCTGTAAACATCCAAGCTATGAAGTATCCTTCCTCCCCCATTTCTGGGTTCCAGAAAGAACACTAGGAGTTGGCTGGATTGCCTTAAAGTAACATAGGATATCCTCTCTATGCAGACAAGCAGGATTAGATCTCAAAGAAGCCATGTCTCTGTGGAAGATGAAATAAGGTTGATCCACCTCAAGAGCCTGCAACTCAGATACTTTTCTTGCAGAGGTCAGAGCAATCAGCAAAACAGTTTTCCATGTTAAGAACCTCAAATCAGCCAGATGAGTTGTTTCAGATGGATCAAGTGTTAGTTTCTCTATTGCAAAAGATCCCAAGGAGGAGCCACTGGTTTTCTTAGAGGTTTCTTACACAAAATCCATTTCCAAAACATTTTGGCATGAGAATGCATTGAAAGAGGGGGATCCATTGGTAGACATGCTGAAATGACCGACAAATGAACCTTGATAGTGCAGCAAGACAGGCGATAGGATAGTAACTCACACAAATGTTGTAAAACCAGAGAAACATTAGCCATGAACGGTTGGTTGTTTTGTTGGCACCAACTACAAAAACTTTTCCTTTTGCTAATATATTATTTTCTATTATACCATGACCCCCCCATTAATATTCCAAAACGTGCATGCTGATTGGCCAGCATGCACGTTGTAAATCGACTTATACTACTGGAAAAAGGTCTGGTCGCCCGGACTTTTTCCATTAGTATAAGTCTTTTAAAACACTGTCTCGCTATGTTAAAAGAGTTTAACATAGCGACACAGGTTTAAAAAAAGCAACGGAGATCTCTGTTGCTTTTTTTAAAGCTGTCTCGCTATGTTAAACTCCTTTAACATAGCGAGACAGTGTGTAAAAAGCAACGGAGATCTTGCTTTCTCCGTTGCTTTTTTTTAAACTTGTCTCGCTATGTTAAATGGGTTTAACATAACGAGACAGTTTTAAAATAAGCAACACCTGCAACAACTGGAGAGGCCACAAAAGTACCTCACAAAGAGGATCCAAGGCCTTAAACATCTGTCCTGTATGGACAGACAACTATTCTATCTTATATCGCCTACTTAGAGACAAACTCTGCTTGACTTACAAAGCCATGTCTGACCCAGCTCTGTTAGAAATCCCAATCCCTCTGCACCACATGCTTGACAGACCTCCACCTCATTACCACAATCAACAGAACATGCTGAAGGGACAGGTTCATAACCCAGAAGACTGCCCATGCTATGGAATAGACTTCCCATACATGTCGAGCAGAGCACATCACTGACCATCTTCAAGAGGAAACATGAAGTGGATGGGAAGTAGAAAATTCTCCCCAGAAGTATCACTCCAGTGGCTTTACCCGAGAGAGGCACTGGGAACTAAGGTTGGGTGGCACGATGCCAGGGTAATCCTATGGGCTAGGCTTGTAAATGCCCCAGGGCTTATAGCCTAGTACACACCTATGAACCTATGGGGTAACAGGTTGTGAAGAGTGTAAGAACTGAAAGTACTCTAGAATACTGAAATAAATTGGAAATAACAGGAAGAAACTAGAATGAGGTTGGAATGAATGTCTTTATATTTAATTACCCAGAACTGTGCTGAGAAGTGCCAGCCTATCCTTTATGTGCCAAATTTGTTGTACCTTTCAAAATAAAAGTCTGCATACACTGTAGTTTGGTTAAGAATGTTTTTATTATGAACAGTGGAGGTAGATGTCAACAATATCTGAATCACATTTTACTGTCTCCAATAACAGTGCTGATAAACTGAAGTAGGCTGAATTATAATGTCCATAGCTTCTGCACTCATTGTACTCAGAATGATTCCTTTCCTCCTGAATAATAGGTGTGTGCTAGTCTAATGGGCCTGGAGCTTTTACAAGCCTAGCCCATAGGATTACCCTGGCGTCGTGCCATCCGACCTTAGTTCCTAGTCCCTTTGTTGAGTAGAGCTACTGGAATGATCACTGGGGTGAATTTTCTATTTTATAATCAGCCCTTGCAAGACTTGAACCCAGGAACCTGCACAGCATAGCCACAGCAATTGTAATTAATATTTTGGAATGCTGGATATTTGACCTGACTTATGCACTCACTCTCGAGTGTCTATATGAAGCCTCTGTGGACAAGCAATAAAAACAAGAATGAGACCTTCTTTGAGCTTTAAGTTGTCTGGTTTATTTGAAGTAATGAGCATTTCAGATACAATGTTTCATCAGAAACATCATCAGTACTATTCATTACTTTGAATAAACTGGACACAATGCTCAAAGAAGGACTGCTTCATGTTTTTGTTGCTTAATTTTGAGAATCTGTACATTCTACTCTGGTTAGCTGCTGCCTACAAAATACATACAGGAGCACAACAGTGAATTTCTCTGAATAAAGAGGCTTTGCCTTTTTTACCCATTTAAAAGTATACTAAAGTCATGTGACAGTCATCAAAAACACATTTTTCTTGCAGGAAAGCAAGTTTAAACAATACATTATTAAATGTGGAAGTTTTTTCCCCAAATGGGAACTTATTTGCCCAGCAATGGAAGAGCACAAGCTGACAGAAGATCTTTGAAAGCCCACAGAGAAGCATTCTCTTCAAAGGCAGGAAAGTTCTGAAGGGTTTGAAGCTCAAACCTGTCTTTTGGTCATCTCAGCTCAAGCTGACTGATTGCTTGGGCACATGGAAGGTGCCTTGAAGCTTTGGAGGCTGTCCAGCTATTATATCCTTAAAAGGATATAACCCATATAGCTAAGTCTGCTGCAGCAGTGATCAATATGATGAAAATCACTACTAGGAAGCTCAAAGAAGGCATGTTCTGCTTGTCCCATATGTCTTTGGTGGTCTTGATGAGTTTAACCTGAGATGTTGCTTGTTTTCATGAGATAAATCAGCTAAAGATATAAATGATAAGAATATGATAACCTCCATTGTGAGTCTTTGGATTAGTTAAAAGTGTATCACTGTAAGCCTCAGTTTCTGCCCAAGTTTCAAAAGACATCTGCTGGCCACAATTTTTCATAACTAATGTAGTAGTGACCCCAAGCAGCTGAGCTGCATATCAATGTCTTGATCCTTCAGCATAAAGTTATGAAAGTTTTTCTTTTTTTATAAACAGTAAAGTACTGTAACCAGTAGCAGTGCATATTACATGCTTGATCCCCAGTGCAGGACCAGACATCCTGCCTTTCTAAAAAAATACCCCTAATCAAGCAGTGTGAATGTAAACTGTAATGAGAAGTAGAAGACATTCATTTAATGGCTGCATAGTGGGTCAGCTTAGCAGTTGTCTGCGTACTGATTTGCAATAGGGGCATCAGATATTTCTTAATAAGCATGTCAGGTTTTGTCCTTTTTTGCCTTCCAATAGACCTATTCATCTTCAGCAGCTTGAAACTGAATGTCTAGGATAACTGCTGCAGCATTTAACTCATTTCTACCTACAGAGCTATAGCAGGAACAAATGGCACCCTGGGCAATTGCCCAGTTGTCAGTTCCAGCAAACAAAGATGACTCTTTTTTTTAAGCTTGAGATCTATTCCTTCACTAAAGTCTCTGAATTGCTATAAATAACAATAGTATTATCCCACATTCCCAGCTTCAGAATTATACACAGCTTGCATAGCAGTGCAACAAAATAAACCAACTGTCCTACAAGCTGATGAGTACCTCAAAATTTGTGATCTCCTATGTCCATCCCCTAAGCACATCCCCCACTACAGGCCTTTAACTGGAATTACATGTTTAACAACTTGAATATTCAACAACATATTTTTAATTAATCTTAGTCAATGAACATAAATTCATCAAATATGATATGATTACTCAAATGCAAATACTGTTAAAGTATGCAAATGGCTGGAGATAAAGGAGTTTCTTAACTGTAACCAGCTGTATTATTTAATCAGATTCTCCAATACAGATAAATAATTTAGAAGGAAATTAAACATTTCCACCATTACTGTGTTATGTGAAAGTGAACACCCACCTAGACATGCAATTAACTGAATGCTGTAATTTTGTTCTACTCTACTCATTTTATTTAAATTAATTGAAACTTTAAGTATAAAAGAATAGGCATAAAACCTATCAGAAAACTCTCAGGCACAGGGATCTATATCATTGCACCAAAAACTAAAAAAAAAATCTTGAAATACTAGACATAGAACTTAAGGGGAAAACAGCTTTTATGCAGGGGAACAAGCCCCCCGCACCCCCACTCCCCATGATACTTATATATACCAACTCTGAGATTGCATTACATTGAGAAACTCTCAGCTTTGAGAGAACACCAGCTAGCATAAGAGCTTGCTCATTGTTACGAATATTCAGACAGATGAATGTTCTCTATTTTGGACATTTGATCTAACAAATAACTCCCCAGGCACATATATAGGTCCAAATGATCATACATCTGCACTTCTCATTTATGCTTTCCTGTCAGTTTTTTGCATTAAACAACCATTTATTACGCTTATTTATGACATTTTTATGCTGTAGTGTTTACTTCTTCTAACTGTTGCCCCCCAAGTTTCCTACTTCTGTCTTAATGCAATATTTTACTTCTTTTCCCAGGGACTTAATTACCAGATTTTACAGAACATGCAAGTATGTAAGTGTAGTATTTTCCCTTCTGCTGTCTGAAGATATTCTGTTCAAATGTCATTCTCAAACCCATCGATATAAAGGCTACAGATGGCAATATCATTGAACCCTCGTCACACAACTACCCCTTGAACATCAGAAGGCTATCACACTGCTAATTTACTCTCTATTAATGCTCTGCTGATTTTCAGAAAGACACTGCACAACTAACTGCCACACCTGTGGCATGTTTTCAATAAACTGCACTATAATATGGCCACTTATCAATATGTTACGCTCACATTTTCTGCATATTAGCTGCAGGACCCTACCTGATAAATTGTACCCCTGTCATTGTGCATGTGTATGCCTTAATACCCACAGCTAGTCATGCATTATTGCTTAAGTATTCCTTCAGTACAGAATCACATAACAGAACAGCAGCAAATGTCTAGAACCCAAAGGTGACATTTCTGAATGTATGCCCAAGATGAAAGGGTCTGTCACACATTCAGGGTTAGCAATTTGTAACTTATATCAATGGTAAATAGAACTGAATCATATTATTTCATTAAAGACCTATTCTATAAGTAAAAATATAGTTTTAACCATCCAATGAGCTTCCTAGTTGAAGTTGTTAGTAAGCAGTTAGTAAGTGTTCCCACATTTTGCCCATTTGTTCTGCATTGAGAGGTAGAGTTTCTCATTTTGGAGATGGAAGGTTGAATATGTAAATGAACTTCACCTGATAATTTCTGTCACTATACAGTTCTATACAGAAAGGTAACTATAGAAATGCTACAACATTATGTTTTCAGCACAATTGATGACATTTTTTCTGCATTAGTTCACTGATTAGTGTATTACAGTAGTTAGCGTGAGAATGCAGACAGATTACATACCCTCTAGTTTATAAACCTATATTATATGTCACTGTGGCCATTTATGCTGGGAATTTTCAATATCTTGATCTGAAAGTTAAAACCAGCCATTCCTTTGGATCATTTCATGAAAGCTGATATTGTCACTGCTCTCACCCAGGTTTACTATAAAAATACTACTGTATAACACTAGCACATTCGGTATGTTCTCCCAAAGTATTTAATGCAGTGTTTTTTCATATGAATGTCATTATTATTTTCTTGCTCCAGATAAAAATGCATTTTCAACACCAAAATATTTCATTCTTATTTTTCAGAATAACCTTCTGCTCCACACATGAACATAACACAATGTTATTCATACATTCATTCCCCAATACCCACTTTATGCTGTACGGGGTCACAGGGAAGCCAGATCCTATTCCAGCAGTTAACAGACTTAAGGCAGAGAATCTATTTACAGGAAACAGGATGATGGCACACTGGGGACACATTTAAGGGCAACTTGTATTAACTTCAATTCACTTATCAAAATGTTTTTTATGAGGGAAAAATAAACTAGATACCCTTGCAGACTTTACAAAGAAGGTAGCTCAGCCTGGAACCCAGCCTGAGAGGCAAGAACTGCTGCCAGATATTTTTAAGTGCTATCAGCTTCATCAGCTTTATTTTTTGTCAAAGTAATGGCTGTTCCTTCCCAACACTTTCAGACATGTAATGTCTTCACTTTTAAATGCTGACAATTATCTTACTTTGCATACTGACCACATGACTCTACTTAAAAACATTTAGAAATCAAAGGAAAATTGCAACCTTCATTAGCATTCCTTTGTTGTTTAAGTGTTCCTCATTTTGCTGACTGTATGTTATCATTTTGTTTTGCTGTAGTCAGGTCAGTGTTTAACATCATAACCTTGCAGCATGCGATCTGCTGGTGAGCAGTACACATGCAAATGAACGACACAGAATGAATAAGGATGATGACAAAGCCATTCAGAGAGTGGTATCTTGTGTACTACAGCTTGTAAAGGCTGCACTACCAGGAGAGGTCACTATAATTGTAGGGCGGTACAGTTAATGAAGGCAGCAATGTTAAATAGTTTTTTTACATGAACCATATAGTCAGTGCACACACACATATGTACGATACCTACTGAAAGATCAAATACTAAAAATGACTAAATGAATACAATGCAGCTATTTGGTAATGTACACTGGCCATGAAAGTGATTCTATATATAACTGAACACATTAGACTTCCAGAGGAAATACAAACAGAACACTAAGCTCAAAATAAACAAGTACTTTACAAAATGCAAACTGAAAAGGAGTCTTATAGGGTACAGCTTATGCCCCTTGCTAACTAAAAATACTAACAATAAGGTTGCAATAACGTGAAGTAAAGGGAACAGTTATTTCTAGCAAATTCAATTATTCACTTTTCTCTGAGTGAGAAAACTGTCTCAGAGTTGGGTATTAATTTACCAGTGGGCAACCCCCTCCATTCAAAAGGCATTCCTCAATGTAATTACATGCTATACATCTAAAGTTAGGGTTTGTCTTTCTATGCATTTGTTAAGAAAGCTCGGTATATATTTTTAAATATCAAGTTATTTTGTAACTAAGGTTTCCTTATGACATTTCGCACCATTTTTTCTCAGTCATACCACTGTCACAAGAGTAAGGCATTCTTTTACTGCCGCTATATATCAGTAGAGATTAACATACTTAAAACACAATCATAATACATTTTATATCAACTTTTCAAGCTGGTAAACTGAAGTAGAAGATTCTTCTGTTTCACAGTGGATTCTGCATTTAGCAGTGTAATTTGGGTCAGTTCTGTGAAGTACAGCAGTACATTCAACTTCAGTGTTACGTTTCAGAGCATATATTTCTATTTTATTTAGTAGTAATGCATTATTAACAAAATAATACTTAAAAACATAAGGTATATGAAATAAACATCAGCTATGAAAATGAGAATGCTAAGCTTCCTCAGAAAAAGTAGTGTCAAAAGACACTATGAATTATGCCATTCTGACATTACAGTACCTTGTGTCTATACTTTTGATATCACATTGGGTTTTTGGTATTCTTGTTTTCATTAGGCTTGCATATTTATTTATTTATGCATACATGAAAATACATATACACATATACATACAGCACATGCCTGGTTGCTATCAGGTTGCCACTACTCTTGTAGCACAGCAAGTATATAATTATGGCTGTAATGACATGAGTGCAGTCCAGTGAGGCCTGGGTAGCTTTGTGACATCAGTAATAGAATATGAATGGCAAATGAGATGCAGATGAATGTTAGTATGCAGCAGCGGGTACAATGATATGAATTGTTCACCCTGCAAGTCAGTGGTGTGAGGTACTCAACATGCAGGTACTGCTGTTTGATGTATATGCCATGTTGTATCATGGTGTGAGGTGTTCAACATGCAGTACTACAGTATGATATACTCACCATAATGTACAGTGCTATGAAGTGCCCACCATAAAATTCCAATGGTGGAAAGTAGTCACCATGCATACTATGATTTGATGACTCACTATCCTGTCCTGTGTGGTATGAACTGCTCACCATGCATACAATGGTGACAAGTACTCAGTATGCAGTACTGTGATATGATGTACTGACTATGCCAGTGGTATGCGGTACTCACCATACAATGTGTGGTGTATTCATCATGCAGTAATGTGGTATGATGTTATCTCCATGTTATACAATGGTGAGAAATACCCATCATGCAGCACTACAGTGTGGCGTACTGTAATG
Organism: Protopterus annectens; assembly: GCF_019279795.1. NCBI lineage: Eukaryota > Metazoa > Chordata > Ceratodontiformes > Protopteridae > Protopterus > Protopterus annectens. The sequence continues at coordinate 557,685,771 of NC_056739.1, read as the reverse complement.
GTGTGAGATACTAAAAATGTAGTACTGGGAATGATGTACCAACCATGCTGTACACTGTTATGAGGTACTCACTATGTAGCACCATGATGGGAAGTAGTCACCATGCAATATTGTCATGTGATGTACTCACCATGCTTTAAAGTGGTATGATGTACTTACCATAGAATATGTGCTATGAGGTACTCACCATGCTGTAAAGTGGTATGAGGTTCTCACCATGCAATACTGTGATATGACGTACTCACCATGCTGTAAAGTGGTATGAGGTACTTACCATACAGCATGTGCTATGAGGTACTCACCATGCTGTAAAGTGGTATGAGGTGCTCACCATGCAATATATAGTATGAGATACTCACCATGATGTAAAGTGGTATTAGGCACCCACCATGCAATATGTGGTATGAGGTACACACCATGCTGTAAAGTGGTAAGAGGTACTCACTATGAAATATGTGGTATGAGATATTCACCATGCTGTAGCAGTATGAAATACTCACCATGCAACACTAGGGTATGATGTACTCATAAGTTCATATGTTCATAGGATGATACTAGGCTATTGGGCAGGAGGCCCTTATAAGCCTAGCCAATAATTTCGCCCATTTCCCTCAAAGTCAGCACCTGTTTCCTCTGTCCAGCATGGACACAGGTGGGATCCCAGGGGTGTATTTCCTGTTTCCCATCCAGTCATCAAGGTTCTACTTAAAAGAGGGCTAGAGTTTTACTCTGCTTGACATGGAGAGGGAGTCTATTCCATAGATGGGGGAGTCTTTGGGACACAAATCTATCCTGCCCACAAGTTCTATTAATGTGACAGACCAGGTTAAGGCCTTGCATGCGGGTTGCGTGAGTGGAGTTTGACTTACGGATATGCAGCAACTTCATCAAGGCTCAGTCTGAGATGGCCTTGTATGCCAGACACAGGTCACCTCCGAGCAGTCTGTACAAGACTGAGTAGAAGGACAGGGCTTTTAGCCTATCTGTATAGGATAGTTGTTTGAGACCCTGGATTTTCCTGGTCAGGAACCACTGTGGTCTGTCCAGCTGCTGCATGTGCTTGGCAAGGTACATGCCAAAAGGGGCATTGTACTCGATAATGGGTCTGATAAGGGAGGAGTACAGGGATGTTATGACCTCCTCATTCCTGGAAGAAATAGCCTTATTTATGAGGTGGGCCATGTAAAAAGCCTTCTGTACAATGGAGGCAACATGGTGGTCAAAACTCAGCTTGCTATCAACCTTGGTGCCCAAGTACCTCACGACTGATTGCATGCTTAGTATGTTGTTATTAATATGATAATTAGTGGGATGTCATTTTCCCCAAAGGGGATAATGATGCCTTTCTTGGCATTCAGTTTGAGGCCATGCTTCTGGCACCAGTCATTAGTTTGAGTAAAGCCCTCTTGGAGTTGGAAGATTTTCACATCACTAGGGGAATTTAAGACAGCGCTCAACTTGCAGTCATCTGCAGACTTTGTCAGCCACAGACTACTGGTTTTGGCTTGCACCTCAGAAAAGTATATCTCAAACAGTGGAGGCCCCAAGCCCAATCCTTGGGGTACACCACTCATTACAGGTCTTCTACTAGAGGTGGGTTCCCCTAAAATGACTGAGTGAGTTCTATCAGTGAGTTAGCTAGCTACCCATCTGGTAACATATGGGTTGATATCTAGCTGGGAGAGTTTATCTATTATACCTGAGTGAGGAATAGTGTCAAAGGCGTTGGCTAGGTCAAGGTAGGTGGTGTGTACCATCTTCTCCTCGACCATGGCTTTGGTGACTGTTTCAAAGAAGTCAGCCAAGTTTAACAGGCATGATCTCCCTTTGACAAAACAAAACTGTGTGGGATCAAGCGTGTGGAGGTTGCCAATGTCCTTGTTTATAAGGTCCATGATAATGTGCTCCATGGCTTTGCAGATCAGGCTACTTAGGTTGATGAGCCTATAATTGCCTGAGTCAGTGGATGCTCCACCTTTGTGTAGAGGGATGACAGTGGCTGTCCTCCATTCAGCTGGGATGAAGCTGGTGTTCAGGCTTTGGTTGAATAGGGTGCCTAATGGAGCTGAGAGCTCATGCCTGAGTTCATATAAGATACAGCCAAGGATGTTATTGGGTCCCATGGAGACTGCATTTTTTGCCTTTGAGAGGGCATTAAAGACAGGCTCCCTGATGATGAGGGGAGGGAGCAGGTGCTGGGGATGTCCTGGTTTGCTGATGGGGAATGGGGGGGGTGAAGTTTCACTTAGCCTGTCTGCCAGCAGGTTGGGTATATCAATGGCATTTGTGTATGTGGTGTTATTGACCACTAGTTCACAGCAGATTTGGGTGTTATGTTTGAGATTGCAGACATACGTGAAGAAGGCCTTTTGATTGTCCTTAGTGAATGTGGCCAATTTGCACTCAAAGTTAGCCTTAGAGGATTTCACCAGTGACCTTATTTGCTTGTTCAGACAAAGGAGAGATTGCTTCCAACTTATCACCTGCACCTTCTTGTCTTGGACAGCAATTTTCCCTTTTATTATAGAGTTTGTTTATTGCTGCTGTCCACCAGACAGGTTTACTTTTCCTTGAGGAAGATGATTTGGTCCTGTCAGGTACTGCTGAGTCCATACAGTTATGTAGGTGCTCATATAGTTTTTTGGTGTAGGCTTGGACATTAGTGCTAGTTCCAACTGAAGGGACGGTGGCTGTGAAGCTGTTTATACCTGCTCTGAGGAGATTGTAGTCAGCTTTGGAAAAGGTTTTTGTTTGACCCTGACAAGGTGGGGTGTCAGGGGAGATGGTAACTTCAAAAGTGATTGCTTTATGGTTGGATCTTACCAAGGAGGATAACACTGTAGGGGTACTACAGTGGCTACTCATATTGGTTAGGACCAGGTCCAGGATATTTTTACCTCTTGTAGGGGTGTCAACCAGCTGATCCAATACATTTTGCATTAACAAAATTGAGGAATCTCTAGGCATTCATGTTTGGGCTAGAATAGGTCTTCCACTCTATAGTTGGGTAGTTAAATTCACCCAGAATCAGGGAAGAGGGTTGAATCTTGATGGATTCAAGTAAGTCCAGATAGGTGGAATGCATGTCCTGCGTCATGATTGGGGGTCTGTAGGTAGCTATGATTTAGAATATGTGTTTTGTCAACAATAAGCTACACTTGGAGTGTCTCCTGTGCATCATAGCATCTGACCATCCTGGAGGTGTGTACATCTTTGATAAATATTGAAACGCCACCTCCTTTGGATTTGTAGCCCATCATTAGGGGTCTAAAAGTACAGTAGGATGAGTAACCTGGTAGGGCTGGAGTGCTCTCCACAGCTTTGAACCAGGTTTCAGTGACTGCTCAAATGTCAGCATCCTCAAGGGCAAGGAATGCTTGCAATGACTGCAGTTTCATGTTAAGACTCCTAGGGTTTAGCAACATGACCTATAATTTCATTTAAAACAATTTTTCATGTTGGTAATTTTATGCTCATGACTTTGCCTAAAAAGGCACTATGGTGGAGGCAAGAGTCTTTGCCATAAGCCTGAAGCCCAGGGGAGACAGATGAAGGCCATCTCTGGCAAAGCATTGTGTGCTGTCAATCATGTCCTCCCAGGCTGTCAGGTAATGGATCCCCTTTGAATGACACCAATTGTTAAAATCAATCATTTTCTGTTTGTATTGAGGCATCATTCTGGGTCATGGCAGGATGCTGCGTAAGGCTAGGGACATACCTGCTTGGGACACATATTCAGCAAGCTCAATCTTGTCTCTCTTCATATAGTCCAGAGAGGTATATCATGCTGCAGATTATTAAGAGGTACTCACCATGCAATACTGTGATTTGAGGTATTCACTATGCAGTATTGTAATATGAACTACTCACCATTCTATAGGTTCATAGATTGTCGCTAGACTAATGACTACTAGGCCCTCACAAGGCTAGCCTTGCTCCTCAAACATTTGGGTACTGAGTGTAATGTCCCACCACTGGCAACAGTAATCAGGGAGCCTCAATCCTCACCACTAGCACAAGTGAGCGATGTACACTAGGAGGATGACAAGTACACACATAGTATTTTCAGATGCAGCTCTCTGCATCAAGTGCAATTTCCCTTAAGAGCACACAGAGACCACAGTCAGTCTGGGGCTCATTTCTCCCTCTTTATCCAGGTTCCCAATAAGGCTGCCCACTGGTACAGCTATAGAGTTAAGATCCCAGCTGAGTGGCCAAGCCAAGACCTCTAGCACCCTCTCTGTCCAACCAGTGCTTCATGTCCCTGCCCAAGTAGCTGACAAACACACACTTTGAGGTTTGATTTATATATACACACACACACACACACACACACACACACACACACACACACTTGGGAAAGGCTGGCACAGATTCAATAGCTATGCCCCCTTCTGACCAGACTATAATGTAGTTATTACTGCCACCAGCCACGTCCTTATCAGCTACATTATAGCCCTTAAGAAAGGGTATCCAATCTTACTGTGTAATATTGCTATTAATCCAAATGGTAGTTTGACCAAGAGCAAGGTTATTAGGTCTGGTCCACAGTGTCACCAAATAAGTATGCAAGTACTCTTAGAACTTAAATATGTCTCACAAATATCAGCCACAATGATAGGTATAAATAGTCACAGTTACATCAGAGTTCAACACCACAGGAAATGCTTAAAACAACATTGCAGGACAGCCTCAAATAAATAAATAAAACATCTAAAGTATACTTCACGATATTCCTAACTGCATCTAAGAGAAATTACTGCACCCAAGTTAACTTATTTACAGGAAAGCAGGCAGATGTGAGTGGATGTTCTTGTCAGGTCAAAGACAAAATACAAAATCCTCAGTCTCTTTCTCTGAGAGTTCTCAAATTAATATTTCAAATATTATTACTGGTGTAGCTTGCAGCATGAATCATTGCTTGTCATCTGACTATCCCAGATGAAAACCGCCACTGCAGCTGATAGCATTTAGTATCTTCATGTGAAAATACATAGTCCTCAGATCTTTTGGCAAATGGTGGCAGTCGCAAAATAATTTACATTCCTCCACAGTTATACATATTGCAAAAAACTTCTAGTTCTAGACATTATGTCTCCTGTTGCACTAAAACTGAAAGATAATATCTCTTTTTGTTTATGGCCCAGCCATAAAGTAACTTAATTCAACTTTTCTTCTGAAGTTTTGCAAGTTAATCTCCTGTGTTTCAGTCTCCCCTGTTAAAATATATGCATCCAAACAGTTACAACAGTGCATATACATTTCTGCTCAGTACTTTACAAAATATCTTTTCACCACGTCTGTACAATATAACATACAGTCCTAATACATCTTTAACACAAGCATATGAATTATGTTAATATTCACAAATGTTGAAAAAGGCAGACCGAGCAAACAAACCAGCAAAAAACACAATCCTTAAAAGTATAAGCGCTTAAAGCTGGTTTTACAAAAAAACTTTTGGTTGGACGTTTCAATCTCCGTGGTGCTGTGGATTGTGTTTTTTGTTAATATTCACAAATGACACATAACCATTTACAAAATTCCAGACAGCTGTGCTGGCAGTATCTTCCTTTTGTTACACTTGTATATAAATCATGTCAATATTCAAAAATGACATTTAATTATTTACAAAATTCCAGGCAGCTGGGCTGGCAGTATCTCCTTTTGTTACACTGAGGCATGTTAGTAGGGATGGAACTAAGGATTTGTAAGGGGGTGTTGGTTAGGACAACACTTTTCTTACTGACTGCCTCTGTCCATACAGGCATGGGGGATAGACCAAAGGTAAATTTATAATTTCCCAGATTGTAACATACTGTGATTTACTCAATGTAACAGCAGATCTTTAAGACAGACAGAAATACACTCTTGCTGCCATATATGTACTCACCTCACCACTTACAGTATCCTTAATTTTGACCTGCCTTCAGTCCTCTGTTTATCTTTACTAAGTTTTATTTAGCACTTTTATTAAATTATCGCAGGTAAACATACAATAATATAAATTCCAATTATACACATTATGCATCACATATGTTCGTTTTTAATAAATACTATAAGTCCAGCAGTCCATTAAACCTCTCTCTTCCTCCTCCTGAGCATTATTTTGAATGTATTGTTCCCACAATTTCTATTTATTTTTACATAAATCGCTCCTTCCATTTTCGAAAGATCCCACTTCCATTTCTTTTATCATCATTACAATATTAAATACTTCAAATAAGTAACTGTTTTTTTTTGGTAGCTACCAGAATTAAACTTAACAGTTCCCAGGATTCAAGAAGCTCGGCGCAAGGATGGTTTTAGCCTTGCACCGAGCGTCCTCACTACAGATGGCACAGCAGTGCCATATGAATATGTATGAGGGTGTGCCGCCGCAACTCAACATGCACAGGAAACATGTGCTAGTGCAGGGGGCATGTACAAGTGCTCTACAGAGGCATAAACATGCCCCGACACTTACAAAACCTACTATGCATACTAGTAGAGACCGCCCCTAATAGTAAGTCAGTAATTTGGTTTCAGTGGATACCAAAAAGTATGCTAAGCATACAAGAGTGTCCACGAACAGTGAAATAAAACTGAAGTAGTAAACACACAAGCATATAGTGGAATGTTAAGCCCTGTCCCTACAACTTTCACAATTAGATTCCCTGTCCCCGTGTCCCTATTATACATTTGAATTGCTGCAATATCGAAAGTGTAAGCAAAGTGCAGCATGTCTGCATGTCGCTGCCCTCCGCCGAGCATAGCTTACACATCATATTCATTCCAATAGAGAAAAACATGCAGAATTAACGTAAGTGTCAATAGTGTAGTGTTTAGAGCATCCACCTAACAAACAGGCATTCACAGTTCAAGCCCAACAATAGCACATATCATTTTCCATGTGGAATAAATGTCGTTTTGCCATAAAACCAACATAAGAGTATCGCATGAGATATTTAACTTAAATATCATTCAAGCAAAGTGGCACTGTCATAATGAATAAGGTACTAGTAAGCAGGTATAAGCACAAATAAGCAGCAGTAAACATATATAAGTACCAATAAGCAAGTCTGAGTGCACTTGCGTGGGTCTAAGCAGTGCCCAGCATAGGAAATGTATATAAGTATATACAGATATATAATATATATATATATATATATATATATATATATATATATATATATATATATATATATGAAGAAAGAATGATGTAGCAATAAAGCATACAAAAGGAATGAGAAGGGAATCAACAGCAACCCCAGTATTATATAGTGCTGTCAGCGTATGTCATATCCAGCTGGAGTGAGCAAAGCACTGCCACTTACACCACAGGCAGGATATTACCAGTGGGAGTAACATTGTTGATTTACTAAGTCTACTTTACACACATAGGGTAGTCCCTGGTGGGACTACCCAAAAATTGATAGACCATTTGGCCATCCGACCATTACACAATAAAGGGCAGATATGTTCAAGGACTAAATGGTGGGAGAGCCTGAGAATACATGGGTTGGGACAACATATGTGTAGGGCCCCTAACGCTCGGGAGAGGGCAATGTGTGGAGGTGTGTCATGGCTGCGATAACAAGTGAACATGGATAGTATGTATGTATTTTGAACACGGGTGGGGTGGAGGAACTATGGGTATGAAATTATGGAGCCAGGCATGCCAGGGTTGGATGGGCTGGTTCTAATTGGACAGCCCCGTGGAGATCAACAAGGTAGTTATAAGTATATATGCATACACACACGCAGACATCAATATGTAGAAGTACATTCTGTGCAACACATTCATTCCATTTATAGACATAAATAACATGAATGTGCCCTTACAAACCTCGACAGTAGATAGAATAATAGGTTGTGCAGAAGAGGGATGGGACAAAACTACTAAAATGCAGAAGTGTGTACAATGTCCGAAGTCAGTGCTGTGCTGAAAATAATCAAATGTGAGGACTTTCCCACACATGGAATCATTCCTGTGATCTGCCTGCTATGGCAACGCCAATTACTAAACCGGTCTATTTGTAAAAGAAATACGCCGAACACGTACATAATTAGGCGTTCATGTGTAACGTGTGCATTACCACATAGTCATACTTATTAATTTATTGTAGTGTCATGTTAACAGGAGTAAGGATGTAATGAAGTATAGAATCTAATCTTGACATAAACACATGCGTGTCACATGTGGGACAACCCAAAAATTGCGAATAGTATTCTTTTGGTCACTCATGTCACCAATGTTTGTGGACTAAATGTTTGGGAGTTCTGAGGATACGTGGAGTGAGTCAACTGATGGGATGGGTCTATAGGAGTAGGGAGTGGCCAATGTGTAGTGGTGTGGATACACCGCAAATCCGACTGGAGAATGGATGACTGCAGTGTTAGGATGTTGGGGTGTGTGTTTGGGGAACCAGGAGTCATGGGTATATGGGTATATATGCAAATGAAGCAGCACAGCAATAGTGTATTGGTTAGAGCAACCACCTAACGAACAGACATTCCTGTACCGAATGCCACTGTATCACATACCATCGGTAATCTGTACATGAACATGTTGGGAGATCTGTCCGCTGTATAACCTGCAAAATATTAATTAAAAGTAAACTGGAGTGAAGTGTCAGTGTCATAATGAATAAGGCACTAGTAAGCAGGTCAAGCATATATAAACACCAGTAAGCATGTGTAAGTGCGTTTGCGCGGGATATGTATTGCTTTACAGACACACACAAACATATATATATATAAATATATATATATATATATATATATATATATATATATATAAATAAATATATATATATATATATATATATATATATATATATATAAATATATATGTATATATATATATATATATATATATATATATATATATATATATATATATATATATATATATCTATGTGTGTGTGTGTAGATATACACAGATATCCAGCTATGATAGGAAACAGCACACAAGAATGACATATGTTCACAGGCTATGCCAATGGAAGTGAGGAGCCCAGGCAAGAAACATAAAACACGTAGGATGATCTTCCATCCCACCCCCCCCCAGACGGACACGGGAAACATACACACAAACAATGTAAAGAGTCCACTGCTCCCCAGACCACAGGCAGGATACAATAGGGTGGGTACACAGTGCACCCGTGAATTCTAATCTTGGAATACAGACAGGAGTGTCCCTTGCAGGACACCTCAAAAATTGGCAAAACTAAAAGAAGGTGATAGACTGAATATTCTAGCTGGGGTGTATACATACTCGGAATAGAAGAGTGGGAAACCCTGATGACCCATGGGCCGAGACAATTGTATGAAATGGGTCCCGTGAAGTGGAGAGTGGGCAGCATGTAGTGGTGTGTCCAGAACAGACCAGGACCCAGAGTAAGGATGGGTGCTGTTGAGGAGGTGGGTGGGGGAACTATGGGTAGCTACTTATGGTCCTAGGTGTGCAGGTGTTGGCTGATGTGGGCCTATATGGAGAGCCCTAAGGATGTAAGCGAATGTGTTCATTGGGCAGAGGCATCACCCAATGAGCAGCCACACCCACTATGAGTCCCACTGCAGCAAAGTGTAATCTATATGGCAAGGAACAGAATAACCAGATGTAGACATATATATGTAGAGGTATGTGTGTGTGTATTTACCCATAGCAACATTGAGATAAACCTCTCCCTCTCCGTAGTACAAATGTATACATACAGAGACAGAATACAGATACATACAAACATATAAATATATACATATGCAGACACCCATAGACCCATATGTTGTGAGATATGTGTGTGTGTGTATATATACATATATATATATATATATATATATATATATATATATATATATATATACATATGTGTGTGTGTGTATAGACAGCAAGATATAAATATACATGTATGCATACATATACAGATATATCTGTATATAGTAATGTAAATATATATATATATATATATATATATATATATATATATATATATATATATATATATATATGTGACTGTAAATATACAAATGTATATAGCTAGGATATGATACAGCAGTTACGAGTAACATATGTTCACAGGCCGTGCATATGGGGGGGTGAGGGGTCCAATAAACAAATGTGTAACATGTAGTATCACCCCCCCACTCCCCCAGCTAGGCCAGTGAGACATACAGACACACAGTAAAGGTAAACACACCACTGCTTCCCAGACCACCGGCTGGATACTACCAGTGGGAGACCCGCCAGGTCTAATCTTGAAACATAGACATTGATGTCCCTTGTGGGACACCAAAAATTAATGATTGGAGGCAGTCCCGGTAATGACTTATCAAACCAGGCTGTAGATGTACATGGACCAGTAGGTTGTGCAAGCCTGATAACCCATGGGTCGACACAATGTACGACATGTGTCCTGACACGGGGAGAGTGGGCAGTGTGTAATGGTGTGTTTATACCCCACCTGCACCCACAGTAAGGATGAGTGCTGTAGAGGAGTAGCAGGTGGGGGAACTATGTGTATGCAATTATGGGCCTAGGTGTGCAGGTGTTGGCTGGCGTAGTCGTATTAGGACCGCCCCGGGGATGTAAGTAATATTATGAAATGGGCATAGCTGATGCCCATACTTCTCAACCCCTAAGAGCACATCCACTGGACAGGACATAAACCACTGGGGGAACAAATAGGGACCATACCTCTGAACTGTCTCCGATTTCCAGAAACGTCTCTGATTTCGACTCAGTTTTTAACTCTGCCCCACTTAAACCCTCCTAAATCTTGTGACATTTGGAGGAAAGGTGGTGAATTACACATAATGAATAACAACAACAATTACAAGTTATAAACATCATTTACCTCAGAAAGTGTGTATGAATTCATATGCTCTGAGTCTGTCAATGTGTCAGGTTTATAGCGCCAATAATTTAAATGTGTTCCTGATGTTGTTATGCCATGTCCCTGATTCAGTTTGTATTTTTCCCCAATCGTATGAGAGGTCTGATAGGGACAGAAAGCACATATTCCACTGACAACCTTAGAAAGATGATAGAATATTAGGTATGCAGTAGCATGTCTCGGCTGAAGGATGTGGGTTCGAAAACTCAATTACTCATTTGTATTGAAGAATGTCAGTTCCCATGTATTAGCCAGATGGGTGCAGATTGTAAGAGGAACACACCAATAATATGAATCAAACTATGGACAGGCCACAGATTCCGTACAGTCGAACGGCATGCTTTCGCCTAATGGGCAGCCATTCTCGATACTGTAGGCATGTAATCCGATGTAATAGGTATCACAAGGTAATATTGTAGTCCTCACTCCGACCCAGGGGTGTGAGTGTCAGATGCAAACACCAAATGCAGTGCATTTGCAAGTGCAGGAGCAAGCGGGTGTAAACCTGTTTGGCCACCAGTATGTGAGTATTACACTGGTAAAGCAATGCAGAGGCTAACTGAGTGTAAGAAACTGTAACCAGAGGTTAGCATTGCTTAGCACCACGTAAACCCACACACACCTGCTCACAACTGCTTTAATGTGCCTTAATCACTCCTTATACAATGGCCTTGTTCTGCCCTGCAACAAAATAAACGGCCTCTGCAAGGCTCGAAACCAGGACCCTGCACACACAGCTATTGTGATTTAACACTAAGCCATGGCAGATATACAGACATTGGACCTTATCACAAACATATCATCCAGCACAGTCATTCAACAGTATAGGAAATGTATTCCAACATGTAGATGCATGTGTTTGTGTTTATGTCCAGCAAATAGATGCATACATATATATAGATATATCAGGAACATCCCATGTGACAACAAAGCATTACAAAGGAATGAAAAGGGAAACACCAGCAATGTCTGTATTATGTAGTGGTGTTGTCCTATGTGATATCAAGACTCCCTCAGACAGACATGTGTCATTCATACACGCAAACATTTGTACATTGGCCATATACATCACTCTGTGCATGTTATTTATATTAACACAACAGTTCTTGTCCAATCATTATGTGAGAACAGTACTTTTGCAAGGTGCTGTCTGCGACATCATCATCATGATAAAGGTAAATGGGGTAACCAGAGAGGGACCGGTAGTGTTGTGTGTATAATGGGGTCATCCGCATCATGTGTACCTGGACATTTAGGAGTCATGTGCATACTAGGATCGTGTGCCTGAGAGACAGGGGTGAGGACAACTTGAGTATGTTGTGATTCATATTAAAAGGGTTACATGTGTGTGTGAAATGGACAACTATGTATGGGGCAAATGTTGTTTTAGGAACCGATTGGCCTTTTTTTCCCGTAGGGTGAGAGTGGGATGTGGGGGAAGGAGAGTAGGTATGCTCGTGGAGTATAGGTAGGGTAGGATGACAGACAAGACAGCATACAGGGTCGGTATATGACACATGTTGGGGGATACACCTTGCATGGAGAGGGGTGTTCGGCATTCTCAAGCCCATGAGCCCCAGATGGAAACAGTGGGACGGAGGTCCCCAGCCATGGGCAGCCAAAACTGCACCAAAACAGCTGCAAAGGTGGTAGTGCTGGCGGCTGTCTAGGAGGGGCAGCCTCACCCTGTAAATGTGACATTCTGCCCTTGAGCTGGCATATCTGGCCTCGGAACTCCTTATTGAGCCCCCTATGTACCACGTCCGGGACTGTACGACAGCGGACGTGTTCCTGTCTGGACCTACTCCCAGGGGGGACAAGCCCCACCCTCAGTGGTGGGACCACCAGAAGGTGGTGCAGAGCCAGCAGAGGTTGAGGTCCAAGGTTGGGCCCCAGATGTCCTGGTGCCCGCTGCCATGGCCAGCTGAAGTGGGACAGGAGGTTCTGCCGGGACCTCCAAACCCATACAGCCTTTGGTGTTGCTGTTTAAACACAGATTTGGCTTAGTAATAGTCAACAGCATTCAGGATTACTTACAATAGCATGCATAGATATGACCATCAAGCCAACACAACAGATGGTATACATTTACAGAGGGAGCACAACACATGCATATATACTGCATGACATCTGTACAAAGTGTAGAAGACTTGTGACTGCAGCTATGAACAGTGGCCCATTATTGGCATGTCACTGAGAACCCCAGACAGTGTCTGTCATACCACTGTTTCATGTGACATATGTCCAGTCAGGGATGTGATGGCAGTAACTCATCACTATCACCATGTACTGGCTGCAATCCTCCAACTATGCTCCTGCTGCTCACAGATGTGTGTTCAGTGAGTAACACAGGAAACAAATGGTTCCACACACTGACCAGTCCACAGATTGCCCTACAGATGAGGGTCTCTCACAAACAGAGCACTGTCTTGTCAGTTTTAAAGCATGCAGAATAGCCATTACCACCCACAACTTGTTAAACAGGCAGTAGTCTCAATGAAACATAGCTACACTTACATGCTGTAGTCATGTCTGGCACATCACCCTCCTGTCTTTAGGCTATTTCCCACTGTGTTTGTTGTTTGAGGAACATCCAGACATAATCTGTGATGCCATTTACCAAACACCAGATCCAGGTGCCACTCACAGCGACTGTCATGGGCAAACACCAACATGATGTTCCTAGATATTGTACTGTGTTTTTCATGCGAATGGCTATGGGAACATCATCACAGCTGTTCCACATGCAGTCAGCTAGAGGAGGACTGCAATAGGTGCAGAGGCCATCCCCTGATCATGACCATCACTTACAATGCACAAGCTGCTGCTGAGCAGCTGTACACCTCCACATCCACCAGAGAGTGTGTGGGAGGGACAGACAGAGGCAAAGTACATCAGAAAAGGGCTTGGAGACTAAAATCTAAGCATCATTTGTCACACACCTACCAGTACAGGGGTCAAACCACTGACTGACTAGTCATTACTATCACAAGTGCATGCAGTTACTCCATGTGCCACAAAGCTGACATGTTGGTGGGCTGTAAGAACATATATGTGTGTTGGTGAGCGACATCTGCAACAGAGATATAGTAGACATACATTAGGTATAGCACACATGGCTGTCTACATGAACGGATGTCATTGTCAACACAATCACACTCTCTAATGGAGTCACATTGACATTCTTTGCCAGGCCCACAAATACACTCTCAAACTACTTAGTTTGCCACACTGCAGTAGTGCACAGGTACTACATGCACCACAGGGGAAATCCGGAGGTTCTATGGGCTAGGGCATGTGAACATGTTTGACATCTGTCAGTATGCCAATGGGAGTTATACCTGGGAGTGACTGTGGTTGGAAGCATCATACCCCACACGCAGACACAAGGTGCCAGTACTAACATGCATGTGTGCATTACGTCATGGGTTTGTAGTCATTGGCTGTGCAAGATGGCTGTACAAGGCTGGGTGAGGGGTAATCCTTGGCATCACACCACCCGACAATGGTGTGCAGTGTGGTACAGGGGTGTAGTGTCTGCAATGTCCCACACAGATAGGTATTGTATGAATTGCCCTGACATCCTGGTTACCATTGTGTATGGCCATAGCTTTGCAATGCATGCCATGTCTGTGTTTGATAGTCCTTGACATGGACATTGCCTGGGATATGCATGTCCCACAACAACGTACAGAGACATGTACAGGTGTACCTGGATTGGCTGGCACATGTTGTGTACACAGATTGTTATCCTCCGATATGCCAGTACTGGCCTGGTGTGGCAGAACCTGCTTATAGTCAGCAGTTTGACCCTGCACCTGCATTGATAGCATGATACAGGTATTTCCTGGTGTTAGTGGCATCGGTCCATACAGGGCACATGTGTAAGGCATTGTATGGCCTCTGTGGATCACATTTAATGGCACCACATATGTTGCAGACATCAAGTGGGGAACATAGTGAAGGCACATTGTCTGCAATTATGTGCTTATTGTACTGCTGTACAGGGTGCCATGCCCTCTGCAGCCCACTGCAATCACACCATGCCTACTATCCATCATCAATGTGCAGGGTACTAGCAACATAGCGGGATATTCTAGGCAAGTGTGCTTGTGTATGACACATGGGTTCAGGACGTATTCCGGGTAATAGTAGGGTTGCATACATTGTTCACCAGGCCTTTTGCCAGATGTAGGGGGTATGGCTTACCAACACAGTCCCATGGCTGACTGACATCTGTACTCCTCGTGAGGTGGACATTGTGAAATATAAGATGGACACCATATAGGAAAACTACAAAATCCACTCCCCAACATGTCCAGTGGTTAGACACTCACAGCCACCTCCACACAGGCTCTGACAGTCAAACACACACACACACACACACACACACACACACACACACACACACACACACACACACACACACACACACACACACACACACACCTGTCATGTCCTGAAATAGAACCCTACCTAACTAGTGGATCACACTATAGCAATACGCAGTTACAGTACACGCTATGGAGAATACTGGGTTACAGTAGTCCTAGAGGTGTATTCCTAGATGGGTGACATCAGCAGGATTGCCAAAGGTGGTCATGTAGTTACAGCACATGCTATGGAGAATACTGGATTGCAGTAGTCCTAGAGGTGTATTCCTAGGTGGGTGACATCAGCAGGATTGCCAAAGGTGGTCACATTGTTCTTCTCTCAGGCAGACAGAGACACACACACAGTTGGTCTCTCTTGGAATAGAACCCCTACCTAACTAGTTTATCACACTACAGCAATACGCAGTTACAGCATGCGCTATGGAGAATACTGGATTACCACAGTCCTAGATGTGTATTCCTAGGTGGGTGACATCAGCGGGATTGCCAAAAGTGGTCATGAGAATTGTAAAGAATGTGCATACTTTAAAAAGCATTGTTCTTGTCTTAGGCAGACAGAGACACACACATGTGGCCTCTCTTGGAATGGAACCCCTACCTAACTAGTTTATCACATTACAGCAATATGCAGTTACAACACACGCTATGGAGAATACTGGGTTACAGCAGTCCCAGAGGTGTATTTCTAGGTGGGTGACATCAGCAGGATTGCCAAAGGTGGTCATGTGGGTTGTAAAGAGTGTGCATACTCTAAAAGCATTGTTTCTTTCACAGGCACACACACACACACGCACACACACACACACACACACACACACACACACACACACACACACACACACACACACACACACACACAGTTAACATGTCTGGGATTAGAACACCTACCAAGCTAGTTTAACACACTACAGCATTATGCAGTTACAGCACGCGTCATGGAGATTACTGGTTACAGTAGTTCCAGAGGTGTATTTGTAGATGGGTGACATCAGCAGGATTACCAAAGAAGGGAATTCCATGTGTACTGCGTGTTGTACATGTCTGTTACCTGCCTGTACCCACTGCTTACTCTCACGAAAACACATTTACACCTGCTTACAACTGTCTTATGCAGTCCTAAATGACAGTATCAACAAGGCTTGCAGGTCTTGAATCCTGGACCATGCAAACTGAGGTCATTGGACGTACCACTAAGCCATCTGGGTTGTATACATGTTGCATAGAGTCTATAATGCACATCCTTCTACAGGTATTCCACAGTACTGAAAACAAATGGGACAGTCCCTTTGTGTACATATGTACAGTACCCTTGAACGTACTGTACTCTGTGAAACAACAAAGACAAGTCTACATCTGTACAACTGTCATAACTACATATATATATGCACCTACGGGATGTACACATATATATATATATATATATATATATATATATATATATATATATATATATATATATATATATATATATATATATATATATATATATATATATATATATATATATATATATATATATATATACACATACATACACATCTGAATGCCCTTTTTTGACACAGAAGGGTTCCAAAGGAACTGACATGTACACAAAACAGAGGCATCTCTTGTGTTATAACATTTAAATCATAAGCAGTTCACCAGAGAAGGGATGCTGTTGTGTATGTGGAGTTTGGGGTGGGGAATGATGGCTAATGTAATCTACCCTGGGGAGTGTGGAGTTAGGGTGGGGGAATGATGGGTAGGGGCCTACACCCCGGAGACTACTTCTGTGTCACTGCTCGACAGTGGCACAGGAAAATAACATACCCAACTGTAGTCGTGCTTGACTGTGTATTCTTTACCATTCCTAACTATGTAATACTTTGTAGACACTGGTCACTACAGATGGCTACCATGGTGTGCTAAAAGACATTAAAATGTGTATGCACTTACCAGTATTGTGCATACACGTTTTGCCTATGTAAAGGTAACTAGTACAGCGGTATGCAGTTGGGGTATGTGCCACAGAACACATACAATTACACTTACTGATTCCACATCTGAGCTCGGTGACATCACAGGACAGATTACTTGCAGTGGGGAGGGAGGAAGAGAGAGGTTTAGAGGTTGACAAGGATAAAGGCTAGTGCAAAAGGAGATATCGCTTTGGAATGCAGCAAAACTCACTGCCATGACAGGATGCCGACACAAATACACACACAGCCATTTGCTGACACACACACTCAGGCTTTTGCTGAGACACACACACACACACACACACACACACACACACACACACACACACACACACACACACACAGCCATTTGCTGACACACACACACACACACACACACACACACACACACACACACACACACACACACACACACACACACACACACACACAGGCATTTGCTGTCACACACACACAAACACAGTTGCCAGTGGTGGGATCAGAACTCCTGCCTATTTAAAGTTCACTATTACAGTTCTACACAGTTACAAGACATGCCACAGAGATTACACATTATAAGGCAGTCAGACTGCCCTTCCACAATTGAGGACAACAGGGAGACTGACAGTCATGAAGTACATAGCTGTAGACCTGTGTGTTTAAAGTAGGTGTCCATTACAACCTGCATGCACAAAGAAGACACATCATCCACAGGGAGGCCTGAGAGGTATAATTGTAGCACAACAGGATCCTGAACTGGAGTATGACCATCTGTGGAATAGACAACTACTATCACTATACAGGGTTACAGTGGGCATGCTCCTACACTTAGTAGCATAGGGCCATTTGGGATGCACTATGACGACAACTACACAAAATTATACTTGGCATGCTCATACACTTAGTAACAAAGGGGTTGTTGG
Source organism: Protopterus annectens (assembly GCF_019279795.1). Taxonomy (NCBI): domain Eukaryota; kingdom Metazoa; phylum Chordata; order Ceratodontiformes; family Protopteridae; genus Protopterus; species Protopterus annectens. The sequence goes on along the minus strand of NC_056739.1, from coordinate 557,667,643 downwards.
ATGCACTGACTCAAATTGCACAAGGTGGCAGTGGGTATGCTCCATACACTTAGTAGCACAGGGCTGTTTGGGATGCATTCTGATTCTAACCACTGAAGGCCACAGTGTACATGCTCAAACACTTACATGCACAGAACATGTTGTAATGGACTCCCATTGCAAACACACAGGTTTACAGCTAGGTACATCTTACCTGTCAGTATATATGCATATCATACTGGTTTACTACCTGATACCTGTATGTGGCCTGTAAATGATATATCTGTGTCTGTGCTGTGTGATACACATGCATACATGTACATGAAGTACTGACATATATATGTTACGTATACACATTCATGCATGTGTGGACGTGACAGACAATAGGTTACCTGGGTCGCACAGGCGGATGCTACCTACAGCATGTGTCACACACCTTGCTGCCCTGAAAGGCATACATTGATAGCAGGTTGTGGACAGTGGCATTATACATGGAACAGCGGCATGTGCAAGCATAATATGTGAGCCACCTTGTGTAATGGTACTGAGGTGCAAGTGTCAAGATGACATCTCCCGGCTGTGTTAGTAGTTGTCATTATTAGCAGGACTGCTACCCTAAGTATATCTCACATCGGTCATATACACAAGTTCTGCCTCTGTCTGTCAGCTTACATGGGGCATTTGCAACCAAGCACATTAATGCCATGCGCAGTGATGTCATGGTATGGGTGGAAACTGCTAGACAAAAACAATGAGCCAATGTCCTGCTGTTATTATGAGGTTGTCCAGTGTCTGGCATTCCAGGCTGTCATGACCGAATGATGAGCCTTCAACACAGAGCAAAGGCATCCATGTCACACGTGTGTGTGGATAATACCTAGGTCACATTTACCCATATAGCCGCATTCCAAGGCAAATGTCCTACACGCAGAAGTAACACCCTGACACCTACATGACAATTGCATTGGATGCTTATGCTAACCTGTGCTAGATGTGTGGCTTTAATAATCCATTTTGTCAATGTAGAACCTACAATGGGGAATACTGACATCTGTGCAGTGAGGAACACCTGGCTGAAGGCTCTGTAGTGCACAATTGCACTACCACCATATAACTCAGATCCAGACATGTGGGCCATAACAGTAGTATGGACCATACCAGGTGGTGGTGTACACATATTCATAAAGGCTACTCACATGTAAAGATCACTACTCTGACATAACACATCACAGATGAGTCAGGTACAGGTGACAGTGACAAATGCTGCATTCTAGGTTGTATCCTTATATACATTCACCACCTTGTTCCCAGACTACCAACACACATCCATATGTGGTATGACATAGTATGGTAGACCACCAGATAACCCTCAATTGGTGGACTGTACCTAGGCCTACATCAAGTATGCAAAGTACCCATGTACAGACACAGCTGCATAATGTGTTATGCAATGCAATAATACCACTATTTGTAACCAGCTCAGTTGTACACATACCAGGGTTCCTCAGATGTTATCAGTATTAACACGGTTGACTGTTGCTGTACATCAGTAAACAGCACCCTCATGGTTGGATATGACTCAACCGTACTTGCCCTGGATATGTACATCCCACACTCATACAACATAAATTACATTACCATAGCTTTCATTTACCTTTCTACATACAGGTGGCTACAGTCATTACACACATTCACATGACAGATAGCATGCTAACAGTACATAAGGTTTGATATCTATGTTGACAGAGGTAATATTCCCCTCTCTACTGGTCACCCATGACACCTATCATATCATCCAACACCCCATGTGGCATGTATGTCTTTAGATGTATGTCTTTAGATGTGTCCACCTAATGCAATGCCTACAAACATACCCAAATAGCAGGACCATAGGACCTACACAAGGCCTGTATTGACAGACTCAGGGAAATCCAGCTCTGCACTGTATGTTCCTGAGTAGTCACAGGTGATATGTTCATGACATGTACAGCCATGTGTGCCCACAGCTCCTACATATACCCCATGTCAACAATTGCAAGCCATGCATGCTGTGTGCTGTCTGGACATTAGCCTTAGTACCACAATAGCCAGTACATGCTGGGGTGAGATGTTTACAAGCCACAAACCTCGCATATGCTTGAATGAGTGTACTGCCTAGCCCTAACAGAGCACATTGCTGGCACTCTTCCAGTACACGTGAGGTGTGTGTGGCAATTATGATGTGCTCACTGTTGACCATTACAGTGCCCTGGCTTTACCATGGCACTGTCAAGTAACAGTTTCTAGGATCATGACTTGGAATAATGCTGTGTGTGTGTCACACTGATATGTGCTGTTGTAATATATGTACACTTGGCTACTCAGTGAAAGTGGTGGTGTCCTACCAGTACATGAATACAACATCTATTATGGTGTAATGCTTGGCTATGTTTCCCATATGGCGTGGGGAAGGTGTGAAATGTATCCTCTTGACCTGCTAGTGCATGTGCTGATGTAGACTGCATATGTGTACATGTATTGCTGTTTGTGTAGATTCCATGTGTGTGCAGTGTCTGATGTCTGAAGATGACTGTTGTCTTAGTATATCATGCTGTTGCAATAAAGCCTCAACATTGCCAGCTGTATATGGTGATATGCTCTAAGTACAGTAAGCCATACATGAGGTATGGACAGATGTTTGGACATGACTACCAAGTGGTAGGGCTTCTTTGCAGATGAATGATTACTGAGGACAGCTCACTGGTGTGTTACAACCAGTCCTACAATAACCTGTGTACCTACTAAGGTCAGGTTTTGTTAATTGAAGTGGAAGACAGACAATGTAGAATGCTGTAAGGGTGACACTGAAGGCAAACCCCATGACACCTGTAACAGTAGTACCTCCCCTGTGCATATATTGTGCATATATCAGCACAGCTGTCTAAGGAAAGAGTCAGTAAACATTGTACCCAATGCAATAGTGCTGTACTGCTGTAGTACCTATCATGAGATAGAAAGGTGTTTGATTCACAGTACTGGCACGTGTGGGTGTGTGTTCATATATGTCATGTATGGTTGGGAATACATCCCACATGTTATCACTCTCCTGAACACTGTTGTTGACACCAGTACAGAGTGAAGTGTAGAAAGAAAGGCATAGGCAGGTGGTTAAACCTCACACATGTAAAGTGTCTGTATGTGTGTGATATAGGTGTATATCTTTGTGAATGCCAGTTTGTGTGTGTGTGTGTGTGTGTGTGTGTGTGTGTGTGTGTGTGTGTGTGTGTGTGTGTGTGTGTGTGTGTGTGTGTATGGCTGTCCGTGTGTATGGCTGTCTGGTTCCTGGAGTGAGACTGTATTTTACCATAGTGAAATGTTAATGCCCCCTCCTCCCATCCACTCAAAGCAGTCTAGCATCCCTGTTAATATCATCAATTGTAGATGGGCATACTAACCGCCTGTTAACATGTACACCCTGGGGTGTGACCTGTTTTTACATAGCCTACTGATGGACCCCCCTCGCCACATACACTCACTGCACTGTAGTATCCCTGTCGATGTCCTCGATCTTAGGCCATTCCAACTACCTGTACATGTGTAATCTCTGGCGCATCTTGCAATTGCATAGTACTATAATGATGATATGCACATAGGCAGGGGTTCTCATCCAAACACTGGCAACTGTGTGTGTGTGTGTGTGTGTGTGTGTGTGTGTGTGTGTGTGTGTGTGTGTGTGTGTGTGTGTGTGTGTGTCAGTGTGTGTGTTACTGTGTCTGGAATTCCTGAGTGTGTGGGTGTGTCTGTGTTTGCATGCTGTCATGGCAGTGGGTATTACTGCTTCCCAATGAGACACCACTATTTCCACTGGCCTTTACTCTTGTCATCCAGCATACCACTCATTTTCCCACTCTGCACTCCAGGCATCTATACCTGTGAGGTCACCCACTATGGATGTTATTGCTCTGAATACAGTAGCTTACTACACAGCTATCATGCTCTTGGATCATTAGAACAGTAAACATAATTGAAACATGGGAGAATATAACTGTGATGTGGAAGCTACAAAGTGCATGCAGGTATTGTCATACTGACCTGTGGGTAGTCAACGTGTACATATGGGACTCCTGCAAACACTCCCGGCACATGCAACTACACCTGAAAGAGGAAGGCAGAACATCAAGATCAACATGCTGTTAGTGTTGTTACACATGATACATACTGTCATACGTACAAAATGCATTCTAAAACTGCAATACTTGATATGTCTGCAGCCTGTCAACACTACTCAACAGTATTAATCTACAATTGTATACCTAGTATGTTCACCCTGTACGTCAGACCATATGAACATGTCCCTGCACCGATGGTGTGGATAACAGGGATGTGGCACAGGCATCATAATATGCACAGGGAGATAATGTTTGCCAGAAGCCTAAGCTGTGCCATTGAATAATATCATGCATGTGTGTTAGGCCCTGTGATATCATTGGGCATGTGTGGATGCTATGCGTGTGTGTGTTGAGGTGCCCCACATTTGTTTACAGTGTGTGTGTATGCATGCACACAGGTCTGGCATGTGGCTGGCCTACACAGGGATAATATTGACAGCTGCAGACTGTACAAGGCAGGTTTCATAGTTCACGGTGTCCGGCCACTACTACGTGACTTGCGCCTGCCAGGGGTTGCATGGGCACTACCAGGCAGAAGTCCAGATTGGGTACTGTCTAATGACACATGTCCACTGGAATTTTGTCCCTGTTAGGACCATCCAGGACCATGTGCACGTGGCCTGCTGTGTCCTGGTGTGGACTGCACAAAATCAGCAGCACTGCTGCTGCTACTGCCACTATGGGAGTGGGCATGTGCAGTAGCATGTTCACATAGACCTTCAACCGGTGATGTAGCTGTCCTCACTCCCACCAGATTTTCCAGCACAGACATTCCACGCTTGAGGATTGACATGCCATGGTCAAGGACTCCCACCATGTCACCCAATCATCTATCCAAAACATCTGCAAGATGATGGTGAGCATTTGCAAGTGTCTGGATGTTGTCAGTTAATGAAAGGACAGCAGCCCTTCCAAGCCTCAGACCGTTTCTATTGTGCCACTCAGCACATGCCTGTGCCTCCATTACAGCCAGAAACATGTGTCTGGTGACTCCAGCTGATCTGCTTGGTCTCGCAGGGGCATGTTGGCCAGTGGTCCTCCTACGAGCAGTGCTGGACACATGTCTGTGTGGGACATCACCAGTCTGTTGACTGGGATCATGGTGTGCAGGCACACCTTCCATAGTCACCACACTTCCCTGTTCCATGCTACCACCCACCAACTGTCCTTCCTCTATGGCTGGTGGTGATGGGGTATGTGCAGGCAGGGGAACTGTGTGCAAGGATGAGGGGGAGACAGGTGGAATGGCAACCAATGGCACAGATACAGCTTCTGACAACCCTGCCTGTGCCTCAAGCATACTATCATCATAATTGCTTGATTCTGTGTGGACACTAACATCAGTTGGACTACAGGAGGGCAATGCACCTACATCAACACCTGTGAGGGGAAGACAAGAACTGTACATTACAAGTTATATCACACACACACAGACAGACAGACAGAGACACACACAGACAGACAGAGATACTCAGACAGACAAACAGACAGACAGACAGAGACACACAGACAGGCAGAGACACACAGACAGACACACACACACAGACAGACACACAGACACACACATACACACAGACAGGCAGACACACAGACACAGACACACACAGACAAACAGACACAGACAGACACAGACAGACACACAGACAGACAGAGACACACAGAGACACAGACACACAGACAGAGACACACACAGACAGAGACACACACAGATAGACAGAGACACACACTACATGCAGGTGATATGGCTGATGGCATTCAGCTTAGACAATTATAGTTTCAGCTTAGGCAATTATAGTGGTAGTTATCATACATCCCTGAGTTGCACACAACAGCATGCATGTGGTATAGCAGATGGCATGCACCTTATATAATTATAGTGGTGGTTAGCATACATATCTGTATTGCACCATTTGTGTTAGTAGCCTTTGCCTCATACCTGCAACATAATGCATGCACTTTGCACTGTTGCACTGCACTGCCATGGTGTGTGCAACATACACCACATGTTAACAGACCATTGCTGACCTTTGTACATCTGCCACTGATGCTTTGTGTTGGCCACCGCCCCTATGTGTGAGGACTTGAGCAGTAGGGTATGTCGACTGCATACTATGTTTACCTGAGCACTAGCTTGCATATCTCCCCCAAAGCAGTGCATGTCTGTTCAACATTATTCCACCTACCCCTGAGCTGAGTGTAGACATTGTACATGTGGCTGTACACACATGTTTGACATGGCTGTCCCTACTTTGCAATGTTGCCACAGACCAGCACAGGTTTACAGTACACCGGCCTGCTGTGTGGTGTATGACCTTCTCAATCACATGTAGTATGACATGTTTTCTGCTGATGTGTTGAATGACATGCATAAATGTGTAACACAACGGTGTCCTTTCCAATCTACAGTATGGTAATGGTGTCCCAATGCAGAGACGTGTTATACTAACATGGGCCTTCACCTGATGCAATGTTGTCTGTCCACCCTACAAATATGCGGGGACATACTGCACATTGATCTGATGTGCATAGCCATTGCAGGGCATCATGTGACTTCACAATTGCTATGCAGTGTGAGCTACTGACTTAGTCCATAGCCATGACTATGTTCACATACAATACATATCAAATGTGGAATGTGACCCACGTCACCGAGGTGTATACACAATAAACCCTAATGTGGAATGTGTGACACAGGTCACAGAAGGTTATACGGATGACACTCCTGTACATCTGCAAGTATATTACTGATACCTGGCAACTATGCCCACACATGGCTAACTTGCAAGTACTCTATGTCCCGCATGCCATCTGTGTACCTCACACACATGAGGAGCAGGCATGACAGTGATGTCTGACACCAGCAAGGTGAATGCACTGTATTTGTGGCTTGATGTGTATGTTGTGCAACACATGTATGCATTTGGATACTGTATAGGTGAATGCTTCCATGTCGTGACACACTCCAGCTGTTCAAGACATGTTATGTGGTGGTTTCATGTTATGCCTACACAAGCTCTGCACAGGCCTGTATGATGTTTAGTGTTTCACATCTGCAATATCACCATTACACAAAGGCCATAGTTGTATTGTGTCAAGCCAATGTACAACAGGGTGCACACACATGTACATCACTTCTACTGTGTGTGTGTTTCTTCATGTCTCTGGCCATCCTCCATGGCCATGTGTACACAAGTTCAGTCCAATGGTTGTGGTAGCCAACTTATTTCACATGTCAGTGTTACCCCATATGACTTACACCCATAGATGTCATATGCTCCACTGAGGACAAGGTTATGCAGACAAAGGGTGGTAAGTATGGGATGTGAGACATGTTTTGCAGGATAGCTGAGCAGTGTTGCAGTCAGCCACTACATGTCATGGACATGTCTGATAGAACATGACATTGTATGACATCCATAGCAAGGGTATACTCCACAAGGGTGTATCCTGTGGGCCGGGCATACTCCAGCTGCAACACATTTAGTGTGTGTGCACACATATGCTCTCTGTACAGTACTGTTCGTATTCCCAATATGTGTAATACTGATATGTAGTACCTGTCCCTACAGTGGAACACACCTCCACCATTGTATTCACTGTTGTCCACACATCTGGCAACAACAGTTTGGAAGGTTTAGTGTAAATGTTTCATATAGGCTTGAATTGTTTCACATAGGTAAACAGTGTGATGCATTGCAGGTCTGACCGGTGTTTATTACCAGGACCACCATACATTATGTGTACGTGTGTTATGGCAGATAGCATGCAATTAATATGTTCCGTGCATTGTCAAGCCTGGTAAATAATAACAATCTCCCCTGACACAGGCTGCTGTCATTGCAAAATGCCAGAGGTACCTAAACAGAAGTGTCACAGCAGTAAGATCATTATCCACACCTGTGTGGTAGCTACAGGGTGCAATGTCCATGTTAGCACATAAGCCAGTGCAATACACTATACTATGGAGTATGCACATCTGTGCATACATAGAGTAGCAGACTATAGTATGTGGCATGTGTGCATACATGCCTTGCATATGATGTTACATTACATATTGTACAGTAACACATGTAACTATGTGATATATAGTTCTGTTTTATGTGCAGTAGTGACATACCAGGCAACTCCAGGCTCGGTGGTTGAGAGACACCCACCTCCACAATACCAGCTAAAGCTTGTGGATGGAGGTCTGCAGGTGTCTCCAGGTTTGTGAGTAGCTCCTCAGTATGTGTGAGTGGGGGCTGGGTGAGTGGCTCCCCACCTGTTGCACCTTGTTCCCTGGTGATTGCATTAGCATGCTGTTTCGCCCATCTTATCATGTCAGTGCAGTGTTGGCGCACCTGCTGATAGGTGCGATTGTGATCGCCAACTACATTTACCCTCCTGCAGAGTTCTTCCCACAGGGAATCCCGCTGCTGTGCATCCTGTGGCACATGGCTGAAGAGCGTTGTGTAGTTGTCAAGGAGGCATGGGATGAGGACCTCATCCTCCAAGCGGCCGTACAGTGGCAGTCTGCTACGTGGCATACCTGGAAGACATAACAATGGAGACAGGTCACAGTAACTCACAGAGAAGTACAGCAGTACAGCTGAACATACATGTGTATCACATTTATTAAGATTACAAATAAGTCTTTGTAACTCTACATGACAGTAACAACACTGACATGTATATGTCACACACATTTGACACCTATGGGTGATGTGATGTTATTGCCATATATATGTGTGTGTCATGTGATGACATTGCTCATACACCATGTGGATGTTGTCCTGACATGGGCATGTCTGTTTGCCTGTAGTGGTGTATTTACCTATCAGCACATCCCTGGATGTGTTCAGATTAATGCAATCGACCTTAATGCTGTGTATATGCCACATATACAGTCATACATAGCCGTTAGTGACATGACCTGTGACCCAGCAGACTTGCAAGCATGTATGTGTTTTGCCATATACATCTACATGGCACTGTACAGCTGTGTAGTATCCTGCCATGTATTGCCTGTGTTGCGCATGTGTAACACATGGGACAATAGCTAGCCTGATGGTATTTGCAGAGTTGGATATCAACTATAGCATGTATAGTCATAGTGATCTAGTAGGCTATATGCCCTGGGCCATTTTTGAGTCTAGGCAGACAGGTTACCTAGCTGTAGGCAACAGACAGGTAAGTTTCAGTGGCCAGTTCAAGCAGTGCCATAGAACTGATACACATGATTACTGATATATTTGGCATGCAGTCATCACACCATGTCACAGAGAGGGGAGATATGCAGCTTCGCTGCACAGGGATGCATAGTATGGCAAGAGTATGTTAAGTGTATGGGACAGGGATCTGTCAGGCATGTTGTGATCCTTGTACTAGAAAGGTGAATGTCCATGACGTATGTGTTTATTTGGGATCAGGATGTGTTAAGTGTAGCATGTCCAACACATGTGGGTTGGACATGGTTTTATTCAGGGTAGGCTTCATGCTACATAGTGCAGCTAGGGATTGTGAAGGGCAGTGTAGGCCATCTACACATGGGCAATAACCCTTAAAGGAAATATGTGATATATTATGGGTCACATGGGTGTTGAGTATGGCTGAGCAGTTATCTCTATATTCCTGGATAGCACCCTGTCATGATTAGGGGTGGCACATGCGACTACCTGTCTTTTGTGGTGACGTAACTATCAAAGGGAAGTACTGTCCAGCTGCATTCCATACAAACAGTTGCCATTATGTTGACCGCTGCCTAGGTGGAAGTTAATGGGTACAGGGTTTGTAACATAGTGGATGACACTGCAATACTTAGCTGTCAGACTGTGGCTATACATCACACACCACACATCTGACACACTAAGGCCCTTCTGTATGTTGAATGCAGCACACAATGAGTCAACTATTGCTCCTAGTTCATAGTCACTTGCAAACATCAATAGGCTGATGCCTCCTGTGTTAGTCTATGTGGTATAGATAACAAAGAGGGGGTGTACCAGGAATGACCCCTGTATTACTGTGGCTGTTACTGGTTTGATGTGCGTGTATTCATCAGACACCCTCTGTATTGTCAATTCTGCCAGCAGTCCAGTTGCCAACCACTCCTGTGACATAGGAATATACACCGAGTTTACTGAGTGTAGCTAGAACACAGTATGTGTGATGGTGTCTTATGACCTGGCAAGGTCATGATATGCAGTGTGAATCAACCCTACTGTCATCTACATCTGTACCGAGTACATCAATTATGTTGACCATGGTTCATGGCCGTACAGACCAGACTCAGGGTAGTTGTGCACTATGTCCCATTATTAATGGTGTCTCCCCCTTTGTGGGGTGTGATAACTGATGCTGTGCACCATTTGGTGTGTACACAGCCTGACATGGAGCTATGATTGAACATGATGTGTATGTGGATAGCTGAATGTTCTTACATTTGTGTAGGATACACCCTGGGATGTTGACAGGTCCCATGAAAGCTGTATTTATGGCATTAGAGAGTGCAGCTTGTACCTGCATAGTCATTAGTACAGGGGCCCTGTAGTGTACATGGATATATTACTAAGTGTACCTGTTGGGGGTGGGAGGGAGGTGGGAGTGGGTTTAGGTTCTCCGAGACCCTATCTGGATGAACGGGTGCTATTTCTGTATGTGCAGTACTTCCCATGCCATAGTGCAGTGCAGCACGGCAGGTCTTGTCATTGCCATTACGATTAATGACACCGCTATAGAATGCTGTGTGCTTGGCCTCATAATATGTGGCTGATTAGTTTCACAGTAGCTTTGCGTGGTTTTATATGGTGTATCTGCATCTTACTGAGGCTGACCAGGGATCACCTACACTCATGTGTGTTCACTCTTGCAATAGTTACTACCTACTGTGGTACAATTTAAAGCATGGTACCACCAGTTTGCCTACTTGTTTGTGTTGGGTTGACTCCTGGTTCTGTTTCAATGGCACAATCACTGCGCATATGTGACTGCTTAAGGTTCATTTGTGTAGGATTCAGCATTTGCACATGCATTGTCCATCTGCATGGGTGCCATGGCACTCATCACTCTGCTCTTAGTAAACATAACATTGGCATTGGAGACTAACTATGTGTAGCATACTGTTAGCCCTGTTTGTGTGACTACTGTGATCCAGGTCAGTGGGGCCAATGGAATCCAACATGCATTGAGCGCAGTTGTTGGTACATGAGGGGTCTTCCCAGTTCATAATGGAATAGCTGAGAGTAGCCAATATTATAGTTCTGTCTCAGGCCTAATCTTCCCCATTACAGCACATTATGACAGTTGGGAAGTTCGCGGCCTGGTGGGTGATCTGTCTCAAGGTGCATTTTGAATTCCACTGTGGCACAAAGGTAGTAGCTCAGAATAATGCATCTGATGTTATGCAAGTGCAATTAGCATGGGGGTGTACATATCCTTCAGGAATATGGACACACCTGTGGCCTGTGTGTTCCAATAAAGGATAATGGGCAAGAGGTGAGGTATGTGTTATAACATATTCATGCAGGTGTGCTCTCCGGAGCATTGAAACATGTCTCAGCCACTGCACAGATATGTTCTCCATGTTAGGGATTGGCATATGTGTGTCCGTATAGTGTTTCTGACATGTATCATTGTGTAGTGAGACCCGCAGTTTATTGCTTGGCTGTCCCTGTAACAGCAGTGGACCCTCACTTGAACCGTGCATGATGAAGGCACTATAGGGGAAGCATGAGCCTTAGGCAGTATCCAGATTCCCAGGGGTGACAGGTGCAGGCCCTGTCTGGCAAAGCATCATGGTCTGTCAACCATGTTATCCCTGGACGACAGATACTGGATATCCTGTAACATGCACCACTACACTAGACAATTGTGGAATACAATCCTTTTGTCCCTGTACTGCAATATCATTCTGGCCAATGGCAGAATGCTACCCAGGCCTTGGGACATACCTGCATGGGCTACAAGACCTGACAGTTTCTACATGTGTTTCCATGCAGTCCAGGCTACTGCATCACAGGTCCTGCACAACAACATGGAATATGCCAGAGCCATGTGTATAGTTCAAAAGGTGGTCTGAGTGTATGAGTATGTGGCTAATCATGGCAGATAGGCAACTGACAGTATGTATGCCCTCGTATAGGTCGGTGTGTAACATAGTGCTAGAGTTTGCCTTCACAAATGAGTACTGTTGGGTATGTTTCCAGTCATGTGTTCAGAGGTGTGGCACAATTATGCAAACTATATCATACAGTTTATGTATTTTGGTGTCTATCTCTTCTTGCTTGGGGGGGGGTGACTTGTTTGGCCAGATACTTAGATGCATCTGTGAATGTGTGTGATTTCCGGTAGTGTATGTGGGTGTTCTTACTGTGTTCTGGTAAGGGTATGTGTTGGTTATGTTGATGAGCTGCATGTGCTAACCTACACCTCATAACTGTCCAGTCCAGTCATGGCTGTAGACTGGGCTGTCTTCCAGCTTACCCATGTAGCTGCATCCCAAACAATGTGTGGGGCATCGTGTTAGGTGAGTCTGGCAGTGCACATGGCATAGAGATTACATTCCCCCAGGATTGCCACATACACAAAGCTGACATTAGGAAACACCAGTAGCTGACTAGTGGACATGCCTGTATGAGCAGTCAGTACTACAAGTACCAAGTACTGTATTTAGTTTACGTATTGCCTATGAAGATGTTTTAGACAGTGATGTTCACATGTAAATATTTGTATTATGGACGTGACAACACTGGCTATTACAGAAACATTGTAGCTACCTTTAGCAGGAATCCTCCTCTGAGTAGCACATCACATCCTGTTAGTTGATTACATATGATGCAAGTGTCTACAGGTCTGTTTCCTACCAGGACCATGAGCTCTGTTGGGCACAGACACCCACTCTCCAAACAAAGTCATGTATCAATAGGCTCTGATGCCACTATCATCATGATCAGGATATAATCAGATAGTGTGAGCCATCACCTATGATGCGGCTATTACACATGGGCAGCTGTCTCTTACATCTTACACTCCTACTGCAGATGTTACACTGGAGTTAAAGATGATATGCAACCTGTTTCATTACCAGTGCTGTGCACTACCTTACATACAGTATGTGCAGGCAGCTGTTAGGTTGGCAATGAGAGGTTGGGCTACACAAACCTGGTAGTTCAACCAGTGTGTCTGTACTATCAATATCCACTCTATGTAGGTGTGCACATAGCCATTTGGGCCAGCCCTGTAACAAGGGTCACTACACATTTGCATAACATGTACACATGCACAGCTGTTATTGCTTGCAAACAATAGTAGAGAGGTGGATATTACATGTGTTTTGTGCATGGATAGTTACCTGGCTCCTCAAATTATCTTTGCTATCATACTGCTAACCTGTCAGATGAATACTAATGCTATGTATCCTGCCATTGTGTATTGTAATTGCCAATAGACATAACTACTGTTTGCATAACATAACAGAACTGCTATGTAGAATAGAATACAGATCTGCCTAGAGTACTGTACATTACACAGTTATTGGCACAATATCCCACAATGCACACCATATTTGCATGGTAAGCCCACCTTTAACATGTTCGTCTTACTTATACACCTATACATATGTCGACTGTTACAATATATTGAAATATACTATCCTCTGTTACAGCACATGCTTGTTGGACCAATCCTGACACTGACAGTGGCTGGAAGCAAATTGGTGGGTTCCAAGCCCATATCATCCCTTGTAGTGTATGTGGAGTGTGCGGTGTGACCTACAGCAGTACACACATAGAATACTACAAGCATTACTACTGCTCAATAATACATCACTACAAGATAGCTATTTCCACTATATGCATTGATTATACTGTAATTCTTACAGTACAGGTACTACAGACACAGACATACTACATGTTATACATACCGTCTTAGTAATCAGAGGTGTTATTAAATAGTGTAATACTCGTTTTCGGTTCGTCTTTCAATGTTTTGTACTGTTCTACAGGTAGATACAGATGGTTTGAATGTGTGACAGGAAAACTTTTATAGTGACAGATCAGTAACGTGCTATCCCGATGGCCAATTGGTGTTCCTAAGTAGCTAATTACATGCACATCAGGAAACTGCTACTGCCTTAGCCAATACCATGGCTACAGTGGAGTATAATTGAGTACTCCACTTGGGTGTTGTCCCTTTGCCTTACTTGTGGGGAAGACAGCGTGGACATTTTGTTTGGAATCTACTGAACAGCTGTATGGAGACAAACAGTAATATATTGTGTGTAATGCCTAGAGGAGTTGGTCTAAATGTGAGTACTGCTGTTATATTTCTGACCATTGCTACTTGTGCAGGGTTTGTCTGTACCTAATACTTCTGCATATGTTTCAGTGTGGTCAGGTTGTATGACCAGCTCAAGGCTGCATAGCTATGCATATAATGTTAGGGGGTTTACAGTGTGCTTACCAGACATATTTAGTTTGGTGTTACTGTGTATCATACTGTGCTAATAGTCAGTACTCTGTAACACTTCCTGGTGTACGAGCCTTTCAATCCTCTGAAACGGGATTATTTCATACAAACCCTGTTACATCAGCAGCTGTTCAATTGTTTAATGGCAGCTATTTCACATATGGCCATGTTAGTGTGTCTGTGTCCAGTTATGTTAAGGTTTCAGCAGATGTTGTACAGTAGTTGCATAATTGGTTATGGTATGACAGTATGTATTGATGTAATTATTTCAGTTGTGGGGTAGATGTTGGTGGGTGTACATAGCACATGCAGGTGTGTAGGAACCCCTTTTATACAATGTCTATATGTGTGTGGGTGTTCATTCCCTATCCCCTAGTGGACTAATACTATGGTAATTGCAGGCTGATTCATTAAGGCACTATTAAATGCTTCCTGTATAGCATGCAGGTACTGTTAGTCCTTGAATCCTTTTGATAATACATCAGAATGTAATAAAGATTTGCAAAATGAAAGCTGTCTGTGTAATTCTGTCATGGATATATGCAGTCTTTGCAGTTGTGTAGGTGACTGTGTCCATAGAACATATAACATATACTCTTCGTATGTTATGTTCATATTGTTTGGGGGGGGCAGAATGTGTGATTGCTATGATCCATGTTATACTCAGATATGACCACTTCGAATGCTGTCTACAGACATGTATGTATGTGTATGTATATATATATATATATATATATATATATATATATATATATATATATATATATATATATATATATATGTGTGTGTGTGTGTGTGTGTGTGTGTGTGTGTGTGTGTGTATAGATATATACATTATTGCATAGGTTTATCTGTACCTCCATAGATGTGTAGATGTTTTTAACCTATCTATATATCTACATATATACGTAGACCTGTCTATATCGACATGTCTCTCTCTCTCTCTATATATATGTATATATATATATATATATATATATATATATATATATATATATATATATATATATATATATATATATATATATATATATATATACATATATATATATATATATATATATATAGATATAGATATATATAAGCATACACCTTTAATTGGGTACATGACGGGTTGTCCTATTTCAACACATTCCTCCCTTTTGTGTTTTAACCTGTCTGAATACACAACTGGGATAGGTACATCCCAGGTAGCTTAGTGTTAGGCTATTCTGAGGATGAAGTACATGGTTGCGGGTTCTACTCCTGGAAGGTGTTATTATTTTACCTCTCAGAGTAGGCACTGGTAGGGAAAGTGTGAATAATGCAGATTTACATGGTTGTGAGCAGGTTTGACCGTCGTCTGCACGACGTTAAGCAAAGGTCAAACGTGTGAAGCGCTTCTCCGTTTACCGTGTTTCAGCTCCACTTACCATCACGCAAACACATGGAAACCTGCTTACAGCTGCTTAAGAGCGCTTTAGTCCACCTTCATCCAAAAGTCCTTATTCTGGCCTTCAAAATAACCTAACAGCCCTTGCAGGTCTTGAACCCGGGACCATGAACATCAGTCACTGACTTTAAAACTAAGGCATCTGAGATATGCACGAATGTTATGGTGTTTAGAATATACATTGTACTACAGACATTCCTCGCTACTGATAACACATGTGGCAGTCAGTTGGTGTACATATGTCTGATACATGTTAATGTTCATATGTTTGTGAAAGTAGATGTTGCAATGTGACATGATAGGGTGTATTATGAATGAGTAAGGTTCTTGCTTTGTGTCCTTTTTATATTTTCCCCATACTCCATGTATGCCCCTCCAGTTCACTTATTGGATATCCGACCCAGGCCCTCCTTGATGCATGATTGCATTAACCATCATTCCACCCCTACCCGAATCTTCACATACACAACAACCACCCCTTCTATGGTGAGTTAGGTTAATATTAATTGTTATAATACCAGAGCTGCATGTGTTTTGTGTACACTCCAATTCCTTTGGAGAGCTTCTGTGTCACGAAGTGTGTTCATAGATGCTTATATATATGTATAATATATATATATATATATATATATATATATATATATATATATATATATATATATATATGCAGACATCTCTGACATATATATATATATACATATATATTTCATATCAGTTTGTAACAGTAATACATCTGTAGACTGGAATGTGGTGGTTCACAAATTACAGTACATTACAATGTACTGTACATATGTACACAAAGTCACTGTCCCATTTGTGATCATTACAGTGAAATGCATATGGTATAAGGTGTAGTCTCAAGACCATGAAGCATGTGTACACCTTGGATGGCTTAGTGGTATGTCACATGACTATAGTGTGCATGCTCCAGGGTTTGACACCTGTGATGCTTTACAAATATTTTTTACTGCAGAATAAGGCTCATTTAAGCAGTTGTAAGCATGTTTAAAAGTCTTTGTGTGACATTACTGAAATTCTTCTTACTGAAATTGGTACACCTTGTTTGCTATAGAATAGACTAGATCCAGGCCTGCTGAATCTAGCTTTGTTTGTATAACTTGAGCACTAATCCAGGCATTCTTTAAAGTATTCAATTGTATCTATTACTGCTTGGTAGTAACTTGATTAAAGTGTAGCTATCATTCTAAGTCTTTTGGATTAAGCACTTGGACTTCAGACCAGTTGTTTTACATTAGGAAGGTTTGTGGCCTGCACTGTGGTGGCAGGACAGGTAGTTTACATCCTTCTAAGTTGTGAACTGCTGATTGAGGGCTCAGTGTATGTTATTCTGAAAGTGTATTAGTTCTGGTTTAAGTACTTGGGCTTCAGGACAGTTATTTTACATTAAGAAGGTTCGTGGTTTGCACTCTTGTGGGAGTACAGGCTGGACTCTACGCTTCTGAGCTGGGAATTTCTGGTTAAAGGCTTATAGTGCCTGCATATTTGAACTGTTTCTTACTGAAATTGGTACACCTTGATTGCTGTAGCATAGACTAGATCCAGGCCTGCTGAATCTAGCTTTATTTGTATGCTTGTTGTTTGTTTGCTTGTTATTTCCCTGAAATGCTAATTCCACCTAAAACGCAGCTTTTCAGCGCTTCTGTGGATCCCTAGTGATATCTGCATTGCTTACTGTACTTATTTCCTTGTTTCACTTGAAAGAAAGTTACTGTTTGTCATTTTTGCATTTAAGTTACCTATAACACATTGCATTTAAGTTACCTGGCACTTGCTCACTAAAGCAATTATATAAGTCAGCACTAAAATATTAAAAGCACTACACCCTCACAAACTCCCCTTGAGTACCTCATTCCCCAAAGGAATTCCCAATACTATTCTAGCATGTCCAAAAGTCAGTTGTCAATCTCCTCTCCGGTCCAGCTGGTGAATCTGGGAATCTTGAGGCAATGTTACAACTGCCTCATGTACACAGACAACCCTCTCCTCCTCCCAACAAATTCCAACACATGTGAGAGATGCAACCATATAGCCATACTGGAGGCTAAGCTCTTTCAACTCAGTACTGGCGAAACCAGTCAGGAGGAGAAGGAAACCACACTCACTACAATTCCAGTCTCACATAGACATACCACGACAGCAAACCAAACACATAAACACACAAAAACATACTCGGAGGCTCTAAATAAAAATCTACCTAAGCAGCAGAGACTTCCAAAGCTGACACCCAAGCAACCGCTACCCCAAAACAAAACACGTGCAACACATAGCTCACAAAGCCAGTGTGCTGAACAGTCACAGCCCTTAAGGCTAAACAACACACCTGATACACTTGTAATAGGTGACTCAATCATCAGGCACACTGACGTCCCGCTCACCAGGCTGAACAAGGAGAAGGTCATGGTGAGCTGCCTGTCGGGTGTTAGGATCCGCCACATAACACAAGCACTCAGGTCACTCCAAGGTAACTACAAATATGACTCAGTCATTGTCCATGCTGGTGTGAATGACCTGAGATGTACCTCCCTGGACTACATGAAAAGAGACATAGAGGAGCTCTCTGAGCATGTAGCCCAGGTCGGTATGACCCTGACCTTGAGTAGCATCTTACCCTCACCAAGAATGATGCCACAATATGAAGACAAGATGATCAATTTCAACAATTGGCTTAAGTATTGGTGTCATTCAAAGGGGATCCAATGCCTGTCAGCCTGGGATGACATGCTCGACAAGCCACGATGCTTCACTAGGGACGGCTTGCACTTGTCACCCCTGGGCTTTTGGATATTGGCAAAGGCTCTTGCTACCCCCATAGTGCCTTTTTTTAGGCAAGGCTCAAAAGATAAACCCACCTCCATAGGTATCACAAGGGATAAGAAACTAAGAGTAATGCTACTCAACGCCAGAAGTCTAAACCTCAAGATGCATGCACTCGAAATTCTCCTTAGCATGGAGAACATCAGTATCTGTGCAGTAACAGAAACCTGGTTCAAGGCTCCTGAGAGCACCCCAGCACTACCAGGTTATACCTCATACCATGCTTTTCGGCCCCAAAACTTGGACCGAACCACAAAAAGAGGGGGAGTATCAATATTCGTTAAAGATACCCACACCTCCAGGTTGGTGGCACAGCACGAAGCATCAGAGACTATCCATGTGCAACTAACAGTGTGTAAAACTGCCTTCCAGTTTATAGCCTGCTACAGACCACCCTCCCAAACCCAGGAACCCCACTTGGCCTTCCTGAGAACACTGGAAAATATGAAGGTCTCTCCAAACTCTCGACTTCAACTACCCAAACATAGACTGGGGGCATTACTCTAGCTCCAACACCCTAGCCCAAAAGTTCCTAGAATTTATAAACTCAAATGCTATGGAACAACTTGTTACCACTCCCACAAGAGGGGAAAACATACTGGACCTGATCATCACCAACATGGGGACTCTATGCTCCAGACCAGAAGTGTATCCCTCACTGGTAAGATCAGACCATAAACTAATCTCACTGGATATTCACATCCCGACTCCACCCCCTGCCCTGAAAACCACAGTGAAAAATTTCTCTAAAGCAAATTTCACACTGCTCAAAACTGAGGTGGAATCCTTCAAAGCCCCCGGGCCTGTGGAAAATACGGCCCAGACCGCAGAATCCTTTATAAATGCATTCTATGAGCACCTTCAGGAATGCATGGATCATGCAATCCCAAATAAAACCAAGACCCAATCCTCCAAAGGCAGACGTCCTGTCTGGTGGACCCCAGCCATAAACAAACTATACAATAGAAGGAGGAAGCTACTACATGATAGAGCAAAATCCCAAAAAGGGAAGGCATCTCTGATCAGTATTAGCAAAAAACTACGGGCACTCATAAAATCATCTAAGGCCAGCTTTGAGATAAAAATTGCATAGGACACTAAGGATAATCACAAGGCTTTCTTTAGTTATGTTAGGAACCTGGGTGGGAATTCCCAGATATGCTCAGAATTAGTCCAAAATGACAGAAAATATACCGAACCCACAGACATTGCCAACATCCTAGCTGACAGGTTCAGCGCAAACTTCTTCCCCCCTCCCCACCATAAGGGCAAATATCTATCCCAGCAGAGTGCTGCCCCCCTGACATCTCAGATGCTCAGGTAAGAGCTGCCCTCTCCAAAGCAAAAAACACAGCATCAATGGGACCAGACGGTGTCCCGGGCTGTGTCCTACATGAACTCCAAGAAGAGCTAAACCCAAACATAAAACTACTGTTCAATCTCAGCCTTACTACAGGATATGTACCCAAAGAGTAGCGTACAGCAACAGTGGTCCCTCTCCACAAAGGTGGTGCCTCAATGGATCCTGGAAGCTATTGCCCCATAAGCCTGACTAGCTTGGTCTGCAAAGCTATGGAAAGGATCATCATGGACCTCATAAATAAAGATATTGGGGACCTAGATCCTACCCAGTTTGGCTTTGTTAAGGGCAGATCCTGCCTCTTAAACCTGGTTGATTTCTTTGAACCAGTCACCAAGGCCATTGACGAGGGGAAGGTGGTCCACACAGCCTACCTGGACCTCGCAAAAGCCTTCGATACAATACCCCACTCGGGCATTATAGATAAGCTCACCAGCTTAAATATAAACCCCTATGTCACTAGATGGGTTGCAAACGGGCTCAAGGACAGAACCCACATGGTTAGAATTGCTGGAGCCATGTCAGACTCCAAACCAGTTACAAGTGGCATCCCACAAAGCTCAGTCCTGGGACCTCTCTTGTTCGGTATATATTTCTCGGAGGTACAGGCCAACACGGAAGGACTGTGGCTGACCAAGTTTGCAAATGACTGCAAACTGTGCGCCATAATTGACTCTCCAGCCGACACAAGCATCCTCCAAAAGGGCCTCATAGAAACAGACAACTGGTGCCAGAGCCATGGCCTCAAGCTAAACGCCAAAAAGTGTATAGTCATCCCTTTTGGCAAAAACAAAGTGCCCACAAATTACCACATAGGTGGTAATCCATTAAGTACAGAAGAAGTAATTAGGGACCTGGGGACACAAGTTGATAGCAATCTCTCATTTGACAACCACATGGCCAAAGTGGTTAGAAAAACATTTTATATAGCCCACCTAATCATGAAGGGATTCACATCTAGATCAGGGGAGGTAATCGTGCCTCTTTACTCATCCCTCATCAGGCCCATAATTGAGTACAATGCCCCTTTTGGGATGTACCTTACCAGACACCTGCAGCAACTGGAAAGACCCCAAAAGTACCTCACCAAGAGGATCAAAGGGCTCAAACAGATACCATATGCTGCCCGGTTAAAGAAACTCCAGCTCTACTCAGTGGCATACCGCCTGCTCAGAGGCAATCTGTGCCTGACATATAAAACCATGTCCAACTCGGAATTAATGGACATGCTGCACCTCAGAAAATCCAAATCCCATCGAGCTACGCGCTCGAGAGACTTGTACCTCAGCACTGAAATAAATAGGACATGCTGGAGGGACAGATTCATAACCCAGAGGCTCCCTTCACTGTGGAATAAAATCCCAGTCCAGGTTAGGCAGAGTCCCTCATTGACTCTCTTCAAGAGGAATCTTGATGAGTGGATGGGAGATTGTAGGTTTACCCCGGGTATCACTTCTGTGTCACTGTTAGACAGAGGCACAGTATACTAACCTCGAAAAAGGGCATAGCAAAATTAATTTAAAATGGGTGGTGAAAGCCAAACACACTCTGGCTAGGCTTATAAATGCCCTAGGGCAGATAGCCTAGTATGAACCTATGAACCTATTATAGCAACGGTTAAACACAGTTAAACAAACGTTGTAACGTATAACCTGTGCGCGCAAACATGGCCACATCCACTAACTACTCCTGATATATACCTGTCAGTGACATACCATCTCACTGTGTGCTGACATGACATTACATTCTCTGTTGACTGTACTCTCCTGCACACATGGGTTTATATGGATGATTTGAATGTTTATTATACAGACGATTACTACCTATATATGCAAGCTACAGTTAAGGTATACTTTTGCACATGATAAACATCCCTGCCTTTATCGGGATTGTAACCTCGAATGCACAGATACTATGCGGATGCTATAACCATTAAACTGTTGACATTAACGTTGCTTCCGCCTATTTAGATGATTTCTATATGTAAGTCAGGCTAAGCAAAGGGCGCTAGCCCCCAACCTCATTGAGCTTCATGTACTCTTGAAATAACAACATATAACAAATGTACTGTGAGACAATACATTACATTCCTAGCTACATTAGGCATAGCCCCTCACTGACACAGTTCAAGGGAAACCTTGTTGTGTGAATGGGTAGCAGACTATACACCCCTGGGATCATGTGTCCCAGAACCATACAGCCAGGGGGTGGTGGAGCCTGTCCAGTTTGATAGCTGCAAGACCTGTTGGGGGAATTGAATGGTGTTGAATTGCCACATCAACATGTCCTCTTTAGATCACTAAGTGCCCCTATCACCCTCCACAACCCCAGTCTTCAAAAGCTTCCAGCAACTCTGCCTGGAATTGCTTCATTGGCTATGCTTGACAAAGGCTCAGTTACTTCATCAATGGTGCGGGGAAGGCCAACATACTGTTGCTATGCTTCTCGTTGCCCTTGGGCAGATAGATAGTAGGCTATCTGTGAACCTCTAACGTGCAGGCCATCACAGCCATAATATGTGAATAAATAGACCTTCAGATCACAATATACAGTGTGAACTCACCATGTAGTCAGGAAAAAGTTGTGTACGGTATGAACATACAGAACACTAATACTTAGTCACTCCAAAAGTCTATCTTGGAAGTTAGAAGACTTGTATAAGTTTAAGGTTTTCTATTGCTTACCACTAGGTTACTTACAGAGATGAAAAACAAGCACAGATGGGGAACATGCATGCAATGATACCATACTGGCCTATGTGTCAGCCTTACGCTTTGGAATACTGGCCAAGGGTATTGGCGCTCCCATGGTGCCTTATTTAGGAGAGTCTTGAAGGTGAATACCAGCTCTGTAAACAGCGTAATAGCATATTCAATGAGGTTTATGCTACTCAACACCAGGGGTTGTGATCACAACATGCATGCACTCACAGCACTCCTCAGGATGGACAACATCAACATCTGTGCATTAACTGAAATCTGTCTTAAGGCTCCTGAGAGCACACCAGCACTACCAGACTACAACCCATACCACACATTTCAGCCACAGAATATGGACTGACAGACAGGGAGGGGCTGTATACATATTCATCAGGGATACCTACACCTCCAGGTTAGTGGGGCAGCATGATATCTCTGTGATCATCCATGTGCAGCTAACATCAGCCACAACTGCAATGTGGAATGTGGCCTGCTACAGATCACCCTCCATGACCCAGGACCTCCACTCCACCTACCTGGAGACAGTGGAGAACATGACAGTCCTAAAGCACACCCTGGCATTGGTCAATGTCAACTACCATACCATTAACTGGGAAGCGTACTCCAGTACTCACTTCCAGGACCAGCGCTTCCTGGAATATCACCTCATATGCCCTGTATCAGGTGGTAACCTCCCTAACGTGGGTTGGAAACTACTAGATGTGGTCATCATCAACATGGGCAACAGGTGCACCACAGTGGAGGCTAACCGGTCACTGGTTAGATCTGACCATGAACTATTCACTGTTTCCACACACTTGCATCTCCCCCACCCACGGATACCACAGTGTATGCCTTTCCTACAGCTAAATTTACACTACAAGTGACAGGGGTGAGGGGTTTCACAGCCCCCATGCTAAGGGGAAACACTGCTCAAGATACATACAGATTTACAAATGCAGTCTATAAGCACCTACACGGATGTATGAATCATGCCATCGCTGGTAAACCAAGACTCACTCCTCCTAGACAAGGACACCGGCCTGGTGGACCACTGCAATAAACAGGCTATACTACAGATGTAGGACAGTGTTCCAGACACACAGCAAATCCCACGAAGGGCAGACATCCATGACCACTATTAGTATGATACATAGGTCCCTCATGACATCATCCAAGGCTAACATCAGCAGGAGAATACACAAGGATTCGAAAGATAACCACAAAGCCTTATTTGGCTATGTCAAGGATCTACATGGTGACACTCAGATTTGCACTGTGCTGTTGAAATATAGCACAAAATATGCTGACCCTACTGATATCGCCAACATCCTTGCAGATACATTTGGTGCATACTTCACCCCTAAAGAGCCCACAACACTACCTGAAAGGTACAGTATTCAAACCATCAGAGACACACAGGTGTAAATGGCCCTCTCTAACAGCAGAACACAGCATCAATGGAGGCAGATGTTGACCCAGACTGCATCTTGCAAACTGTACAAGACAACCTGCCCCCCCACCTAATTAAGCATTCCTACCTCAGCCTCTCCACAGGCTACATGCCCATACAATGGCACGTGGCAATGATTATTCCACTCCATCATGGTGAAATCACAACTGACCATGGTAACTACCACCCCATAAGCCTGACTAGCCTGGTCTGCAATGGTATGGTTCGCATCCTCATGGCACTCATTAACAATCACATTGGTAACCTTCGAACACGTGACCCAACCCAGGTCAGCTTGGTTGAGTGCAGTTCATGCCTACTGAACTTGTTTGATGTCTTACATACAGTCACCAAGATGTTAGATGACAGGGGAGGTGTTTCACACATACTACCTGGACCTCACCAAGGCTTTTGACATCATGCCCCACTCAGGTATTATTGATAAACACACCAGCCTGTACATTCACCCATACATCACAGGTTGGGTTGCCAATGGGCTTACACACTGAACCCACATGGTACGGCTAGCAGTCTCCAGGTCCAACTCTTGAACAGTCATGACTGGTTTCTCACAGGACTCAGTCCTGGGAGCCCTACTGTTTGGCATATACATCTCAGATGTACAGGCAAACACATGTGGACTACGGCAGACCATGTTTGGCAATGACTGCAAACTGGGAGCCATGATTGATAGTCCAGCTGACACGGACATCCCTCAAGGGGGCCTCACAGAGAACGTCACAGGGTGTCAACGACATGGCCTCCAGCCAAGTGCCACTAACTGCATGGTCATTCCATTGTGGAATTGGCACCCACATATTAACACATGAGTGGCAGCCACTTTAATACAGATGAGGTAATGGGGTATCTGGGGACTAAGGTAGATAGTGATCTCCCCTGTGACAATCATATCTCCACAGTAGTTAGGATATCCTTCTATGTAGGCCATCTGACTACTAAAGGATTCCCATCTAGACATACTGGGGTTATAGTGCCCCTTTACTCATCACTCATCAGTCCCATCATAGGGTATAATAACCCATGTGGGATGTACCTCAGAGGACACGTCCAACAGCTGAGAGGTCCACGAATGTACCTCACAAAGGGGAATACTGGCTTCCAACATATGGCCTATGCAGCCAGACTGAATAAACTCCTGTTTTACTCAGTGGCATCTCGTTTGCCTAGAGATTATCTCCACTGGCCAACACAGCCATGTCAAACTCAGGCTTGATGGATATGCTCCACCTATGGGAATCCATGTCACAGTGAGCCACACACTGTAGTGAGCTGACCTTGCCACAACAATAACTGGATGATGCTGGAGGAACAGCTTCCTGTCACAGACACTCCCCATACTTTGGAACAACATCCCTAACTACATTATACAGAGCCCCTCACTAACACTCTGCAAGGGAAACCTTGAAGGGTGGATGGGGAACACTAGATGCACCCCAGGGATCCCGCCATTCGCTCTCCTCCACAGAGGGATGGTTAATGAATCAATGGGGTGGCAAAAGCTGACACATTTTGGCTGGCCTTATGAATGGCCTCTGGCAGCTGGCCAAGTACCTACCTATGAATCTATACATACAGTATCTGCATATGCAGATAGCTTAATTTACTGTTCAGGTGTTGACTTGCCTTGTGCCAATGGCAGTTGTGTGTGCAATAGTTGAGGGCTGCTTATGTTGGACACACACAGTAGACTGCCTATACATGACAATTTACTAGTAGTCTTGTCTGTGTGCCATCCATTTTTACTGTGTGTGCAGGTGGAGAAAGGTGTCAGTCCCTAGGTGCCTACACTGTCAGTGTGTGTGCTATACGTTCCCTCTTTGCCAAGGCATGGGCATACTGGGCATGCATCTGTCTGCCTACTGGGGCTGGCCCAGGGTGTTCGTGGTCTGAGTACCTTTGTGCCTGTGGGGCCCTTAGCAATGGTGGTGGGCTGTGAGGGCCTTCACCATTCTGTCCCTGCTGCAGCTGTTTCCACAGGACCATATTGTGTAGCATAGCACACACTATAAAGATGTGGGCACATGTGCCTGGAGAGTACTGCAAGGCTCCACCAGATATGTCCAAGCAAGGGAACCATGATTTCAGCATCCCAAACACACATTCTATGATGATTCTGGTTTGTGCGCGTGCCTTATTATGGCATTCCTGCATGGGTGTGTGTGCATTTCTGATGGGAGTCATCATCCATGGTTCCAGTGCATAGCCAGCATCCCCCACCAGGTGGCCATTTGGGATGTCCCCCTTGGCAAATAACCGATACAGCTGTGAGGCATGCCAGATGTGGGAGTCGTGATAGCTTCCAGGGCTGCCAGCACACGCATCTATGATAATGCCCTGGGCATTGCACATGACCTGGCGGTTGATGGAGGGGTATCCCTTGCGGTTTATGTAGCGCCTACCATGCTCACCAGGTGGTGACTTAATGTGTATGTGCGTGCAGTCTATTGCACCCAGTACCTCCGGGTGTTCTGCCACACAGTGGAAGAGACGCATATTGCTGGCCAACTCCTCCTGCGTTCAGCAGAAGTATATGTGCTCATTGGCGTGTGGTAACATGGCATCCAGGAAGTGGTGTAGTACCCTGGATGCTGATGCCTGTAAGATACCCATGCTATCCCCAGTTGGTCTTTGAAAGGTACCTGTAGCTAGTATTCTCAGGCTTACACATACCTTCGTATCCACTGGGATGGGTTTCCCCTCTGTTCTGGTTCTGAGGCGTGGCTGGCACAGCTACATAAGTTGCTGTAGGGTGTCCCTGTCCACCCTGTAATGGTTTCCTATCTCTAGATCATGTAGCCCCTGGTAGGTTGCCCTGGGTCTGAACACTCTCCTCCTCCTCTGGTGCCTGCAGTGGTTGTGTGGATCATCCTCCACACCACCTTCAGTCTCCAACACATGCTGGTGGATCAAAGCTATGGCAGCCCCTAACATGTACATAATAAAAGTTCCCCATCTATATACACCACTGATGCAGAGTGTATGGGAATACACAAATGTGTGTGAGGTGCTTTCACACTTTATAGTATTGTGCTATGGATGCTGCTGATGTAAGTGGGTGTGTATGAACTATTCCAGCTGCTGCGTGTCTTAATTATGGGTTTTGCAATGAGTACTGCAAGTGTGGGGCCTTTACTGTGGAGATCTACTTGCCTGCCTTGATTAATCTGTTGCCCTTTAATTCACTTTTAGACCTGGACCCCCCCCCCCCCCAATTATCAGGCATGCATCCACCTGCCATCTTTCTTGTTTTGTACTTTCCCTACCCAGTCATGGAAAAATGTGCCTTGTAGCTGATATACTGCATACTGCCTTTGTTCTGCTTTGAAACTTTGCTGTTTTCTTTGCAGTATAGCCCCTCCCCTTCCCTGTTCTGCAAGTAGCTGCTTGCAGCCTTGTTAGCTGTTGTCAATGGCCCACTGTAGGCTCCTAGGTGTTAATTAGTCATTTGTACTCCAATTTCACTGTTGCAGCATTTCCTTATTTCTTTCCTATATCCTTACTGTTTCAGCTGCAGTGCACAATGCGCATACCCATTTACCGAGTTTATGCTCGTTTTCATCTCCGTTTACATGCATACTCGGTTACCTGTGTACTGTCAGCTAAGCATAGCTGTGGGCAATTCGACACACCCCTATCCTGCCGCTTTGGCTAGCTAGGGACAGGCCGGTTTAGCAATGCTCCAATGTGCTTACAGCAACGGCGACACACCCCTCTCTTGATGTCATCTTTATCTCAAGGGCTCACCTCGGTGTTATAATGCTACGCTGTGAGTTGCATCCTTACACCAGTGGGGAATCTGTGATTCACTATTACTCCTCTCATTTGCATGGCATTGCCTACTAATTCCTAGCTACTGTGCATAACACTGTCACTGCCCATTAGCAACCCTTGCGCCATGAGTATGGTGTAGCATGTCTGCCATTGACTATTATGGGGAAATCGTGATATGTGTTTCATTGAGGTTTTATTCTATATTTTTATATATTCCTTGCGATCCCCTTTGCGCACTGCTGCCCTGCGCTTCCATGTTGCAATAGTGCAACTATACATTAAATGTTAATTTTATATTTTGCACATTTCTTTTATGCCAATGGCTATATATTTAGCCACTGGCATATATTAACATTATAATACATGTGTTTGGTCGGCTGTCATGGCTCCGATTTTATGTTTGCAAAAATGTAAACCGTTTTCCACGGTTTACATTTCTGCATGCTTACACTATGCCTGCACCACTTACTGAATCACTACATACCTTCATTTGCATGCTACACTGCTGCACATGGCGTAATTAGCATACAAGGCTCAGGAGTTGTGTGGGCAGCATACGCAGGTAGTGCATGTGGAAACAGCTCGTACCTGAATTGCTCGGCGGCCATATTTGGTGTTGGAACGCCGACTCTACTTCTGCACCTGGTGCAAGCCTCATGAATCCCGGGGAGTGCCTTACTATGTCTAGGCAATTCAGATCCTTTGTTCCAGCTGAAAATAATAATTTCTTTAGTCACACCCACTAGCTCACCCAGTATGTCTGACAGAATACTCTATAGGGAATTTTTAAAGTCTACCACCTCACTACACTCCCAAAATGCCAGTTGCCTCTTTCTTCCCCATCACACCTCCAACATTCACCATCTAACTGAGTAAATATTCTTTGGAGTCTGCATGGGATATAAAAATACCTATGTAAACACTTCCAAGCGAAAATCCTAAACCTTCTAGACTTTGCTGCATACTTGGGAGCTATACATATGTCCTCCTTGTTCCGCTGTAAACTGTTTATCTAATCTCTCTTCCCAATCTTTTCTAACTTCCTCTGACTGATTCTTATAGTTATTGTGCAGTATTGTATATGCCTTACTAATTATCCATTTTTAACAGTAACTTCAGTTTTAGAGGCAACTAAAAACTCTACCAGAACAGGTCTTTTACTGAGGAATCCCCTATGCCTTTTTCTTTGCCTATACTTTGATATTAATCTCGGGTAGGGAAGGTAGTCTCTAGGCTGCAGTCCAACTGTCTTTTTAGTGTCAGCCTATTCTGTTAAATTTCCCTGTCCAGTAATTTGCTGCCAATATCTTGGTTCCTTTGTCAGTTTTCTCCAGTAAATTCCAGCCTCCTCTTGTTTATCCTCTGTACCCCCTACTTGCAGTCATCCCTATCATCAAAATCTCCTTTCTCCATTCTCACGTTGGCTTAGTTCTTAGAATGCTTTCTGCTACTTTATGAATATAATATTCTGTATGGTTATTGTTATTCTGCATCCAAAATTCCACTCTTTCCTTACTTCTTGAATGTACTCTCATTTCATCATCATCATCATCATCATCATCATCATCATGTTCCATTTCTACTCTGAGTTATAATTTTCTGCATTTATGTATATGAGCCTTAATTGTGTAGCTCTAGAATACCCTTTCAAATTCAGTAATCCAAAACCACCTTGTTCTATTGGAAGGATCAAATTATCCCACTTAACGCTTGCCTTCTTCCCCTTCCAGATAAATTCCTTCAGCTCTTTATTAATTGTTGTCCACAACTTCTCCTCTGGTTGCTAAAAACATGCCTGACCTGTGTATAAAACTAAAGGGACTAAAACATTTTCACTGTTTGTATTTTATTATCCATATCCATAAACAAGAGCTTCCAGTTTCTTAGTATTTATATTATCTTTTGTTTAGTCTCTTCCCACATTGTAGAGAACCAGAATAAAAACTGAGTGACAACAAACACAGCTATGTAAAATAAACCAAAAAGCTTTTATTATAAGTTAGTAAGCACTTTCAAGTTGACCTCAACGCTTTATCAGACTTTAAAAATACGCAAATTAACATTCACTAGTCATCAGACTTTAAAAATACAAAAATTAACACTCACACATTGTGTTTACTAAGTTTGTATCTCTTGGGTGTTGTTGGTAATCACTAGAAGAAAGAAGATGGTACAGGGTATTTCTGTATTAAGGCTGACCTGTGTACCGTTGGCACATGTTATACCATTGTGCAATTGCCAGTCCTTAATGAAGAGGGGTTTGGGCACTGCTGAAAAAAGAATAGCCAGACACATATGAAGCAAGGAGATGGCACGTTTATTATACTGCTACAAACCTGATATATCTCCTCTCTTTTTCTCAGAGTCACTGTTATACTGCATAACCTCATGCAATTATATTTTTTTCTCTTTTATATCTCTAGGGAATACATGCTCAGATTCTTAACCCAGATTCCTAATTTTTAATCAGAAGTAGATGAGTATGCCTTTATTATTTCTATTCTTCTCTGTAATAACTGTGATTTCCTTACCTAAGAATGCAACATCAGATAAGCTTAAGATTTATGACTCCATCCTGGGCCTTTGTATAGATTGCACAATTTTGCCCAGCCTGTCTATTTCTGCTATTCTATTGCTCCCATTTCATTGCTTTCCAAATACGTATTATGAATCAGTAATTTGACTAAAATAAATAGAAACATAATCAGCCAAGCAAAAAAATCTCTTTACCCTTGAATGAAGCATGCTGATTAGCAAACCAACATGTTGTGTGCTTGTTATAGATGTTTTATTTATTTATGATTATAGATATTAACTACAGAAAATAACAAATCATTATTCTCCTTGACAAATATATGGGCCTTTGCTTCAGAGTTTTGATGGTTGAATATTTCATGTAGCAGTTCTGAGTAAGGTTAACTCCCTTTCAGAACAGTTACAATAAGATTTTCCACATGTGGTTTGTTTTTATTTAATCCACAGAATGATTTTTCCTAAGAATGGGCATGCTTCATAACATACTTTCCAAAGTAACTCATACAAGTCTGAGAGGGAAAACCTGTTTGCTAAAGATACTGTAGAACTCTAATGTTCCTAAAATTAAACTATTAGAAAGTGACAAAACTTGTCCTCTTTTTTTAATCTAGAAATAATCTTTTTCACTATACTTTTTTAAGCTGAATAAAGCATTTTAAATATTACAATTCCCTTTATATTAAAATTCTGATACAAAAGTTTTACTCTTATCTGAAGTTGTTTTAGTTTTATAAATATACAAATGAGTGATAATTCAGGTGCAGTGATGTGTTATAAAACTTGATACGTATAGTTCTCTAATTTCTGCTCCTTAGACTTCAAACAAAGACCTATAATTTCATGTTTATACTTTTGGAAAATAATGTGTGACTATAACAGCACTGCTAAGAACATGGTGCAAACATAAAAAATAGAAACAGGCAAATAAAACATCCATTGCTTTACTATTTTTCTTTAGATGGATTTTCAGTGTTAATCCCCTGCCTCACCATACGCCTTGTATGGAGACAGACTAGCTCCAAGATCACTCTCCCTCAGAAAACTGTTACTAAAGTCTCTGCCTTTGTATATATTCATCTTTCTACACATGCAGCCTTAATATTCTATGGAATGCAATTCCAGAGAATCTTGATTGTCAAATTTAACTGTATCTTTGCAGAATTCCATTAAATCCAGCAGCCCCTTCCTGAAATTCATGTTTTGGCAAAAGTTGCTATCATCATTCAGAGAAGCATGTGAATATGTATGGTTCCCTGAATGCAATGAGATGTGTTTAACAAAGTATTTGGCACAGACACACAGTAACTGTGGAAAACTAGCATTTTCTTCTCCTAAATCCTAACTAGTCCAAAAGCAGTAATGCAACTGCTAGGCAACTGTAGTCGGAACAACATATCAGCAGTCTCTGTTTCCTTATTATTAGAAATAGTGGTCCTAAGGCTACATTTCTAATAGATTTGGCATCTTTTGAACTTATCCCCGAGTCTTTTTTGGACAGTACCATTGATTTCAGTGGATAATTCCAATCATATATTCCTGTACAGTTTTTAAATTATTTTTGTAAGTGACTTTGCTAGCAGTTGCAGCATAAATGTGACCATGTAACAAATACTACATTTCTAGACCATAGTCATTGTTGACTGTTTTATTTGCTTGTGCTCCATACCACATTTCTTGGGGTATCTCAAGGAACTTAGTTAGCAGTAGGAGTCTGTCTATTGGGAGGCCATATACAACACCAACCACTGCTGACAAAAAAGCAACTGCTGTATTTTCAGGCTATCTCTACTCTCAAAAACATAAAAAAAGTATAAATTAGAAACAAGGGAAAAAAACAAACTATTTTATTTATTTTACCACAATGGTGACTGACCTGATCAACCTCTATAAAGCAATTAAATGTACTATATGCTTCCTAGACAAAAGTGAGTGCAAACAAGCAATATTTTTTTGTTATTTTTATTTTAACACTTCTGAGCCAGGCCCATTTTCAGAGGGGTCCTGTAGAGGAAAGCTCAGAAATGCTGGCACAAAAAGCAATATAACAGAAAACAAAGTACATTTTACATTAACAAAACATTTTTGGGTCAATGTTCGGCCATCGAATGGCACATTCATTGAATGGCCATTCATTGAATGCAAACCCTTGAATGTGCCTTTCCTCGAGGAAGCGCATCATCATAAAAAAACACATTGAACATCCACAGTTGGCCAACAGAAAGTAAACAGTGTGGATTTACTTGTAGGTAAAGTTTGTTCGTTTGTTTGTTTGTGTCTTTCAGCTTATCCCAGTTAAGTGTCGCCACAGCGGAACTCCGGTCCGCTAATGTATGGTAGTGGATTTTTACGTGCCGAGTTACCAGCCCTGATGCACAACTTTCAACGAAGGCACGCCCATTCACGCATACCTCCACTCAGAAGATGCTCTAGCTGAGAATCGAATGTGACAACATCTTGCTGTGAGGTGACAACGCTACCGCAGCACCATTGTAGCGATAAGAAAACTTTCCCTTTCCCCCCCTGCAGTGCAATCCTAGAGTTGGTATATAGGGGAGTGTTTGGGGTGCGGGAGTTGTAGTCCTCCACATTAAGAGGATTTATATCCTAATCCTAATGATATATACCAACTCCGAGATCACACTGCAGTGGGGAAAGGCAAAGTTTCCTTATTGCTACCTTACCTATACATATGTAAGTGCTGTTTACTTTCTGTTGGCAAAGCATGGCCATCTGATGTGTTTTTCTTTGATGATATGTGGTTTCACTGAAAGGGACTTTCAAGGGTGTATGTTTGGCGAATGGCTGTTCGATGAATGTGCCATTCAATGTCCAAGCATAGACCCACATTTTCAAGGTGGTACCATCTAAAAAAGTATAGAGTGAAAGAGAAAAGCAGTAAGTAGTCCAGATGCCAGAATATATATTTATCAATTATTCATTTGATATTTTGCTTTCCCTTGCCTATTAATCTGATGTGCTGCTTCCATCTGAGAATGAAATGATGATAACATAGAGATAATGAGGTGTTAAATCAGGCACCTGACATTTTAACTTAGATTTTATTCCAACAAAACATTTGATTTTTAAACAACAATAAAAAAAAAAAAAAAAAATACTTAGAACAGATTTACAAAATTTACAAAAAAAAACAAAACAAAAAAAAAACCCCCACAGGTTTACAAAACTTTTACCCATTTTTCCTTCTTTAAATATAGACTTGTTTCATCAGAAATGTTTGGCAGTGCCATGTATAGCCGCAGATACCTTGAGCGGACATTTTTCCTGTAAAAGTGCCATTGAAATATCACTAGTACCTAGATGAACACAGGACAACTAATTTGCAGTCCCCAGAGTTGCAAACCGTATACTATTGACATTACTTTATATTTTCACTCCAGCTGTCTTCTTCTCCTTTTGGTTGCTCCCATTAGTGGTCACCACAGTAGATCACCAGTGTCCAAAGAATGAATGGCAGTATAGTTTTACTGTGTTGAGTTGCCAGCCCGGCATCCAACCTTCCTCAGAAGGCACACACATGCACACACTCATAGCTAGGGCCAATTTAGAATGTCCAATCCACTTGTAGCATGTCTTGGGAATGTGGGAGGAAGCTGGAGCATCCAGAGGGAGAACAGGCAGACTCTGCACAGAAGGCACCCCAGCCGAGAATCAAACTGGAGTACCTCTTACTGTGAGGCTACAATGGTAACTGCTGCACCATTGTCAGTCTAACTGTCTAATCAATAAAAAAGGGTTTTGCCATGGATATGAACTTTCCCACTATGTCCATTACCAGCTTGGTGGATATGAGCATCCTGAGTTAATGTAGAAATTGCCTCATGTTTATTGACATCCAGTTAATGCTCAAACAAACTGATATGGTATGTGAGAGATGTATTTACGCAATGTCACTGGAGGCAATGCTCTCACATAAAAGCACTTCTAATATCAATAAGGTTGTCAGTTGTACACATACTTACCCATCACAAACAATTCAAAAGCAGCATTTAGATTGAGGCACTTAAATGTAACCTTCCTAAACTCTAAAGATCTCCTAGACAAAGTACACATAAGAAACACCCTCAGCAACCCTGAATGCACTCTTTCAAAACAGCATGCACATCAACACATGCAGCCACATCTCATGGAGTCTTTACTTCTAAGCCCATAAGACAAGCCACCACAGAATCCAACATTCTAGTTATTGCAGACTCTATTGTGAGACACACTGATGTCCCTCTCATCAGGCTGAGTAAGGAAAAAGTCACAGTCAGTTACTTAACAGGGGCCACGTTACGTACACACTCAGGTCATTGGATCACAAGTACCAGTGTGACTCAGTCATAGTCCACCTGGGTGTAAATGACCTAAGATGAATTTCTGTAGACTATATGAAGAGAGACATCATAGAGCACTCAGAATATGTATACCAGGCTGGTATGAGCCTAGCATTGGGCAGCATTTTACCTTCTCCAAAGATGATGCCACAATATGCACAAAATATTACGGACTTTAATAACTGGCTTAGTTTCTGGTGTCATTTCAAGGGGGTGGATTATATGTTAGCATGGAAGGAGATGGTCAACAGACCACACTGCTTTGCCTGGGATGGTCTGCACCTCTTCCCTCTAGACATTTGAATATTAGCTAAAACACTGTCCTTCCCAATTGTGCCTTTTGTAGGCAATGCCAAACTGAAAGTACTTCTGACAAATCAAAAATGAGAACATCTGCTCAATGTTGCTGTTCAGTATTAGGAGTCTAAACAAAAATTTCACTCTCTAAAGGCTCTCTTTACACTAGAGAATGCCAACATCCATGCAGTTAGACATGGTTTAAAGGTGCAGAGCGCACACTGACGGGACAAAGTTATAATGCCTTTCACATATTTAGACCAGCTACTACACAGACAGGGACTAAAGTTGGAGGTGTCTCAATTTACATAAAAAATAAATATACCTCCAGGCTGGCCAAACAGGACATTGCACTTGAGTTTTCCATGTTCAATTCACCATAGGCAAAATCCAATATCAATTCCGGGGAAGCTATAGGTCCCCTTCTATAACCCAGAAAACCCATACCATGTATTTAAACTTATTTGAAACACTTGCCATCTAACCCAATGCCATATTCATGGGCAACTATAATTATTACCCTACTATTAACTGGGAATCGCCTACTTAGTGGCGATCTCTGCTTGCCTTACAAAGCCATGTCTGACCCAGCTCTGTTAGAAATGCTACATCTAAAGAAATCTCAATCCCTCTGTACCGCACACTCCAGAGACCTCAACTGCATTACCACAATCAACAGAACATGCTGGAGGGACAGGTTCATAACCCAGAGACTGCCCATGCTATGGAATAGACTTCCCATACATGTCAAACAGAGCACCTCACTGGCCCTCTTCAAGAGAAATCTTGAAGAGTGGATGGGAAATAGAAAATTCACTCCAGGGATCACTCCAGTGGCTTTACTCAACAGAGGCAATGCCAGGGTAATCCTATGGGCTAGGTTTGTAAAGACTCCAGGGCCATTAGGCTAGTACACACCTATGAAGCTATGAACCTATGAACAACACCAAATGTACAGGTACAGAGATTCCTGGATTTTGTAAACACAAACTCCCTGGACCAGATTGTCAGTACATTAATAAGGGGTGCAACCATTCTGGATCTGCTCCTCACTAATATGGGAGAGTGCTACACACCCCATAATTTGTCTTCTTTGGTAAGGTTAGACCTTAAAATGGTATTTTTTGAAGTAAAACTAAAACCTGAATCCCCAGCTAAGACTGGAATATTCAGGAACTAGTCTAAGGCTAACTTCCTACAATTAAGTGATAACCTGACAAAATGTCAAGCCCCCATAAACCCTGAGAACACTGCTGCCTATGTGGAACTTTTCACAGAAACCTTTTACAAGCATGTTAATAGCTGCATAGAGGCAGCTGTACCCATCAGGAAGAAGTACAGAACTAGATATAAAAACAAGCCGCCATGGTGGAATCACAACATCAATAGGCTGTATAACAGAAGGAAGAAGATCATGGCAAAACTTAGGAGGTACAGCACCCAGCAGGATAAAGGCACTCTCATCAAACTAAACAAACAAATAAAATCTACTAATGCCAAATATAAAGCAAATTTAGCCTCCCAGGCTAAGGACAACCACAAGGCATTATTTAGCTATGTCCACAACCTCAGAGCCAATACACAAGTGTGTGCAGAGCTCATTGTAAGTGCAGCTACCTATACTGAGCCAGACGATGTAGCAAACCTACTGGCTGACAAATTCAACTCCCACTTTACCCTTCTTTCCTCATCAACCTTCCCTCAGGAAATACCAATGAATATAACTGTCCCTGCTATCACAGCGGAATAGGTCTTTAATGCTCTCTTTAAGGCCAAGAAGTCTCTATCGATGTGCTTAGACAATATGTCAGGATGCCTTCTAAATAGCATAAAGCATGACCTATCACACCCTCTAGAGTTGCTATTTTACTGTAGCCTCCAAATAGGCTTCATGCCTCATGAATGGAGAACAGCAACAGTCATCCCTCTGCACAAAGGTGGGCCATCTACAAATCCTAGAAACTACAGATCCACAAGTCTCACTGGCCTGATGTGCAAATCCATGAAAAGTATTGTCATGGCAATAATCAATAATGACATAGGAAGCCTCCAGACATTGGACCCAGCCCAGGTTGGTTTCACCACCGGTAGGTCATGCTTACTCAGCCTGGAGGACTTCTTTGAGAAGGTTACCAAAAGCAATGGATGAGGGCAAAATGGTTCACACTGCCTTTCTTGACCTGGCCAAGGGATATGACACAATCCCACACTAAGGCATGGTTGACAAATTTAAGAGGTTAGGTACAAACCCGTATGTCACCTGGTGGATAGCCAGCTGGCTTACAGACAGGACCTAGGAAGTTAGAACTGGTGAGTCCAGTGTTCAGTCACAAGTGGAGTCCCTCAGGGATCAGTCCTGGGACCTTTCCTTTTTGGCATTTATTCTCTGAAGTCAAGGCCAATGTCAATGGCCTCTGGCTGACTAAATTTGCATATGGTTACAAATTAGGAACTGCCATTGAATCACCCACCGACACAAATGTTCTCCAGGAAGGACTGACACAGGCAAAGAACTGGTGCCAGATCCACAGACTAAAACTAAATGCCAAGAAATGCATAATAGTATCCTTCAAGAAGTTATCCATGATTGGTAACTATTATATTAACAACCCACCCTTAGAGTTGACCCAGTAGACAGAAACTTGGGGCACACATAGACAGTAGTCTAGCCTTTGACCATCATGTGTCTACACTAGTGAGGAAATAATTCTATGTTGTGCAACTTATAAACAAAGGTTTGGCATCTGGGTTCAAGAAGGTCATTTTTCCACAGTATTTGCATTCATCAGACGTATAATTGAGTACAATACCCCCTTTGGTACATACCAAAGGGGACTTTGAGTACAATGTCCCCTTTAGTATGTACCTAACCAGGTATACCCAACAATTGGAATGTCCACAGAGGTTCCTGTCTAAAAGAGTACAGGGCATAAGTAACATGTCCTATGTAGACCATGTAAAGGCCATATCCCTGTATTCTATCTCCTACAGGTTGCTGATGGGAGCTCTATGCTTGGCATACAAGGCGTTGTCAGATCTAAATCTGATGGACCCCTCATTCTAAAGACTTAACCTTGTCAGTGATATACATAGGACTGCTGGAGAGACAGGTATGTATCACAGAGACTACCACTTCTCTGGAACAGACTCCTTATCCATGTGAAGTTCCTCCCTAAAACAATTCAAGTGTAACTTGGACAACCAGATGGGGAACAGGAAATTCATCCCTGGTGTGGCACCTATGTCTCTTATGGAGACAGGTAGCCTGTAAATATTTCACCTCCAAAGCCCCTGCTTACATTTATCAAGCATACCAGAACTTGTCAGGGATTTGGGATGCATAGCTAGGCTTAAAAAGACTCTTGTGGTCATTAGCCTAGTAAACACCTATGACCCTACGAATCTACATCAACACCCATCTATTTAATTTTCTAACTGTCTAAAGTTTATCCAGTCTTCTTAAGTTTTCTCTTTTGCATTTGATCTTAAAGAAACAAATCTATTTCTCTATGACATACTACAGTGGCTAATTAGTTAAATTCTTTAAAAATAGGCACTGTTTCTTTTTTTCTTACTTTAATATAATTATTTTTCTCACTAATGCTAATAAGGCCCAAAATAAAGATTATTGCTTAGTATTTCTACACAGTGGAATGAGGCATTAGTTAATATTAATGACTCAGTTATAATGCATCTTTCTGACCACAGACCTGAAAGAGTTTTCAAATTCTTCACAAATATTTTTCTTCTTTTCACATCTGCAAAATATCTTGTATATCAATCAGCCTTTAATCAATTTTTGCATCTCTATCAGCTATTTATTTATAAGATTTTATGAATTCTCTATTTAGAAATTTCCAAGTAAATATCTTCCAGTAAGTGCTAGAAGATGTAAAGCTTATTGACTTTAAAATTAAATCTTTACAATTGCCACTGTCATCATAACATTTACATTTTGTGAAATAATCCCAGTATTTATACTTTATATTAGTATCTCAATTTTATGTTAATTTATTTACTGTAGTAAGAAGCGATTAATCTCTCCATTGCATTTTATAATTATAGAAAAAAGTGATGTAATTCATAATTTTCCTAAACTATTTCATTTGTCAATTCTTTCATATTTTTGAATGCAATTATAATACTATTTAGAAATGGTAGATTTAAAAGATTAATACCATATTTTTATGATTTCATCAGCCTTTAATTGCTTATTCTTATCAAAACATTCAAACCAATAAACAAGATTTTTTTATATTTCCAATCTAACGTTTGATGATATAAACTAGTTTTATAAGTAAATGTAGCATATTTTATTGGAAGGATATAAACAGACAATTTTTTAAGCAAATGTTTTATTTAACAATTCTTAATCAATATAAATATTAAATTAATAAAGTTAGAATTACTTTTTTAGATGCATTTTTCAAAAATGTTTTTGTTATCCATAGCATCTTGTTATTAACAATATGTTAGTAACAATATATAAGGACTGAAGAATGGGTGCTAACTTTGAGTTTTGACAAACAGTAGTATGCACGAATTTCCACTGAGAATCACATGCATTCTCAATCCAAAGTAAGAAGGTGGATACAATGGAAGATTGTGCATAATTTAAAATATTAGGAAAGCTAATATTACCCCTATTCTGTGCTATAATGTGATTTTTAGAAGCTATTTTATTTTATTTTGGATACTATAAAACATTCAGTAATATTTTATTTAATTTATTTAGACTATCTAGATTTTCACCCTATAAGGGATAGATGAAAGTTATGTACTCACCATAATGATAGATCTGTATATTCTGTTTTTGTCCTTTCCTCAATGGATGGGCTGGCCACATCCAAGCTTTGTATCCAGTGTTCAGGCTCTTCCCCATGCCCAAAATCCCTGTGAGAAGGCAAGCTGCCTCACATAAAGTTTTCATGTACAAAAAAAAGGATTGGAAGTTTCAGAATATATGTGTGGGCAACCTAAGAGTGTAGTTAACTTAAATACTGATAACTTGCATAAGGAAAGAGGCAGAGAAAGACAGGACCTTCAGGAGCTAGGGGAAGGTCAGCTAGATCCATTACGGTGAGTACATAACCTTCATACCTGATGTGTGGTCTTTTCTGTCCATTCCTCAATGGATGGGACAGAGTCCCCAGGCACTATTATACTTGGGAAGCCCCATGAATGGATATTCAGGAGTACAGCTTAACTAAAGGATGACCTAGATCTGGACTGCATAACCAATTATAATGTGAGATAAAGGTATGAACCTTGCGCCAGGTACCTGCAGCACATATGTCATCAATTGGAACACTGGAGAAAAAGGCTGTAGATGAAGCCACATATCTGGTAGAATGAGCTTTTGTGGTCGAATAGAGAGGAATTCCCTTTTCTTGATAAACAAAGGAAATGCACTGAGTCAACCAACATGACAGAGTGACTTTGGACACTGATTTTTCTAATTTAGCTGTGGAAAAGTACACAAATAACTGATCCAATTTTTTAAGGGTTTTGTACAGTGTAAATAAAATAAACTAACAATGAGCGTCCAGTAAATGCAGCATATATTCACCCTTGTTTGAGACATTTGGGAAGAAAACTGGAAGATTTATGGATTTATTAATGGATAATTCAAAAGCTACCTTGGGGAGAAAAGAGTTGTTGGTTCTCAGGGACACAC
This sequence comes from Protopterus annectens, assembly GCF_019279795.1. NCBI lineage: Eukaryota > Metazoa > Chordata > Ceratodontiformes > Protopteridae > Protopterus > Protopterus annectens. The sequence continues at coordinate 557,626,656 of NC_056739.1, read as the reverse complement.
TGCCTTTATGAAAAATTAGGTATGACATTTTTGAGGATAAGATGTGTAGCTCATAAATTCACCTTGCAGATGTGATAGCCACCAAAAATAAGGTATTTTAGGATAAAAACTTTAGGTAAGCTTTTTTAGCAGGTTTGAAGGGAGGGTTAGTCAGGGCTTGCAAGACAATAGCAATATCCCACGGGGGGAATGGATATCTAAAAGAGGCTGAAGTTAAAAGGTTCCTTGAAGGAAAGCTTTGAACATTTAAATAGAAGCATGGCAGCATGATTCTCCCAAGTGGAAGGAAGAAATTGCAGCTAACTGTATCTTGAAATACTTGAAAGTGGAATACCTGGCTCCACCTTGGAAGACATGTGTAAGGAAGTCCAAGATAGACAGAAGAGAGGCTGAAAAAGGATCATTATTTTTCTTCAGAGCCCAAATAGAAAACCTTTTCCATTTGCTTTTATAAACCTTTCTAGTGGAAGGTTTATGGGAAGACAAGATGGGGACAACTGGAAATGAAAACCTGGGCTGTCAAACCATCATTGGAATTGGAGAAATTGGAGGGACTGAATGCTCGAGTGAGGCAACCCTGATGGGTGAGAAAATAGATCTGGATCTGAGCCCAGTACCCATGGAGAGTGACAAAGATGAAGCCATATGAAGGGAAACATTTGTTGATGCCAATAAGGGCCTATGAGGATAACTGTGAACTTCATTGCTGATGTTTTTTGTAGGAACTTGGAATCAAGTCCGTCAGATGAAAGGCATAAAGAAGTCCAGGGGGCAAGGGTGAATTAGAGCACTTCTGGGTGACTCCCTAGTGGCTGAATTTCTGCTCCATTACTAATGGGATGAGGCACCACTCATGAGGGAGCAGGATAGATCTGCTCAACTTGTCCATCAGTATGTTAGATTTCTCCTGGAATGTGTGTTGCAATTAAAAAGCAGCCAGAAGATATCACCCATGACACTCTCTCATGGCCTCTCAACACAAAGGATAAGATCTGGTTTGTCTCTGTTTGTTGATGTACCCAGCAAGTGCCATGTTGTCTGTCTGGATGGAAATCCCACCCAAAGGGAGACAGTCTTAAAAGTCCTACAATGCTAGTAGGAATGCTCTCATCTTCAATATATTGATGTGAAGTTTGGTCTCTGTCTGTGACTACGTGACTTTGACTGCATTTCCCAAGTAATGCCCCCCACCCTTCAGTTGTGAAGCATCCATGGTCACTGTGGCTTGGAGGAAAGGCAGAATGAATTGCTGCCCCTGCAGAATATGTGGTGATTCTTGCCACCACTGTGTGTGAGTTCTGCAGATGTTTTTTAGACAGGATAAAGGCTGTTTTTTGAATGATCACTGAACTGCCATGGTCTACTGAAGAACACACATATAGAATCTGGCCAGTGGTACCAATGTGATTGAATCAGCCATGGAGCCTACAAAGCAAAGAATTAGTCTAGAAGGTGGCTTCTGACAGGATAGGACTTCAAGGGGTTGTTGGTGAAGCAATGTAATTCTTGAAGGAGGAGGCTTCGCTATATGAGTTGTATACAAAGTTGCTCAGATAAATTCCAGAGATTGAATTGGTTGTAACCTGGACATTTTTAAATGCACCATGATCCCCTAGGTGTGTCTGTGCAGAGCTGCAGAAATGAGTTTCTGGCTTGAATTAGTAGATTCCTGGAAGAGGCAGTGCTGAGCCAGTCTTCCAAGTATGGGGATACTTGGAAACCCAGCAGCCGTAGATGAGCTGCCACTACTGACATCCACTTGGCTAAGACTCACGGGCGGTCATGAGTGTAAAAAGCAGTACTCTGAATTGGAAATAAGTGGATCCCAGCAAGAAGCAAGGATTCTTCCTGGAGCACCTGTCGATCTTTATGTGGTAGTATGAGTCTAAAAGATCATTCTTCCTCAGTAAGCGGGGTGGACTGAACCATGACCATCCAGAATTATGTTGGTTTTACAAACTTGTTTAATTGGCTTAGGTCCAAAATTGCCCTTAGGTCTCCATTTTCCTTTGGCACCAAAAAGAATCTTGAGTAAATTCCAGATTTTCTCTGGTCTGGGAGACCTCTTTGATTACTCAATTTCTTAGAAGTTTCTTTCTTTCTGAAGAGAAGGAAGGGTGTGAAAGGGTATGATAAAGCCTCTGGTTATACTTCTCTTCACCCATTTGTCTTGAGTGATGGGCGTCCAGGTTTTTGGGTGCAAGGTCAAGCACCCACCCAACTGCCTCCAGTCAATGACAGTCAATTAGGATTCCTGAATTAAATTTTTATTTCAAGCAATATAGCCTTATAGTCAGATCTGATGAGCAAAGACATAATATTGTGTGAGGAACATCACTCCTTCCCATTCATGAGTACAAGGTCAAGGATGTTTGTACCCCTTGTAGAAGAAGAGACCAACTGTTCCAGGATGCTGGTATTAACAAAGTTTAGGAATTGCTGAGCTCATACTTTAGAAGTGGTGTAGGATTCCCAATCTATAGAGGGGTAGTTGAGATCTCCAATGAATATTGTATTGGATTGAACGATGAGGGACTCTAGCAGACTGAGATACGTAGTATGGGTTTCCTGGGATATGGTGGGGGAGCTATAGTTTGCAAGGATATGGTATGAGACCCTGTTTATGATGAGTTGCACATGTATGAGTTCCCGTGTGTCATACACTTTAACTAGTCTGGGTGTTCAGTTAGTTTTAATATAGACTGAGATTCCTCCACCTTTAGCTCTTTTGTGTGCAGTAGCTGGTCTAAAGGTCCGAAAAGCATTATAACCTTGCATTGTTAGGGTAATCTCTATGACTTTAAATCATGTCTCTGTTACTACACAGATGTCTATACTCTCCAGGTACAGGAAGGCTTGCAGGAAGTGGAGCTTCTTGTTAAGACTTCTAGCATTGAGCATTACCACCTTCAGATTTTTCTTTGTAGGTTCAGTTATGTCAGGAGGTTTCGCAGTTTGGCACTGCATAAAAAAGGCACTATGGAGGCGCAAAAGGTCTTTGCCAATAAACAAAAGCCTAGAGGGGATAAGTGCAGACCATATCTGCCAAAGCAGAGTAGTCTGTCAACCATGTCTTCCCAGGTCATCAAATATTGTGCCCAATGGAATGACAACAAAAGCTATGCCACTTGTTAAAATCAATCATTTTCTCTTGGTGATATGGCATCATCCTTGGAGAAGGTAGTATGCTGCTCATTCCTAGGCTCATACCTACTTAAGACACATGATCAGTGAGACTGATCATGTCTTGCTTCATAAAGTCAAGGGAGGTACATCTCAGGTCAATAACACCCACATGGACAATAACCGAGTCATACTGGTACCTGTGGTTCAATGGCTTGAGTGCCTGTGTCACTTGACAAATCATAACCCAGGAAAGGCAGCTAACCATGACCAACCATGACTTCTCCTTACTCAGGCAACACCAGTGTGCCTCACTATAGAATCACATGACTAGGAAATTTGGCTGTGTGCTGGTTTGCCATAAGGGCTTAGCAGAAGAGGCACTGGATACAGACTTACTATATGCAGCTGTGAGAGAGGTTTTAATGGAGTGTTTACGTGGTGGCTCATTACCTTTTTTGATGCGCTGTGTAGGAGGCCTTAGTGTTTTAGGAAGGTTATCTGTCAGTGCCTCAGCATAAGTAGCTTTATGTGTACAGTCTTTACCCTGTGCAGTAGGCATGGTGCAAGTTCACTGACAACCTCTAAAGTATTAGTTTTGGCTGTATGAGAAAGTTTTGCCTCCAGCATTAAACTGCATTTACACCTCTCTCATACTTTATCTATTTTATTAAGAATAAGTGGGTTGTCAGTGTACATGAGGCAATTGCTACAATGCTTCAGAATACCCATCTCAACCATATTGGACAGAGAGAGACAGGAAGTGCATATCCATGGCTACTGATCTACTAGGGAGGTCAATAAGACAAGGAACTTGATGAGCAATGCTCAGTTATGCACAAACTATATGCTCTAATAGTTAAAAAATCTGTCTAGACACTAAGGGTATTTTATTAGAGACTTACATTGCAAGAGATTGAAATCTACACAGATTACAGGGTGAATTACACTGTGAGATGTCAGCGACTATACAGATAACTGCCAGACACTGCTGCATGGAGAGTAGCAGTTCCAACTAAACACTGTAAAAAAAAGGTTAAAAAGTGCAGTTATCCTCCTGTGGTGGTCTATAGGAGACCCTTTAGAATATATTGTTCCTCCTCTCATCTATGGCTCTTTGTCCAAGAGCTTCACAAACTGAACATGCCACATCTAAATTGGAAGGCCCCAAGTAATAAATGCATTTCTTGTACACATCTGAGTTTAGTAGTTTGTGGGAACAAGCTACGCACTTCCTAAAGCCCGATGACTTATCCGACATCCTGACATAATGAAAAATAAAGACAGAAAGAAGTGATAGTGAAAGGATTGTGTATATATATATATATCTATATATCTATATATATATATATATATATATATATATATATATATATATATATATATATATATATATATATATATATATATATATATATAAATATATATATATATATATATATATATATATATATATATATATATATATATATATATATATATATATATATATATATATATATATATATATATATATATATATATGTATATATATATATATATATATATATATATATATATATATATATATATATATATATACACATGTAGGTTTACTGTCAAAATATTGGAATTCAGGTATATATATATATATATATATATATATATATATATATATATATATATATGTTGGAATTCAGGTACACGACAGACAAACCTCCAATATTCAGATGTGCGACAATCATTATGTTGCTGTTGAACATGTCGTGAGCTTAAATGTGAGAAAACAAGGTTGTTTCACCTTTAAGAAAGTCATGCATGGAAATGTATATTGCTTTCAAATGCACAGATGCACTATGGCAACAGGAGATGTTCCCATTTACTCCTTGAATCTGGAACCAATGTGTAGGATGGAAGAAAACAAAAAAATAATCCACTATGACATTTGACATGGTATCATTTTGTTTACAATGCTTGTTTCACTCTCTAGGGACTTAAATGATTTCAACAATGTTGTATTTTGTCATTATTATCGACAACTGCTCTTCAACACTGTATTTTCAATAATCCAACCTGCTTAATATTCATGAGGTGATCAAACGCCTCACAGTTCTCAATAGTCGTGCTTCTAATCGTCATTTTTTTATAGTAAACCATATATATATATATATATATATATATATATATATATATATATATATATATATATATATATATATATATATATACTGTGGTGGTGGTGCTGTGGTAGCATTTTCGCCTCATAGCAAGACATTGTCCCGTTCGATTCTCAGCTAGAAAGTCTTCTGTGTGGAGGCATATGTGAATGGGGCGTGCCTTCATTGAAGGTTGTGCATCAGGGCTGGTAACCCGATATGTAAAAATCCACTACCAATCATTAGCGGACTGGAGTTCCGCTGTGGCGACCCCTAACCGGGAAAAGCCGAAAGACACAAACAATATATATATATATATATATATATATATATATATATATATATATATATATATGTGTGTGTGTGTGTGTGTATATTATGATGATAAGATGTACTGCCAGCCATGCCAGGAGATATATATATATATATATATATATATATATATGTGTGTGTGTGTATATTATGGATGATAAGATGTACTGCCAGCCATGCCAGGAGAAGTGGGGCAGTGGATGTGTACCATATGCCAGCACATGTCATTTGTATATCAAACTGATTTGTACAGATGCTTGTGCTGAAAATGTATTTGTGAGGTTTGCTTGTGTTAAAATTTAACAACAGTGTGCCCTGTTGGAAAGAAAAGAAATATAGTATAACTGAATTAAATGTATATGTTTTAACAGAGGACTGGAAGAGAAGAGGTTAATCTCAAACTTTAAAAAATATATCTAAAATTAAATTACTTTACGGGTTAAGCCATAAAAGTGTTATCCCACAGTTTTGAATGGAGCCAGATATGCAATGCTTGTGCTAGAGAATAGGTTGTAGCTCCTGTAGGAAGAGTGGAATGGTTTTATTGTTTTATGGCTTCCAGATGCTTTAATAAAACTTAGCTAAAGGTCTAGTGTGTATTGTACCACATAGGTGCTAAACCCTGGTAGCTTCTAGTGATGGGGAATAGTGCAGGAAACAGAGTCAGATGACTAGATGTGTGTGGTGCCATTCTGTAAGCCAGAAATAACATTTTGATACAGGTTGAAGATTGTTCTCAGCATTCTGTATTCTGGCTTGTATCTGACAACAAGGACCACTCACCTACATTATCTTGCCTTACTCTATTTAGTACATAGGTATAGCAATTCTTTAGATTAGTCAGAAAAATATAGTAAGAATATTTAGGCATTTTTTTCTGTAATTGTATGACTCTTTCCAGCAGTGTTAAATTAAATATTTCCTGTGACTGAAACTCTGGTGTTCACTGTAACTAGATATTTAATATTTTCTTTTCTTTTATTATTTATTATTAAACATATTTAAACTTTTCATTGTGGCTGGTCCTTTTTAGAAAATATTTTTATTTTGAGAGTATTTGCACATATTTATTTGGTGATAACTCTGGCCACTCCTGAAAGCCAGGCTGTTTGGTCAACAGTACCATTTGTATTGATATTAACTTCACTCAGTATAATTGGATACCCTTTTAAGAGCCTTATAG